>NC_081824.1:239059384-239703829 GCF_030867095.1 Alligator mississippiensis
CAATTTTAAAACAAGCTTTCAGGTTCAAAAACCCTTTGTCAGGCTAAGGAAATTTCAGCAGCTGGTGTGTGCTCTTCCTGGATGGAATGAAAAGTAAAGAAGCCAGAGGCTGGGCTGGTATGCATACAAGACAGGCAGTCAGTGAAGATGTAGATTGAGGAGTCAATGGGTGAGAGGCAGGCTGGGTAGGGGGGAGGGAAGGGGGATGAATAGTGGAGAAGTACCTGGGGAGTCAGATGTCAGGCAGGTTATAATGTGTCATAAATCCAATGTCAATATTTAGTCCATGATTTTTAGTATCCAGGAGGTTGATGAAGTGGAGTTCATAGGCTCATCTCTGGGAAGTGTTGTGTAAGTTTCCTTTGAGGATTAGGACTGAGAGATTGGAGAGAGAGTGGTTTTCTTATGAGAAATGTGCCCCCACAGGTAATTGGGTATTTCTGTCTTTGATAGATTTCCAGTGTGCATTCATTCTGGCTTGCAGTTGTTTTTTGGTCTCGCCTACGTATTTTCCATCAGGGCATTTGGTGCTTTGGATGAGATATATCACATTTCTGGAGGTGCAGCTGTAAGATCCGGGGACGCTGATAGCTCTGTTGTGGGGTGTAGTAATAGTGGGGGTGGTAGAGATGTGTTGGCTGGTTTTGCATTTCTTGTCATGGCACAGTCTGGATCCATTTGGTGTGTTCTGGGCCTGAGGAAGTTTGCTTTTGGTGATGAGGCTCTGGCTTCTTTACTTTTCATTCCATCCAGGAAGACCACACACCAACCGCTGAAACTTCCTTAGCCTGATGAAAGGTTTTTGAACCCAAAAGCTTGATTAAAAATTGTTTTTCAACTATTTAAATTGGTCTAATAAAAGATATCAGATTCACCCAAAGAACCTTGTCTGCCAATCTCAACCATGGGCACTTATACACATGCTCTGGGAGTAGGTGGGGAGGGGGGGAGCACTTTAATTGGAGTGGCTTCAAGAGCCCCTCTAATTAAAAGCGCCGGGAGTGTCTTGTGTATCAGTGTCCCCATGCTGAAAAATGATGGCAGAGGCACTTTAACTAAAGGTCTTTGAATTAGCTTTAGTTAAACTGCCCCTGCCGCCATTTTTCAGTGTGGGGATGCTGATACATCTGATGCTGGAGACTGCTGGTACACAATAATTACTACCCTCCAGCAGACTCGATTAATTGATTAATCGAGTCTGCTCCAACACACTGTAATTACCGCACGTCAGAACAGCCTTGCTGTTTGTATATAGGCGCTCCATGTTTTTAAAGCATGGTCAAACACATGGAGCTTTAGAAGAAGGCAAAAAAGGCACCAAAATTAAAGTACACCTTTTCATACACAAATATTTTGATACCTACTGAACAATTTTTTTAATTTATTATTTTAAAGTAATAACTTGATTCTCCCCAAATGTATGTAAGCCACATAACTAGATTTTACAACAAAATATAACAAAGAAAAAGCAGAGCCTGGAATGTGCCAAAAGATGGCAATCCAGTTCTCAGAACCTTAGACAAGAATTTTAAAGTAAACAAGTGGAAATGTTGAAGTGCATTTGACTGGCTATGTTTCCACTCATTTTATTATTAAAAAAAAAAGAAGAAAAAACCCTCTAGAAGTATTATATATGATACAACTGATCATTTAGTATTTTGTAAATGCAAAAAATAACACATTCTTTGGCGCATCAAATGTCACGCAGATCTCTCTAAAATTGGCCAGACACTGGTATTAATGTAATTTATCCAGAGCTGTGATCATAATTTAAAACCTTTTTACTTTGGGCCAAACTGAAGTTAGATATTTATTTCTGAGGTTTCAAAGAAGCAACACTTTGACTAAATATTTTGTTGGAATTTTCTGAATTGTTGAAAACAAAAGGTGTCATGGAAACAGTGGACATGTCTACAAATAAAATTAATTTGACGCAATAAACTCTGGCACAGTTTGCACCAGAGTTTATTGCTCCTGAGCACAGCATTTACATGCTCAGGACCACAGCATGTTGAGCCAGGGTGGTACAGCCACAGCTGGCAGGAGCTGGCAGGAGGCCCGGGCAGTCAGCCTGCCAGCCCGGGGCTGCTCCTGCTCAGCTCAACATGCTGTGGAGGGGCTACCTGGGGCATGAGGGTACTATAGTGTGGGGCTAGCTCACACTACCTGAACCATAGCACCCTTGTGCCCCAGCCCACCTCAGTAATTGTCTATATGTGCATTACAGTGGAGTAAATAACTCCGCCATAGAATAGTACTTTTTTTGGGCAATACTATCCTACAGCAGTTAATTAGTTTAGTTCAGTCTTTATAGTTTCATAGTTTCATAGTAGCTAGGGTCAGGAGGGACCTGAACAGATCATCTAGCCTGACCCCCTGCCACAGGCAGGAATGAATGCTGGGTTCACAAGACCCCAGACAGGTGATCGTCTAACCTCCTCTTGAATATGCCCAAGGTAGGGGCGAAGACCACTTCCCTGGGAAGTTGGTTCCAGATTTTGGCCACCCTAACTGTAAAATATTGCCTTCTGATCTCCAACCTAAACCTACTCTCCATCAGCTTATGACCATTGTTCCTCGTCACCCCAGGTGGTGCTGGGGAGAAAAGAGCTCTGCCTATTTGCTGTTGATCCCCCTTGATGAGCTTGTAGGCAGCTACCAGGTCCCCCCTCAGCCTCCTCTTGCTGAGGCTGAACAGATTCAGGTCCTTCAGTCTCTCCTCATAGGGCCTGTCCTGCTGCCCTCTCACCAAGCGGGTGGCCCTCCTCTGAACCCTCTCCAGGCTGGCCACATCCCTTTTGAAGTGCGGTGCCCAGTACTGGATGCAGTACTCCATCTGCGGCCTGACCAAAGTTGCATAGAGGGGAAGTATCACCTCTCTGGACCGGCCTGAGATGCACCTTTGGATACATGACAAGGTATGGCTGGCCTTGCTGGCTATGGTTTGGCATTGGTGGCTCATGTTCATCTTGGAGTCAATAATGACTCCAAGATCCCTTTCTGCCTCTGTGCTTTCAAGAAGGGAACTCCCCAGCCTGTATGTATGCCGTGGACTCCTTCTCCCAAGGTGCAGCTCCCTGCATTTGTCTACGTTGAACCCCATCCTATTTTCGTATGCCCACTTTTGTAGTCTGTCTAAATCTATTTGCAGCCTCTCTCTCCCTTCAAGTGTGTCCACCTCGCCCCACATCTTAGTGTCATCAGCAAACTTGGACAGCGTGCTTTCCACCCCCTTGTCCAAGTCGCTGATGAAGATGTTAAACAGTGCGGGCCCGACGACCGAGCCCTGGGGTACCCCACTGCTCACATATCGCTAGGTTGAGTACAACTCATCCACCACTACTCTCTGGGTGCGCCCCATCAGCCAATTTTTTACCCATCCAACTGTGCAGGCATCAATACTGCAGTCACTTAATTTATTGATGAGGATGGGGTGAGAGACAGTGTCAAAGGCCTTCTTAAAGTCTAGAAAGACTATGTCCGCAGTGACACCATCATCCAAGGATTTAGTTACCTGATCGTAAAAGGCAATCAGGTTGGTCTGGCAGGACCTGCCTTTGGTGAAGCCATGCTGATTGCCCCTGAGCATGATCTCCCCTGCAGGCCCCCCACAGATGTGCTCCTTGATGATTCTCTCCAAGAGCTTCCCAAGTACCGAGGTGAGGCTTACAGGTCTATAATTACTTGGGTCCTCCTTTCTCCCCTTCTTAAAAATAGGGACCACATTAGCCAGTTTCCAATCCCCCAGCACCTGGCCAGATGACCACGAATGCTCATACAGCTGGGCCAAAGGCTCCACGATGACCCCTGCCAGCTCCCTCAATGCCCTTGGGTGGAGGGCATCTGGACCTGCAGATTTAAAAATGTCTAGCCCTTCCAGAAGATCCTGAACTACATCTGCACTGACTAAAGGCTCGATAGAGCTATTCCCAAGATTGTCCCTACCTCTGGTAGGTGGGATATCCCGGTCCCTGTTCAGGAAAACAGAGGCAAAGAAACTGTTAAAAATATCAGCTTTCTTGTCTGGCGTGGCCACCATATTACCATTTGTCTAATAGCACTGCTCATGTAGACAGTGATGCTTTACTGTGAAGCTAAGTAGGCAACTTCAGTAAGCATCTTGTGTTGATGCACTCAGTTTGATTTTGTTAAAGTTCCAATAGAATGTAAGCAGGAACACAGGTTTCCCATGGAAATCTGCTTTATTTCCTGCCAGTTCAACTGCCTGGCTTCTCAGCAACCTCAGAATCCTGCCTTAAAATAAATATAGAATTTTGAAATAGGAATAGAAAGTAGGCACCCTAAACAACTTTAAAACTTAAATCTAATGTGGTTAGAAATCCATTTAATTTATTGGGGACCACATAGATTCTAATGCCTGAGTTGTAATCTGATGATTAATGGGTGGCACTATAGGGCAGAGGCAAGAGTGAGCTTTCAGAACCCAAAAAACATGATGCTCAGTCACTTTGTATGCTCCACCATTGCACTATAGTGTGCCTTTCAGGCTAACACAAAACTATGTTCAACTGATTCATTTTTTCCTCAATCATACTCCTGGGCACAACCTGTACTCTGACTTTCAATATAGTAAGACTAAAATAAAGTAATATTTCATATATGTAGCGGTGAATATTGTAATGTATTTTTATATATGAAAGAGCAGAGTTAAAATCCAGAGTTTGGGAGCTATTGTATGGAATGGCAAGTTTGCATTGCATATAGCCCTATGCTGGGATTTTAAGTCTGTTTTCTGTGGAATGGCAGGGATGTTGATTGTTTTTAAGTGGTAAGAGAGATTAACTGAGGCTGCTGTGGTTGTGCATGTGGGTCAAAGTGATAGCAATGCAGGAAGGTCATAAGACAATAACGTACCAAAAGAAACAGTATATAATTTATAGCACTGGCCTACATAACTTTCACATTTTATTCATGTTTATCTGGATTCCAGTTTTCCAGTCTTTAAAAGTGCAGCAGTTTCAGCGTTTCTTTCAATATAACATTTTCACTAGTTTATTTAAAGAGATGGTAATGAATGAGCACAAAGGGGTTTCACTACTTTAGATATGTCTGTTAAAAAATCACATCTTTAACCAGTGTGTAGACAGGACCAAAAAAGCAATCTGGTGTTGCTATATGTTTTCCAGCTTCCTATTTGGATTAGAATGTTTTGAGCCATCTTAACAAATGGGAAGAAGCACTATCCTCTGGAAAATTAAGAATATTTTATTCTTACTATTCTCAATTTTCTAAGGGTCCAAATATCACAGATTTTTTGTAGGATGTGGATTGACAGGCTCTGACTGACTTTTCCAAATCATGCTTGTGTATGTGAAGTGTAAAGATAGGCACATTAGCACAGGTACTGAAAGCAAACTACCCACAGCAGCACAAAGTACTATGTGAACCAATTTATGCTACTTCTTGACAGGATGTTAACTCCTGCAGTGAACTCCATGCTGTCCAGCTAGGCTTCCTCCATTTGGCAAGACAACTCATTTCTAATGGCCTACATTCCACCTCCATGCCCTGGAGGCTGCCAACTCTCCCAAACATATATATATGAGAGGCAATTTTTCCCTTGCTACAGGAACTCTTAACCTGGCATTTTATGATTCCCTCCCTCCAAACCAGTTTTCACTTGCCACCCTATCCCTGCTCCTCTTGCATCTCCAGGGCTACTCTAAACACATTCTCAGGCCTGAGGTTCTATTATCTTCCCTCTCCCCACATCCCTGCCATACCCTTAGGAGGGCAAGTCCTATAGATCCTTACCCCCCTTTTCTTTTTCTGGGTAGAGAGATGGGAGACATAGAGGAATCATTAAAGGCATGGGTAGGGGGGAACAGATGCACTCCAAGCTACTGGACTGTGTTTAATCTCTCCTTCTGGCCAGTGAGAGACAAGCCAGATCCTTGAGGAGGAGGGGAAGAGCTCTATTGGCTGCTTTAGACCAGGAGGTGGGTAAGTGGTTTAACAGCCAATCAGCTGTAGCTCCCTCCTCCTGGTACAGTTTGCCCAGGTGTGGAGCACCTGTTGTCTATAACAAACTCCATCCCTGACTGTAATGCTGCAAATGATGGATGAATCATGAGACCTGGCTATGATGCACTGATGGTAGGGATAAGAGAAAGATAGGGAAAAAGAAGACAAAGTGAGTTGGTGTTGGGTACAGCAGTGGGAAGCAGCAAAGAGATAGAGAAGGAAGCAGCATATGTGGGGAAGGAAGGATTGGAAATCATCATTGGATTTGGGTCAGACCCACTGCTGACAGGGTCCACATTGTTACCAGAAGCCACATTGGGCACGTCCACACATGCAAGCATGCACGCTTGCAGCAGCTTAAATAGAAACGGTGCAAATTTGAACTGGGGCTTTTTGCCTCAGTGCACGTGGTCGGACATACACTTTGCTGTAGAGCAAATTGTTCCACTTGGGGCAAAATAACCCTGCCTGGCTCCTCCTGGATCTTTAGCCAGGGGGAGCTAGAGCCTGGAGCCAGCAACTGTGCTGTCCCCAGCAGTATAAAAAGCTGCCTGTCCTGGCCCCAGCAGTATAAAAAGCCACCCTGGCAACTTGCTCAGGGCTACTAGCTCTCAGGAGCTTCTGGGGCCCAGCCATCTGGTACCTGGGGACACTACCCCTTGTGCCAGCTGGACTGCTGAAGCAGCCCTGAGACTTCCCTGCGCCCTCTACCCATTGCAGCAGTTCAGAAGTGAGGGCTGCTGCCTGGCTGTGACCTGCTGTGCACCTGCCAGACTCGGATGGGGACTGCACAGCCAGTAGAGGCACCTGCCTCTCTGGGCCAGCTTCCAGTGGACTGCGGTTGCAGGGTTGGCCTTTGTGTGGCACTGCTGCCATTTGTGCCCCCTGCCCGGCCCTCTGGGCAGCTATCACCTCGAAGATGTTCCGGGTGTGGTGGCCTGCTTTGAACTGTTGAAACATCCTCCTGGCCCCATTTGGCCAGGAGGTCAGCCACAGCCAGATGGGTCCAAGGTGCCAGCTCGGAGCAGGCAGGGTCCTGCCACTGGCCTCCCTAGCAGGAATTCTGGTGTTCCCTATTGGAAAACTGAAAAATAGATAAAAAAAAAATCCCAAAGTCACTCTCTAAAATACCCCCAAATCCATGTTCCTCCACAAGTAAAACAAAAGACCAGTATAAAGAGAGAGTGAGACAGAGACAGTGATCAGTTGGACAGTGATTTATTGATATATCTTACAGTGTTAAAGCAAGTCTCTTATAATAATAAAGTGAAATACGGGTTTCATGAATTAATGAATACATATTTTGCTGCCCTCCCACAGGCGATGGCCCCCACATAAGGGGTTGGTCCCCCACACAAGGGCTATGGCCCCCCAACAGGGAGTTCAGCCTCTACACAAGGGGTTCAGCCCCCCAACAGGGGGTTCATCCCCCACACAAAGGGTTCATCCCCCCAAAAGGGGGTTCAGCTTCCCAAAAGGGGTTCAACCCCCCAACAGGGGGTTTGGCACTCTCACAAGGGGTATGACCCCCCAACAGGGGTTCATTCCCCACACAAGGGGTATGGCCCCACAATGGGGCCAAATGGCTCCTGCAGGGGCTACCACCCCCCCCACCCCAGCCCCCTGATTGCTGCCCCACCTGGCCCCATCCCCCACCAGCTGCTGTAGCCCCCCCAATGGCTTCCCCACCCAGCAACACCCCCCCAACTTGCATCCCCAGGCCCCCAAGGCTACCCCCACAACCCCAGGCACCATCACTTAAACCCCCCCAGAAAAAGAACAGAAAAAAAATGGGGAAAAAAAAGCCTCTGCCTACGTGAGAAGCAGGGATGGTGGGGCTCCAGGGCCTCCTGGCAGAGCCCCGCTGGGGCAGCACAGGACAGAGCAGGGGCAGGAGGCCTCAGGCTGGGGCCACTGGGGCTGTCACCCTGCTCTGCACTGTGCAGGCGGGCCCCTGTCAGCAGACGCAGTTCCAACTGCCAGTAAGTGCTGGGAGGAGCCGGCCCCGGCAGGGATCAGGGGCCTCAGGGGGCTGGCGGGGGGAGGGGCCGGCCCTGGCAGGGGTCGCAGGGCTTGGGGGGGCTAGCGAGGGGAGAGGACAGCTGCGCAGGAGGCAGGGGGGCTCGGGGGGGCTGGCGGGGGTTGGGGGGCTGGGGGAGTGGGCGGGGCCATTGCGGGTCCCCCCCCACAGTCCCTTACCCCCTCTCCCAGCCCCCCCACCCCTTACTCACCGGCACTGGAGCCCTGGTGCTGAAACATGTGGCCTGGCCAGCCGTGTGTTTCAGCACCAGGGAAAAGGGCAACCATAGAAATGCTCTGGCAGCCAGAGGAAATCAGCCTTTGGTTGCCTCAGGGCACATTCAGGGGCCATGCCCTGCCCCACTTTTTTATACTTCACTTTATTTAGAGCAGGGGTCTAATTTTCTCCTTGCGCTGCAAACTTGCAGTGTGGGGAACATTTTTTTGTTCCCCCACGTGCCTGTTGCCCCACCTCAAAGGGGTTTGAGGCGGGGCAGGAGGCATGTTCAGGCTCGTGTGGACTTGCCCATTGGGTCCACATTGTTTCAAGAGACCAAACCATGGCCTGTCTATGATCAGGAGCTCTTTGCAAGTTTAGACACAGAATTCACAGACAGTTACAATTCCCTTAATGATTATCCTTTAAACAAAAAAAAAAAAAAAATCAAGATACAATTTTACTTCCCAATGATTCTCTATTCCCTCTTAGCAGGTAAGGTATTACTAACAACCAAGCCAGATAAAGAGACAAGAGGTAAGTCTATAACCCAATCTTTTATTGATTACACTCCAAAGCATAAGAACAAGCATTTGTCTTTATGCCTATCTAGCTACCTGCAACAGCACAATAAAGATTCTAATTTGTCCTGGTTGTGGGGGGAGACAAAAGAGAGGAGAAAGGTGGCATGCAAGCTGACAGCAGGGTGTTTTGAATTTGCTGACATGTAACATCAGCATCACCTACCCCTGTTACTAAAAGCCAGGGCAGGTTGCAGAAAGCCTGATGGCAAGGAGAGGCAGGTGTGAGCTGCCTGCATGAATTGAGCCATTGGTTGCAGGAGGTCAAGCTGCTGCTGATAGGATTAGCAGTACCTGGGCCCTGGGAACAGAGAACTGGGGCATATGACTGGAAGGGAACCAGACTTGGGGCATAAAAGCCCAGGCTCTGAGCACAGAAGGGGCAGTCTGACTCTGGCTGTCACATGACAAGGAGCTCTAAGTGGGACTGATGGCATTTTGGAGCCAGCCTGGCCCAGGTATGGTATGTGGTGAGCTGGGGGTGTAGAGACAAGTCTACCAAGGCAGGAGGGCTTAAGGAATAGAGACCCATAGGGTTCTACTGTTAGAACCCGACTCCATGTGGTGCCCAACAACTAGGGAGACGACTATCCAGTTGCTCAGGGAGCAAACAGAGCAAACACCAGCACACATTGCTTGCAACAGCTTCATTCAGAATGGAGACGACTTCGGGCAAAGATCCAACAAACTGGGGACCTGCAGTGAACACTTTTTTTTTTTTTTCCACACTTATACACCTTGGTTCATGCTCATTAACATTTATTCCACCTTTGTCCCTCCCATATTCCCTTTTATCTCAAGCTCTGCCTCTGTTTACTGTTTGTTTCATTAGCATAGAATTGCCTGTGCATTTCATTCATTTACATGCCTTTTTGCTATGAGGTCATGTGTAAGACCGTGAACCTGGCTTTTTGTTTTGGTCAATTGCTGTTTCTTGCTGACTCCTTCTTCATTTCAAGGTCTTGCTTCTGCTTTATCTCCTGACGATAGCTGGTGGGCTGCATCCTGTTCTCCTTACACCATATATCCTACACACTACCACATTGTTAAGAAACTGCTTGCCTAAGCATCTTGCAATATTACTTTTAATATATCATTCTGCCTTGTGGTCAGCAGCTCTGCTGAGCCACAGATTAAAGCCTTTATTCAGCTGCTAATCCAGTGCTCCCCAAGATCCAAATATTGTCACCCTAACATCTATATTTGAGTTAAAATCAGAGGACCAAGTTGTGGCAAAAGGGTGGATTGGAATCCACATAACAGGGTGCCTGGGACACTCTGGTTGTCAAGCCCTGCCAAGGGACATGGGGAGTGAGCCAAGCTAGGGCCAAGAAGTCCAAGGCCTGACTACTGAGGGAGGTGGACTAGGGCTGAAGCCCAGGAGCTGAGATCTGAGGCAATGGACCAGGGTTGTGGGCTTGACCAGAGAAACCTATGCCAATGCCAGGATGGCTGAAGCCCCAACAAGTGCTTTTGAGGCACCTCAGGCCTCAAGGGGAAGCATCTCCCAAAGGGAGCATAAAGACTGACTATGCTCTGCTCTCTGATTGTGTGTGGGCAGAGAAGCTCAAAGATGGGACCCAGGGATCACCAGGTTCTGGGGGCTGACCCACAAGCCTGCTACATGAGGTCTTCCCAAAATACTTCCTTTTCTCCACCCAATATTTATGTGTTTTTATTTTAATAAATATTTTCTGATTGGTGTTGTTCTTTTGTTTGTTTTGCTGAGGCTTTGGGAACTTTACTGAACCAGCTTTTCTGTGGACTTGGAAGATGATAATCAGCTGAGGCTGTGTTCTTGTGAAAATTACAATCCTGAGGGAGAGGATTTTTTTTTTCTTTTCCTTACCAGCTGGGAAAGCTACTTGCTATAGTCCATTTTTCTTTCTTTTCTAAGTAGGCTAGTTGTAACATCTGTACAGGTTTACTCTGAAACAAGCTTTGTGGCCTATCTTAGCCACACTTCTGCAGCTTAGCATAAGTCACTTGTAAATGGCCATGGCTGACAACAGGTTAACAAAATGCATTAATATTTTAGCAGGATTCCAGCAGACTACATACAACCTAGTTCTATTATCAAAAGGCAAAACATCTGTTGTTTCTTTTAGCTGCTGTTAAGTGCTTCACAAAGCAGTTACCCATTCTTGGCTTAATCTAATATTAGTGGCTTTGATTAAACAGATTCTTATTCCACTTTACAAGGCAACTGCTTGTGACTTAAATGCAACATTATTGATCATATAGCTTAAGCATATATTATTCATGACTCATGCTTTTGCTAGGTCTGGAGTTTGTACCAGTCAGTGTGGTCTGTTGGTCATTGAACATGCCTACAGCCTAAAACAGTGGTGCTGTACTCCTGGCCCACAAGCCAAGGCATCCAGCACCATCATCTGGTCCGTGGAGCTCCCTATAGACCCATGGCCCTGCATGCTAGCTTGGGCATGCAGGATGATGCAAGGCTGGGCAGGGGTAGTGTGGGGCACTGGAGCCTGATCTCAGCATGTGGCACCAGGTGGGAGTGGTCCAATCCCTTGTGCACAGGACTGTGAGGACACAGCTCGGAGCCCTGGGGCTTGATCCCAGCATGAAGCTCTCTTGTCTGCAGCAGGAACTTGAGAAGGAAACTGAGCATATCATCTTTGCTCCAAGGAGAGATGGGAACTATTAGTACAGGCAGCAGAATGGGAGCTGCCTCTGAAGGCTCTGCCAACAATAAATGCATGTTCTCCTATTATTAAACTGAGCTCAGGCCACTCTAGGATGACCATGTGCCTATGCTGGCCCATTACTGAGGAGACTGCAGTCATTTATACAGTGCCATAACACTTCACAAAGCAGGGCCTGACCACAGAAGAGCTTACAGTCCAAGCTTGACCACTAATGAGAGGATTCTGCATAGAGTAAGGGATGGAGGAGCAAGAGCTTGAATGACAGGTGTTCTGAGTTTGGTTATGTGTGTACCATGCTGATTGTTTGTTTTTTGTTTCTATTTGGTAAGGGAGTGGGTCATCAACAGCTGAAAGGACAGCCAGAATAACTTTCAGGGGGACAGTGAGATGGTTGTACAGCTGTAAGTGTGCATGGGAGAAATCAGGTTTTTGGGGAAGAAGTGAGGTCTTGACTGTTGTGTCCAATGAAAGGATGCTAAATAACAGAACAGACTGAGGAGGTGAGGCTAGACATGCTCCCCCTGCATTTGCAGTCAAGCAGGATGGAGTTGGGGAATAAAAGGCAACACTTGGGGATCTGACTATTCACAGGTAAATACATATGAACATAAGCAAATAGCAATTTGCTGCAGTGCAGAAGAAGTTAATTGCTTCACATGATAGGTTTAGAGTAATCTTTGCTGATATGGTGCCTTCCATGTCTCCACCACGTAGTGTTAGAGTTTTTTCTTGATGCTACATTTGTCTATATGCTTTAGCAGACTTCTGATATGTGTGCATTCCCTTTGTCCTGCCTTTTCTCTCTGAATATGTACCAGCCCTTGATAGTCAACAAGCATTGCTTCTGTGTTTGCACACTGGGGAATGCAGAAAGCTCTCTACAGCTTAGAGAACTGGACAAGGTGTCGGCCAATTTCTGTGACATTGTGACAGCCTGAAAAAAAAACCACAGGATTGAAACTCTTTATTGAGGTGTAGGATGGTTTGTAGTTAAGGTGCCAGGCTGAGACCAGTTGTGTTTCTCACTGTGCTGCAAACTTACAGGGCGCTGAGAGACACGCAGGCCCCCATTTTACATAAAGCACTATGAGTTAGAGCACTCCCTAACACAGGGGTAGGCAATGTTTTTTGGCCGGAGTGTCAAAAAACCCACAATGTCTACGTTGGAAGGTGCCAGTGCTGACATGCCAGAGCCCAGAGCAGCTGTTTTATAGCTTCCCGGATGCAGCCAGCCCATAGGGCCCAGTCTGCTTGTAGCCTCCCAGCTGCCTGCTGGGAGCAGCTGCTTAGAGCCTGGGCTGGCGGTGGTGTGCCGAGCAAAATGGCATATGTGCCGTGGGTTGCTGACCCCTGCCCTAACACAACAAACATTTGTCTGTTGGGTTGGGAGGGTGAGGGTGGGAATTGAGTTCCACTTTAGAGCCTAGATAGTCACTTGGCAGGCTGAATTCAGCCTGCAGGCTGTATTTTCCCCACCCCTGTTCTAGTATAATGCACTAACCACCTTTACATAGGAAACAGTCTGTTCTCTGGCACTCTTTGAAGCTGGATCCCTGGCAGCCTGAGAAGAAGATATGTGAGACCAGGAGGAAGACTACAAAGTACTGGTTGTGTTGTTGAGCTGGCTGCTGACATGAAAAGAAGCAGGGGTGGGTGAGGGGGATGTTGTTTTAGCCTGGAGCCTTGCTTCCAGTGATACAGAACTCATTACATTATTTGCATGTACAGTATCTAGTGCATTCACTCAGGCAAAAGTGGCAAAACTTTTCCTCACCAAATACTAATCAATCATGGAAAAATACCTTACCAGCCAGGGCCATTGACAAACGAAGTTCATCATGCAAAATCTGCAAAACTTCTCGTAGCCCTTCTTCACCCTGTTTCAAAAGAGCATGGATGGAAGGGAAGAGTGATTCAGTTACTGAATAACAAAGAATAAAGAATGTACTAGGAGAATTGGGATAACACTTCTGGGCAGTGCCAATTCTAGACTCTCAGATAACCACTATGTTATCCTATTTATCTTAGTTTACAGGTGGTTAATTTCAATATTTTCTGGGATGAAGAAGGAAACCTAAGTTGTCTTTCACCTAAAATAGACTCTAGATACTTTTTCATAGACATTAGAGCTGGAAGGGACCTTGTAAGATCACAGGGTCCAGCCCCCTGCCCAGGGGGCAGGAAGTCAGCTAGGGTCAAAGGATCCCAGCAAGATAAATGTCCAAATGTTTTTTGAAAGTGTCCAGAGCAGGTGCTTGCACCACCTCTGAGGGTAGTTTGTTCCAGGCCTTGGGGGATCGGACAGTAAAGAAGTTTTTCCTTATGTCCAGCCTAAAATGGTCTTGCAGGAGTTTGTGACCATTGGACCTTGTCATCTCCTGAGGTGCTCTGGTGAACAGGTGTTCCCCCAGATCCTGATGCACACCCCTTATGTACTTATAGGCTGCCACCAAGTTACCCCTGAGCCTGCACTTCTCCAGGCTGGAGTCTTATGGTTCGCAGCCTCTCTTCATAAGGCCTGTTCTCTTGCCCTCTGATCATGCACGTGGCTCTCCTCTGGACTCTTTCCAGCTTCTGCACATCCTTCCTGAATTGTGGAGCCCAGAATTGGATGCAGTACTCCAGCTGTGGCCTCACCAGGGCTGAGTACAGTGGTACATCCTGGGTCTTGCTCAAGATACATCAGTAGATGCAAGCCAGAGTTTTGTTTGCTTTGGCAGCTGCGGTATCACATTGGTGGCTTATATTCATCTTGCGGTCAATCATGACCCCCAAGTATCTTTCAGTCATGGTGCTAGCAAGTGTAGCATTGCTGATCCTATAAGTGTGATGCGGGTTTTTATTCCCAAGGTGGAGCACCTTGCATTTCTCCGTACTGAATGCCATCAGGTTTTCATCCACCCACCTTGCAAGCCTATCGAGGTCGGCCTAGATCACCAGCCTATCCTCAAGTGTAGAGACTCTTCCCCTAAGTTTGGTGTCTTCAGTGAACTTGGCCAGCCTGCTTTTGACACCAGTGTCCAGATCATTTATGAAGACACTTAAAGAGTACAGGTCCAAGAATGGAGCCTTGGACACCACTAGTCACCAAGTGACATGTTGATTTGGTCCCGTCAACTACTACTCTCTGGGTCCAACCTTGGAGTCAGTCCCCCAGTCGTCAGACTGTGGAGTAGTCAAGGCCACAGTTCCCCAATTTTTCCATGAGGACATCATGGGACTCCAGGTCAAAGGCTTTTTTAAAGTCCAAATATATGACATCAACCTCTTTCCTTTTGTCCAGGTGATATGTCACCTGGTCATAGAAAAAAATGAGATTGTTGCAGGTAGGTCTTGCACCAAACCTGTGCTGGCTATCCCTCAGAATGTTGCCTTCTGTTAGCCTGTCAAGAATAGTTTTCTTGATAATTTTTTCCAAAATCTTCCCAGGGATTGAGGTCAAACTGATTGGCCTGCAGTTTCCTGAGTCGTCTTTCCTTCCTTTCTTGAAGATGGGCACCACATTGGCCCTCTTCCAATCTTCAGGTACTTTGCCTGAAGACCATGAGTTCTCGTATATCCTTGCCAGTGGCTGCACTATGATGTCTGCCAGTTCCTTTAGCCCTCCTGGTTGCAACCTATCCGGAACAGCTGATTTATGGGAGTCCAGCTTCTCAAGATGCTCCCTCACAAGATCCATGCCAGTGGTGGGCATATATTCATCTTCACCCTGGTCATCCCGCATCATGTTAGGCAGGGTGGTCCCTTTGGGCTGGTGAAAAACTGACACAAAGTAACTTCATATTTCATAGATTTTTATTTCATAGACATTCAGGCTGGAAGGGATCCCAGAGGATCATTGAGTCCAGCCCCCTGCCCAGGGGCAGGAAGTCAGCAGGGATCATAGGATCCCAACAAGATAAACATCCAAAAGTGTCTTGAAGGCATTCAAAGTAGGTGCTTGAACCACCTCCAGCGGCAGTCTATTCCAAACGTTGGGGGCTCAGACAGTAAAGAAGTTCTTCTTATGTCCAGCCTGAAATGGTCACAGAGGAGTTTGTGACCATTTGATCTTGTCATCCCTTGGGGCGCTCTGGTAAACCGACGTTCCCCCAGATCCTGGTGAGCACCCCTGACAAGCTTATAGGTGGCCACCAGATTGCCCCTGAGCCTGCACTTTTCCAGGCTGAAGAGTCCCATGGCTCTCAGCCTCTCATCATAAAATCTGTTATCCTGACCTCTGATCATGTGTGTGGCTCTCCTCTGCACTCTCTCAAGCTTCTCCACATCCTTTTTGAATTGTGGAGCCCAAGACTGGATGCAGTACTCCAGCTGTGGCCTCACCAAGGCCGAATACAATGGGAGAATGATGTCCCGGGATCTGCTTGAGAAGCATCTAGGGATGCAAGCCACCATTTTGCTCACTTTACTAGCTGCAGCATCGCACTGAAGGCTCATGTTCATCTTGTGGTCAATCATGACCCCCAAGTCCCTTTCATCTGTAGTGCTAACCAGCATAGAACTACTGAGCCTATAAGGATGCTGCAGGTATTTCCTCCCTAGGTGGAGAACCTTGCATTTTTTTGGTGTTAAACACCATCAGGTTCTCATCCACCCATTTCATGAGCCTGTCAAGATCTGCCTGGATCACCCTCCTGTCCTCAGGTGTGGATGCTTTACCCCAAAGTTTGGTGTAGTCAGTGAACTTGACCAGCCTGCTTCTGACACCAATGTCTACAACACTGATGAAGATGTTAAAAAGTAAAGGCCCTAGGACAGAGCCTTGAGGGACCCCATTGGTCACGGGGCACTAGGACGATTGACTTCCATCAACCACCACCCTCTGGGTCCTGCTGCGGAGCCAATTCCCCAGCCAGCAGATTCTGAGGTCGAGGTCACAGTTAGACAGTTTTGCCAAGAGGTGATCATGGGATACCAGATCGAAGGCTTTTTTAAAGTCAAGATATACAACATCAATCTCTTCTCCCTAGTCCAGGTGATAGGTCACCTGGTCATAAAAGGAAATGAGATTTGTCAAGCAAGACCTACCAGCAGCAAACCTGTGCTGGGTATCCCTCAGGATATTGCCATCAGCTAGCCTGTATAGGATGGCCTTTTTGATTTTGATTATCTTTTCCCAGATCTTCCCCAGAATAGAGGTCAGGCTGATGGGCCTGTAGTTTGCTGGATCCACTTTCCTCCCTTTTTTGAAGATAAGCACCACTTTGGCTTTCTTCCAATCATCAGGCACTTCACCAGAGCACCAGGAGTTCTCAAAGATCTGTGCCAGGGGGCTGAGCTATGATGCCTGCCAGCTCTTTAAGTACCCTTGGGTTTAAACTGTCAGGGCTGGCTGACTTGAAGGTATCCAGCCTGTCAAGGTGTTCCTTCACAAGGTCAGCTTTGATGGATGGTAAGGAATCTCCCTCACCCAGGCCTCCCTGTCCTGCAGTGGGCGGGGGCATTCCATGGGACTGGTGAAAAACTGATGCAAAGTACCCATTTAGCAAGTTTGTTTTTTCCTGGGCATCAGTTGTCAGTTGTCCCATCTGGTTTAGCAGGGGTCCAATGTTGCCCTTGATTTTTCCTCTGGCTCCCCATGCATCTAAAAAGGGACTTTTTATTGTCCTTGATATTTATAGCTAGCTGGAGTTCCATCGCAGCCTTGGCTTGCCTCTACAGGTACAGACCAGAGCAGAGTATTCCTCCTTGGTGGTGGTTCCAGTCCTCCATCCTTTTGTAGGTCTTCCTTTTAAGACACAGGAGGTCTGCTAGTTCCTTGGAGAGCCAAGGGGGCTGCTGGGCCCTTTTGCTGCCTTGCCTCTGAGGCAGGATAAACTTTGCTTGTGCATCCAGGATTGCTCCCTTGAGGAGCAACCACTCATCCTGAGCTCCCCTCCCCTTTTTGGGTTGTGGCCCTTTAGGGCCTTACTGACAAGCTCAGGAGGCTTGTCAAAGTCAGCTTTCCTGAAGTTGAGGACTTCTGTATTACTGACTGACTTGCCAGCTTTACGGTGGATGGTGAAGGTGATCAGCTCGTGGTCACTGTCATCCAGCTTCCCTTTAATCATTTGGTCACTGATTAGGTTGTCCCCAGTTGCTAGTACCAGGTTGCACAGCGCTTTACCTCTCATCAGCCCGTAGACTTCCTGCATCAGATAGAGGTCATCCACGCACAAAAGAAAGCTTTGTGCCTGCTCAGATTTGGCTTATTAATGAATCATTAATCATGTTGTCTTTTTCCTGGGTGTTGGCAGTCAGCTGCCCCAGCTGGTGTAGCAGGGGTCCAATGTTGCCCTTGTTTTTCTTTCGACTCCCCATATATCTGAAGATGGACTTTTTATTGTCCTTGATTCATGTACCCACATGGAGTTCAGTTGCAGCCTTGGCTTTTCTAGTTCACTCCCTGCAGGTGTGGATCAGTGCGGTATACTCCTCCTTAGTGGTGTTTCCTGTCCTCCATCCATTCTAGGCCTTTCTTTTTAGATGTAGGAGGTCCATGAGTTCCCTGTTGAGTGAAGGAGGGTGTTGAGCCCTTTTACCAACTTTCCTATGGGTAGGGATGGACTCCACTTGTGCTTCCTTAAGAAGCAACCACTCATCCTGAGCTCCCCTCCCTGTGAAATCAGGGCCTCGAGAAAAAGCCTCCTGAGCTTATGAAAGTCAGATTTCCTAAAGTCAAGGACTCCTGCATTGCTGTCTGACTTGTCAGCTTTGCGATGCATAGTGAAAGTGATCAACTCATGATCACTGTCATCCAGCTTCCCTTTGATTCTTAGGTCACTGATTAGATCATTCCCTTTGGCCAGTATCAGGTCCAGCAGCACCTTGCCTCTTGTCGGTCCATAAATTCCTTGGTACAAGTAGAACTCATCCACACATGTAAAGAAGCTTTGTGACTGATCGGATTTGGCCGAGTGCTTATTCCATGAGATGTCTAGATAATTGAAGTCTCCCACGATGATCATGCAGCCTTGGCCAGTTCCCTGGTGAATTCATGGTCAAGCCCTTGTTCCTGGTTTAGAGGTCTGTAGTAGACTCCTACCATTGTATCCCCCTCACTATGTTCCCCTCGTATTCTAACCCAAGGGGTCTCCAGTCATCCTCCTTGGGTGCCAATCTCAGCTTGTAGGGTGGTGTAGCTCACCTTCACATAGAAAGCTACAGCCCTGCCCCTTTTTTTCAGCATGATCTCTCCTGTACAAGGTATAGCCATTTATACTGGTATTCCAGTCATAGGAGTTGTCCTACCAGGTCTCTGTGATCCCTATGGGATTGTAGTCATTTTTGTTTAGCAGAAGGGCCAGTTCCTCCTGTTTATTCCCTAAACTCCTAACATTAGTGCACAGGCACGTAAATGTGCTGTTGGAAGCCCTAGGCTTCCTTGTACTCATGGAGAAGCTCTGTTCCTGGGCTGGGGTAGGAGTGGGTTCCCTTGAGCATCCTAACCTGATGGTTTTGTGGTTGATGCTTGGTGAACTTGCTCTGGTGGCTTTCTGCCCATCCACCAATGAGCTTAGATTGCTCCTGAGTCATGTAATTTGTGCCCACATGGATAAGGAGTATAGGGTAGTGGTTGGAGGACCAAATAAGCTTTGGGGTCCTCTCAGCCACATCCCATATACAGGTTCCCGGGAGGCAGCAAACCTCCTGGGCTAAAGGGTCAGGGAACAGACTGCTCCCTCTGTTCCCCTCAGAAGGGAGTCACCCACAACAACGACTCCGTGTTTCATCTTAGGGATGATAGCTGGCTGTGTTTCTTTGTCCCTTGTAGTAGCTGGCAGCTCTGCAGGCTCTACTGGTACTGCAAGAGGTTCATACCTGTTGCAGAGATCCAGGGGGGCAGTGACCCTGGTACAGTGAGCCTTGGGGCTGGAGGCAACTTTTCCCCAACCCCTTGGCTGGACAGTACGGGAGTGCCTCTTGGCCTCCCTGGTCTTGGAAGGCAACCTAGGTCACTCTTCTGTCCTGGGGTGAATGGCCTGGCAGGAGGAGTCAATCTCCTGTTTGCCATCCCTAATGGCACGCAGCTTCTGCACCGTGGTCTGGAGCCCACTGTCTAGGATTTCAGAGACTCCAATATGGAGCAAACCTCACAAGGGAAGGTCGCAATGCTCCAGATCTCATGTGCCTGGAGTTGTGCCAGGCAGCTCCTGCAGCTGAGAGCCAGGGGCTCCATCTGAATGGAGGCTGGAACCATGGGTTTCATCTGGGTGGAGGCCTTGGAAGTACCGGGGGGTGGAGTTTCAGCCACAGGAGGGAACCTTGGGGTGTGATGTGTCCCACCCACCATTGTGTCAGTACTAGTTAGGCTACCACTGTGCCAACTGCTCCCTTGAGGCTCCCTGCCTGGGGCTTTGTGCACCCTCCTGCACAAACTCCCGCGCTAACTTGCATCCCGGGCCTAGAATCACACCTGTTTGTGCATTCTGTTCATGAGGCTCCAGTCGTGTGGCTCCCTGGGGGGCTGGGTGAAGTAGGAGCCGGGGAGAGGGGGGCATGACCCTCCTCAGCTCCTCTCAGCTGTCTCCGCGCAGCTGGGCTAAGTCCCTCCCACCATGGGTCCTCAATTACCTCTGGCTAGGCTGGGGGTCGTCGGGGCTCCTGGGGTTCAATGGATCCACAGGCCTAGTATGGCTTCTGCCATTGGTGCACCCTTTTAAACTCTACGCATGTTCAGTAGGGCCTGTCGGTGCCACATCACTCTCGTGGGGCCTGGGGGGGTCCCTCCGGGGGGGGTCCCTCCCCCTTTCCCTGCTTCATGGGCTGGGTGGCACTGGTTGCATGGCTCCCTGAGGGGCTGGGCTAAGTAGGAGGTGGGGGTGGGGCATGACCCTCCTCAGCTCCTCTCAGCTGCCTCCCTGCAGCTGGGCTAAGTCCTTCCCACTCCGGCTAGGCTTTCAGATTTTTTTTAGCTTTCAGATTACCTCTGCCAATGGGCTTGTTTAAAAAATTCCAACTTTGCAGGCATCTAGTGCTTCATGTGGTTTTAAGCATTTTAAATATTTGAAGGTAGAGTATTTTTTCAGTTAAAAGATTTGGGCCCTGAAAAATAGCTCACTGTGCCCTTTCTTCTGTAAAAGTGATGCTAATAACTTGAAAAATCCAATTTCCAACCGGAAAATGTATAAACATACCATTTCTATACTATTTTTGTCACAGAGAGATGTTAGAGAAAATATTAGTTTTTTTTCTCTTTAGTTTACATTTTGCCTTTTAAAGGAGCACTTCTGCCAACTCTGAGGTTATGAGTTTCCTTACATTTGGTGCCCTGGCTGTGGGAATCAATTTGCTGGAGAATCTCAGGTTTCATTTTAAACATGGTTCTATATCTCATGGACATAGAGAAAATCTTAAAAACATGAGCCAAAAGTCTAAAAATAGAAGTGAAATAAAATAATGTGTACTTATTTATATTTTTAAAAATCTGTGTTTTTAAGTCGATCTCATGATCATGGGTGCCTGGCTCATATATTTTAATCACTTGAATCCAGCAGTGGACTATAGTTACCAAAGCTGAATATGAAATATCTGCACATCTGCCCACCTACAGGAAACACATTGTTCTAAGTCTTGTCCAAATTACCCTTCTATATTTCAGCAGGGGACCAAAAACACATTTTTTTCCCCAAGAAAATGACCCTGGACATACTCTGCAAAGGATCCTTACCAAAAGTGCATATTGTCTGTTACTAAGCTATTTTAAAAACCATTAAGTTTACCTCTGTATTGGACAGAGGGACAATCCCTTTGTGAAAGAATAAGGGGACACAAATCTATCATTAGGTCATACAAGTCAATTTCTTGCAGAACAAGAAATCATCCACAGACTGGATTGTGTTTAAATATGGTTTAACCAGGAACCATGGATTCTTATCCCATTTTCTGGATTAGTTTTTGTCAATCCTTTGTCCCAATGGGTTTATTATTAGTTTGTTTCTCTCAGCTCTGCCCCCACTCCACTCCTCGCTCACTCTTTCCCTCCATCCTTTCCCTATCTTCTGTATTCAAGTCACTCACTCCATTTGATAGCCTGTTCTGTGCACATCCTTTCATAGCATCTGTTGAATTGAACTCTTGCTCATGAAAGCTTATTCATCTCTGATTCAGTAAGTCTAAAAGGTGCTTCTCTATCCTGCCTTCTAAATGTATCTGGACCTGTTCAGGTTCACATCTGGGTGACGAAATCCTTTTTCTTTATCGCCAGTTTTGTCAATCCAGTTGTTCAAAAATTGCGGGCCAGGACTGTCCCCCTCCCATGTGACCAGGTAACATGTTACATTTTGTTGTTGGTGCGGTTTTTTTAAGTGTTTTTTTTTTTTTAATTTGTTTTCTAGTTTTGGATTCTTGGGGATTCACATTATCAAGAAATTATTCCATAATGAAGGAAACCTGGAAATGTACTTTTAAACATTATGAAACCTGTAATTCTCAATCATCATATGATTCCAGGAGTCAATAAGTAATTGGACTCATGATAAAGTCAGTTTGGTGGCAATGACAAACTGTCCAGTAAGCTGGAATCATTTATTCAGCATTACCACATGTTGCCTGCACTATCTTCATTGTCAGTAGCTAGAGTGATCAAGAATTTTCCATTGAAATGATTTTGATTAAAAATGGCTTTTTGCCAAAAGAGATATTTCTGCTTAAAATATCTGCTTTAATGGAAATGTGGGTTTTTTTTTAAAAATAAAAACAGGAATTTTGAAAAAAAATTCAATATTTTTTTCAATATTTTTTTAAAAATTTGAATTAGACTGTGGGGTGAAGGTAGGAAAAGGTTCCTACAAACCATATTGCCCTATGTGTGTGAGCGTTCACGTACAAATTCTCTGTTCCCAAATTTACCTTGTAGGTCAGACCCCATAAGACTGGCCTTCCAATGAAGACACATTTTGCTCCTAGTGCTAGTGCCTTTAATACATCACTTCCCGTCCGTATTCCACCATCTAAATAAACTTCCATTTTGTCTTGCACCATGTCCACAACTTCAACCAAAGCATCAATCTGCAAAGAAGTAAACATGTTCACATTGAGCTCAAACTGAATTAAGAAAGACAAAGACAGAGGAAGAGAAGGAGGAATTACACAGATAGATAAACATGTATAACACTTTAGTAACTGAATATACTGTCAAACCAATATTTATCAGCGTACCTCATAACACAAAATGTTAGAAGTGTAGCAAGCAAGTTCTACATCCTGGGCAGCAGTGGTGGCTGGAGTGGGAGAAATGGTGGTCAGGTTTGCTGACATGGCTTCTACTATTCTTGTACCCCCTTAAAATCAGCGCTCAAAACAAGTGTCCCTGTCAACACCCATAGTTATGCTACTGCAAAATGTGCCACTAATAAAGTTCTAAATTAAAAAGAAGATCCCACTTGCACCTAGTTAAGCCGATTTTCAAGTGCAAATGAATGTACAGTCATATGGTGTGAAATATTTTCAATAAATTTCAAGATTTAAAAGAAAAATCATTTAATTTGCAAATAAAAAATTCTAAAAGATTGAAACAGTGTGAAAAATTCAGTAGTAAAAAATGGGGCAGCAGCTGATGTAAATCCAGGTATCCCAGGTAGCAGAGTAGCTGTGAGATCACAGAACCCAGGTTGGGGTTCAACAGCCACCCAGGAAGTATTCAGGCATTTAGGCTGTGCTGTGCTCCATGATGCGAAGAGCCAAGGTAACTCAGACACATCTACAGAAACTGCGGTTCCTGCCATGTAAACACACCCACCATCTGCAGGCACACATGCCAGGACACCACAGTTGCCTATATCAATTTCTGCACTCTGTCACCTATGCAGGCATATATATATATACATAAGACACTTACAGTGGCAGGTCCTCCATCTAGTTGCCTTCCACCATGATTTGACACAATAATGCCCTGAACTCCATGTCTCGCTGCCAAATCCGCATCTTCTCTGGTCAAAATTCCTTTGACAATGATGGGCAAGCGAGTCAAGCTCTTCAGCCAATAGATGTCATTCCAGTTTATAGAAGGATCTATGAAGTTAGGGGGCAGTCCATACTCGGTACATATGTTTTCCTGCAGCCATGGGACAGAAGGAAGGAACTCACGTTATGGACTGCAATAATGTAACACACCCTCACATTCTTTTCTTATCAGGGAGGATGTTAATAAGCTTTGATAACTATTCCATTAACTGGTTTATATCACTAGCAACAATACTTCTTGTTACAACCCAATTAAGTAGTGCCCATGTCACAAGCAAGTAATACCATTCAAAACAGTTTTAGTCTGCACTAGGTTAACTAAGGGTTAACTAACAAGATGATAGTAACAGTTTTTTTTACTGCGCATGTCAAAAAGAGATTTATAACTGCGACACTAACTAGAAATGAAACTTAGCCTTCTGTGCTTTACAGAAATCACTATAATTGGTCAAAGAAAACAGGGAGTAATCCTGTCATAACACCCTAGCGAAGACCGCTAGATAATTGGCGATTCTAATTAAATTTATGATGTGGCAAAAACCAATTGTCTATTACACAAACAAAACCTTTTTTCACTTCCGTGAAGTGGGAGACCTCCGCGCACACACCTTGGAGACCTCTGAACGTAGGCATCAGAGTAACTGACAAATTGATCACTTGTCAGTTTCCCGCGTCTCGACCCAATTTCAGACGTAAATCAACGACCTGCCGGCCCGACCTTTTCTGCCTGACCACCGAACTCTTATGCAGACCGACCTACGAACCCTAAGCTATAACTAACCAAGTATCTCTGACCTCCGTTATTCACCACCTTGACGGCGTGAGTAAATAATCTTGCTTTGCAACCGATAAGCGTCTGCCTAATTAATTCCACTCCATGCGTCAAATACCCGCCTGACGGCTTCTAAGGTCCCGACTCCTTGCTGCAGTGCACGGCAGCGACACTTCTGACAGGGAGTAGTTCTGGAAATAAGAATCTCTGGAAATCAGGTTGAGGTTTCACAGCCATAGTGCTGGCAGGAGGGGCTGCCAGGATATGACAGAGCTAAAGAGGGCGTGTCCTTTGTAGAGCAGGTTTTCAAAGCCATCATTTTTTCTCTGTACAAGGCTGCTTGTCCTTGCTAGACTGGATTATGGACTATCCTGGTCAAGGGAGGTCAAGCAAATGCAACCTTACTATTTGTTATATTTAAGTACAAAAGGTGATTGTAACAGAGACCAAAGAGGGAAGGGAAGGCTGCTACACACATCCTGGAATCAACTCTGGTTTGTTTAGTCTTCTTTACTTACAATGGACCGTCACCTCTGCCTTTCAGCCCAAACAGGTGTTTTTCTACCTGGATGCAAGGTTAAAGTGCCTTGACACATCCTGTAACATTGCTAGAGCTGCAAATGTGCTACAAATGGGAAGTGGGGGATATTTGCTGAACTATTATCGTTCATATTCAGAGTAGGATTTTTAAACAAAGCAAAAAAAGCTTTCCAGAAGACCAGTGGAAGGGAAATATCTGACCCAGGAACTGAGCCAAATTTGCAAAGGCATTTCAGCACCAAACCCCCATTACTATCAATGAGAGATGCTGAAACATTTTTATGAATTTGACCCTATCTTCCTGCCAATTTTCAGTCCTCTCCTACAAGATAGTTGTTAGAAGAATGATTTAAAAGACAGCACAATTCTCATGCTATTCAGCTGTGAATGAGAAAACCCCCAGTGGAACATGGTCATTTTGTGATGGTGAGGCCAGAAGTCTGAGCAGCCCAAGCACTACTGGAGCAAGCACAGAACTGGAGGGTGGCAACCACTGGCTGGTACATACAGAGGCCTTTAGGCTTATTCATGCACAAAAAATGCATTCCTTTAATTAAGTTTGTATGGTACCTTTTTGCCTGTATAATGGCAACTCTGCCAGGGCTTTGTTGGCATAAATGTTTCAGTAAAAATCTCATAGCCTGTCAATGAAACAAATGTAACTATGATATTTCTGAGTTTAGGCCATTCCTAAGCTTGATAAACAGTGAGAGTTAACCCAAAAAGTTAGGTGGTTAGCTGTATTAATATGAAATCAAGCACAAAGTAGGGCATCTTAGAGACTAATTGGTTCAGAGAGGCATGCACTTTCATATGCTATGCATTTGAGGAAGTTTGCTGTTGCCAACAGAAACTCATGGTCTCTGAACCAGTCCCTGAACCAGTTAGTCTCTAAAGTGTCATCCTGTTCTACCTTCTGCCCCAGAAGGTAGCAACCACTGCCCTAGCTATGTGGTTATATTCTGTAATCTAGGGGTATCTACATATGTAACCTCTCTTTCTCACATACACATAATATATTTCTATCTCTGTTAAAAGCGATCAGGTAACTTTACAGACTTCAAAGTTTCCTTCAAAGTTCTTCACTTTCATGTGTGGAGGGACCTGGAAGTTGTTGTGGATGTCAGCTCGTCTCTTGCCAGTGTAGGGCAGATCAGCAGTAAGCACTAGGCCTTGGAAACCCAGGGCCTCCACCCGTTGTACCAGCTGTGCTGTGAGTGCCCTGTTGCGGTGGATGTAGAGCTGGAACCAACGGAAGCCCCTGGGTGCAGCCGCAGCTATCTCCTCCACAGCGCAGGTGGAATACGTGCTGGTTATATAGCAGGTGTTCATGGCTGCAGCCGCTATAAAAGATGTTTACAAAACTCAGCATGATGTGCCATGGGTCTGTACACAGGTATAAGTATAAAACACCAGCTAATGTCTCAGCATCTTTCATACTCCTATAAAGGTATGTATGGATTGGTATTTTTAGTATAAGACACTAAGGTATCCTACCATCTGGTTAATATGAATCAAACACTATAAATGTCAAAATTCAACCATAAGACATAAGAAGTGTCATGCTTGGTCAGACCAACAGTCCATCTAGCCCAGTTACTTGTCTCTAACAGTGGATGCTTTAGAGGAAGAGTAAATGAACAGGGTATATCTAGAGTGATTTGTCCTCTTTCATACCTCCCTGGCATCTACCATTATTGGTTCAGAGGTGACAGAGGTTAGATCCTTGACTGCTGTATTTAATATCTATTAATGGATCTATCATCCATGAATTTGTCTAGTCCATTTTTGAACTTGGCTGTAGTATCTACCCTTACAGACTCCTGTGGTGATAAGTTCCACAAATGAACTATGCACTTCCTCTTGTTAGTTTTAAACCTGTTTCCTGCTAATTTGAGCGGGTCCCACTTAGTTCTAATAATCTAGGACTTGATGAATAACAGTTCTGTAATGAGTCATTTTGAGGAGGAGGAGTCAGTCCTGCTAACAAAGCCCAGCTGTGGGACATTTGGGTAAGGAGGGTCCCACTGAGAGCATTAAAAGCTTTCAGAAGAGTAAGCAAAAAGAAGAGGAAGCAAGCTGTGAAAATAATAGCTTGATGCAAGGAGGGACCAGGCTGCTGTGCTGGTGCCAGAGCAAAAGCATTCCAGTCCTAGGGCACATCCACACATGCAGGCACATGCACTTGTAGCAGCTCAAATAGGAGCAGCACAAATTTGAGCCAGGGATTTTTGCCTCAGGGCATGTGCCCGGATATGCACTTTGGCATGGGGCAAGTTGTGCCAGTTGAGGCAAAATAACCCTGCCGAGCTCCTCCCAGATCTGCAGCCAGGGGGAGAGAGAGGCTGGGGACAGCACCTGTGCTGGCCCCAGCAGTATAAAAAACCTGTGCTGCACCCCTGCCAGACCCGGCTGGGGTGCCCCCACTCTGCCATCTGGGCAGCTATCGCCCAGAAGATGTGCTCCTTGCAGTGGCCCACTTTGAAATGTCAAAGCGTGTCCTTTTGGCCCCAAATGGCCAAGAGGTCAGCCATCTTGTCTGCCCTTCAGGCTCCTCTGCACAGGTCTCACCACTTGTCTCACCTGCAGAGATTCTGGTGTTCCTTGTTTATGAATTGCAAATTCTGTGATAAGAAACCCAAATTCTCTCATTAAAATACCCAAAATAGTATCCTTCCGCTATTAAAATGAAACACCACTATATAGAGAGAGGGCAATGTTTTATTAATATATTTGGGCAATGTTGTTCAATGTTTTATTGATATATTTACAAATATAAAGCAATTTGGGGGGATTGGGGGAGTTTGTGGGTGGCTGTAGGATTTGTGAGGGTGAGGTTTGTGGGGTATGGGGCTTGTGTGGGGGTTTGTGACTGGGTATGTGGGTGAGGGGTTTGTGGGGATGGCTTGGGGTGTGGTTGTTGTGGATAGATTGTGGAGGGACTGTGGGTGCGTGGGGGCTGTGTGGGTAGCAATGCTCAGGAGGGGTGGGTCCCCTGTCCCCCCCTAGGGTGCAGCCCCCCTGCACAGCACACAGACCCTCCACCCCACAGGGCCCACAGCTTCCTCCCACAGGGTCACAGCTCCCCCCATAGGGCACATAAAACCTCTTTGCATAGTACACGTGCCCCCACAGGGCCCACATGCCCCTCCCACAGGGCCTCATGCACTCCCTGCTGGGTCTCAGCCTCCCCACAGGGCCCACAGCTGATCCCTGCAGCAGCAGTGGCCATGGGGTGCTCAGGGCGCGCTGCAGCCAGAGCCCCCAGCAGTGTGGTGCAGCCTTGATCACCTTGGAGCAGGAGAGGAGTGAGAAAGAAGGGAGCTGGTAGAAGGAAAACCAGGGAGAGGGGCAGGTGGAGAGATTTAAAGAGGATAGGGTAGCAATTCGCAACCCTCAAGATGGGGGAGGGGGACTCTCTCCCAGTCCCCTGTCTGTACCTGGGGCACCAAGTGCAGCCTTTACTGCCACAGCACTTCCTTTGGGGATTCACATACCAGGTTCCAGAGCCACCTGGTTCTATAGCTTCCCTCACTACCCCTGGGTGCATGTGAGAAGCAGTGGGATAAGCCAGGCTGAAAATGTCAGCTTTGTGTCTGTGCACCCACAGCAAACCACTATGCTCATAGCAGCCAGCACAGGGGCTGTGAAAGGGTGGAGCATGCAGTTTGCTCCTTCTCTGGCACCCATGGTCACCAGAGACTTAAACCTGGCTTGTTTCACAATGGATGAAGAGTATCTTAATGGACTAGCCATGTTGAACATTAACTCAGATGTGGAAATAACTGTTAGTGAAATGTTGGACACATTGTCAAGATGCTCAAGAAAGTTACATTTTGTTTTATAGATCTGAATAACAGATGTACATTTAACGTTAATGACTTATTATTTTCCTAGTTAGTTGTGTTTTTGTACTTAATATATAATATAGAAAATCAGTTCACATTCCAATAGAGTTATATTTGTTTTTGCTTTCATCTGAAATGGAATAGTATAGCTATAGGTGCATAGTATATTAGTACAGCTTCTAGTTTCTTTTAATTGGAGGAAAAAGTATTGTGTTAGATGCAATGATGCAAACTATTATCAGCCCCCTTTTCAAAATCCTAGCTCTGCCCATGATCCAGTCTCACAGCATTTGGAAATTGACTTTCAAAGATGGCACACTGGTCTTCATGTTCACTGCAAAGGCCAGACAGGGTAAGTGTTTCCACACCCTACCCCTCCTCTAGATCATACACACAGCTGAGTATCAAATTGGTTCCTGGCACAAGTCAGAGCAGCTTAGTTGCAAGTCCCCAAAAGGCTATTCTGGTTGCCAGTAATAACTGGAACACTGTGGCCAATTCTGGCTTCCAAGCTGCTTGTGCCACCAGAACACTCAGGAATGGGCTCAGAGGGTGAGAAAAGAATTTGCCCCATAAACACTTCCATGCATAAAATACCATGACAGTGGATTGAGGTTTCCCTTAGGTTTTTAACTCATCTTCCTTTGGTTTATAGTAATGAATTTGTGACCTACCTCTGGCTGTGCTTTTCTCTCCATCTGGCCAAGCCAGCTGATGGAAGCCGGTGGGAGCAATCCCTACAGGGAAGCTGATTTCAGTCCCTAGAAGTGTTGTCTTTGTGTCTATAACAGACATATCACGTAGCATGCGTGGCCGAAAACGGATTCTGTCAGAAAGCAAAGGTGATATACCTGTCAATAGGGTTGCAGCCCCCTGGCTTTACTGGTTCTAATGTCACCTGGAAGAAGGTTGTGTTACAGTCATTTGACCCAAGAAGAATAATCTAGGGGCAGTGGTCCTTGGAGAACTCCATATGAGAACTTCATCCCTCCCTAGCAGCTTGTCTTCACTGCCCAGTCCAACCATCCTTACAGCCTCTACCACCCACCTCCAAGCGTCACCCCACTTGGTCTAGTACCACCCATCATCTTTCCCCTAAATCCCACTTAGATGCCCCACTCCTGCTACTTGCTGTTCCACCCTACCTTTCTGCCCCCATATAACCCAGCCTAAAGCTACTCTGTTCCCCCTTACCAGCCTGCAATCTGCCCACTGCTATTACCCATGCACTCTGTCCCCAAATTCCAGAATGCTCACTCATGCTCCATGTTGTCCAGCTCATACTCCCAATCACCCCGCACCTTATTACATCTACTCACACCACATGATACTCACACCACATGGCAAGGTGCTTGTTTCACTCCCATGCTGTTCCTTTGTGTCACTTCTAGCCTACACTACCCGCCCTCACCTGCTGGGTGCCATCTCAGTGATGGGTACAATCAGTTATATGGAAAGGTGCATTTGCTTTGGGTCATGCTAGAGAGGACAGGTGCTGCTAGGTACTGGAAAAGTATAACGTTTTGGCCCAAAGAAGAAGCCTGCCTTATACCTTTTATATGCCAAGATATTGTCTTCTCGGGTGCAACACTCATCTGCTCCAGCTGCAAAAAAATCCCAAGTGGTCTTGGGTAGGTACTGCTTAGCATAATCTTCAAAGTCCGACAGGCATACCATTGGCATTTCAGAGGAAAGCTACAGGGACTTAGAGGAGAAGGAAAATCCATCAAGCACAAAACAGAAACCATATTCCTGAACTCTCTCAGCATTCCTTTTTCTATCCACTTCAGTTTAATTTAATGTGAGGCTTGGATCAACAGCACTGTACTCCAGGGTTTCCTCTAAGCTGTGTGGTGTGTGTGGGCATGCAGGCATGCCTGGCAGCACAGCTTGAGCATATCTGTGTGGCTGTGCATGCCACACAGCTTAGAGGGAATGCTGCTGTACTATTTGTCTCCAAAGGAGTTACAGCTCAGTCTTCTCCACAGAGACTGATCAAGGAAAGTTGCCTGCCCTAGAAAGTTGACTGCTATCCTCTATGATGTGAATCCAAGGGTCCCAACCCTGTTGCTGTTCCATCTGGCAGTCAGCACAAGCTGACATAATGAAATTTCCAATTTTCCTATTTCCATTTTTTTAAATAATAGGAAATTACATAAAATCTCCACACTTAAATGTTAATATCATGCAATCAAAAGTCAGAAAATGCCAGAATTGAGTTTTCCTATTAAATTAAAATGCATAGATAAGTCTCAATCTGGCATTCTTGATTTGTTACCTTAATGTTCTTTAATGTATTTTTTCATGCAATCATACACATGTAAAAGGAAACATTTCACAGGCAACTTGAACTACTTTCTTTGACGTTGGTCACAGCATCAAGTCCAGAGGGCTTAATTCTGTCTTCAGGTCTATCTGAATACAGCCCCTTCTCCCGGCTCTAATTAAAGATTAAAGGACTGCAAAAGAAGGAAGCATTTGGTATGTGATCTAATTATATGAATAGAATTAGAATATTTTCTAACCTTACCTACTGCTTTACCAGGCTGAGATTATTCAGTGTTAATGATTATTTCACTTGACCTCAGGCCATTGATCTTCTGCCCTAGGGCTACAGACAACCTACTGATGTGGCCAGGAGTCAGAATGCAGCCTATGTTTTACAGTCTCTCCACTTATGCCTTTTTTCTGCGTCAATAACATCTGGCTAAAAGGAGCTTTCTAGGTTATGAGCTGCACTCCTCTGTTATCATAGGTAACCTTCTCACACAATCCTATTCATGAACTGATCAAACTCAATCAAACACTAAGCTAGGTTTGTCTGCCCCTATTACTGCACTGGAAGGCTGCTTCAGAACTTCACTGTTCTTTTGGTTTTCTCCAAGGACTCAGCCATCTGGAAGAACATTAAATAACTAAGTATGGGCCTATCCAGAGATAACATAAACACAGGGATATGTTACACATTACTACCAGAAGATGGCATTAGTTATTATAGCTAAAGGGAGAGAGTGAAGATGTGGCAGGAAAAGGACCCAACAAGAGCCCGAACAATGGCTTAAAAAACCCTATCCCTTTCTCTTACATGCTGCTGCTCATTCATTTCCCCATATGTCCCTCTACTCCTTCACCAAATGACACTCATTGATATGTACCACATTTGAATTTGGCTGAGAAAGTCCTGAAAGGGGCATGTACACTCCCTGGACTTGGACACCCTGTAGTCCAGAAGAAATGCATTGAATAGCTAGGTACAGTTTCTGGATGTTCAGGTTCTTTGTTGAGAGCAAAGGAAGCTCATATATTTTCCAGGAATATTTATTTTAGTTTTGTAAAAGTTACCAGCCATTTGGTCTTAGCTCTCTGGGAACCTTGTAGCAAGTGAATGTACTTGGGAGGCAAATGTAAACAAAGAAAAGGAAAAAACCATAAAGCATTGGCACAGACCAAATTTTGATTGTTTAGCTTCAAGGATTCACACTGAATACTGGTTCTAACAATTATCCTAATCCAGCCAGGAAACAGAAATAATACTGTACGCCACATGTGCCAAGTCAAAGTAGCAAAGCTGCTGAATGTTAAGTACATGCAGTCACAGGCTTTTGAGCAACCGCAGGACAAAGAGTTATGCCCAGAAATGATTTACCAAATAATGATTATATGCTTGAAAGAAGTTGTCTGCTCACATGCAGTACACAAAGCACAAAAAGAGGCAAAATATGTCTAATAAAATGTTTATTAGTAATGATTTGGTTAGGCCTAGTTAAAACAGAGATTTTTTAGTTCAGATGAAAACACGACTTCTTGAAACTAGGAACAAATGCCATGCATACAATCTGTCAGGTATCCAGGTTGTAGCTGCATTGGTCTAGAGGAAAACGGAATGAGAACTCTTGGTAGAGGGATGCAATCTAATTTTTCTGAAAATGCTCAGGGCAGAATATTTCCATTGTTCCTTTTATATCAATGTAGTAGTAGGATGGGCATGTGTAATTGGGACCAGCATCTCAGATCACCATGGGGTGGTCACTGGAGGGCAGATGCAGTCACCTGATGGCTGCATGTGATCCAGACACAGAGGAAAACACAAATGATGTACACAAAAGCACTCAACCCAGTTTCCAAAAGGGGATAGATAGATAAAGATAGTGTAGCAGTATAAATGTCCTGAACCTTATCTATCCAACTGCATTGTTGATCCTGCAAGAACTACATCACTAAATATCAAGGTTTCTCATTTTTCTAGTGTGAACAAGGCCAAAGTCATCAAGCATAAATAACAAACCAAATTATTTCTTAGCAGAAGAAACAGGAAGCATGTATCATCCAGGCACAGACCTCACTCTTCTCTCACACACTGGCAAAACCAACTTACCTTGGGATCCAAGAATTAATAGCACCAGAAAAGATTGCAAAGTGGCTTGCAAACAGGATACAACAGAACTGCCACAGTTTTCTGGAGTGAATAAGTAATGCAGGGGATGAAAGTTCAGACCTCCAGTAATCTTTGTACTGTTTGTACAAATTTGTTTTGCTGGTGGATCAGCAAAATGTCCTTCTAAAGAATGCAAACTGACTTAGCAAGCACTTCTGAGAATCACTGGCTGCATTTACACAAGATGCCTTAATGCACAGTAACCTTAGTTGACTGCGCAGTAAGTGCATGCATCTATACATGAACATACTCACTGGACAGTAAAATCCCTTAATCGTGCATAAATTTGCTACCTGCAAATCTAGATATCAAATTTCTGTGGAATTAGTTACTGAGCTGTAATGAATGTGTAGACTTGCTCCTGGGTCGGCCCTGCCACTAGGGGGCCAAGGTGCTGTGCCTGAAGGTGCTGTGGGCCATTGCCTCTGCTATGCAGCTGACAGTCCCATGCTGTGCCCCTGTGCTACGCGTTGCAGGAAGCTGCCCAGGCCTGGAAGTACTGGGACAGCCATGTGGGGACTCAGAGCCTGGTGTGGGATCCCAGATAGCATCCTCCTTGACCAGGCCCATGCCCACACCCGTGCCCATACCTGTACCCTCCACTTGGGGCCCCAACTGGTCCAAGGAGGAGACTGGCAACATTGTTGTGCTGTGGGGCAAGATGGAGATGCAGCGCCAGTTTGAGTGGGGCAGGCACTATAAAGCCCATATCTATGAGGCACTGTCAGGCTGGATACAGGAGTGTGGGCACAACTGGGCATGACAGCAATGCTGCATAAAGGTCAAGCCTTTGTGGGCACAGTGGGTCACCATGACTGGCTGGTAGTGACCGTAAGTCCATGCTCTTCATGCAGCAACTAGATGCCATCCTTGCGTCTCAGGACCCAAGATCCAGGACCCTGGTGTGCTGTCTACAGCAGTATAGGCAGCCTGCCCAAGCCACTGTCCCAGCCTGGCACCTCCAGTGATGTCACCAGAAGAGGGCCCCTTGGGTGTCCAGTGGCCCATTTTGCTAAGCTCCCTAGCTGCGGTCTCCACAAGCAGGTCAGGGAGCCCTGGCCAATGCCTGCCTTGCCAGCTCTGCAGCCCCAGGCCCAGCCACTAGGTGTGGCCAGACATGATACCACCAGCAGTGCCAGCTCCTCCCTGGGGGCGGGCCAAGCCGGGCACCTGCACACCATGCCCCACCATCTCAGGACACCAGTTGGAACTGCATGCTGTCACCGACATACAGGAATGAGAAGACCCACCAGCCACACCAGCCCTGTCCATGTGGTAAGGTCTGCATTGTGGGGAGGGCCCTCCATACCTCCACCTCTGCCCCTACCCTGCCCTGCCCCCATTTTCTGCCTGACCTGCCCACACTCCCCTGGCCCTGTGTTTCCCGCACCCCCACAGCATGCATTGAACCTTATTGAGCAGCTTGTGCCCCCGCAGCTAGGCTGGCAGCTAGGTGGGCATGAGCCTCTCACACACTGAGGAATGCACTGATGCCAGGAGTGATAGCTTCCTCAGCTGCAGGGGACAGATGTGTACTGCAGCCACAGGTAGTCCTTAAGGTGGCAGCAGAGGTTGCAGGCAGCCGGAACTTGCCCCCCATGCCATCATAGCTCAGGGTTCCATACCAGGTGTACAGATGCACCGAGGGCACCATGGCCATCAGCAGCAGAAGGGCATACTGGGTTGGTCAGTCTACACAAACAGCTCCTTGCACACTGCCTGGGACACGTGCAGTAGGGGGATGTTTGGGGCTCAGTACTGGTACGCTGGGGGGCAGGTCCTGGGGCACCTCCCCAGAGAGGCCCCCTGCGGGGAGGGCAGGGGTGCAGGCAGTTCCTCATCCCAGTTGTCTGGGAGCCCCACTCCCCCTGAGCCCAGGTGCCATGGGTGGGTGGCAGTACAAGACAGCAGCTGGCTTGCAGAAGGAGTGGAGGAGTAGGGTCTGGAGCCACTGCAGCAGGTGCTGCCAGAAGCCTGGCCTGGGACTGGAGCAGGCTGCCTGAGGCCAGCACCTAGGGACCTGCTAGCCACAGGGGAGTGAGTGGGGACAGGGGCCTTGGCTGGCAGCCTCCTGGGCCTGCCCATCCAACTTACAATGGTACCTGGGCACCCATGCACATCTGACCTGATTTGAGGCCAGGCAGCACACAGCCCCTGGTACAGAGCATCTTATACGAGAAATATTGCAAACTCTCTCAAACGGCTTCTATCTCATGACTCATGACTCTGCAGGTCCTGCAACTGCATGTGGGGGAAAGGCTGTCCCTGGCAGCTGGGATGCAGCCTCAGGGTCACATCACCCATAGCAGGGGCCCTGAAGACGCTCTGGCTCTACCAGGGGCTGATGTAGGACTGAACCATCCTCCTACAGCAGCTGTTGTGGCATCAGAAGACTGGCTGGAGGACTTACAGGCCCAGCCAATAGAGGACAGTACCTGTGAGGACATGTGGGATGGGACAGACTGGGAGTTCTGGGCACAGCTCCTGGCCCTAGAGCACAAGAGGCTGGACCTCCTGCAGGAGCAGAATGCCATCCTGGCCCAGGCAGTGCAGGCCACAGACAGTAACTGCCGGGTGCTGGACACCGTTCTGGCCCTGGTGGTTGCACTTGTGTCACCTGCTGCCTGGCTCCTGACCTTAGCCCCACCTGTCACCTAGCAGCCACCTGCCACCCAGCAGCAGGCCCTCATCTGGGCCTGAAGAGGTCCAGCACTATCTTTAGCAGCCAGGAGCCCCTGCCTTGGGCCCCCTGGTTCTGGTGCCACCTGGGCCCAGACCCATTACTTGCCCCAGCTGCACCTGGGCATGGAGCTAGAGCTGCCTGCAGTGCGACCAGGACTGCATACTGGCCCTGCAGGCCCTGAACACCAGCTGCTGTGGGGAGCCACCTATGCCAGGAGACCAGCAGCTGCAGTCACCCCAGGGCAAACCCCTCACCTGCCACACTTGCCACAGTGTCCACACCCACGGGGGAACATTCAGAGACCAGGGTGCTGAACATCTGTCCCCTGGCTCTGCCCCAGGTGTCCCCACCATTTGTGGGATGGCCCACAAAGGACACTATAAATAGTTTTCATGGGGAAGAAGGTTTTTTATTGGTGGTGGGTGGGCTTGGTGGTAGAGGACTCTGTTGAGGGGGAAGGGGGGAGGAGGGCTGTTTGTTGGAAAGGGAGGGAGGGAGAGAGGGAGGAGGGGGACTCTCTTTGATGTGAGGGGAATAAGAACTTGTTCTGAGATGTGTCTGCAGTGAGCATGGTGCTAGGATTGGGCAGGGGTGGTGGCCGTGGGTGATGATACAGGTGGGCTAGAGCAGGGAGTGTTGGAGGAGATGGTTGGCCAGGGTCTCTCACATCCAGAGACCTGGCTGTCACTGGCAGGTGTGCAGCTCGCCCTAGCTCGGGGGGGGGGGGGGGGGGCACTGTTGCTGCTGCCCCAGGTGGTGCTCCCACTGCTGTGCCTCCTCTGCCTGCCATGCCTCCTTTGCCTAGGCCTTGTGGAACAGCTCCCCCTGGGCCTCAGACGTTATGTAGCATGTAGGCTGCAATGATGACCAGTGGGGTTTCTCAGCAAACTTGAGGCAGGTGGTGAAGGAGCCCCAGCAGCCCTTGAGACAGCCAAAGGCACACTCTACCAGGGCATGGGTCTGGGCCAAGCAGCAGTTAAAGTGGCCATGGTGAGGGTCCAGGTGGCTGGTGTAGGGCTGCATGAGCCAAACCAAGAACAGGTAGGCAGGGTCCTTGATGAGGAACGGTGTGATGGCCGTGGTGCCCAGCTGCAGGTCTGGCATCCCTGGCATGAATCAGCTGCTTTCCATGAGACCCAGACGCCCGTTCTGAAACACGTGGGTGTCATGGGTGCTGCCTGCCCAACCTGCATTTGCATGGATGAAGGCCCTGTAGTGGTCCACGATGACCTGGAGCACCATGGAGTGAAAGCCCCCCCAGCTGTAATAGGGGCATTTTCTGTTGGGCGGGCAGGTGATGGGGATGTGGGTCCCATCCAGGGCCCTAATGTTCTGGGAGAAGCCAAGGGCATGGAACCCCACCACCACCACCTGGGGGTCATGCACAGAGAGCTCTGTGTCCCCCAGCATGTCCTGGAGGGTTTCCCCATGGCCTTGCCCATACCAAATAGGTGGCTGATGTCCTGCAGGCTGGGAGGTATAGCCATCTTGAGACGGGCAAAAGCCAGCTGGGTGTCTGCAGGGAGGGGTGGCTGCATGTCAGTGTCCTGCTGCTCCAGGTGGGAACAGAGCTGCTCCACAAGGTCCCAGAAAGTGTCCCAGGTCATGCGGAAGGCCTCCAGCCACTGCTCATCATCCCAGGCTTGCTGGATGATGTGCCACCAGCAGTCTTGGCTGGCCTGGTGGGCCCAGAGGCAGCAGGGCTGGAGGCCCAGGAGGGCGATGGTGGCCCCAGTGATGGCACCCAGAAGCCCCTCATTGGTGTCCCTGCTGGTGGCCACTGAATGCAGTCATTTATAAGTAGGAACCTAGTGAAATCGTAATTTCATGGATTTTGGAGAAAAGGCACAATCTGAAATTGCCTGTGAAAGCGGGCAATGCCTGCAAAATCCATGAAAAAAAGAAGGAAAACTTACTGAAAATAGAGGGAGCCAGAAGTCCTCATGATGCTGCTGCCCAGCTGCACAGCCTGCTGTGGGGCAGGGGGGAAGGGGGAACTGCTGGCCCAAGATGGCTGCCACCCACTGCTGATTGACTGAAAGGGCTGCCTGTCATATGGCCTTGTGATCAGCCTGGAAAATTGGCTGGCTGCATCCTCAAGATGGGTAAACTGCTATTTATGAGGCCAGACTATGGGCATCAGTAAGCACAGTTTGTAACAAAGTTTATTGCTTCTGTGTGCCCCATTTACATGTGCACCCAGGACCACAGCACATTTGAACTGGGTTGGAGCAGCTCCAGCTGGAAGGGGACGCAGGGGATCAGCCTGCCAGCCTGGGACTGCTACAACCTGGCTTAATGTGCTGTGGAGGGGCTGTCTGGGGCACAAGGGTCTTCTAGTGTGGGGCTAAACAGTAGGCAGCTCCTGCACTGAAGCAGCATCTACACATGCACTGTGGTGCACTAAATAATGCCACCATAGGCTACTACTTGTGTTTACAAGTGCTGACCTACAGCAGAGTTAATTAGCTTACCATGGCCAAATAGGGCCACATTTGTAGACTCTGAGACTTTACTGAGTAAAGTCCCCTTCTTGCTCTCTCTTTCTTGCTTGCTGCAACCCTCTGACTTGCTTTGATTGGCTCACATGCTCTCTATTTTTCCCTTTCTCTCATTTCAACTAGCTGTGATTGGCCAATTACAGCAAGCCAGAAGGTCAAGGCAAGTTAGAGACAGGGAGAGAAAAAGAGATAGAGAGCAAGGAATAGAGAGAGAGTGTTTCAGCCAATCATAGAAACCAAGAGTTTTGCAGGGAGAGAGATGGGGGGAGGGGGCATCGCTCTCTATCCTGTTTTCACTCCCTCCCTCTCTCTTTCTCACATGCTGCGACCATCTGGCTTGCTGTGACTGGTTCACACACTCTCTGTCTTTCACTTTTTTTCTTGCTGGAACCAGCTATGATTGGCCAATCAAGCAAGCCTTTGCTGAATGGGGTGGGGGAAGAGTTGTGTTGAGGGTTGAAGATTATGACATGAGATTATTAGATAAAGCTGTGGGTATAAAGATAAATAAGTTGCAAATATGTGTACATACTTTTGTTGTGTACGAGTTAAAGTAATTTCTAATGTGTTGGGTATATGTTTTACAAGTTTGTAAGGTGACATTGAACCTTGTTGTGTTATATGGTTGTGGTTGAATGATAAATGGATATAGAGTTTGGATATGGATATGTTATCCTTTGTGTTGCAAGTTTGAAGTTTCTGTTCAGGTTAGAACTTTTAAGTTTTTGTTACTTTAATATAAAAAAAAAGCAAGCAAGCCTTTGCCCTGCTCAAACTGGCCATACCTCCCAGCCTGCAGTACATCAGCCACCTATTTGGCATGGGCAAGGCCATGCGGAGATCCTCCAGGATGTGCTAGGGGACATGGAGCTCTGTGTGCACAGAGCTATTTGTCAGGTGGATAAAAGCATTGCATAGGAGGGTTAAGATTCCTAGTGAGAAGATTTTTGGACGCAGAATTCGAGATAAAGCCAGGGGTATGGCAAGGGTGCTCCCTGTTGCCTGGACTATTCATGTGCAGGATTGAACCATTGATGCAATGAATCAGAAAGGATAACAGAATAAAAGGGGTAATGGTTCTGGGGAAGGGTGGGGGATAGGGAGGTGAAGTAGTTGCTTTACATGGATGATGTGACATTTGTAGTTCGAAATGAGGGATCCCTATAATGGGTTTTGGGACATGTTGACAGGTATGGGGGAGTGGCTGGGACATGAGTGAATAAAGGAAAGAGTACACTCTTAGCAGTAGGGGAGCTGGGGGACTTAAGGAGCCATGGACTGCGTGTGCAGCAAGAGGTGGTGAAAGTGCTGGGGGTGCCTATGGATGTGAAAGGGAAAGGGGAGGTGGCTTGGGAGGATCTATTAGGATGGGTGAGACAGACTCTAGGGATATGGGGGCACAGGGGCTTTCTTTCTGAGGGAAAGTCAGCCAACTAAAACAAGTGATGCTGCCAATGGTGTTATTTGTGGCCACGAGATACCCACCAAGATTTGTAAAATTCTCTGTTTGAGTTGTATGTATAGCTGGACATTCAGCAAAACCCAAGTGTAGGGTGTGTATAAAGTAGAAAGCTTCGAGATTTTATGTTTTGATAATAAATAAAATCAAGCGAGCCATAGGTCAAGGCAAGTGAGAGAAAGAGAGAGAGAGAAAGGTACAGCAAGAGTGCATGCAAGCCAATCACAGCAACCAAGAGGGCTGCAGGGAGGGAAAGAGAGAGCGAGCAAGAGATTGAGAGAGAGAGGGTTGCTCTCTCTCCCTTTCCTTCTCTCTCCCTCTCTCTGTCTCTTGCTTGCCACAACCCTCTGTCTTGCTGTGCTTAGCTGACACACTTGCTCTCTTTCCTTCTCTCTTTTTCTCTCTTTGCAGCCAGCTGTGATTATCCAACCATTTTTCGTTAATTAAAATATATTTCTATATATAGAGAGTTATATATATACATCCTATATCATAAACTTTCCATCGCACATCTTAAAACCGCACTTCCCATTATAATAAACACACCCACTCCCCTGAGCACCTGCGCACCCACCCTCCACCCTCTCGTACCCCAATTGCCAAATCATTCCAAATCAGCCAAATCAAGTCCAAATCCATGAGTCAGTCCAGAACCATAAGTGGCCCTACAACTGACAAACATTCTTTACCCCCACCAGGGGTTTCAGATGTTTCCAAAACCTTTGGCAGGCATCCTACTTGCAGGCTGAAACCCGTTGGCAAGTTTTGCTTGTCCACAGCCATATGGCCATAGGAACAAGCTAGCGAGGAGCCCCCATTTTCATAAAGTGGGCTTAAAGCCCCAACACCTCGGTGGGTACTAAACCATGTCAGAAGAGCAGTTATCTCCCAGGCGCTTAAGGAAAATTGCCTTCATGGACCCAGATACATGGTATTTCGCCTGCTAGGTAAGTAAGAACTCGCCCTGGGAAAACTGTCTGTGTGGTCACGATGCTTCCCCTGCCAGGTCCACCTTGGCAGTCTTTTTCTTTTTTAATTAAAGTACCAAAAATAACATGTCAACAAAAACTTTACAGGCTTCACACTTAAACATTAGCAAACATCACACTGACAGGCAGCTTCTATATACATACAAATAAAACCCCATGTGTGAGATTACAATTTAAAGCATAATTGAACATAACAAAAGTCACTTAAATAGCTTTCTTTGCCTATTAAACACATAAGTAACTATAAAACCCCAAATCTTCTTCAGAGCCCGTAACAGAGACAGTGCCTACATTGTCCTTCCACGTAACTGGACACTATCCCCAATTATCCCATACCCAATCTAGGTTGAAACAGTATCCTCCAATCAACTCCTTGCCAGAAACCTCCTTTCCCTGTATCCTTCCCCTTCCCCTGCCCACTTTTCTCCTCCTTCTCCCTATACTATTTTTATCCATGTAACCCCAACTGTAAACACTCTGTTGATGAAAAACATAGCCCCTGTCTGCCTAATAGGCAGCGGACCTTTTATATCGCTACCTTGACACACTTTATCAACACCCTCACTTCCCAAGTCCCACCAGTACCCTCAGGTAACCCATATAACACATTCTCAAAGGACACCCCTGTACCCCTTCCTATCCACTGCAAGAACAAAGCCAGCTTCCTTTGGGCACAGAAGTACTCCCATAACACATGGAAGACCAATTTAGCTTGATTGCAGAGCTCCTTTGGACACTTAGGCGACCTTACCAGACCCCATTGGTAGTGTACCTCCTTCACCAGTAAAATTTTCCACACCACCCCCCATGCTAATTTCTTGTGTTGTCCCTTCCACTCCCTCCCTACCACCCCTTTCCATACCCTACTAACCTGTTCCCTTTCTAATTCCTCCACATCTGTCACTCCCTCCCTCCCCCTCAGAAACTTTAAAACCCTTTTTGCATCCCCCAAGTCCTCAAGGTCCAGTCCCTCTAATCCCTGTCCTTTCACAAAAGTCCCCAAGCATGTGTACTGTAGTGACATCTTCCAAGCCCACAGCCCTTTCCACCTAATCCCATATAACCCCAGCCTCCTCAACCATAACCCCGCCCAGAAACTGCAAAAATTCCCCACTATTCCCATGTCTCCTCTTGCCTCCCTCACTACCATTTTCAAAAAATGCATGTAGACAAAGGTCTCAATGTTAGGTAAGCCCCATCCCCCCAACCTTTCCTCCTTATACAACTCCCACCTAGCCACCCTCTCTGTCCCCCCCCCCAAACAAAACAAAACAAAACAAAACAAAACAAAAAACAAAAAAACAAAACAACCCCCCCCCCCAAAAACCAGGCACAAAACCTGCTGCATCTGCCATGCCTGCAATCAGGACAGTGGACACACAGTTTTTCACTGCAGAAATAGAGGAGTAGGACATTCATTTCTGGCTGAGCAGGCACTGTGAATCAGTGAGGTCTGTTGAGGAGGAAAAAGATGGAGAGGGAATCTGGACAGGAGCTTGGATAGCAAGGGTCCAGCTGAAATGTGCCCCAGATAAACCAGAAGTACTGCAGCATTTGCCAGCAGCCCTGACTTTCTGATACCACAAGGACCTGATTTACTATTGGGAGCAATCCAAGCTATGCCGCAGATGTGGGGAGGAGGGCCACCTGAGGAAAGATTGTAAAATGGAGATCTCTGCAATGTGCCAGGAGAAAGGACATAAAATGGGAGCCTGTGGGAAGACATGGCACTGCAACCTCTATGGGGAGGAGGGACACAGGTTTAGAAAATGTCCCAGGGCAAAAGCCAATGTAGGCTTTCAAGGAGAGAAAGAGGATGATGTCCCCTCGATGCTCTCTGACATTACATTTCAGGTAGGCATCAAAGAAGCTCGCTCTGGGGAAGCAGAGCAAGAGAGAAAGGAGAAGGAAGAAGGGGAAGAGGGCTTATCAGAGACAGAGACCCCTGTGCTATCACAAGAAGTGGGGGAAACCATCAGGCAGCTTAAGGAGCTAGCTGAAAAGGCAGGCTCCCAGCCAAACCAGGCAGAGGAGCAAAGTGCAGAGGATGGGAAGACAGAAGAAGGAGCAATGGAGGTGACTAACGAGGCCCCTGAGTCAGGGAGCCAGCCCTAGGAGGGAGAGGAGGACATGGAAGAGGAAGGTAAAAACTCTAAGCCTTGGACCCCGTGAGGCTGAGCAGGAAATCTGAATATAAGCGATTGGGAAATAATCTATAGTCAGAGGAAAGCACAAAGGAAAGCCAGACAGGGAAAAACCCACCACTCTCCTGAAAAAGAGCACAACAGGGTTTGGAAAAACAGTTACCAGAGATATGAAAACAAAAGGAGCAAGCTAGAGGCTCTGGTTGAAAAGGAGAAAGCAAAAGTAGGAAGCCTCCCCTCCCATTCCCCAAAACAGCCAGCAAAATAAAGAGGCTCCACATCATCTCAGTTAATGTTAGAAGCCTTGTTGGGCAAGGGAAGTGGGACCAGATTTTCCAGACCTTGGAACAAATAGAGGCAGACATAATCTGCCTGCAGGAATGTGGCTTGCCTAATCAAACAGCCATCTCTTTGTTCTCCAAATGCTGACTACATGAAGCAGCAATGTGGTCAGGGTGGGTTGACAATAGGGCTACTGGCATTGTAATCCTGCTTAAGAGACACTGTGCACCCTTTGCAGCACAGAGAAATAGTTGCAGGCAGACTGCTACAAGGCACCATGGAAGCAGATGGGATAACTTTTAAAGTGTTGTGCATGTATGCACCAGCCCACCCCAAGGCAAGGTGTGAGTTTCTAGAAAATATGGCCAAAACAATGCCGAGCGGCCAGCTGGGGACTTCAACTGCATTGTCAGCGAGAATGACAGAGTCAGCAGCACCCAGAAGGTAGGCATGGACAGATCTTCTAGGCAACTGAAACAACTGATCCAGGACCATAGCCTAGTAGATGCTGGTAAAGAAGCCCAAGGCCCTGGGGGTAACTTCACCTGGGTAGAGTTCACCCATGGGGAAAAATAAGACCCAGTTAGACTTTGTCTTCCTCCCCAAGGAGTGGAGAGCAAAGGAAGCTCGCTTTACACCTGTCTGTTTCTTGGACCACTGCCTCCTCACAATCCAGGCTGAAATGAGAGGACAGCTGGAAAGGGGCAGAGGGTTGTGGAAGCTAAACACCAGTCTGTTGGAAGATGAGAAGACCAAGAATAGGTTCAGAGAGCAATACACAGGCTGAAGGACCCTAAGGGCTCTGCACCCAAACCAAACAGAGTGCTAGGCCAGTGTCAAAGACAGGATCAAAGGCTTCTTCCAGCAGGCCGGCAAATGGTGAGCTTTCTTTCACAGAAGGCAGCACAAGTGCCTGACCTGTAAGTTGCAGGCCACGCATAGGCAGGCAGCGGCAGGCTGGGATGTGAGGGAGGACATGAGAGAGGCAAAGGCCCACATTGGTGCCTGGTACTGAGAGGAGGCCAGGAAAAAATCTTCCAGGCTAGGGCCCCCTGGGTGGAGTAGGGGAAGGAGTAGTCTGCTTACTTCATCAGGCTAAAGAAGAGCAAAGAAAAGCCCATGAGGTGTCTGAGAGATAGAGCAGGAGCAGAGCACTGGTTGAAGGAGGGCATGCAAATGTGGTGGCCGCCTTCTACCAGGAGCTCTACCCCAAACTACCAGAGGACCTGGGGGCCAGGCAGCAGTGCCTACAGAGGCTCACCCAGGTCCTCACAGAGGAGGAGCAGCAACAGATGGAGCAAGAGTGGATACTGGAGGAAGTCGAGAAGACCCTCTGGGGATTTAAGAACAGTAAGACTCCTGGGTAAGATGGCCTGCCCAAGGAGTTTTATGTGACCTTCTGGGACCTGGTGGGCCCTGACTTACTGGAGCTCTTTCAGGAACAACTGCAGGAGGAGTGCCTGGGGGCTGGGATGGATAGGGGCTTCATGACTCTCCTGTACAAGAAGGGTCTGAGGAAGGAGTTGAAAAACTGGAGGCCCATTACGCTCCTGAACTTCAGCTATAAATTGCTAGCCATGGTCTTGGCCAAGCAATTTAAATCGGTCCTATGTGCCATCATCCATGAGGACCAGTCATGTGTAGTACCAGGATGTCAGATCCATGGAGCCCTGCTGCAACTGAGAGACATGATCCAGCTGGAATGAGATGGTAGACAGAAGATGGGGTGCTGAACCTGGACCTGGAAAAAGCCTATGACAGTGTCACACTGGTTCCTCTTTGAGACCCTGCAGCGGATGAGTGTCCCTCTGACTTTCACCAGCTGGATAAATACTCTATACACAGATGTAAGCAGTGAGGTGCTGGTAAACAGTTTCCTGAGTGAGCAGATCATGATAGAATTGGGGGTCCCTCAGGGCTGGCCACTCTCCCCAGTCCTTTTAATCTGTGCCATTGAGCCTCTGGCTCAGCACATTAGGCAGGACCCTGGGATCCACAGAGTCCAGATTCCTGGAGGAAGTAAGGAACAAGCCAAGGTCCTAGCCTACATGGACGATTTGAAAATCCTGTGCAGGAATAAGTGTCAAGAGTCCTGTGGCATACATGGATTTATGAAGTGGCAGCGGGGGCCAAGCTGAATGTGAGCAAAAGCACCTGCCTGGCTGTAGGTGAGCTCGGAGACCTGTAGTCCCTGTGGGGTCTCAGTTCCACACAAGGGGTCAAGATCCTTGGGGTGGAATCTGACCTGGAGCTGAGTGGAAGGAGGGCCTGGGAGAAGGAGGCCAAGGCGAAGCAGAGGTTGAGTATGTGGCATGTGCATCACCTGTCTGTGGGTGGGTGCATGACACTCATAAAGGTGGTGTTGCTACCAGTGCTCCTATACACCACATTGCTTCCCCCCCCCCGGTAAAGTGTATCATCCACAGAATCCAGAGAGCCATGAGCATCTTCTTCTGGGGATCCTGAATGGATAAAGTGGCAAGGAAGATCCTATACAAAAAGAAACTAGCTGGGGGCAGGGAAATGCCAGACATCCACCTGTTCCTCTGGGCATGGTACATGAGCCAGATTTGCAAGCTGGTGACCAGTGCAGGGATCAAAACAGCCTGTCTAGTAAAGTTTTTTGCAGGTCACCTCCTGAGACGGTGGGCGGGGGGGGGGGGGGTATGCACCAACCAATGCGAAACCGTAGACCATGTAGCAGCCCTGGTTCTACAGGGTTCTGAATGAGTTCCAGAGTGAATATGGGTTACAGAAGAAAAGCCTGGTGACTACGTCCAACCACAAAAAGATACAGAAGGCAGTCAGACAGATAGGCTATCAGCTGTGGAGATGCTCCCCAGTGAGGACTGCCAAGTCACCTGGAACTGGATCTTCCACAAGGACCTCCACAAGGACCACAGGGACTTGAGTTGGCTAATAGCATACCAAGTACTCCCAGTGAGGGTGTGGAGGTACACGGAGGGATGAAGGATTCAACCCAATTGCCCCAGAGAAACGTGCCAAGAAGAAGCAGAGGCTATTGACCACTTCCTATGGCACTGCCTGTATGCCAAGCTTGTTTGGAAAAAAGTAAGCTGGCTCCTTGAAAGAGTGACAGGAGTCAGGTTGTAGCAGAAAGCCCCCTTTTCCTCTTGCCTGGAGTTGCTCTCTCCTCCTTGGATATGTTTTTCTTCTTCTACCTTTTCTTCCTTCCTCTTTCTTTCACTTTAAGATAAGGAATTGTGTTTTGAAATTTGTATGTGTACATTTTGTATCTCCCCTTGTATTTTGGTATTTTTATCTATTTGTGTGCCATGGCATTACATTTGTAGCTTATATTTTATACTCCTCACCTTTCAAAGTTCAACTAAATGTGTTTAGTTTCATAAGTAAGTTATACATTGTAACAATGTTAACAAGGGCAGGAATCAAACTGCCCTTCCCTGTATCAGGCTGGCCCCTGAAAGAAGGGAGTGAATCAGTGATTGAATGTATAACATGATTGAATGTGTAACATAGTAGCAGGCAGCAATTAACACCTGGGAGACTGCAGATCAACCAATGGAAGAACTCAATAGAAGACAATGTAACAACCGGGAAATCTCTAAATGTCACTGATCAAGGGCTCGAAGCCCTGGCCTGAGTTAATCAATGCCGGGGACCAACTTTTGGGCTGAATATCTCTAGATCGACCACTCCCAGAGCCCTATTCAAAATTCATCAACGGACTCCCAAACCTGCACATACATGCGGACGACCCCTGGGGCTGACAGATGTCATCCAGTAGACACTGAGGGGGGGAAGTACCACGAGGGTCAACGACCCCTGGATTGGGCAAACCTGAAAACTGGGGAGTCACCAAAGTCTGCCAAGGACAGATAAAAAGCAGTGAAAAGTGACCCTCAGTGGCGCCCTCTTGATCTCCAACTCGACCAGATCTGTCCAGCCAGAAGGACCAGCCGGCAACCCCCTTCTGGAGGATAACACCACGCTGAAAGAAGCCTCGACTGGTCATCGACGGCAGACTCCAGCGCTTGTAGGATAGGTATACCGGACTCTCGTAGCTTGCTACTGTATGTGAGCATGTGTGTGTGTGTGTGTGTGTGTGGACCAGCCCCAAGGTTTATGAGTTAACTTCATTACAGTGTTTCAATCTGCCTAATAAACCAGAATTTTAAGGATCCCGAGTTGGACATTTGTAGCCAACAAGGTTGATGGCAAAGGAGGTGGTGATGTATGGACACCTGACTGAGCAGCAGGGGTCCCAGACAACATGTTTTGAGCAGTTCAGACTGTGTTAAAATGTTTCTGAGCAACTTCAGTCCTACCACCAGAAATCAATCAGTGAGGATGGAGAAGACACTACCAGCTTCATCTGGAAAAGTGACACCTGGCGCAGGTGATTCAAAGACTTCCTGGCAGGGGAAGTGGGCAGGGAGAACAAAGAGGACAGAGATGCAACTGGACCTGGAGACAGTGAGGACTACAACAGGATCAGCAGCAGTGGAAGTGACAGCGACATTGACAGCGACAAGGACAGTAAATGAACTGAGAATGTAAACCCCAAATCAGGGCTTGGACTAAAGGACTGCGATTGGGGTAGGTGAGGGTGGAGGGTGGGTGTGCAGGGGCTTGGGGGTGCAGAGGAGTAGGTGCATTTATGTAATGAAAATCATGGGTTTCTTAATGCGGTTTTAAGATGTGTGATGGGAAGTTTATGATAGAGGATATAAATATATATATAACTCTCTATATATAAAAATATATTTTAATTTAAAAAAAGTAACAGAGAGAGAGACAGAGAGAAAGGGACAGAGAGAGGGTGTGAGAGAATCACACCAACCAAGATGAGTCCAGGGAAGGTTGCTCCCTATCCCATTCTCTCTCTCTCTCTCTCATTCACTATGACCCCCTGGTTTGCTGTGATAGGCTTACGCTCTCTCACTGCAACCAGATATGATTGGCCAATCACAGCTAGTCAGATGGTCAAGGCAAATTAGAGAGAGAGGGAGCGAGAGTGAAAGAGACAGGGATAGAGAGAGAGCACAGAACCAATCACAGCAACCAAGAGGGTTCTGGGAAGGGGGGGGGGTAGAGAGAGAGAGAGAGAGAGAGAGAGAGAGGGACACAGTGAGAGCATGTGAGCCTATCACAGCAACCAAAAGGGTTGCACTGGGTTGGGGGGAAGGGAGGAAAGAGAGACAGAGAAAGTCTTTCTCCCTTTTTCTCCCTTTCCCTCTTTCTGTCTGTCACTTGCCATGACCCTTTGGCTTGCTGTGTTTGGCTCACATGCTCCATCTCTGTCATTATCTCTCACTACAACCAGCTTACCTAGCTGCAGAAATATCATAATTGCTAAGGTGGATCTGATAGGGGAATCCTCATGACCATATCAGTGGGCTACCTAGGGCAGTGTTTGCTATCAGCCTCTTGTGGGCCCCAATCAGGTAGCAGCTGGGCAGTGGCCTGACTCTTTCTTGGTTGGTTCTCAGGGAGCCAGGGTGATGGCGGTGAGGAGGCAACAGATGTCTAGAGAGATGAGAATGATGGCGAGCCTGGATGGAGCTGGCACTTTGGGTGTTCTGACAATGAAGACATTTCTTGGTGATCATAAAGCAGGAGCAGTGGAGGAGGAGGGGCAGTGACAAGTGGTGGGATGGTGTGGCAAGTTAGTGCCAGGGGAAGCTGATCAGAAGAAGAAGGCAGCAGAGGAGTCAGAAAGGGGCAGTACAAGACAAGGCCGTTCTGTGGAGAATGAGCATAGCTGGGGAGAGAGATTGGAGGAGGTGCGGAAGGTTCCGGACCCAAGACTCATGGTGATGTTGCAGGTGAAAGCTACCCTTTTGAGTGAAGGTGTTAAGGGGTCCACTACCCTATCCCTGGCAGACTTGCTGAGGAAAGTATTGTTTGAAGATCTACAAGTGAAGCCATGAGACCTTAGCTGTGTAGTGGCTTTCAATAATTTCAAGCACTGGAATGTGACCTTTTGGCACTGTGAGGTGTACGATGCCTTTTGGAAATGATACAAGGAAGTGGCAGACTGGGAGAACCTTTGAGGGCTAAGACTCAAAGTGAGCCAGAAGGCAAGAGAAAGGGTCTTATATTTCAAGATGTACACTGACATGCTTGAACTGGAGGACATTTTGTGATGGCTTGAACCATGTGTGTAGCAGGTAATATTTATCGAGTGCATCTTAGACCAGTGGTAAATATGGACTGGGGCATGGAGGGTGAGAGTGTTGGTTGAAAAGGACCACAGAAACCCCGGGGTGGGGGGGGGGGGGGCGCGGCACCTCCTGTTGGTGGTCATTATTGGGTCACACTGTAGATACTTAACTTACCATGGGCAGCCAAAGCACTGCAGTCAATGTAGACTGGAAGGCCACTTGGCTGCATTTTGCAGCCTCACAGTTTGTCACAGGTGCAGTGGAAATGGACACCAAGCATTGGTGTGTAAGGAGAAATTGCAGTGCAATCTTTGAGGGGGGCCAGGACATGTTTGCAGACAGTGTCCAAACTCATATGCAAACCAGGCTAGGGAACCAGAAGAGGAAGGAAGGAGCAGCAAGATGGAGGAGAAGACTGGGGACAGCAGGTCCGAGATGAACATTTTTACTGTGGAAGAAACACACAGGAGGAAAGCTGGCAGGACTCTTATCAAGGCAGCGAAGCTGCTAGCTGAGTTGAAAGAGGATGACCAACTGCAGGAAGACTCACAGAGCATTGAAGACGAGGAGTTGAGGGCGGGGGGGGGGGGGAGTCGAAATGTAATTGCAGGGACAGCATATGGAAGTGGATTCAGCAGGTGAGCTGGGGAAAGAAGACAGGTTGAGGAACCGGAAGAAGACAGGGAGTAGGAAACTGAAGCAAAAGAAAGCAGGGCTGGCGGGTGAAGAGCAAGGAGTGCCTAAGGAAGGGGGGAGGAGGGGAAGGATAGGGGGCTGGGAATTGGTGGGGATTGCTGAAAGTAGTGTGGAATCAGAAAAAATATATGCCTTAAACTTTGATTATTTTAGTTATAAGATGACATAACCGCTTTGTGTAGAATTGCTGGCTCTGTACAGTAGAACAGATAAGGGCAAGTGTTTGTTCTTTGTAACTCTTCTGCAAATGCTTCGCTCACTGCGGCCTTGAAGGTAAAAAAAAAAAGTATGTACAAAGTAGATTTCCAGGTGCAAGAAGGAGGTTTGTGAACTAACCTCACCTCCCTCATAATTCCCATCCTGATTACAGCAAAGAAATAATGAAGTAATATTATAGCCGCTTTTCATGCTAATTTCACTATATGATCACGTGAGTTGTAAGCGACTGTTAAAAAGTATATAAGCCTCCTGATTTTGCTCTTGGGGGGGACCCCTTCCAAGTGCTTGGGAAATCCATGTCACTTTGGAACTCCCCCTACAGCTGTAGTTTCTTTTAAATAAAAGCTTCTGCTGACCTGACCCAAAAGTACTCTGTGTGTGTTTCCACGACAATTCCTGGTGCCGTGACTCGGATCCAGAACACAGGCTGAGGAAGGAGGACCGCAGGCTACGCCCCCCCCGAACCCTGAGGCGCCAAACTTGAGAGGTAAGAGACCTAATTCAAAATCTCTATTGGGGTTTCGGAGGAGGATTGCCTGTAGGCTCCCAACTTGGCCGTGGTAACTGGTTCTGAACCTTGTTAAAACAGGTCAGTCTGAACCTTACTGCCGGCTAAAATTTTCTGTCTGGTAAAGGATCCCATTTTGTGTCTGATAACGTACGTTTTAGGGAGAAACTGTTTGAGGCACCTTCATCCAACAGCACATCGGGCTTGTAGTTAATTAACTAAAGCGGTGTGGGGTAGGAGGTCTGGCTGACTGAATAAATGTGCATGTGTGTGTGTATTTAAAAATATGAGCCACTGACCAGGACTGAGACTACGGTTGGGCTCAGCCGACCCAATTCTGCCTGACAGGGCAGTTTTGAAAGCAAGGGGGCCCAACTGGAACCTCGTGACCCAGTGGACAGGGCTTATTGAATGAATGTGTGTGTGTATTTAAAAATATGAGCCACTGACCAGGACTGAGACTACGGTTGGGTTCAGCCGCCCCAATTCTGCCTGACAGGGCAGTTTTGAAAGCAAGGGGACCCAATTGGAAACTCGTGACCCAGTGGACAGGGCGTCTGAGTGATTTTGTCTTTTCCAAACCCCTTGTCCTGGTAGCTTCTGCCGAAAGCAGGAGTGAAAGGATCCCTCTAGTGTTTCCCTCCCCATTTCCATTTTATGAGCCGGTGTCGGATCAGAAGCCTTTTGTCTGGGCAGTGAAAAACTGCGGGGCAAGGCACTGAGCGGCCCGGACATCCTAAATAAGCCTCTCCTACGTCTCCCTGTGTGACTGAAAATGGGAACAAGTCAGTCTAAACAGGTTCCTGTCCCCCCTAAGGGGACTCCGGCGTACTTTATGTACACACACTATTCTCCCGAGACTTGCAAGTACCTGGATAAGTGGAACTGGTATACTAGGGATGATCCTGTGAAACATTTTCCACAGGAAGGAACATTTGATCAGGATAAAATAGTGCACTTGAGAGGGGCGTTAGAGTCCCGTGGATCCAAAACACCACAAAACCAGTGGGACGCGTTCTTTTATTGGTATGATGAAATGTCCAAAAGGAGGACAGAATCTCAAACTAGGAGCCTAAAAGACTCTCAAGAAAAATTAAAACAGCAGTTAAAAGCTGTTCGGGAGAAATTGGCTGCTCCTCCAAATTACACGCTGGCCACCGCTCCGATGTATCCAGCATTGCCCGGGGCGCCCCCACCACCGGAGCCAGCAGAGGATATCCTTGACCTTTGTTCGAACCCTGCTCTCCTGGGACTCCCACATCAGCAACAACCGGTTCAACATCAGGCTGCAGCCCAGGCTAGTGACCCATTAGCTGAAGCTCCTTCAGTAAATCCATCCACGGAGCTTAATAGTCCGGACTCATCCACCATATCTGCCACTCAATCATCACCAGTGTGGCAATTTACTCCTGGGTCACAACCCGCCACAGGTGTATTTAGAAAAATGGGAATAGGCATGGAAAGATCTCCCATCAATCTGAGATCCCGAACTGCACAAGTTTACCCCCTAAGACAAATGCCAGGCATTGGCACCGATGGACAAAATATAGTAACCGTGCATGCACCCTGGACTCCAGGTGATCTCTACAATTTAACTCAAAAGTTCCCAAAAATCAGGGAAGACCCAGAAAAATTTCAGAAAGAATTGCAGAGCGTTATAAATTGTTATAATCCAACATGGGCTGACATTAATCAGCTCATGCGATCCATTTTGCCCAAGGAAACTATGCTACGTCTGTACACTGCCTGTACTTGGCCAGATCAAAACCCAGGGATTGGCCAAGACTTTATTGACAAGAGAAATGCTTTGGTTCAGGCAGTTCTCACAATTTGCCCAAAAAAGGCAGACTGGACCAAAATAAATACCTGTAAACAAAACAAAAATGAACACCCCAGTAACTATTTAGAACGCCTCAAACAGGCATTTGAACGATACTCAGGAATGGATAACCCAGTCGGAAATGCTAAACAAGCAATAGTGGCAGCATTCGTCCAGGGACTTAACCCTAAAATTGCTGAGAAAATTCAAACAGTAATTATTGGCTGGGAAACTAAAGATTTGACCCAAGTCCTTGCTGCGGCTAACAATTTTCATAACAAATTGGAACGGTCTAAAGACAGTGCCGAGTTTAAGTTAATGGCCTTACAGATTTCTCAGTTGCAGGGTCCAGGTAGAGGAAGGGGACGAGGACGGGGAAGGGGAGGCCCGGGTAGATTCAGGGGAAGAGATAGATCCTTGAGCCCACAAAACCCAGGCTATGGGAACCAATGTCATTATTGCAAGCAAGAAGGACATTGGAAATCAGAATGCCCCAACCGCCCCGGCCAAGGACCCAGACCCCAGCCCCCACCTCCACTTCCTGTCAATTTTCCCAGTGTTGAATAGGACAGCCTGAGGGACAGTGACATCATTGCTCCTTTGCTTGCTACTGACCAATCTGGTCCGTTTGTTGAATGCCTTATTTCTGGTAAACCTGTCTCCTGTCTTGTCGACACCGGAGCATCCCGCTCCACGCTAAAGGCTGCTGAGTTTCCTTTTCTACCTTATTCTCCTGCAACTGTAAATGCTGTCGGTATAGGCGGACAACCTATCCCACATCCCGTCTCTGAACCTGTCTCCATCTCTATTGGCCCTTTATCTGAAAATCATGCCTTTCTTCTTAGCCCCTGTGCACCTGTCAACCTTCTTGGTAAGGATTTGCTGTGTAAACTGGGATGCGTGATTTATTGTAGCCCAGATGGTGTTTACCTTGAGGTACTGGAACATAGGGAAACCGAGCTTGTGGCTTTGCTAACCCAGGAGTACTCTGATCCCGACACTTCCTTCTTGCAAGAGGAACTGTTGGCACGAGTACCTCCACAGCTGTGGTCCACCCATGCGAATGAAGTGGGGCACATGCTGAGTGCTGAACCAGTGCGTATCATCCTGAACCCTGCCAAGCCACTTCCTCGTGTCCCGCAGTACCCCATCTCAAAGGAAGCTGAGGAAGGGATCAAGCCTGTCGTTTCCTCACTCCTTGAGCAAGGGATTATTGTCCCAATACGCTCCCCTTGCAACACACCTATCCTACCTGTCAAAAAACCTGGTAAAGATACGTATCGCTTTGTGCAAGATCTTCGAGCTGTAAATGCCGCTGTGTTACCCGCTTTCCCCGTGGTCCCTAACCCTGCCACTATTCTTTCCTGTATCCCTTCAAATGCTACATATTTCACAGTAGTGGATCTTTGTTCTGCTTTTTTCTCTATCCCCGTTCATAAGGATAGCCAGTATCTGTTTGCATTTACTTATCAGGGATTTCAATATACCTGGACAAGACTCCCTCAGGGATATACAGAGTCCCCAACCCTGTTTTCCCAGATCCTAAAAAAAGATTTGGATCCTATTACGTTCAAAGGGGGGGTCCACCCTTGTTCAGTACGTTGATGATCTATTGTTAGCCTCACCCACTTTAGAGGCCTGTGAGCAAGATACTTTGATACTCCTCACAGCTTTAGCTCAGAAAGGCCACAAGGCCTCAAAATCTAAATTGCAGCTCTGCAAGTCTAAGGTACATTATTTAGGGCATGATATCTCAGCAGGAGAACGACACCTTTCCCCTAGTAGAGTTGAAGCTATCCTCAACATTCCCAAACCTATAACTAGAAAACAGATGAGGGGATTCTTAGGTGCAACGGGTTATTGTAGACAGTGGATCCTGGGTTATGCTGCTTTCGCAAAACCCTTGCAAGCATTCATTCATGATACCACCCCGGAACCCCTCCCTTGGACTCCTGAAGCCGAACAAGCATTTGTGGCCCTTAAGCAAGCCCTCACTCTTGCTCCTGCTCTTGGACTTCCTAATTATAAGAAACCCTTTACCTTGTTTTGTCATGAACGGGAAGGAATCGCTTTAGGAGTACTCACTCAGCTGCATGGTGAAAAGCATCGCCCAATTGCATATTACAGCTCTGCCCTTGATCCCGTAGCTGCGGGACTTCCTCCTTGCCTCCGTTCAGTTGCAGCTGCTGCCTTGTTGGTTGAAAAGGCAGATTCTTTAGTTTTGGGACACTCTTTAACCGTTGCAGTTCCACATGCTGTGATGGCCCTTCTGCTCAAGGGCAAAACTCAGCACATTTCCAATTCCCGTCTTACTAAATATGAGAAACTTCTACTGTCAGCTGCAAATGTAACCTTAAATCGCTGTTCAATTCTGAATCCTGCGTGACTTCTGCCTATTGCCTCTGATGGTGAGCCTCATGATTGCCTGTCTATCACAACTCAATTGTTAACCCCTCAAACTGACCTCAAGGACATTCCTACCCCGAACTTTAACCTTGTTTTGTTTGTTGATGGTTCTTGTCTTAGAAATGATGCAGGCAAATTAGTTGCGGGATATGCAGTATGCACTCAGTATGCTGTTTTGGAAGCCTATTCTTTACCCCAAGTTCGTTCTGCTCAAGTTCCTGAACTCATTGCTTTAACACGTGTTTACATTCTTGCAAAAAATCAAACCACAACCATTTATACTAACTCTAAGTATGCTTTTGGTGTTGTTCATGATTTTGGACAAATCTGGAAACAAAGAGGGTTCCTCACTTCATCAGGGACCCAAATCAGTCATGGTTGTTATGTAAAAGCGCTCTTAGAAGCTGTTCAATTGCCTCTTGCTATTGCTATTGTTAAATGTAAAGCTCATGAGAAACCCTTTGATGATGTCACATGAGGAAATGATCTGGCAGACCGTTCTGCCAGAAATGCGGCCCTTTCTGGCCCACAGGCTCCTAACTCTGTTTTTGTTTGTTTTTCAGCAGACCAGTCTCCTTTGGCTAGCCTTTCAAGTCTGGCCCTTCTTCAAAATCAGGCCCCAAAAAAGGAAATAAATGACTGGATGCGTGCAGGATGTTCACTGCACCCCGACTCTCTGGCGCTCCCCGGACGGCCGCCTGGTGGCGCCTAGAGAGCTTTTGCCACATCTTGCTCGTTTAACCCACTCTGTGGCCCATACAAGCAAAGGAGGAATGATTGCTACAGTACAAAGAAATTGGTTTGCCCCAAATTTTCCTTCCATGGCACAACAGCTCCTGTCCCATCTGCTTAGCTCACAACATTGGGCAACGGGTAAAAACAACACCCGCAGCCCATCCCCCTCCATGGGGACCGTTTGTAAATCTGCAAATTGATTTTGTGCAGCTACCTAAGTGCTGTTCTTATGAGTACATTCTTGTTATTATTGATGTGTTCTCTGGATGGGTGGAAGCCTACCCATGCGTACGTGCTGATTCCATCACTGTAGCAAAAAAATTGCTCAAAGAATTCATCCCTAGATTTGGATTGCCCCTCACAATAGTGACCGTGGCACCCATTTCACAGGACAGATAATAAAAAACATCTGCCAAGCACTCAACATACAGCAACACCTACACTGTAGTTATCATCCACAGTCAAGTGGTGCTGTAGAACGTAAAAACTCTGATTTAAAAACACGCATTTCGAAGATTTGTGCTGAAACAGGCCTCAAATGGCCTGATGCACTGCCCATTGCTCTTATGCACATTAGAAACACTGTTAACAGAAAACATGGCCTAACCCCTTATAAAATACTCATGGCATGACCCATGAGGATGCCAGCTACACCACCTGTTGCCCCACACCAAACAGACCTACAATTAACTGATGAAACTGTACTAAATTATTGCAAGGCATTAATGAAGTATCCCAGGTCTGTTCATTCACAGGTCCAAATAGCCTTACCTCAACCACCGGATGTTCCCTGTCACAACCTCGAACCAGGGGATTGGATCTACGTAAAGGTCTATCAACAGAAAAACGCACTTCAACCCAGATGGAAAGGACCTTTCCAGGTACTTCTGACCACTAATTCTGCTGTTCGTTGCCAAGGTCACCAAACGTGGACTCACGCCTCGCACTGCAAGAAGGTATCACCTCCATTGAACCCCGAAGCAGCTATATTCCAACCAAGGTTGAGATCTTTCCCTGAGGCCAAGAACAAAGACCCTCAGGACCTCACTCAGGCAAGTGAGGAGCATCAGGGTGCAAGTGCTAGTAACCTCTCCCCTGCACCCAACACCTCAGCCCAGCCGGATTCATCAGTTGAAGAATGAAGATATCATCTTCGGCCTCGAAGAAAGTAAATGCTCCCATTCGGAAGATCACCACCTTGATCAAGACCAAGAGCCGACATTATCAGTCCTTTAGGTAACTTGAGCCCAGAGAACGAAGAAAAACTTTGGCTGCCATCCTGGGTTTGGCTGGTAGTGTTCTTTTTCTTACTGGTGCTGGTTATGTTTGTTGTTAAGATTCTTTGTCCCTCCTGTATCTAAAAATGGCACTGATATCCTTATATATCACACTTGGGTATCTCAGAATCACCCAAGGGGGGTGGGAGAAAAATTTGTATTTGCAGATCTCCCATGCGGTGGCTCAAGCTGGAAATAAAAGTGACTGCTGGATATGCTGTCACAGCCCAGCACACCTACACCAAGGAATCCCAATGATCGGAGTACCAATATCCCTCCAGCAATGGGGAACAATAAACGGCGGCTTCGTTAAACACTACTCGTTAGCTGCCCATCGGTCCGCTCCTAAAAAATGGAGGGCCGCCCCTGCTAACTGGATAATTTCCCCAAGAGTAGAGGAGCCTTTCTGTTACAGATCCAACAACACCGGAGCTTATAATAAAGCCACACCTGTAGAACACTACCCTCATTGCCTAACTACTCTAGATTATAGCCCTAGTAGCACCAGTGGAATCCTGTTGGGTAACGTACCCTCTCTCAATTGTACAGGATTCATGGTCTACAACTTTTCTAAGGAACCTCATGTTGCTCTCATTGCAAACAGATCGGAATTTTACATTCACTCCAATTTTACTTCTTGTAATATATCTCGGTCCAGCAGGATAGCAGCTGAACGTGGACCGTCCTATACGATGCATATCAGTCGAAAGTGCCGGATAGGGCACAACAACTGTCGAGATTTGAGTACCCTTTCTGCCCCAGGCCTTTACTGGCTCTGCGGAAACAGGGCTCATAAAATCTTGCCCTGGAATTGGGTGGGGGCATGCACTCTTGGACGTGTTATCCCTGGTTTCGAAATGCATAGTGCAATATATCTGGAACAAGTAAAAAATTTCAACCATCACATGAAAAGGGCAGTTAACCCCTTAGCTACCAGAAACACAGGGTTCCATCGATTTGTGAGAACCTTCATACCGTGGCTTAGAGTAAGAGAATTGGAACTAGCCATAATTAACATTTCAGCCACAATGGAAGCTATGGGAAATGCCACTGTGGATGCAATTCAGGCTCTGCAAAAAGAGATCTCCCAGATCTCACAAGTAACTATACAACACCGCATAGCCCTAGATTACCTATTAGTATCCCAGGGAGGAGTATGTGCCTTAGTAAACTCCACCTGTTGTGTCTATGTCAATCAGGACATGCGAATCGAAACTAACATTCGCAAAATCCGAAATCAGTTAAGGGTCCTACATCAAGTGGCCTCAGAAAATACTGACTGGGGTCTAAAAGAAATGTGGTCTTGGCTAACCTCCTGGCTCCCAGATTTCGGGACCCTTGACAAGAAAATCCTTTATGGAATATTGTTTGTCTTGATAGTTCTGATAATGTTCTATGTCTTAATACAACTGATCCTCTGCTGCGTAAAAGCCAGCAGGGGAAGCTTTAGCAAGGCAAGAAAACCCACAGCAGAGTCTAGAATAATGGTGTTACAAAAGTGTGAGCAGATGAAAAGAAAACATGAAAGGCTGCATGATGAAATAGAGGGGCTCATGAGAATGGAAATTTAAGGCTAAAGTGAGACTAAATAGTCTCAAAGGGGGGGGGGGGCTGTGGAATCAGAAAAAATATATGCCTTAAACTTTGATTATTTTAGTTATAAGATGACATAACCGCTTTGTGTAGAATTGCTGGCTCTGTACAGTAGAACAGATAAGGGCAAGTGTTTGTTCTTTGTAACTCTTCTGCAAATGCTTTGCTCACCGCGGCCTTGAAAGTAAAAAAAAAAAGTATGTACAAAGTAGATTTCCAGGTGCAAGAAGGAGGTTTGTGAACTAACCTTACCTCCCTCATAATTCCCATCCTGATTACAGCAAAGAAATAATGAAGTAATATTATAGCCGCTTTTCATGCTAATTTCACTATATGATCACGTGAGTTGTAAGCGACTGTTAAAAAGTATATAAGCCTCCTGATTTTGCTCTTGGGGGGGACCCCTTCCAAGTGCTTGGGAAATCCATGTCACTTTGGAACTCCCCCTACAGCTGTAGTTTCTTTTAAATAAAAGCTTCTGCTGACCTGACCCAAAAGTACTCTGTGTGTGTTTCCACGACAATTCCTGGTGCCGTGACTCGGATCCAGAACACAGGCTGAGGAAGGAGGACCGCAGGCTACGCCCCCCCCGAACCCTGAGGCGCCAAACTTGAGAGGTAAGAGACCTAATTCAAAATCTCTATTGGGGTTTCGGAGGAGGATTGCCTGTAGGCTCCCAACTTGGCCGTGGTAACTGGTTCTGAACCTTGTTAAAACAGGTCAGTCTGAACCTTACTGCCGGCTAAAATTTTCTGTCTGGTAAAGGATCCCATTTTGTGTCTGATAACGTACGTTTTAGGGAGAAACTGTTTGAGGCACCTTCATCCAACAGCACATCGGGCTTGTAGTTAATTAACTAAAGCGGTGTGGGGTAGGAGGTCTGGCTGACTGAATAAATGTGCATGTGTGTGTGTATTTAAAAATATGAGCCACTGACCAGGACTGAGACTACGGTTGGGCTCAGCCGACCCAATTCTGCCTGACAGGGCAGTTTTGAAAGCAAGGGGGCCCAACTGGAACCTCGTGACCCAGTGGACAGGGCTTATTGAATGAATGTGTGTGTGTATTTAAAAATATGAGCCACTGACCAGGACTGAGACTACGGTTGGGTTCAGCCGCCCCAATTCTGCCTGACAGGGCAGTTTTGAAAGCAAGGGGACCCAATTGGAAACTCGTGACCCAGTGGACAGGGCGTCTGAGTGATTTTGTCTTTTCCAAACCCCTTGTCCTGGTAGCTTCTGCCGAAAGCAGGAGTGAAAGGATCCCTCTAGTGTTTCCCTCCCCATTTCCATTTTATGAGCCGGTGTCGGATCAGAAGCCTTTTGTCTGGGCAGTGAAAAACTGCGGGGCAAGGCACTGAGCGGCCCGGACATCCTAAATAAGCCTCTCCTACGTCTCCCTGTGTGACTGAAAATGGGAACAAGTCAGTCTAAACAGGTTCCTGTCCCCCCTAAGGGGACTCCGGCGTACTTTATGTACACACACTATTCTCCCGAGACTTGCAAGTACCTGGATAAGTGGAACTGGTATACTAGGGATGATCCTGTGAAACATTTTCCACAGGAAGGAACATTTGATCAGGATAAAATAGTGCACTTGAGAGGGGCGTTAGAGTCCCGTGGATCCAAAACACCACAAAACCAGTGGGACGCGTTCTTTTATTGGTATGATGAAATGTCCAAAAGGAGGACAGAATCTCAAACTAGGAGCCTAAAAGACTCTCAAGAAAAATTAAAACAGCAGTTAAAAGCTGTTCGGGAGAAATTGGCTGCTCCTCCAAATTACACGCTGGCCACCGCTCCGATGTATCCAGCATTGCCCGGGGCGCCCCCACCACCGGAGCCAGCAGAGGATATCCTTGACCTTTGTTCGAACCCTGCTCTCCTGGGACTCCCACATCAGCAACAACCGGTTCAACATCAGGCTGCAGCCCAGGCTAGTGACCCATTAGCTGAAGCTCCTTCAGTAAATCCATCCACGGAGCTTAATAGTCCGGACTCATCCACCATATCTGCCACTCAATCATCACCAGTGTGGCAATTTACTCCTGGGTCACAACCCGCCACAGGTGTATTTAGAAAAATGGGAATAGGCATGGAAAGATCTCCCATCAATCTGAGATCCCGAACTGCACAAGTTTACCCCCTAAGACAAATGCCAGGCATTGGCACCGATGGACAAAATATAGTAACCGTGCATGCACCCTGGACTCCAGGTGATCTCTACAATTTAACTCAAAAGTTCCCAAAAATCAGGGAAGACCCAGAAAAATTTCAGAAAGAATTGCAGAGCGTTATAAATTGTTATAATCCAACATGGGCTGACATTAATCAGCTCATGCGATCCATTTTGCCCAAGGAAACTATGCTACGTCTGTACACTGCCTGTACTTGGCCAGATCAAAACCCAGGGATTGGCCAAGACTTTATTGACAAGAGAAATGCTTTGGTTCAGGCAGTTCTCACAATTTGCCCAAAAAAGGCAGACTGGACCAAAATAAATACCTGTAAACAAAACAAAAATGAACACCCCAGTAACTATTTAGAACGCCTCAAACAGGCATTTGAACGATACTCAGGAATGGATAACCCAGTCGGAAATGCTAAACAAGCAATAGTGGCAGCATTCGTCCAGGGACTTAACCCTAAAATTGCTGAGAAAATTCAAACAGTAATTATTGGCTGGGAAACTAAAGATTTGACCCAAGTCCTTGCTGCGGCTAACAATTTTCATAACAAATTGGAACGGTCTAAAGACAGTGCCGAGTTTAAGTTAATGGCCTTACAGATTTCTCAGTTGCAGGGTCCAGGTAGAGGAAGGGGACGAGGACGGGGAAGGGGAGGCCCGGGTAGATTCAGGGGAAGAGATAGATCCTTGAGCCCACAAAACCCAGGCTATGGGAACCAATGTCATTATTGCAAGCAAGAAGGACATTGGAAATCAGAATGCCCCAACCGCCCCGGCCAAGGACCCAGACCCCAGCCCCCACCTCCACTTCCTGTCAATTTTCCCAGTGTTGAATAGGACAGCCTGAGGGACAGTGACATCATTGCTCCTTTGCTTGCTACTGACCAATCTGGTCCGTTTGTTGAATGCCTTATTTCTGGTAAACCTGTCTCCTGTCTTGTCGACACCGGAGCATCCCGCTCCACGCTAAAGGCTGCTGAGTTTCCTTTTCTACCTTATTCTCCTGCAACTGTAAATGCTGTCGGTATAGGCGGACAACCTATCCCACATCCCGTCTCTGAACCTGTCTCCATCTCTATTGGCCCTTTATCTGAAAATCATGCCTTTCTTCTTAGCCCCTGTGCACCTGTCAACCTTCTTGGTAAGGATTTGCTGTGTAAACTGGGATGCGTGATTTATTGTAGCCCAGATGGTGTTTACCTTGAGGTACTGGAACATAGGGAAACCGAGCTTGTGGCTTTGCTAACCCAGGAGTACTCTGATCCCGACACTTCCTTCTTGCAAGAGGAACTGTTGGCACGAGTACCTCCACAGCTGTGGTCCACCCATGCGAATGAAGTGGGGCACATGCTGAGTGCTGAACCAGTGCGTATCATCCTGAACCCTGCCAAGCCACTTCCTCGTGTCCCGCAGTACCCCATCTCAAAGGAAGCTGAGGAAGGGATCAAGCCTGTCGTTTCCTCACTCCTTGAGCAAGGGATTATTGTCCCAATACGCTCCCCTTGCAACACACCTATCCTACCTGTCAAAAAACCTGGTAAAGATACGTATCGCTTTGTGCAAGATCTTCGAGCTGTAAATGCCGCTGTGTTACCCGCTTTCCCCGTGGTCCCTAACCCTGCCACTATTCTTTCCTGTATCCCTTCAAATGCTACATATTTCACAGTAGTGGATCTTTGTTCTGCTTTTTTCTCTATCCCCGTTCATAAGGATAGCCAGTATCTGTTTGCATTTACTTATCAGGGATTTCAATATACCTGGACAAGACTCCCTCAGGGATATACAGAGTCCCCAACCCTGTTTTCCCAGATCCTAAAAAAAGATTTGGATCCTATTACGTTCAAAGGGGGGGTCCACCCTTGTTCAGTACGTTGATGATCTATTGTTAGCCTCACCCACTTTAGAGGCCTGTGAGCAAGATACTTTGATACTCCTCACAGCTTTAGCTCAGAAAGGCCACAAGGCCTCAAAATCTAAATTGCAGCTCTGCAAGTCTAAGGTACATTATTTAGGGCATGATATCTCAGCAGGAGAACGACACCTTTCCCCTAGTAGAGTTGAAGCTATCCTCAACATTCCCAAACCTATAACTAGAAAACAGATGAGGGGATTCTTAGGTGCAACGGGTTATTGTAGACAGTGGATCCTGGGTTATGCTGCTTTCGCAAAACCCTTGCAAGCATTCATTCATGATACCACCCCGGAACCCCTCCCTTGGACTCCTGAAGCCGAACAAGCATTTGTGGCCCTTAAGCAAGCCCTCACTCTTGCTCCTGCTCTTGGACTTCCTAATTATAAGAAACCCTTTACCTTGTTTTGTCATGAACGGGAAGGAATCGCTTTAGGAGTACTCACTCAGCTGCATGGTGAAAAGCATCGCCCAATTGCATATTACAGCTCTGCCCTTGATCCCGTAGCTGCGGGACTTCCTCCTTGCCTCCGTTCAGTTGCAGCTGCTGCCTTGTTGGTTGAAAAGGCAGATTCTTTAGTTTTGGGACACTCTTTAACCGTTGCAGTTCCACATGCTGTGATGGCCCTTCTGCTCAAGGGCAAAACTCAGCACATTTCCAATTCCCGTCTTACTAAATATGAGAAACTTCTACTGTCAGCTGCAAATGTAACCTTAAATCGCTGTTCAATTCTGAATCCTGCGTGACTTCTGCCTATTGCCTCTGATGGTGAGCCTCATGATTGCCTGTCTATCACAACTCAATTGTTAACCCCTCAAACTGACCTCAAGGACATTCCTACCCCGAACTTTAACCTTGTTTTGTTTGTTGATGGTTCTTGTCTTAGAAATGATGCAGGCAAATTAGTTGCGGGATATGCAGTATGCACTCAGTATGCTGTTTTGGAAGCCTATTCTTTACCCCAAGTTCGTTCTGCTCAAGTTCCTGAACTCATTGCTTTAACACGTGTTTACATTCTTGCAAAAAATCAAACCACAACCATTTATACTAACTCTAAGTATGCTTTTGGTGTTGTTCATGATTTTGGACAAATCTGGAAACAAAGAGGGTTCCTCACTTCATCAGGGACCCAAATCAGTCATGGTTGTTATGTAAAAGCGCTCTTAGAAGCTGTTCAATTGCCTCTTGCTATTGCTATTGTTAAATGTAAAGCTCATGAGAAACCCTTTGATGATGTCACATGAGGAAATGATCTGGCAGACCGTTCTGCCAGAAATGCGGCCCTTTCTGGCCCACAGGCTCCTAACTCTGTTTTTGTTTGTTTTTCAGCAGACCAGTCTCCTTTGGCTAGCCTTTCAAGTCTGGCCCTTCTTCAAAATCAGGCCCCAAAAAAGGAAATAAATGACTGGATGCGTGCAGGATGTTCACTGCACCCCGACTCTCTGGCGCTCCCCGGACGGCCGCCTGGTGGCGCCTAGAGAGCTTTTGCCACATCTTGCTCGTTTAACCCACTCTGTGGCCCATACAAGCAAAGGAGGAATGATTGCTACAGTACAAAGAAATTGGTTTGCCCCAAATTTTCCTTCCATGGCACAACAGCTCCTGTCCCATCTGCTTAGCTCACAACATTGGGCAACGGGTAAAAACAACACCCGCAGCCCATCCCCCTCCATGGGGACCGTTTGTAAATCTGCAAATTGATTTTGTGCAGCTACCTAAGTGCTGTTCTTATGAGTACATTCTTGTTATTATTGATGTGTTCTCTGGATGGGTGGAAGCCTACCCATGCGTACGTGCTGATTCCATCACTGTAGCAAAAAAATTGCTCAAAGAATTCATCCCTAGATTTGGATTGCCCCTCACAATAGTGACCGTGGCACCCATTTCACAGGACAGATAATAAAAAACATCTGCCAAGCACTCAACATACAGCAACACCTACACTGTAGTTATCATCCACAGTCAAGTGGTGCTGTAGAACGTAAAAACTCTGATTTAAAAACACGCATTTCGAAGATTTGTGCTGAAACAGGCCTCAAATGGCCTGATGCACTGCCCATTGCTCTTATGCACATTAGAAACACTGTTAACAGAAAACATGGCCTAACCCCTTATAAAATACTCATGGCATGACCCATGAGGATGCCAGCTACACCACCTGTTGCCCCACACCAAACAGACCTACAATTAACTGATGAAACTGTACTAAATTATTGCAAGGCATTAATGAAGTATCCCAGGTCTGTTCATTCACAGGTCCAAATAGCCTTACCTCAACCACCGGATGTTCCCTGTCACAACCTCGAACCAGGGGATTGGATCTACGTAAAGGTCTATCAACAGAAAAACGCACTTCAACCCAGATGGAAAGGACCTTTCCAGGTACTTCTGACCACTAATTCTGCTGTTCGTTGCCAAGGTCACCAAACGTGGACTCACGCCTCGCACTGCAAGAAGGTATCACCTCCATTGAACCCCGAAGCAGCTATATTCCAACCAAGGTTGAGATCTTTCCCTGAGGCCAAGAACAAAGACCCTCAGGACCTCACTCAGGCAAGTGAGGAGCATCAGGGTGCAAGTGCTAGTAACCTCTCCCCTGCACCCAACACCTCAGCCCAGCCGGATTCATCAGTTGAAGAATGAAGATATCATCTTCGGCCTCGAAGAAAGTAAATGCTCCCATTCGGAAGATCACCACCTTGATCAAGACCAAGAGCCGACATTATCAGTCCTTTAGGTAACTTGAGCCCAGAGAACGAAGAAAAACTTTGGCTGCCATCCTGGGTTTGGCTGGTAGTGTTCTTTTTCTTACTGGTGCTGGTTATGTTTGTTGTTAAGATTCTTTGTCCCTCCTGTATCTAAAAATGGCACTGATATCCTTATATATCACACTTGGGTATCTCAGAATCACCCAAGGGGGGTGGGAGAAAAATTTGTATTTGCAGATCTCCCATGCGGTGGCTCAAGCTGGAAATAAAAGTGACTGCTGGATATGCTGTCACAGCCCAGCACACCTACACCAAGGAATCCCAATGATCGGAGTACCAATATCCCTCCAGCAATGGGGAACAATAAACGGCGGCTTCGTTAAACACTACTCGTTAGCTGCCCATCGGTCCGCTCCTAAAAAATGGAGGGCCGCCCCTGCTAACTGGATAATTTCCCCAAGAGTAGAGGAGCCTTTCTGTTACAGATCCAACAACACCGGAGCTTATAATAAAGCCACACCTGTAGAACACTACCCTCATTGCCTAACTACTCTAGATTATAGCCCTAGTAGCACCAGTGGAATCCTGTTGGGTAACGTACCCTCTCTCAATTGTACAGGATTCATGGTCTACAACTTTTCTAAGGAACCTCATGTTGCTCTCATTGCAAACAGATCGGAATTTTACATTCACTCCAATTTTACTTCTTGTAATATATCTCGGTCCAGCAGGATAGCAGCTGAACGTGGACCGTCCTATACGATGCATATCAGTCGAAAGTGCCGGATAGGGCACAACAACTGTCGAGATTTGAGTACCCTTTCTGCCCCAGGCCTTTACTGGCTCTGCGGAAACAGGGCTCATAAAATCTTGCCCTGGAATTGGGTGGGGGCATGCACTCTTGGACGTGTTATCCCTGGTTTCGAAATGCATAGTGCAATATATCTGGAACAAGTAAAAAATTTCAACCATCACATGAAAAGGGCAGTTAACCCCTTAGCTACCAGAAACACAGGGTTCCATCGATTTGTGAGAACCTTCATACCGTGGCTTAGAGTAAGAGAATTGGAACTAGCCATAATTAACATTTCAGCCACAATGGAAGCTATGGGAAATGCCACTGTGGATGCAATTCAGGCTCTGCAAAAAGAGATCTCCCAGATCTCACAAGTAACTATACAACACCGCATAGCCCTAGATTACCTATTAGTATCCCAGGGAGGAGTATGTGCCTTAGTAAACTCCACCTGTTGTGTCTATGTCAATCAGGACATGCGAATCGAAACTAACATTCGCAAAATCCGAAATCAGTTAAGGGTCCTACATCAAGTGGCCTCAGAAAATACTGACTGGGGTCTAAAAGAAATGTGGTCTTGGCTAACCTCCTGGCTCCCAGATTTCGGGACCCTTGACAAGAAAATCCTTTATGGAATATTGTTTGTCTTGATAGTTCTGATAATGTTCTATGTCTTAATACAACTGATCCTCTGCTGCGTAAAAGCCAGCAGGGGAAGCTTTAGCAAGGCAAGAAAACCCACAGCAGAGTCTAGAATAATGGTGTTACAAAAGTGTGAGCAGATGAAAAGAAAACATGAAAGGCTGCATGATGAAATAGAGGGGCTCATGAGAATGGAAATTTAAGGCTAAAGTGAGACTAAATAGTCTCAAAGGGGGGGGGGGGCTGTGGAATCAGAAAAAATATATGCCTTAAACTTTGATTATTTTAGTTATAAGATGACATAACCGCTTTGTGTAGAATTGCTGGCTCTGTACAGTAGAACAGATAAGGGCAAGTGTTTGTTCTTTGTAACTCTTCTGCAAATGCTTTGCTCACCGCGGCCTTGAAAGTAAAAAAAAAAAGTATGTACAAAGTAGATTTCCAGGTGCAAGAAGGAGGTTTGTGAACTAACCTTACCTCCCTCATAATTCCCATCCTGATTACAGCAAAGAAATAATGAAGTAATATTATAGCCGCTTTTCATGCTAATTTCACTATATGATCACGTGAGTTATAAGCGACTGTTAAAAAGTATATAAGCCTCCTGATTTTGCTCTTGGGGGGGGACCCCTTCCAAGTGCTTGGGAAATCCATGTCACTTTGGAACTCCCCCTACAGCTGTAGTTTCTTTTAAATAAAAGCTTCTGCTGACCTGACCCAAAAATACTCTGTGTGTGTTTCCACGACAGTAGTCATGGGGAAGAAGAAGGGAGAGGCAGAGAAGTCAGGGAAGGCTTCCTGAGCCCAATGGTGATAAAACATTTAGCAAAGGCTATGGGAATGTGGAAAGTGGGGTGGGGGGAAATGAGCAGTGGAACAGATAATACACAATGGGGAGTGGTTATCTTTTAATAGCTGTAATGGCAGCTACATTCACCTCTCTGAATATGAGGAGTCTGCATTGGTGGTAGAAGTGGGAGAGAATGCGGGAAACTTTACAGGGGCTGGATACACAGGTGGTGGGGCTACAAGAGCGTGGGTTGCCCTGGGAAGCACATTATAGCCACCTGGGGAAGAGGTTGGGGGAAGGACTGTCCTGGTGGGGAGGGACTAATGGGAATAATGTCCTGGTGATAGGGTTATTGGGGCAGGGGGATGGGGTGTTAATTAAGGATGTGCAGGTATTAGTTGAAGATAGGATGCAAAAAGCACCCGTAGAGGTGGAGGGCATTGAGGTGGTGGTTTAATGTATATGCACTGGCTGAAAGTGCTGAGCGGGTGAAGTTTTTCAAACAACTGGGAATGTCTATGGGAGGGGGAAAGCCACAGATACTGATTGGGGATTTTAATTGCTTTATTGAGGAAAGCAGGTAAAGAAGTGTGGGGCAACAAAGAGGGTTAGATAGCACCAGGAAATGGTTAGGATGGTAGATTAAGGATGAGGGTTAAAGGATGTTTGGGAAGGGGAAGGGGTGTTTACAAGGGTGGACCCAAGTGGGAGGGGGCAATCACAGATATATTTTGTTTTGTTTTGAAGGGATTGGGGCTCAGGAAGAAGCAGATAATCTATGTAGGTTTTTCCAATCATCAGATGTTGTGGGTGGAGGTGGGTATAGGGGAGGGTGTTAAAACAGGGAGAGAGGTGTGGAAGATGAGTGTCTCCTTGCTGGAGGATGAGAAAGAGTGCCAAGCCTTCCAAAGGGCTTATAAGCAGTGGGAAACCTTGCAGCACTATTAACCAATGAGGTGGGAATGGTGGGAGGAAATCAAGGTCAGAGTGAGCGAATGGTTTGATGTGGTGGGGAGGAGGAAGGCGCAGGAGAAGAAGAGGGAATTGGAGTAGGTGCAAAGGGAGGTGCAAAGGGAGGTTCAAATGTTGACTGCACATCTGGGATGGGGGAAAGGTGGGAAGGGAATGGGAAAGGGCGAAGGAGGGGGTGGAAAATTGGTTTAGGGAGAGGATGAAGGAACAGATGTTCTTGGTGAAAGAGGTATGGGTTGAAGAGGGAGAGGAATAGGGGAAGTGATTTTCTTTGCAGGTCCAAAAGAAGTAGCAGGAGAGGAGAGGGATATGGAAGGAAGGGGGACAGAATGGGTGGAGGACTCAAGGGGAGTGCTAAAGAAAGTGACAAGATATTATGAGGGGCTATTTGAAAGGAAAGGGGTGGAGTAGGAAAAGCTGGAAGGGTTGGTAGCAAGGGTGAGGGAGGAAGATAGGGAGGGAATGATAGGGGAGCTAATGGAAAGGGAGATGTGCCTTGCGAAATATCTCACCAGGCAGGAAGTTTTGGATTCTGTGCCCATTGCCAGCTTGCATATCTGGCTCACATACTTGGCCCACAGGAAAAGGAGGATGTCTGGCATGCCCGTGCCTCTGGCCCTCTTGTCCTTGTACAAGGACTTCCTGGTGAGCCTTTTCCCACCTGGAGCCCCAGAAGAAAATGCACATAACCCTCTGGATCCTGTGGGCGATGTGCTTGGAAGGGAGGAAGACCAGTGTGGTGTACAGGAGCAATGGTAACAACATGGCCTTCACAAGTGCAACGTGCCCCCCCATGGAAAGGGAGCTCACGTGCCACAGCCCCAGTCTCTGCTTTACCTTTGCCTTTGTCTTCTCAAACATTGGCCTGCTGCTCAGCTTGGGGTCAAACTCTATCCTGAGAATCTTGACCCCCTCACAGGGGACAGAGACCCCCAGGGACTCAAGATTCCTGAGGTTGCCCATGGCAAGGCAGGTGCTCTTGCTCACGTTGAGCTTGGCCCCTGCCTCATTTACCTGTGTGTTCCACAGGGCTGTCTCTACCGACCACTTGTTTTGGCACAGGATGTTCAAGTTTTCCATGTAGGCCAGGAGCTTGCAGTCTTGGTTGCTGCTGCCCAGGATGTGGACTCCATGAATCCCAGGGTCCTGGCTCAGGTGCTGGGTCAGGGGTTTGATGGTGCAGACTAACAGGATTGGGGAGAGGGGGCATCTCTGCCAGACCCCTGACTCCACAGTGATCTGGGTGCTTAGGAACCTGTTGACCTGCACCTCACTGCTCATGTCTGTGTAGAGGGTCCTAATCCAGCTGATGAAGGTCAGGGGGACTCCCATCCTCTCCAGTGTCTGAAACAGGAACCAGTGGGACACTGTCATAGGCCTTTTCCAGGTTCAGGTTTATGACGGTGACGCTCCACCCTCTCTCCCTCTCCAGCTGGAGCATGTCTAGGTGACTGGTCAAATCAGAGCTAACAAGGTCCAGGCAAGAGACAGAGCAAGAGAGAGAGAGAGCATGTGAACCAACCACAGCAGCTAAAAGGATTATGAGGACAGAGAGAGTAAGAGCAAGGGTTTGAGAGAGTCACTCTACCCCTTTCGCTCTCTTTCTCTCTCCCTGTCGCTTACCATGACCATGTAGCTTGCTGTGATTGCATCACACACTCTCAATCTTGCCTATTTTCTCTTCTCTTCTCTTCCTCTCTCTCTTTCCTTGCTACAAGCTGTGCCACAAGATGAAGGGAAGTGAGAGAAAGAGAGGGAGTGAGAGAGAGAAAGGAATAGAGAGTGCTGATCAATCTAAGCAACCAAGAGAGTTGTGGACAGTGTGAGGGAGAGAGTCAGAGAGAGAGAGAGGGTCAGTTTCTATCACTTTCTTTCTCTGTCTCTCGCTTGCTGTGACCCTCTGGCTTCCTGTGCTGTGATTGGCTCACACACTCTATCTATCCTCCATTCCCTTCTCTCTCTCTCTCTTTCTCTCTCTCTGTGTTGCTTGCTGTGATTGGCTCTCACACACTATCCTACATTCCCTATTCCCTTTGTAACAAGAAGTCCCTTCTTGTGTGCACCCCCATTCTGTGCATTTCTTTTTCCTTCTGAGTATTGGCAGAGACCTAGCATGCTCCTCGCGTGATTGGAGCAAGGTTCAGAGCAAGTCAGAAAGCAGAAGTGGCTTTCTGTAGGAGAAACCTACAAACTACATCTACTTATCAACTGAGCTTAGTGTCACTAAGAAAACAAAAGAACTAGCATATCCAGTTTAAATCAAAGCCTGTAAGAGACAAGAAAAGTCAAGGTACATTGAAAACATGACTGTAAATATATCCTGGTGAACACATTTCCCCTTTGATTAAAACTTATTTCCCAAAGCAAACTTCCCATATCTGCTGAAGTTTATGCTAAATCAGTCTACCGTATCTAATCTAACTCATTTATTGTCCCCAGTGGCCTTTGATCCTCACTACCTCACATTGCATTATTATATATTTCTCACAGTGTGTTTCTGTATTTCACCTGTCCCATCTTTGCTCTGGCATTCCGTATTTTATATTTTATACCTTTTAACTTTGAACAAATGTATTTCTACTTTAAAGTAAGTCATTCCTTTTATTACTAAAATTATTATTACAAGAATACATTGGAATTGAAATCACTGGAATTGTATTGCTGTATTGGGATGGTCCCCCTGTGTGAATGCGACTATGTATGAATCAGTAGATAACTGAAGACAACACAAGAACCTCTGGCTGTTAATTGACAAAAACCTAGCCAGAGGAACTTTACAAAACTCTAATCTGCAAACCATTTTAGGCTAATCAAGCCAAGGAACTGATTCCTGAAACCGAGCACACGCCCTATTGACTATTCCCTCTATTCCATCATCTAACCTACCAAGACAGAAGGACAAGCAGGTGACTCCCTTCTGGAAAAGACATCACCTTGGAGGAAGCTGACCAGCAACAGCAGGTTCCAGGGCCTTGGCTAGGTAGATATACTGACACCAGTGCTCTGACAATCACTACAGCCGCTACTATACACTATACTATATGGGTTTAAATGACATGGTTTTAAATGAGTGAGTGCATGTGTGTGCGCTAAGGTGACCAATACCCTTCATAACTCAAAGTTTGCATTTCTCATTTTATTAGTAACTTCACATCCCATACAGTAAATTAGAATTTATTATGATCTTGTGGGTTGGTTCTGTGTAGAGAATACCTTCTCTCTCTCTCCCTCTCTCTATTTCTCCCTCTCTGTGACCCTCTGGCTTGCTGTCCTGTGGTTGGCTCACACGCTCTCTATCCTCCATTCCCTAATCCCTTCTCTCTCCCTATCCCTGTCTTTCACTCACTGTGACCCACTCACTGGTTTGCTGTGTTTGGCTCACACACTCTCTTTATCCTCCCTTCCCTTCCCTTTTCTCTATCTCTGTCTCACTGTCTGACCCTCTGGCATGCTGTGATTGGCTCACACACTCTCCCTATTCTCCATTTTATTTCTCTCACTCTCACTTGGCATGACTCACTGACTTGCTGTGAATGGCTTTCTTTCTTGCTCTCGCTCAGATTGCAACCAGCTGTGATTGGCCAATCACAGCCAGCCAGAAGGAGAAGGGAAGAAAGAGAGAGAGGGAGTGAGAAAGATAGGGATAGAGAGAAAACGCTGATTCATCACAGCAACCAAGAGGGTTGTGGACTGTGTGAGGGAGAGAGTCAGAGAGAGAGATTGATAGAGAGAGGGAGAGAGAGTCAGTCTCTCTCTCTCTCTCTCTCTCTCTCTCTCTTTTTCTCTAGCTCACTGTGAACTGCTGGCTTGCTGTGATTGGCTCACACACTCTCTTTATCCTCCTATACCTTTTCTCTCACCATGATCCCTTGGCTTGCTGTGATTGCCTGACATGCTAACTCTCTGTCTCTCTGTCACTTCTTTGCTTCCAGCTTTTGAGAACCACAAAGACTTGAACTGGCAAATAGATCACTGTGCACTTCCAGTGAAGGCTTGGAGGCAGCTTGAGGGGCAAGAGACTAGCACCAGCTGCCCCAGGGGAAACTGCCAACGTGCAACAGAGACCATGGAATACCTCCTATGTCTTTGCCCCTTCACCAAAGGGTGTGGAATAGGGTACACAGACTTTGTGAAGAGGTGATGGGAGTCAGGCTGATGACAAGGGAGGTGGCACTGTACGGACACCTGTCTATACATCAGGGGCACCTAACAACCCACTTGGATCAGTTTGTGTTCTCCGTGAGGAGTGCCTTGTGGAAATGCAGGAGCCTCCTGATGTACAGACCCATGGAACTCAAAGAAACAGACTGTGTTAACATATTTCTGAGTGAGCTCCAATCCTATTATCGAAAATTGGTGGGCGAGGATGGAGAAAAAACAGTGAACTCCTCGTGGAAGAGATACATGTGGCACAGAGACAGAGAGTGTGTATGAACCAATCACAGCAACCAAGTGGTTTTCAGGAATGGAGAGAGAGAGAGAGAGAGAGAGAGAAAGAGGGGGCTGGTTTCTATCCCTTTCTCTCTCTCCCTTCCTCTCTCTGTATCTCTCTTGCTGTGAACCCCTTGCTTGCTGTAATTGGCTCACACACTCTCTCTTTTTCTTTCATTCTCTCTCTCATTGCAACAAGCTGTGGTTGGCCAGTCACAGCAAGCCAGAAGGTCCCATGTATCTGGGTCCATGAAAGCAGTTTTCCTTAAGCACTCCTGGGGATAACTGTTCTTCTGGTGTGGTTTAGTGAAGGCTCAGATCAAGTGTAGTAGACTGTCTCGGGCTGTGAGAGCCAGATGCACCCTGAGATTGTCATCATAAATGAGGAGGCCAAGAAGATTATGATTGTGGCCATCACCATCCCCTTTGAGAACTGGTGCCAAGCCTTCACCAACACCCAGGCTCACAAGTGGGAGAAGTATGCCCCACTGGCTGACATTCTGAGGGACCGTGGCTATGTGACAGTTGACACGCTCATCATGGGAACACTCAGAGTCCAGGACCCCAGCAAATGAGAATGTCCTGTGTGCCTGCCACCTCTCCCACGGCTACGCCAAGCTGATGCACTGCCTCATGACATCCAACACGATCCACTGGTCCTGCGATATCTATGTAGAGTGCATCATGGGCCACTGCCAATACGCTGACTCCACCAGACAGACTGCCACTAGACCAGATCTGGAGGGGACCGCCTGAACCCCGCTCTGCACCTGATGGACTCTGAGAAGAACCTTCAACAACAAACCACCCTTCTCCACCTAAAGAGGACCCCCGCGATGAGACTCTCTATAGACTGAGAAACTTTCTCCAAGCTACTCCCTCCACCGCTTTGGACCATTGCACAGGTTTGTCTGCATCTATCTTTTTTCTCTATCAGCATCATGACCCCTCTCTACTGCATCCTCTGTGGCACCAAGTTCGAGGCCCTGAAGCTCCTGAAGAACCACCAGAAAGGATGCGAGGGCCACAGAGTTGAGAGGAGACCTGGCACACCGGTGATGTCTGCCACCCTGACCGGACAGGCCCCCACTGGACCCCCGGAGCCACCCAGTGCCCCCAAACTGCTAGGGATCCCAGAGCTGCCTGGAGAAATAGAGCCGCTATGAGCCCCCCATCTCCTGAGTGAGCTGGGGTCTCCGGGTGTGGAGCCCATCCCTCAGTAGAGGATGCCCACCCCATGGTAAACCCTCTGGCTGAAGGAGCTCTCCCAGGCCACCACTTTTGAGGCCCTTGAGGCCTCAGTGACCTGGCTCACAGAGGAGTTGTCGATGGCCACCTGGCACGGCCAGCCGTGGGGAGGCAACAACAGACCGGTGACATGACTAAACCGCAGACCACAGCCGCAGAGACAACCCTGGTGCCAACGCTACAACCCAGCGACAGCCTCCCAGATCCAGAAGATGTATCACACCAACCATCCCAAAGTGGTGAAAGAGATCCTGGAGGGCCCCTCAGCTTTCTGCCAAGTCCCCCAGGAGATTCTGTTTGCCTATTTCAGCAGGGTCTTCAACCCCCCCACAGAAGCTGCCGCCCCATGCCCTGCGACCATCGAAGCTCTGACCCCCATCCTTCCCCACAGAGGGGTTCATGGATGCCTTTATGCCACAGGAGGAGGAGACCTGCCTCAAGACAACCAGGGACACCACCCATGGCAGGGATGTCATCAGGTACAGCCTTTTGAAGAAGCATGATCCAGGCTGCCTTGTTCTTTCTCTTCTCTTCAACAGGTGCAGAGTTCTGGCACATGCCCACCAGCTGGAAGAGGGCCCTGACAGTCCTCATCCACAAGAAGGGAGACCTGACTGACTGGAGCAACTGGAGGCCCATCACCCTGTGCTGTATGCCAGCTGCCTGGCAGGACCATCAGCTGGAGGCAGAAGGACTTCATGTCAATGGAGGCCTGCTATGAACACAACTTTGCCCTCCAGATGGCCCTGGACAATGCCCAGAGACTGTCTGTGCCACCAATGGAGAGACTGGTGAGATCCCCATCCGATCAGGGGTGAGACAGAGCTGCCTCCTCAGCCCCATCATCTTCACCTTGGCCATGGAGCCACTCCTTCGGGCTGTGACAGGCAGCCCTGGCAGGCTCATTCTCTACAGGCAGAAGTTGAGAGTCCTGGCCTATGCCAAAGACCTCATCCTCCTTGCCAATGATACCACCCAGCTGCAGCAGATGTTGGGCGTGACCTCCGAGGCAGCCAGGTGGATGGGCCTGTGCTTCATAGAATCATAGAATCATAGAAGTAGGGTCAGAAGGGACCTTGTAGATCTTCAGGTCCAACCCCCTGCCTGGGCAGGAAGAAAACTGGGCTCAAATGACCCCAGCCAGGTGGGCATCAAGCCGCTTCTTAAAGACCCCCAGGGTAGGAGCCAGCACCACTTCCCTTGGAAGTTGGTTCCAGATCCTAGCCGCCCTAATTGTGAAGTAGTTCTTACGGATGTCCAGTCTAAACCTACTCTCCAACAACTTGTGGCCGTTATTCTTGTTATCCCGGGCGGCGCTAGGGGAAACAAGGCCTCCCCAAAACCCTTCTGGTCCCCCCTAGTGAGTTTATAGATGGTCACCAGGTCCCCCTTCAGCCTTCTCTTGTGAAGGCTGAACAGGTTCAGGTCCCATAACCTCTCGTTGTAGGGTGTGCCCTGCAGTCCCCGGATCATGCGGGTGGCCCTCCTTCAATGTTGCCAAGTGTTCCTCCCTGCACATTGATGAAGACCCACATCCTGGACTCCACCCTCATGATCCAGGGCCAGATGATGAGGCACCTGTGTGATGGCGAGGCCTATTGCCACTTCAGGATGCCCGCTGGCTACTGGGCTAGGCAGACACTAGAGGAGACCATCAACAGAATCGTGCAGGATGCTGAGACTCATCACAAGCTAGACTTATCTCTGCTGGCCCCCTGGCAGAAGATAGACACGGTGAACACCTTCCTTATCCCCTGCATCGTGTTCATGCAGAGAGGCTCAGGGGTCCCAAAGACCCCTCTCAAGAAGGCAGATGCTAAGATTCAGTGGCTGCTGAAGAAGTGGCTGCACCTGCTGCTGAGGGCCAGCAATGAGATCCTGCATGTCCCCTCCTAGCAGGGAGGCACCAATGTCCCCCACATGGGAGACCTCTGCAACATTGTGGTGGTCACCCATGCCTTCTGCCTCCTGACCTGCCTGGACCCAACGGTAAGTTGCCCTCGAGGAGACTGCCCACAAGAGGATTGTGAGGCAACCTACCAGACATGACTTAGCCACCTTCCTCAGCAGCTCACTGGAGGGCGAGTTTGGCAGAGACAGCAGGGACTTTGCCTCATTGTGAAGCCAAGCTCGCAATGCCATGTGCTGCCTCTGGAAGCACATTGGCTGCACCTGGACCTGGACTGATAAGCACCGGGAGCTGGGAGTCTGTCTGCAACCAGCCCCGCATGCTGACTGCGTCACTGTGATGCCATGCATGAGGACCTTCCTGGAGCAGTTCCTGAAGGACAACATCCATAACAAGTATGCTGGTGACCTGAGGGCCAAACCTAATCAGAGCAAGGTCTTCAACATCACCTTGAAGTGGGACTTCAGCAACCACTTCATGCCCAGTGGGAGCTTCATGCACTTTGCAGACTGGCAGTTCATCCACCACGCCTGCCTCATCTGCCTGCCTCTGAATGGGGTCTTTCACTTCGGCCACCGTGACAAGAGGTGCTGACAGTGCAACTATGCAGCAGAGACCCTCCCCAACATGTTGTGCAGCTTCAGGCCACATGCAAGAGCCTGGCAGCTCTGCCACAATGCTGTCCAGTACTGCCTGGTGAAGGCCATCCACCTTAGCTGTATCAGGGGAGATCTCCAGGAACCTCACTATCCCGGGCTGCGAGAGCCAGATGTGCCCCGATATCATCATCATGAATGAGGAGGCAAAGAACATCATGATCATGGACATCACCTTCCCCTTCGGGAACCAGCATCAAACCTTCACCAACATCCGGGCTCACAAGCGTGAGAAATATGTCCTACTGGCTGACATCCTGCGGGGCCATGGCTATAACATAACAGTCGATCATGGGAATGCTCAGAGCCTGGGACCCCAGCAACGAGAGCATCTTGTGTACCTGCCACATCTCCCGCCACTACACCAAGCTGATGCACTGGCTCATGGTGTCTGACACCATCCGCTGGTCCCATGATGTCTATGTCGAGCACATCACTGGCCACTGCCAGCACACCGACCCTGCCAGACTGACCACTGCTGGACCAGACCCAGAGGGGAACACCTGAACCCTCCTGTGCACCTGATGAACTCCAAGAAGAATCTTCACCGACAGATTACTCCACTTCCCCCGAAGAGGACCCCTGTTACAAGACTCTATAAACTGAGGAACTTTCTTCAACCTACCCTCTCCACCATTCAGGACCATTGTATGGGTTTGTGTGCATCTATCTCCTTTTTCTCTCAGCATTGCGACCTCCCTCCCCTCCTTCCCCTTCCCCCAGGCCCACCCTCCCACCTGGCTAACATTGTATTTCCTGTAACTTAGTTGTGTTCCCCCTCACCCAATCCCTCTTACGTTAGTCCCTTGCTCGTGCACTCTGTATTTCCTTTCTGGCTTTGTCATCTTTTTGGTTCATGATTCTTAACATCTACTAATAAAATTCAATCTTTTCTTATTAGTTTAATAGCTGGAAAGACAGAGAACCACTTCTTTTTTAATTGTGCCTGGCCTGGTATTGCAGTGATTCCAGGACTGGCACCAACATAGTCCAGCAGACTCTCAGAACGCTAGACCTAGAAAGAGAAATGACTTTTTTTTCCCACCGGTGCAGCATGAGTTCTTGTCAGTCCTGCCGGGCTAGGGAAGACGGTGCTGCCACTATGTCCAAAAGAGCACTGGTTCTGCAAATGACTGCGTTGCTCAGGTGAGTAGCCAAGGGGTCTTACGGTTTGCTGGACCCAAAAATATGAACACCCCAACTCGGGCCAGTAGTGGAAGACCAGGGGTCTTACCCCTAGGTCTGTGCTTGGAGGATGGAATGTGGACAAAATACCCTCAGGTCCCAATGACGCCCTATTCCACTGACAAGAATGCTCGAGGCATGCCAGGAGACCCCCAGCTAGGGCAGACCACTGACTATAGGTTGTGGAGGGTCTTCCCAGGACGGTGGATGAGCAACGCCAAGTTGATGGCCTCTGCAGCACAGTGTTTGAGGCCTGGAAGCTCCTAAGAACCCCCAGAAGGGATGCAAGGGCCAAGGAGCTGAGAGTAGACTTGGCAGATTGGTGAGGTTGGCCATCAGGTGAGGTAGGAACCAGGCTGTGGTGTGAAGGTCCATGAGACTGGCCACTGCATAAGTAACCCCACCTGACCAGACCTCCAGGGACCTGTTGGCAGATAAACCCACCCCAGTGACACCACCATGCAGGTCTCTGCCCAGGAACCCCCAACTGGGCACAACACCCCAACCAGACAGCCTCCCCCCCAGACCCCTAGAGCCACCCAGTGACTCTGAACCACTGGAGAACTGGAGCCACTGGCAACCCCCATCTCCTGAGTGAGCCGGGATCTCCAGGTGCCAGGCTCACCCCTCAGCAGAGGATGACCACCCCATGGCAAACCCTCTGGCTGGAGGAAATCTCCCAAGCCACCACCATCATCATCTGGTTTTGTCATCTTTTTAGTTCATGACTCATAACATTTAATAAAATTCAATCTATTCTTATCAGATGGGTGTCTGTTCTTAACAAAGCAGAGAATCCATGCTGTCTTCTCCTGTGCCACAGCGGCAGGGAGAGTGATATCAGTTTTGGACTCCAGACTGCTCAGAAGAGGCTTGGGAGACAAAAGCGGGTGAGAATTCAGCTCTGCACAACAGAGGTGGAGAAGCAGAATTTGAGATTCTGGCTCAGCAGGAACTGGGAATCTGTGGGGGCTGTAGAGAAGGAAAAGGAGGGTGAAGATATTTGGACTGGGGCATGGTTTACAGGAGTCATTCTGAAACAAGACCCAGACAAGGCAGGAGCCATGATCCATCTGCCAGCCACCCTGACCATGGGATGCCACAAGGGACAGATCTACTGGGGGCAGCCCAAACTCTGACGCTGATGCAGAGAGGAAGGCCATCTCAGAAAGGACTGTAAAATGGAGCACTGTGCAGTCTGCAACCAGGCTGGGCAGGGATTCCAAAGCTAAACCGAGGTGAAGCACTGTGCAGGAATGAGGGGCATCTCTTCAGGAGATTTCCAGGGACACAAGCTTATGCAGCCAGAGAAGCAGAGGAAGATGAGGTGCCACCCATGGCCCCAGTTTTGGAGGCTTGGACACAGCAGGCACAGAAAGCAAAATCAAAATGGAGCTGAAGGTCCAGAGTCAGGAGGGAGAAGGGGAAGAGGGCACCCCAGAGCCAGACCCCAGCCCCATTGACCAAGCACTGAAAGAGACTTGCAAACTTTGTTTAACATCTTCATTAATGATGTGAATACTGGAGTCAGAAGCGGACTGGCCAAGTTCGCTGATGATACCAAACTTTGGGGAAAAGCATCCACACCTGAGGACATGAGGGTGATCCAGGCTGACCTCGACAGGCTCAGGAAATGGGTGGATGAGAACCTGATGGTGTTTATCACCGAAAAATGCAAGGTTCTCCACCTTGGGAGGAAAAACCTGCATCATCCTTATAGGCTTGGCAGTGCTACGCTGGCTAGAACTATGGATGAAAGGGATTTGGGGGTCATGATTGACCACAAGATGAACATGAGCCTTCAATGTGATGCTTTGGCTAGTAAAGCAAGCAAAACACTGGCTTGCATACATAGATGCTTCTCAAGCAAATCCCAGGACATCATTCTCCCATTGTACTCAGCCTTGATGAGGCCGCAGCTGGAGTACTGCATCCAGTTTTGGGCTCCACAATTCAAAAAGGATGTGGAGAAGCTTGAGAGAGTCCAGAGAAGAGCCACATGCATGACCAGAGGTCAGGAAAACAGACCTTATCACAATAGGCTGAGAGTTATGGGATTCTTCAGCCTGGAAAAGCACAGGCTCAGGGGCGATCTGATGGCCACCTATAAGTTTATCAGGGGTGTTCACTGGGATCTGGGGGAATGATTGTTCACCAGAGCCCCCCAAGGAATGACAAGGTTAAATGGTTATAAACTCCTGCAAGACTGTTTCAGGATGGACATAAGGAAGAATTTCTTTATTGTCCGAGCCCCCAAGGTCAGATGGAATAGCCTGCCATCTGACGTGGTTCAAGCACCTACTCTGAACGCCTTCAAGAAAAAATTGGATGTTTATCTTGCTGGGATCCTGTGACCCCAGCTGACTTCCTGCCCCTGGGGCAGGGGGCTGGACTCGATGATCTTCCGAGGTCCCTTCCAGCCCTAATGTCTGTGAAATCTGTGAAACTGCTGGAGCAGCTAAGCAAGAACTGCATCCCATCCCCAGCCCTAGCCCCAGCAGAGGAGCCAGGAAATGGAGGGGGGAGCGAGGAAGAGAGTGCAATGGAGGTGACTGTGGGACCTTCCAGGACTGGAGGTCAATCCCAAGGGAGATAGAAAGAGCCCAGGAGAAAAAGAAGGAACCCTGGAGATGGAGAGGAATGCTCCCTCTGAGCAGAGGAGTTCAGTGCTATAAATGTGCCACTGATAAACCAGATAATACCTCCATTGCTCAAGACTGTAGGGGGCTGTTAGGAAGGCGAAGGCGGAGATGGAACTGGGACTAGTGACCCAGATCAAGGATAACAAGAAGTCCTTTTTTAAATATATAGGGGGTTAAAAAGAACGTACCGGGTAACATAGGGCCTCTACAGGATACGCTAGGAAATCTGGTGATCACACCAGATGACAAAGCTAATCCCTTTAACAATTTCTTTGCCTCCATCTTTTTGAGCAGAGACTGGAGCATCCCCCCCACCGGGATCCCTGACAGACCCAGGGGAGGCACTGCCAGGTCTAGGGTCAGTGAGGACATAGTCAGGGAACTTCTGGTGGGACTAGATGTGTTCAAATCAGCAGGTCCTGGCGATCTCCACCCCAGAGTGCTGAGGGAATTAGCAGAGGTCATTGTGGGACCCCTGGCACAGCTTTATGAGCACTCATGGTGCTCTGGCGAGGTGCCAGAGGACTGGAAAAGGGCCAATGTGGTCCCCTTTTTCAAGAAAGGGAGGAAGGAGTACCCACGAAACTACAGACCCATTAGTTTTACCTCAGTCCTGGGGAAGCTCTTTGAGAAAATTATCCAGGAGCATATCTGAGAGGTACCAGCAGGGGAGATCATGCTTAAGGGCAACCAACATGGGTTCATTCAAGGCAGGTCCTGTCAGACCAACCTGGTGGCCTTCTACGACCAGGTCACAAAATCCTTGGATGCAGGTGTCACAGTGGACGTAGTTTTTCTGGACTTTAGGAAGGCCTTCGACACTGTCTCTCACCCCATTCTCATCAAAAAATTAGGTGACTGTGGCGTTGATGCCTACACAGTCAGATGGGTTGCAAATTGGCTGGAGGGCTGCACCCAGAAAGCGGTGATGGACAAGTCTTTTTTGACCTGGAGGGATGTGGGCAGTGAGGTCCCCCAGGGCTCGGTCCTCAGGCCCACACTGTTCAACATCAGTGACTTGGACAAGGGGGTGAAAAGCACCTTGTTCAAATTCACAGATGACACTAAGATGTGGGGAGAAGTGGGCATGCTAGAGGAGAGGGACAGGCTGCAACTAGATCTAGACAGGTTACAGGGGTGGGTGGATGAGAAAAGGATGGGTTTCGATACTGACAAGTGCAAGGTACTGCACCTGGGAAGGAAGAACCAGCAGCATACCTATAGGCTGGGGAACTCCCTTCTAGTCAGCATGGAGGCAGAAAAGGATTTTGGAGTCATTATTGATTCCAAGATGAACAAGGGCCGCCAATGTGGGGACGTGGTCAGGAAGGCTAACTGCACCTTGTCATGCATCCACAGATGCATTTCAAGCAGGGCCAAGGAGGTGATCCTCCCCCTCTACACAGCACTGGTCAGGCCACAGTTGGAGTACTGTGTCCAGTTCTGGGTGCCGCACTTCAGGAGGGATGTGGACAGCTTCGAGAGGGTCCAGAGGAGGGCCACTCATATGATCAGGGGGCAGCAAGACAGGCCCTATGAGCGGAGGCTACAGGACCTGAACCTGTTCAGCCTCCAGAAGAGAAGACTGAGAGGGGATCTGGTAGCCATCTATAAACTGGTCAAGGGGGACCAGCAGGCTATGGGAGAGTCCCTGTTCCCCTAAGCACTATTGGGAGTAATGAGGAATAACAGCCATAAGCTGACTGAGAGTAGATTCAAGCTAGATATCAGGAGGCACTACTTTACAGTCAGGGCAGTTAGGATCTGGAACCAACTTCCAAGGGAAGTGGTGCTCACTTCTACCCTGGGGGTATTCAAAAGGAGGCTAGATAATTACCTAGCCGGGGTCTTTTGACCCCAGGATTCTTTCCTGCTTACGGCAGGCGGTTGGATTTGATGATCTGCTCAAGTTCCTTCCAGCTCTACCAACTATGAAACTATGAAACTACAAGGGTGAATGAGGGCTAGCCGCCCCCCCCAAAAAAGCATCCCCCAGGGAGAGGAAGTCCACACAGTGTAAAGAAATTGGTGAAGAGCCTGGCCTCTGACCCCAAGTGGACCAGGATGGAGACTGGATCAGGGAATTGGAAACTGAAAGTACAAGCTACCACACCCCCTACCTGTTCCCTGCAAGCAGCCAGCACCTTGGAAAGCATTAAAATTGCATCTATGAATGTCAGAAGCCTGGCAGAATGAGGCAAGTGGGACCAGGTGCTGCAAACCCTGGAACAGATAGAGGCAGATATCATCTGCCTGCAGGAATGTGGACTTTCCAGCCAGAAAAGCAGGACTTTGCTCTCCAAATGCTGGCAGCATGGCCTGGCCATGTTCTCTGGTTCAGGGAACATTAAAACTGCTATGTCATAATCCTGCTGAAAGGAGACACCATGAGTCCCCTGCAGCACAGAGAGATTGTTGCAGGCAGGCTGCTACAAGCCACCCTAGAGACACAAGGAACTGTTTTTGAACTTCTGGCAGTGTATGCAGCAGCCAATAGAGAGACCAGGGACCCATTCCTGGAAAGAGTGGCCATCACAATGCCCACCAGCCGCCCAGTGATGCTTGCAGGGGACTTCAACTGTGTCATCAGTGAGGAGGACAGGGTTAGTAGAATCAGTGGGATGGGCACAGACAGATCCTCCAGGCAGCTGAAGCAACTTGTCTGTGATAATGGCCTGGTGGACACAGGCAAAGGCACTCAGGAACCCAGGGGACACTTCACCCGAGTGGACCCTGTGGGCAGCACCAAATCCAGAACTGACTTTGTCTTCCTTCCCATGGGGTGGAAGGTGGAGAAAGCCCACTGTATACCCGTGTGTTTCTCAGAATACTGCCTCCTCACCATCCTAGGCTGAGCAGGGGGGATAGCTGGAAAGAGGCAGAGGAGTGTAGAAGCTGAACACCAGCCTCCTGGAAGATGAGTGGACTAGGCACAGCTACACAGAGCACATGCAGGCTGGAAGACCCTCTGGGTCCTGTACCAGAACCAGACTGAGTGGTGAGCCAGCGTGAGAGGACCAGGGGCTTTTTCTAGTGAGGAGGCAAGCTGTGAGCCCTCTTTCACCAGAGGTGGCATGAGTGCCTGACCCGTAAGTTACAGGACCTGCACAGGCAGGCAGTGGCCAGCTATGATGTGAGGGAGGCCATGTTAGATGTGAAGGCTCAACTCGGTGCCTGATACTGGGAGGAGGCCAGGAAAAATATCTTCTAGGCCAGGGCCCCCTGGGTGGAGGAGGGGGAAGGGTGGTCTGCTTACTGCTCCAGGCTGAAGAAGAGCAAGGAGGAAGCTATGACATGCCTGAGAGACAGAGGGGGAGTGGAGCACCAGACGAAGGATGACATGCTGGCCACAGCGGCCGCCTTCTACTGGGAGATCTATGCCGAGAAGCCAGTGGACCAAGAGGCCATGCAGCTGTGCCTGAAGCCTCATCTAGACCCTCAGGGAGGATGAGCAGTGGCTTGATGCCGAAGGAGCTCGAGAGGATCCTCTGGAGTTTCAAGAATGGTAAGACTCTTTGGTCAGATGGCCCTCCCAAGGGGTTTTATTTGACTTTCTGGGACCTGGTGGGTCCAGACCTGCTGGAGCTCTTCCAAGAGCATCTGCATGAGGGCCAGCTCAGTGCGGGGATGAATTGGGGCCTTGTGACCCTCCTGTACAAAGAGGGTCTGAAGGAGAAGTTGAAGAACTGGTGGCTGATCGCCCTCCTGAACTTTGATTACAAGCTGCTGGCCAAAGTCTTGGCCGAGTGATTCAAATTCATTCTAGGTGCAATCATTCATGAGGACCAGTTGTGTGGGCTGCCGGGATGCTAGATTCAATTTGGACCTGGAGAAGGCCTACAACAGGTGTCCCACTGGTACTTGTTCCAGATGCTGGAGCAGATGGGAGTACCCCTGACCTTTGTCAACTGGATCAGGACCATCTACGTGAATGTGAGTAGCAAAGTGCAGATCAACAGCTTCCTGAGCACCCAGATCACAGTAGAGTCAGGGGTCGAGCAGGCCTGCCCAGTCTCCCTGATACTGTTGAAGGGGAACAGAACGGAGTCAATCGCCATTATGTGTAAGCGAGCAGGTCACGTACACAGCTTAAGCTATGAGGAAGTCAAAGGGCATGACCCCAAACTGCTAGGCTAAGCACAAACTGGAACAATTCTAGTTTAGTAAAAACAGGATACTAGTATAGAAAGAGTGTGGCTATTAAATAGATTGATGTATCTGTTACTATGCATATGATGTCATACTTCCTATATCATAATTGCTATATAATCAAGCTGCGCGTGAAGTAGAACAACAGACAGTTTCCTCTCGGGGCAGTTGTCTGTTCAGAATGCATTCTTTAATAAATCAAGTCTTTAAACTTATGTTGTTGTTCATCTGAGCCTCTGCCTAATGAACCCGGGGACAAGTTTTCCCCAACACTGTTCATCTGTGCCATTGAGCCCCTGGCCCAGTGCCTGAGGCAGGACCCAGGGATCCACGGTGTCCACATCCTGGGTTGCAGTAACCAAAAGGCCAAGGTCCTGGCCTACATGGATGACTTGAGCATCTTGTGCTGGGACAAGTGGTCGGCAGAGAGAGCCCTGTGGCACATGCAGGTAGAGGCCAAGCTCAATGTGAGCAAGAGCACATGCCTTGCTGTGGGTGAGCTCAGAGACTTGGAGTCCATGGGGGTCTCTGTCCCCCATGAGGGAGTCAGGATCCTTGGGATAGTTTTTTACCCCAAGCTGAGTGGCAGGCCAGTGTGGGAGAAGACAGGCAAAGGTAAAGCAGAGACTGGGACTATGGCACATGCGCTCCCTTTCCATGGCGGGGTGCGTCGAACTTGTGAAGGTGGTGTTATTACTGGTGCTTTTGTACACAGCGCTGGTCTTCCTCCCTTCTGAGCATGTCACCAGAAGATCTAGAGGGCCATGTGTGTTTTCCTCTGGGGCTCCAGGTGGGAAAAGGTCACCAGGAAGATCTTATACAAGGACAAGAGGGCCAGGGGCAGGGGCATGCCGGACATCCTCCTTTTTCTGTGGGCCAAGTACATAGGCAAAATCTGCAAGCTGGTGATGGTCATGGAATCCAAAACCACCTGCCTGGTGAGACACTGGGGGTCATTCATCCTGACAAACCACAGACTGGATCATGGGCTCACCATGTTTCTATAAGATCCTGAATAAGTTCTGCAGTTTGTATGGCCTGCAGAGTATAGGCCCCATGACCATGAGCAATCACAAGAAGACCCAGGAGATGGTGAGGCTGAGGGACATCATGTTGCCCATGGCCCAGCTCCTGGGTGATGCTTGCCAGTTTGTGTGGGAGCACATCTGCCACAAAGACCTGCACAAAGATCATAAGAACCTGAACTGGTTGATAGCCCACCGAGCCCTACCAGTGAGGGCTCAGAGGCATAGAGAGGGGCAGCCAGGGAGACCTAGCTGCCTGAGAACTACTTTCTATGGAGCCACCAAGATGATCAACCACCTCCTCTAGTTCTGCATCTATGCTAAGGAGATATGGAACATGGTTAAGTGGGTTTGCAAAGTGGTGACTGGAGTCAGCTGGCTGAGCAGAAAAGTGGCGCTATAAGGGCACCTTGCCAAACAGCAGGGGAGCCTGCTGATCAGCTTCAACCAGCTCGCATCTAGTGTCAGGAATGCCCTGTGGAATGCCACTTAGTGATGGCAGACACTTTTCAAGAGCATGCTGGATGTCAGTCTACAGCCTGATGATATAGAAAAAAACTGCAACCATACATGTGAACATGATTAAAGCATCATGCAATGTATCTCCAGGTATTTGGGATGAATTGGTGATGTAAGAAGCCAAAATGAAATATTGTGAGCAGTGATATGATAAATAAGTAAAGGAGAAAGAAAAATCACCATTTCTTACCTGCATATTGTTAAATATTAGGACCGTACAAAATTTCACCAGTTGTTTCATTTTGACACTGTTTCAACTCATTTCGAGCTTGAAACAGAGAAATCAAACAAAACAAAGGGCTTCAAAACAGCCTCAAAACGAAATGAGGGCAGTCAAAATATTTCAAACGTTTTGAAATGTTTTCAGTTTTGAAGCTCAAGCTGGGCTTGCCTTCAGGGAAACAGAAAGTAAAGAGAGGGAGGGGGAAGAGGAGGGAAGCAGGGGAAGGACTGCTCTCATATTGACTGTGTGCTGGCCAGTGACTGTGATCCTTCCCTGAGGCTGTGGTCCTTCCCTGAGGTCCCTTCCAATCCCAGTGCTCTGGGGCAGGGATGGAAAAACAGCATAAAAAGGCAGCATTGTTTGAACTGCCCTGCTTTCTGCCTTGTGGGTCTGCTAGTTACTGAGCTATCTTCTAGCAGCACAGGAGCATCAGACAATGAAGGCTACTACCATCACAGATCTGAATGATTTTCTATTTGCTAGCCTAGCCTAGCAAGAGGGATTCCAGAATGCCTTTTGCTTTCTTCTAGATGGTTTTATTTTATTATTATATTTATTGATTTATTTCAATGAGATGGCCCAGCTCGGGGATATTGGGAGCAGCAGCCTCCTTAACAGAGCTGAGTGGGATACCATCTCCCAGATCTTGGTGGTCCTCAAGCCCTTCCTTGAGGCCACTGAGACCCTCAGTACTGGTGATGCCCTCCTTATCCAGGTGATCCCTGTAGTGAGGGAACTTCAAAGCCAAATGGAGAGCTTCCAGGGGATCAATGTTCCTGGCTGGGGCAAGCCACTGTCACCAGACGTGCAGGCACTGGGGAGGTGACTGAAGGAGGGCATCAGGAAATCAGGGCATCAGGAAATGGCTTGATCCCTTGCATTCCAGTATGGTCCACATGCTGGCTGCCATGTGTGACCCGAGGGGGAAGGGTAGTGTATGCAGCAGCCAAAGCCAGTGGATGGAGGTGTTGGTGAAGAGGGTCAGGGAGGCAAGAACAGTGGTGGTAGGGGGACATGCAAGAGGGAGATCCACTGTCTCATGCTAGCACACCATCCACCAGGCAGACTCCTCCTCCATCACAGGTGTTGCCAATGTGCCCCAAGGGCATGGTTTCTATGGTGGGGTCCAGAGGTCCCAGACCCCACCATCAGGCTGTGGCTTGTCCAGAAGACCCAAACTCCACCATCAAGCTGGTGTTCCTGAAGGTAAGCCTCCTGCTGGTGGGGTTCCCCAAGCTCTAGATGCAGATGGATTGAATGCCACCCTCCTCACTCCATCTGCACCTATTTCCTTTTTTCCTTTTTAAAAAGCCAGTTAATGCCCTGATCTCAGAGCTGGAGGGGGCACTCACTGCATCACTAGTCAGGAGGAGAAGAACAGCGACCTAGTGATCGATGGGAAGCTGGGTGACAGCGACCACGAGCTGATCACCTTCACCTTCTGCTGAAAAGCTGGCAAGTCAGTCAGCAACACACAAGTCCTTGACTTCAGGAAAGCCGACTTTGACAAGCTCAGGAGGCTTGTCAGTGAGGCCCTAAGGGACTGTGACCACAGGGAGAGGGGAGTTCAAGAAGAGTGGTTGCTCCTCAAGGGAGCGATCCTCAATGCACAAACTAAGTCTATTCCATCTTGGAGGAAAGGCAGCAAGAGGGCACAGCAGCCCCCCTGGCTCTCCAGGGACCTAGCAGACCTCCTGAGGCTAAAAAGAAAGGCCTACAAAGGATGGAGGATGGGAGTCACCTCCAAGGAGGATTATTCTGCACTGGTCCGGTCCTGTAGGGAGCTGACCAGGAAAGCCAAAGCTGCAACTGAACTCCAGCTAGCTTTGAGCATCAAGGACAATAAAAAGTCCTTTTTCAGATATGTGGGGAGCCGGAGGAAAAGCAGAGGCAACATTGGACCCCTGCTGAACCAGATGGGGCAACTGACAACTAACACCCAGGAAAAAGCCAACGTATTAAATAGGTACTTTGCGTCAGTCTTTCATCAGCCCCATGGGACGCCCATGCCCGCTACAGGGCCGGGAAGTCCGGGTGAGGGTGATCCCCTGCCCTCCATTAATGGTGACTTCGTGAAGGAACATCTTGAGAAGCTGGATACCTTCAAGTCAGCCGGCCCTGACAATCTTCACCCCAGGGTACTCAAGGAGCTGGCGAGCATCATAGCCCAGCCTCTAGCACGGATCTTTGAAAACTCTTGGCGCTCTGGTGTAGTGCCCGAAGACTGGAAGAAGGCCAATGTGGTGCCTATCTTCAAGAAAGGGAGGAAAGTGGATCCGGCTAACTATAGGCCCATCAGCCTGACTTCTATCCCGGGGAAGATCTTAGAAAAGTTTATTAAGGAGGCCATCCTTAATGGACTGGCCGACGCCAACATCTTAAGGGATAGCCACCACGGGTTTGTTGCGGGTAGGTCTTGCTTGACCAATCTCATTTCCTTCTACAACCAGGTGACCTATCACCTGGACAAGGGAGAGGAGATTGATGTCATATATCTTGACTTCAAAAAAGCCTTCGATCTGGTGTCCCATGATCGTCTCTTGGAGAAACTGGCCAATTGTGGCCTTGGGTCCTCCACGATCCACTGGCTGGAAAATTGGCTCCGGGGTCGGACCCAGAGGGTAGTAATTGATGGAAGTCACTCATCGTGGTGTCCTGTGACCAGTGGCGTCCCCCAGGGCTCTGTCCTTGGACCCATACTGTTCAACATCTTCATTAATGATGTGGACACTGGAGTCAGAAGCGGACTGGCCAAGTACGCAGATGACACTAAACTTTGGGGCAAAACATCCACACCAGAAGACAGGCGGATGATCCAGGCTGACCTGGACAGGCTCAGCAAGTGGGCGGACGAGAATCTGATGGTGTTCAATGCCGATAAATGCAAGGTTCTCCACCTTGGGAAGAAAAACCCGCAGCATCCTTATAGGCTTGGCAGTGCTATGTTGGCTAGCACTATGGAAGAAAGACTTGGGGGTCATCATTGACCACAAGATGAACATGAGCCTGCAGTGCGATGCTGCGGCTAGTAAAGTGAGCAAAACGCTGGCTTGCATCCATAGATGCTTCTCAAGCAAATCCCGGGACGTCATTCTCCCCTTGTACTCGGCCTTAGTGAGGCCGCAGCTGGAGTACTGCGTCCAGTTTTGGGCTCCACAATTCAAAAAGGATGTGGAGAAGCTTGAGAGAGTCCAGAGAAGAGCCACGCGCATGATCAGAGGACAGGGAAGCAGACCCTACGATGACAGGCTGAGAGCCCTGGGGCTCTTTAGCCTGGAAAAGCGCAGGCTCAGGGGTGATCTGATGGCCACCTACAAGTTTATCAGGGGTGACCACCAGTATCTGGGGGAACGTTTGTTCACCAGAGCGCCCTAAGGGATGACAAGGTCAAATGGTCACAAACTACTACAAGATCGTTTCAGGCTGGACATAAGGAAGAATTTCTTTACTGTCCGAGCCCCCAAGGTCTGGAACAGCCTGCCACCGGAGGTCGTTCAAGCGCCTTCGTTGAACACCTTCAAGATGAAACTGGATGCTTATCTTGCTGGGATCCTATGACCCCAGCTGACTTCCTGCCCTTTGGGCGGGGGGCTGGACTCGATGATCTTCCGAGGTCCCTTCCAGCCCTAATGTCTATGAAATCTATGAAATCTATGAAATGTCCCTGCTAAGCTCCTGTGCCAGGACAAACTTGGAGGTATGGACTGAGGCTATGGGGAAGGAGAAGGCCCCAGGTCCTGGCCATGACCACAAAAATTGTACTCTGCAGGGTTGGGGAGGCCTGGTGGGATTGCTGGCAGTGTGGCAGCCCCAGGAAATGCCAGGACCCAGGTTCCCCCTGGTGAAAGGCAGGAAGGAGGTGCCATAACTTCCAGCTACTGTGCACACCCTCACAGTCCTATCTCTGGAAAGCCCAGACCCGTAATGTCTTTGACAGGCCTGAGGCTTGCTGGTTGCAGTGGAGTTGTGAGGCTCCAGGTGAGCTCAGCTTACCTGCCTGGGATGCCAGCTTTTGAAATGAAAAACCCTTTGTCAGGCTGAGGAAGCACCTGCAGTTGGTGTTTCTGCTGGTCCTGGATGGAAGGAATAGTAAAGAAGCCAGAGGCTGGCATGCAATGCAGGCAAGAAAGCCAGTCAGTGAAAATGGAAAGGATTCATAGATTCATAGATTCATAGATGTTAGGGTCGGAAGGGACCTCAATAGATCATCGAGTCCGACCCCCTGCATAGGCAGGAAAGAGTGCTGGGTCTAGATGACCCCAGCTAGATACTCATCTAACCTTCTCTTAAAGACCCCCAGGGTAGGGGAGAGCACCACCTCCCTTGGGAGCCCATTCTAGACCTTGGCCACTCGAACTGTGAAGAAGTTCTTTGTAATGTCCAATCTAAATCTGCTCTCTGCTAGCTTGTGGCCATTATTTCTTGTAACCCCCGGGGGCGCCTTGGTGAATAAATCCTCACCAATTCCCTTCTGTGCCCCCATGATCAACTTAAAGGCAGCCACAAGGTCGCCTCTCAACCTTCTCTTGCGGAGGCTGAAAAGGTCCAGTTTCTCTAGTCTCTCCTCATAAGGCTTGGTCTGCAGGCCGTTGACCCTACGAGTTGCCCTTCTCTGGACCCTCTTCAGGTTATCCGCATCCTTCTTGAAGTGTGGCGCCCAGAATTGCACGCAGTACTCCAACTGCGGTCTGACCAGCGCCCTATAGAGGGGAAGTATCACCTCCTTGGACCTATTCGTCATGCATCTGCTGATGCATGATAAAGTGCCATTGGCTTTTCTGATGGCTTCGTCACACTGCCGGCTCATGTTCATCTTGGAGTCCACTAGGACTCCAAGATCCCTTTCCACCTCTGTGCCACCCAGCAGGTCATTCCCTAGGCTGTAGGTGTGCTGGACATTTTTCCTCCCTAGGTGCAGCACTTTGCATTTCTCCTTGTTGAATTGCATTCTGTTGTTTTCTGCCCACTTGTCCAACCTATCCAGGTCTGCCTGCAGCTGTTCCCTGCCCTCCGGCGTGTCCACTTCTCCCCATAGCTTTGTGTCATCTGCAAACTTGGACAGAGTACATTTCACTCCCTCGTCCAAGTCACTGATGAAGACATTAAAGAGTATCGGTCTAAGGACCGAGCCCTGCGGGACCCCACTGCCCACACCCTTCCAGGTTGAGACCGACCCATGCACCACGACTCTCTGGGTGCGACCCTCTAGCCAATTCGCCACCCACCGGACTGTGTAGTCATCTACATCACAGCCTCTTAACTTGTTCACCAGTATGGGGTGGGATACCGTAACGAAGGCCTTCCTGAAGTCTAAGTATACAACATCCACCCCTCCTCCTGTGTCCAGGCATTTCGTAACCTGGTCATAGAAAGAGACTAGATTGGTCAGGCATGATCTGCCCGCCACAGACCTGTGCTGGTTTCCCCTCAGCATAATTTGCCCTGCCGGGCTCTCACAAATGTGAGCCTTGATAATTTTTTCAAAGACTTTGCCAAGGATGGAGGTGAGACTGACTGGCCTATAGTTGCCCGGGTCCTCCTTCCTCCCCTTTTTGAAAATGGGGACCACGTTAGCCCTTTTCCAGTCCTCTGGGACTTGGCCCGTGCGCCACGAGCGTTCGAATATTCCCGCCAGTGGCTCTGCAATGATGTCGGCCAGTGCCTTCAGCACCCTCGGATGGAGCCCATCCGGGCCTGCCGACTTAAAGGCATCCAGTTCTTCCAAGTGACTCTGCACCATCTCAGGATCTACGTATGGAAGTCTGGCACCTTGCTGCTGCCTCTCTACAACCCCAGTGAGAGACTTGTCGTGCCCCTCACTTAGGAACACTGAGGCAAAGAACTCGTTGAGGAGTTCAGCCTTGTCCCCCCTGTCTGTCACCAATTGTTTCTGCCCACTTAGCAGGGGTCCTATTCCTCCCTGGGCCTTCCTTTTACTCCCAATATATCTAAAAAACAATTTCTTGTTGTCCTTCACTTGGGTTGCCATCCTCAGCTCCATGGTAGCTTTGGCCCGTCTAAATGCCTCCCTACAAGCACGAGCAGAGGAGGTATATTCATCTTTAGTGATCTCACCCTGTTTCCACTTTTTATGTGCTCCCCTTTTGGCCCTTAGGCTGCCCTGGATTTCTCTGGTCAGCCATGGAAGCCTCCTGGCCCCTTTCCCTCTTTTGCCTCGCTCAGGGATTGTCTTGCTTTGTGCCCGAAGGATCGTTTCCTTAAGGCACAGCCACCCTTCTTGGGCTCCCATCCCTTCAAAACTCCTACTCTGCAGTGCATCCTTGACTAATCGCCTGAGTGCATTGAGATCAGCTTTCCTAAAGTCTAGCACTTTCACCCTACTAGTTGCCTTACCCACTCGACGTCTCATGTTGAATTCTATTATTAAATGATCACTGTCTCCCACATGGCTACCGATCTGGAGGTCCCCTATCATGTCATCCCCTGTTGCCAATACCAGATCCAGTATGGCATTCCCCCTAGTGGGACCATGCACCTCCTGTGTCAGGTGGAGGTCCTGTACACAGGTTAGAAACCTGCGTGAGAGATGGGACCTTGCTGTCTGCGTCTCCCAGCAGATGTCCGGGTAGTTTAGGTCCCCCATGACTACCGCCTCTTTAGCAGGGGGTGAGGGACACACTGGGGTGAGGGTGAGGGGGATGTAGCATCACAGGTAAAAGTACAGAGGTACTAGGAGAATCAGATGTCTGGCAGGTTGCAGTGTGCCAGAATTCCACTGTCTAATCTATATTGTGTCCATGAGTTTCTGTACCTAGGAGGCTGATGAAGTGAAATTCATAGGCCCAGCTGTGAAAAGCAGTGTGTAAATTCCCTTTCAGGATCAGGCCTAAGAGGCTGGATACAGAGTGTTTTTTTTGTGAAAGAGGTATCCCGACAGATAGTTGGGTATTCTTGTCTTTGATAGATTCTGGTATGCAGTTTGTGGGGGTACTGGAGATAGTTGGCAGGTTTTGTATTTTGAGCTTTAGGAAGTTGGCTTCAGTTCTAGTGATGAGGTTAGGTGCTTGTTTGAATGTACAAACCACTTTTCAGAGCCAAGCCTATGAACTGCTCTTCTTCAGCCTCCTAGCTAGTAGGTACAGAAACTCATGGACTTAATATAGAAAGTGGAATTCTATACACACTGCGACCTGCTGGACATCTGACTCCCCAGGCACCTCTGCACTTTTACCTGCGCTGCTACATCCCCCTCCTTGCCCCCCACCCCAGCCTGTCCCTCACCCCCTAACACCTCCATTTCCATTTTCACTGGCTTTCTTGCCTGCATTGCATGCCAGCATTTGACTTCTTTACTATTCCTTCCATCCAGGAACAACAAACACACAGACCAACTGCAGGTGCTCCCTCAGCCTGACAAAGGGTTTTTCAAACCAAAAGCTTGCTAAGATATATTTCTGTAACTATCATTCAGTTGGTCTGCTAAAACATACTAGATTAGATTGAGCCAAAGGAAAGGACGTTGTCTGCCAGTGCCATGTCCTTAGACCAATACCCCTAGCACCTGACTGGAAGGATGCAGGGCCCTGGACACATCTAAGTCCCAGGGCTGGGGAGAGTTCTCTGGCAGTTGCTGGAGAAGAAGCTCCTGCAGGAAAGGAAAAGAAGACTCTAGTCTGTGACAGTCTGGCTGCCTGAGATGCTGCTGGTGCCACTGTGCTGCTTACTAAGTTATTAGCTATTGCCATTTAAAGTGGTGGACTGAGATAAGGCTGTAGGGGAGGAGGAGACCTCATTGGGACACACTACTGTGTCGTGTAGAGGCCCCAGTGCCAGTGACGGCGTGCCTTAACACAAACACAAAGTCACACATGTCACAAGTTTTTCTTGTCAGCAGCTTGAAGTTCAGTTTCCCAGAACCCCCTGCACTTATCTCCTTGAAATGTGGCAGGCTTCATGGCCTCAGAAGGAGCTACCACCCCTGCCAGTTTAATCCAAATCAGGCAAGAAATGAGAAAGTTATAGGCAGTTTTGTGCTTCCCCATTATAGCCTATGGGTGAAATGTCAAAACAACGTGAAAACAACAAAACAGTTTTGATGAAACAAAATGGAACAGGGGGTTCAAAACAAAACAAAACTTGAAATGAAACACCGTTCTGTTGAAATTTTGAAATGGAAGTCAAAATGGAATGATGCCGTTTCTCACAGCCCTATTAAATTTAAAAATGAACACTCAGTGATTTCAGGAGTACTCATGAAGGGTACACAGGTTGTGATTCTTGCAGTGATGAGTAAGAAAATTTTCATGGCATTCCAAGAACTATAATTCCTGACAATGGAGCACAATTCAAGAACAGGGAATTTTAAGATTTTGCTCAAGTGTATGATTTTTATCAGAAGACATCTAGCCCCAAACACCCTCAAGGCATTGGACTGGCAGCATATGGAGTATACATTGTGAAGAGCCTGCTTTAAAAAGCAAGGGAGGAAGCTGAAGATCCATACTTAGGACTACTCAACTATAGAGTTACACCACTGCAACAGAGTGCACTTGTGAAAGTTAGGGGATCACCTGTGTTTGCTTTCCCGCCACTAGATGTCAGCTTTGCATCACAAATGCCAGCTCACCCTAGTATTTGCAGAAAAAATGTGTGCTTGAGGCTCTGCCAGACACTATCATGGGCTTAAAGTGAAGAGGCTGGTGTCACACCAGTGTCTGCTAATATGTTTAGAAAGCTTCGTACTATGCTTTCTCTTCTTACTGATGACTAGAACACAGTGTGACAGTACAACTTTCTTAAACCTAAACTAGGGCAATATGTGCTTCAACTGACATCATTAGGGCCCTTTCACATAATTCCCACCTGGCACATGGTGAGTAAATGAAAAACCATAGGGTTGAAAGTGCTCAGCTCTTACCATTACCAACCAATTAAAAAAGCTGGAGCTGATATATTTTGGATTTTCAAGTAGAGTCTCCCTTTATTTTGAATTCTATCCAATAGGTGGCTGAGTATTGTACACTTCCTCATTATTTTTGCTTCTTATGACATCCCCAAGTGCCTTGTCTATGCTAAGTAGTGTTTACCCTGTTTTTAAGATGGTGAGGGAAATAAAAGCATTTCAGATAGACTGTAGAGCTGTCTAGGCTCATGCCTGTTTTTTTACATTATTTTTGCCAGGTGGTGATTTGTAGCTGATTATTTTCATGTGAACTCACAATTAGAGACAAATGAGTCTAAGCAAAAGCTTTCTGTATAAAATTGTGCATTTCTACAGTGATCCCAATGTTGATTGCTTCAGTTGGCTCTATTTGTCTGATTTTATAGCTGGCAGATAACTGAGGCTCAGGTTGTCATCTCAATGTAGCATCTGCTAGTGGCAGGTTAGGTTTGGGACTTTGGAAAGTTTTGCTGGAGAGGCTGCCTCAGAGCTAAGGCATGCATAATTCTAAGCAATGTAAACCAGATGGCACAACGATGCAAGTCAGCAGTGATTCTGCTTATCAGATGTGTTTCTTGGGCTTATGCCCTGTGTTTTGCAGAAATAAGCTTTCCCCCCCACCCTTGTCATTAATGCAGGAAGAAAAGTGCTCCCAAAATTAAATATTTAAATATCCACCCTTTTTATTATAGGTGAAGATTGGAGCAAATCTTGTATTTGAGGATGCCTGACACTTCTGATTTTAAGATCCAGTCTTCAGTTGCTTTTAATTTTGTCATATTATAATTATTCAGGCTGAAAATTTCCATGTGGAGTCTACATTTAGAGTTGAATTTTTGGTGCAAGTATCAGCAAAAATGGGTCAGCAATTTCCAAGAATGAGGTTAGGAGAAAGCATGGTGACATGTTGAAACTTTCTTACAGCTGTTTTCCTGAGAAGCTCACAGAGCACTATAGTTGATGTCAGATCTTGACATTTAGCAGGGGGTTAGCTCTGGGGATATGGCAGGTGTTTTTTCTGTCTATGTAAATCCATCCATGTCAAACAAAGTTGCAAACTACTTGAAAATCACAGTTTGCACATACTCAGTATAACTTCTTGTTAAATCCAGCTCTTAATTTCTCTGAAGATTCCTTCTGTACTGAGCATGCTTCAGTCTGGGGCTGCAGGAGCATGGCAGGGCTGAGGTTCTGCCAGAATAGAGAGCACAGAGACCATCTTTCCTGTGCTCTCATAGCTTCCAGTTACTAATTTTTAAGAAGTGAATAGGAGGAGGAAAAGAAAGCAAACTGATTCCTGTGCAGAGCAATGGGTGTGTACATATACTCTAACCTGGCTTAATTTAAGTTGACTTCAGTTACCTTATTTTAAGTTGACTTGGTACCTGTTGCCTCTTCCCCATCTACCCAGCTTGTCCTGGTCTCTACACTGCCCTTTCACTGGGTGCATAAACACATACTGAGGGAGGAAGGGCTTGAGCAGACTGAGGTGATAGCAGTAGAGGGGGTCTAAGAGCAAGGGGAGATGGGGACCATTTTGTGTTATTCTGAAAAGACCAAGGAGTTAACTTATGATAAAGCTTGTTTATACAGACAGCAGTACCCTGCCTGCAGTTCTGCATTCCCCCTTGCAATTCCAAGGTCAATATAACAACTTATACATAACACTCGTACAGGTATCCACACATCTTCCCCCTTTACATGTAACATATCATAGGCGATTGGTAAGGGAGGCCTGTGGGGGGCACATGCCCCCTGACAGGGCCGTTCCCGTCACTGACTCCGCCGGTGTCTGTGGATGCTTGCCAGCTCCACCCCTGCTGTGGATGTTGCTGGCAGCATCTGCAGGAGTTCATCAGCTCTGCCCCTGCCACAGATGTTGGTGGGAGCTTGCCAGGTCCACCCCTGCCACCAACGCCACCGGTGGCTTCTGCAGGTGCTCCCCCAAACTCAGGAGACCCCAGTCACCCATGTAACATATCCTCATATAATACTAACATTGGCAGTTTAGTTCAACCCATAGTTAAAACACATTTTAACAGGTCTCGATTATTCTTTGTGTTGGCTTCTTAGCTGTAAGTGATCTCAGTTTCTCTGTATTTTCAATCCTAATTGGTTCAGTTCTTGTTTGGTTTTCTTGTTCAGATGTCTCTACTTCTGTGTCATTTCCAATCTCCTCTGTAGTTTCTTGTTGCTTAGATGTTAGTTTGCTGAATCCTGTGATGCTGCTTCTTTTCTTCCCTTTATGAGCTGAAAGTGTCATCTGTGCCTTCTTAATATCTGTCCTTCCAGTGCAACTATTTTATAGGACCTGGGAGCAACTTGATGGGAAAGTAGTGCTTTTTATTTCCACATTCATCCATCAGAAATAAGCATCATATCTTTGTTGTGTAGTTGTGATAACTACCTGGAACCCCAATATAGTACCATTTTTGTTTGAGTTTGTCAATTTTTTAAAATGTTTTCATGTCTTGCTTTTCATTCTGATGAGCATCATCCACAAGATTTGGCAGCGTGGTTTGGATTTCCTGTTAAGCAGCATTTCTGCTGGGGACAGTCCATGTTTAATGGGTATTGCCCTGTAATTTAAGAGTGACAGGTAAACATTGGTGTGTGAATCTGTAGATTTTTCAACAATTTCTTCACTATATTTATACTCCATTTTCCAAACCATTGGATTGTGGGTATTTAGGACTTGACGTGTTGTGACAGAATCCATATTTGTTTGCAAACTCTTTAGAATCAAGACAGTTCAATTCAATTAAAGTCTGTTCTCTGTTCTCACAATTTGTGGAATCCCATGTTTAGCAAAAATTGATTTGATGTGAGTTATAACCTGGGATCCTAGTTTTCCCTGATAAAAAATTGCAAATTTTCTGATAAAAATATGCAAATTCTCTGATAAAGTCCCCCAAATCTGTAATTAAAATGAAAGGACCCTCCCCACAGCCCCCTGGCCCTGCTTGTTCTCCTCACTCCCCCCTCCCACAACCCCCAGCCCTGCTGGTGCCCCTTGCCTCCCACTCACAGTTCCTGCTCCCCCAGCCCTGCTGGAGGGCCCCCCCAGCTGCCAGGGCTATAGGGCCAGGGACCTGGGTCTGCAGCCCCCTGCCCCTGGCAGGAGGAAGGGGCTGCTGCAGTGAAACAGATCCCAGTTCCCCGCCTGCTGCCTGCTTGCTGTGGGCTAGGGTGTTGGGGGGGGGGGGGAGCAGCTCCCCAATGCTGCATGCACTCCTGGGGCACAGGGAGGACCTGTGCACCCCAGATCTGTTCACAGGGTGAGAGCTGCATGCTGCCCACTGTGGGCTTCTACCCTGCTGCCCTGTCCTGGGGCCTCTGCAGCCCAGTGTGTGCGCCCTGGCACTGCGAAGAACAGTGGGGGTGCGCAGGAAAGCTGCTTGCCACTGTCCTGGCTCCACGCTGTCCTGGCGACGTGTCCCCTAAGTCTGCAGCTGCTGCAGGAGTGGCAGCGTGGGATTGTGTACAGCAGACACCTCACCAGGGCAGCGCAGAACTCTCAGTGGCAAGAAGCTTTCCTGCATGGTCCTTCTGTTCTCTGCAATGCCAGGTTGTACTTACCAGGCTGCAGAGGTCCTGGGGGAGGGCAGCAGGGTGGGAGCCCAAGCCTGAAGTGGGCAGCCTACACCCATGCCCACACCCCATGCACAGATCTGGGGGGCACGGGTCTCCTCTGTCCCTTTGGGAGTGCACTCATTGGTGGGGAGGAGCTCCCCCCCCCCACCTAAACCCACAGCAGGCAGTCTGCCCCCACACTGTGCACAGATCTGGGGGGCACAGGTCCCCCCTGACCCTCTAGGGGTGCACATAGTGGAGGCCTAATGCCCCAGGCACTGCCTAGCTGGGCAGCAGCCCAAGCTCCAGCCCTGCCCAGCTCCCTCCCTCCCTATTGGGGCCTCAATCCCCCACCCCTACTTAATTGGGGGAGCTGCTCTCCAGCCTGCCTGGTGGCCATGTGCATATATGTCTACATGGAGTCCCCTGCCTGACCACACTTCTCCTGCTCCATCCCAGGCCCTTGCAGGCTAGAACTCTCATTGCAAAACTGCAAATTCTCCATTTTCCAATGGGAAACAGAAAACCCAGATCCCTGGTTATGACATAGCTTGCTGTTGTGCTTTCGAGCAATGCAATTTCAGGATAGTGAGAATAATAATCCAGCACTACTACATATTTTTTCCCACATGCATGAATAAGTCAATGCCCACTTGATACCACAAAACTATGGGCTCTGCCATGACCATGATAGGCTTTTGTCTTTGCACTGATCTGTACTTTAGGCACGTAGAAGATGCTGTAAAGGCTTGTACAATGTCATTATTTATGTTCAGCCAATATAAAGCACCCCTTGTTCTCCTTTTGCATTTTTCAATGCCTAGATGCCCCTCATGTATTCTCTTTAAGATGTTTTTCTTTAGTACTGCTGGAACAAGTTGTGAGCCTTTGAACAAAATGCCATCCAGTACTGACAGCTGTTCCTTGAACTGAAAGTAGGGGCTAGGTAGCTGCCTTCCAGGCCAACCAGCACAAATAGCTGTTAGCACTTTTTGTAATGTGGTGTCCTGAGCAGTAGCTTCTGCAATTCGTGCCCAAATTTTATCCATGACAGGTATCACTGTTTTAAGGAGATTAACATGTAGTATGTCTGAGTCTGGAATTCTGTTATTTTTCATTGTGTCATATGCTCATGTTGCTAAAAACCTCTTCCCTGGTGGGAATGGGAAAATGATCCCTTTTGATGTACCTGTTCATTTGCTTAGGATCCAGACACAATGTCAAGGATCCATCTTTTTTTCCCCCTATTATAACCAGTGAATGAACCCAAGCAATTGATTTCTCTGCTTTTTCTATTATGCCCATGTTAATTAATGTATTTAATTCCTTTTTCAATTTCTCCCTTAGTACAAGCATGTATGGTGGGAGTATTTGGTTCTTTTAATTCTATCTTGTACTCATTTGACAGTTTCCCTATGCCTTGAAACACATCATAAAACTCTTCTTCTATGATCTTGCTTTGTAGTCCATCAAAGGTGCCCATTCTCTTAATCAAACCTATGGTTTTACATGTTCACAACCTAATAATTGGCACTAGCTTTCCTGGGACTGTTACAAACTGGATTTTTACTATATTACCTTTGGGTGCATCTACAGTTGCAGGCACATGCGCTTGCAGCAGCTCAAAAAAGGAGCGGCACAAATTTGTGCCAGAGATTTTTGCTTCAGCACACGTGCCTGAACATGCACTTTGGTGGCAGTTTGCCACTTGGGGCAAACTGACTCTGCCTAGCTCCTCCTGGATTTGCAGCCAGGGGGATCTGAAGGCTGGGGCCAGCACATTGTATTGCTAGACATCTTTAACTCCTCCGGAATTCTGAGATGCTCCATTTTTCTGTCTTTCTTTGCACCCCCTCCTGGTACCATGTGTTGTTCTCAAAATACCATGGAGTTAAACTTATAGAACGATAAAATGTGTTTATACAGACAGCAGTACCCTGTCTGCAGTTCTCTCCTGCAATCCCTGGGCTAATGTAACAATTTATACATAGCACTTTTAAAGGTATCCACATACATTTATGAGGGAAGTTGTGGGCTCTGAAGACTGTCAAAGATATGCACTTAGCTCTGTTGCCTTTAAACACTAAACCACTCCCAGGCCTCTCTCTTCCCCCAAAACAGTGCGTCTCATCCAGCCCATGTGGCTGGTCCACATAAAAGAGTATAGCTGCTGCTGCTCCCAGATACTCCATCATCTCAAGTGGAGAAGTTGGTGCTGCTACTGTGAAAGCCAGACCCATCCTGAATATCCATATATTAACATTAGCCTGTGTGAAGCAGCAAGTATTCACTTTGGATTCAGATCCAGTCAATTCAGAAGGACAGTGATTTGATTCAGTGATTCGAATCACTGTCCTGATTCGATTCGGCCAATTGGGATTTGGAGATTTGGTACCGATTCAGAGATTTAGCCATAGACAATAATGGGGAATTGCTAAAACACCTATAACTTTGTCATTTTTTGCAGATTCAGATGAAAACAGCAGGAAAGGTAGCCCCTTATGAGGACATGAAGCCTGCCAAGTTTCAAGGAGGATCCAAGGAGGTGTGGTGGGGTTTCACAGCATCACCAGCAATGCTAAACACCCTCTTGTTTGGAACACTTGTCAGTGGACAGGACAGGTGTTCCCTGGCAACCATGGCCAGATCCTACTACACCTGGCTGTGGGTTGCCCAATAGGCCAAGGGGTCATGATGCAGCGGCTTCATGTCCTTAGTGAGATAGGTAGCCACCGAAGCCTCTGTGCTACTTGCCTGATAGTGGGGTCTGGTGCCTCTGGACCCCAATATTGAAGCCATGCTCTTGGTCCACATTGGCAGTGGCTGTGGTGAGGGAGATTGTCTCATGGTCAGAGTGCTGGCATGGGAAAGTGTATCCCCCTCTTCCATGTCCCCCCCACCTCCACCCTTCTGCCTCCCTGACTCTGTTCACAGGACCTCCATCCAGTGATTGAGGGTTTTGCTGCAGAAACTCCCCTTCACCCTCAGGTAGCACATGCCCACCAGCATGTGGACTGTACTGGACCACAATGGATCCAGCCATTTTTTGATGCCATCCTTCAGCTTCTTCACCAGTGCCTGCACCTCTGGTGACAGCGGCTTGCCCCAGCCAGGAACATCGATCCCCTGGAACTTCTTCATTTCATTCTCAAGCTCCTTCACTACAGGGATCACTTGGCTAATGAGGGCATTGCCAGTGCTGAGGGCATCACCAGCACTGAGGAGGGCATCGCCAGACTACTACTTGAGGGATGGCTTGAGGACCACCAAGATCTGAGAGATGGTATCCCACTTCATTTTGTTAAGGGGACCACTGATCCCAATTTCCCTGACCAAGACCATCTTGTGGATGGCCTTCTGTTGCTTGATTAGACTTTCCAGCATCAGGTATGTGGAGTTCCACCAAGTCTCCACATTCTGCATGATTTTGTGCTGCAGGATGCTCAGCTGTCACAGGCCAGCTGGGCACTGTGAGTATATCAATTTAGTTGCAGACTGACTGAGCACTACATCTTTATTAGCCACTGGGCTTTTTGGTTCGGAATCGAGGAGGTGATGTTGGGAGGAAATCAATGACAAGTTTCACTTATAAAAAAAGAATTAATTTAACTTAGAGCAACAAAAGATATAGTGTGCATATATGACAGTTAGTAAAAAGGTTAAGCTAATAAATAAACAACATAAGTTAAAATTGACAGTGATCATAAAAACACACAGACAAATCAACCAAGAGTTCCCACTTGGCTAGCAACTTATTGATAGTCCATCAGGTACACGTCAAGTTGATTCAGTGAAGTCAGGCATCCTCAATCCACGCTGTCAGAGGGAGAACCGGGGGAAGGTCTCAGTCAGGATCTGGTCTTCGCTCATACAGGGAGTAAGAGAGATCTGGAGGAATGGAACAGCAATGACCCTTCTGTTCCGTCCTTCCTGTGGGTCACTTAACATGCGTGTTCTTTTATATCCTGTCTATGCTAATCTGTTGGCTACATAGTCACTTGCAATCTTATTCTATAGCTGTTATCCTATGGGGTTAAAAGGTGTTAGAAATCATTACAATAAGTTACTGCCCAAGCTTGGGTTTACCCAATAAGCAAATCATACCACATCACTTTGGGGTCTGAGATTAACATGTCCCTACCCAAGTTCAACCCACTATGTTAATTATACCTTGTGATTAGGTTCATTAATTTTACTAACTCTAAGCAAATATTATTAAATCAACTAGGTTTGCAGTTTAACTTTTTAGTTCTGCTCTTTAAGACACATGCTTATTCCATGATCAGTACAACAGCTATATATATTTCAAACAGGCCGGAAACATCTACAGGAAACAGTCTCATAAGTGCTGTTTCAAATATCTTCAAAAAGCAGATTTCTTTTTGCTATAAGTTGCTCATTAACCCTTCCGGTTCTGGCCATCACACTCAGCTCCTCCTGTTTGTCCTGCAGCATCTTGCCCCCCTTGATGCTCCAGTGGAAGTAGCCCACCACCTTCCTGAATTTCAAAATGAGCTGGCTGGTAGTGATGGCACTGTCACAGGGAGCCCTGTCCCCCTCCAAGGTGCCCCTGACTACGAAGTGGAACTTGTGTGCCACACAGCGGATGCCAACAAAGTTGGCATCACACATTGCCTTGACCATATTGGCCCTGTTGTTGGTGATCATGAACCCGTGAGGGAGCTTGCCCATCCCTGAACTATGCAGTTCATGGCCCCCAAGATTTCTGTTGCCGTATGGGTCTCATCCATTACCTCTGCTTGAAGGAGAGCACACTGATGCCCTGACTGATTGCACCAGTGACCTGTGAGGGAGAGGTAGGCATGATCTCCACCCTGGCTGCTCCAGATGTCTGAGGTGAAGTGCAAGGCTACCTGCGGACTGCCTTGCACAGCTCCTCCCTCAAGTACTCCCTGCATGCGTCATACAGGGAGAGCACCACTGTCTTGCTAAAGGTGGTGCATGCAGGCACTTGGTAGGATGGGGCCATAAACCCTGGATGTGCAACAAAGAAGAAGGGCTGACCATCCAGAGGAAGCATCTCTCCAATGCTCTGGGTGACCTCACTCACCTTTGGAATGTGCCCTGCTTTGTCTCCACCTTTCCCCCACTGTTCCAGGGTGACCTGCCTCTGCTTCTTGGGGATGGGGGCTTTGGAGTGAGAAGGGGACTTCTTTTTGGGCATGCTCCCACTGGTGCCAGGCTGAAGATGAAAAAGGGCAAGGGGGTGCTGCCTCCTGAAATGCAGCAGCATCACTGTGGTGGCAGTGTTTCATGCCCTTGCTCCTGCTGATCTGCCTTTGGTGGTGCTCAGAGGTAGCATACCTGGGATCATCTGCCACTTCAAAATGATCCCACACTATGCTACCCACCCACTTCTGGATTGAAGGTGGGGATCCTGCCTTATTTCCCTCCTCACCAGGCAGAAGCAGAACAACAGGGGGACCTGAGCCACCTGCCCCCACAACGTCCTCTGAAGTGCTTTCCAGAGAAGGAGACCTGCCTCTAGGGGAACCTTGAGGGGTGTGGAGCACAAACTCAGATTCTGCCTCCTTCCCCCAAATTTCCTTTTCTATGGACCTCAGCTCCTCTGCTTCCAGATCCAGCTCCTTCTCTGACACTGGAAGGCTTATGCTGGGGACTGAAACTGGGGTGGACAATGTCATGCTGCTGCTGGTTAGTGGTGTTAGTGGTGGTAATGCAGGTGCAGGCACTGCTACCACCTCCTTGCTCGCACTAGCAGCAGAAGACTCATGGCTGCCAGGAAAGAGAGTGCGTGTATATTTGGGGTGGGGGGAACTTGCAGCTCTCCCTCTGCCCCCCTTCCCTCCCCTGCCAGAACACCTGGCACCTGCCTTTCCAGCACACTTTATAATGTTTGGTGTGCTGCAAACTGTGTGTGTGTGTAATATATGTTGTGCTTTCCTGCACAGTGATGACACACTGTCAGGGAAAACACTGATTTCTTTTTGTGGGGGGAAAGAATCAAGACAGACTAACAAGAATAAATAAGAGGATTTTGGGGAAAGAATATGTTGAAAGGAATGGATAGGGATTGTTAGAGCTCAACTCCATGCGGCGCCCAATGACTAGAGAGACAATAATCCAGTTGCTCAGAGAGCAAACACCAGCACACATTGCTAGCAACAGCTTTATTCAAAATGGAGACAGCTTCCAGCAAAGCTCCAACAAACCAGGGAGCTGCCCTGTAGTTCTTTCTACATTTATACACCTTGGTTCGTGCTCATTAACATTTACTCCACCTTTGTCCCTCCTTTGTTCTACCCTTAGTTCATCCCATTTTAAGCTCCACCTCTGTTTACTGTTTGTTTCATTAGCATAGAATTACCTGTGCATTTCACTTATTTACATGTCTTTTTTCTATAAGCGCATGTCTAAGACCCTGACCCCACTTCTTCGGTCACTGGGCGGACTTCGACCAAAACTTGGAAGCTTCTGGAGGCCTCTTCACCCATCACCATTCAACTTTTCGCATATGTTTATTTCAGATTCTGTTACCAGTTACATGTTGTCTTTCACATTCCAGTCTGTTTTTTCAGTCCCAAATTGTATCATCTTCCACATTCCTAAGACTTCACCTCATTCACAGCACACAGACTCACAAAGACTCACTTGAAAATGGTTGACACAGTTAAGATGGTTACTTAGCATAAGCATTCATAAGCAAAATCAGCTCTATCTCTTAATGATAGCCAGTGGTTTGCATCCTGTTGCTTTTACACAGTGGGCTATATATCTTACAAAAATACTATGATTAGAAAAAATACTTGCCTAAGTATCTTGCAATATTACTTTTAATATATCATTCTGCCTTGTGGTTAGCAGTTTTGCCTTGTATTCAGCTGCAAATTCAATGCTCCCCAAGATCCAAATACTGTCACCCTAACAGGTATAACAATAGGGATTGTAGGCAAGGGTAAGCAGGAAAGGATTGGATGCAACTTACAAGAAGAGAGACTAACTAGCAAGAGACTAGATAGCAAGCCAGAGCCTTTCAGACACTGCTGCTCCAAGACAGACACATCTCACAAAAGGCACAGATCACTTCAGACATAGCTTTATATGTTGTTTCTACATCCCTCACCTAGAGCACTGTGATTAGAAGGGAACTCAGAGAAAGATCACAGTCACTGGCCAGCTACAGATGTCAATATCAGAGCAATCTTTCCCCCCTTCTCATACTTTTCCATATATGAAAGATCACCCCACCCGCCTCCCACTTCTCAGTTTCTGTTTGCTGCAAGCCTTCTGAATCAATTCATTGAATTGATTCAGACCTTTTAATGGGTCTCCTGATTTGATTTGGATTCAGAGTTTTGGCCGCTGAATCGGGCTGAACCTCCTCTGAATCAAATCAGCTACTGAAGCTTTGCACAGCCCTAATTAACATGGCTTCTTGTGGTGGAGTTTCATTTTCTGAACTATTCCTTTTGGTTAGTACACATGAGCTAACTCATCTTGATCCAAGTGTAGATGGCTGCCTCCTAAACTAGGATACATCTCAGCCAGGTCAAACCACATTAAAAGTGTTACCTTGCTTCCATACTAAAAAGAAGGTGAAGTTAGGATCATGGTAGGATAGCCCGTTTAAAATACAAATTTCTCTTTTTTTTCTGGAGGCACAGCCTGAGTCCCTGGGATCAATTTGCAGAGGTTTTAAACTCTAGCAGCTGAAGTCAATAGGAGCTGGCCTGAGAACATAGCAAGTTTGTTCAAAAAGGCTAATTACGCAGAAAAACCAACCTCTGGGTGTCCCAGTTTGGATCCTCAAAAATTAATGGATACTAAACCAAATTGGTTTTAATTCTTCCATGCTTCAGTTCTCCAGCTCTTGAGAGATGACAATACTTCTTTTTCTCATCCTTTGTCTATATATACTGTAATTGCCTCAGGTCAAGGACTGTCTCATCCTATGTGAAGGAACAACAGCTGGCAAAGGGCCCCTATCAGGGCCAAACTAGGCCAGACTGCACTTGAGATATACACCTTTGATGACATGGAGAACCTGTGTGGCCCTGACTGTAGCTCAACCCCCACACTGTCACCCCAGGATCTCCCATTTTCTTTGGAGTCCAGAGTATAGGAGGCATATGTATACACTCCCTTTAAAGATTATCAGGAATCTCTTCCTTCTGCCAGAGAAAGGGACAGGGAGGAGAATCAGGGTGCAATGAGCAAAGCAGCTTTCCAAGTTGCAGACTGGCTTCTCTATCCCATCCCTGCCAGAGCAGCTGCCAGGTTCTGACCAATTGAGAATAGCCTCAGAGCATGGAAGCTCAACTTGCCCCTTTGTGACAGACAAAGTCCAACATGGTCAGCGTACCCAACATTCCAGCTAGCCCCAGCCGGTGTATGGTTCCTTTGGGATCATACCAGAGGCTGCTCTACATTGCAAAGGTCTGGGAATAGCACAGAAATACTCTAGGATTCAGAGAACTGTACCCAATTCCTGTGCTGAACAGATTTCCACGTACCATATTTACCTAAATCCAATATGACTTTAAATTTAAGATACCCCCACCAATAAGTCGATTGTATACATGGAAATTATAAATGTGTTGATATTTTCCATGTATAGAATCTAATTCATGGAAGGCCATCTTACATTCAAAACCATCCCCACTGCTGTGGCAGGGAAAACACCAGGGGGGTTGGAAGGGCTAGACCCTTGCCCCTTACTCCTGTCCCTTGTCCCCCACCAAGCCTTTACCCCACTGCCGCCTGCCTCTCTGTGCTCTGCTTGCCTCTGCCCTTGTCCCCACCACCATGCCTACACTTCTGTCTGTGCCTGCCCCTGCACTTCCTGCCTCCCCACATCTTGCACCCCATGCCTGCCCCTGCCTCCCCACTCCTTGCCCACCTCCCCCACCCACCTTTATCTTTATTAGCCTCTTAGGTAGTAGGTACAGAAACTCATGGACTTAATATAGACAGTGGAATTCTGGCACACTACAACCTGCCAGACATACTGGTGTCAGGTGTGAATTTTTAAGACAACGAGAGAACATGTATGCATGGCACATTATAAAAAAATAAGTTAAAGAAGTGGTGCCAAATTCAGCCTCCTAGGTAGAGAAACTCATGGACACAATATAGATTAGACAGTGGAATTATGACACACTACAACCTGCCAGACATCTGACACCCCAGGTACCTCTGCAATTTTACCTGCATTGGTTCATCCCGCTTCCCCCCCCCGCCCTCCACCCCAGCCTGTCCTTCACCCCCTGATGCCTCCATTTCCATTTTCACTGACTGGCTTTCTTGCCTGCACTGCATGCCAGGCCAGCCTCTGGCTTCTTTACTATTCCTTCCATCCATGACTGTGGTCCTGCCACCTTCCTGCATTGTGAAATCAGCTGTCTGGTAGTGGTAGTGGTGGTAGTGCCATCACCAGCAGCCCTGTCCTCCTCCAAGGCATCTCTGACTATCAGGTACAACCTGTGTGCCATATAGCAGATGCCAACCAAGTTGGCATTACAGACAGCCTTGACCATATTGGCCCCATTGTTGGTGACCACAAACCCATGGGTGAGTTTGGCTTGCCCAACAAGCCACCCCTGTACTATGTGGTTCATGACTACCTTGATCTCCCTTGCCATGTGGGACTCATCCAGCACCTTGACTTGGAGGAGAGCCCATTGACAGCCTGATTGATCACACCAGTGCCCTGTGAGGGAGAGGTAGGCATGATCACCACCCTGGCTGCTCCAGATGTTGGAGGTGAATGTCAAGGCTATCTGCTACCCTGCCTTGCATAGCTCCTCCCTCAAGTACTCCCTGCATGCCTCATACAGGGAGGGCACCACTGTCCTGCTAAAGGTGGTGCATGCGGGCACTTGGTAAGATGGGGCCATGGGCACCATGAGCCACCTGAACCCTGGCTGCTCAACTAGGGAGAAGGACTTCCCTGCACACTGATGGATCACAGTGCCAGGGAAAACACTGAGCTTTCTCTTTTAAAAGTATTGCCTCCAAAAAATAAGAGAACAAATATAAATTGAAAGAAATGAATTGGATAAGTAGTAAAGTAGAGAGATGCTAAGCTAAGCTATACCCTATCCAATCCTTTCTAAGAGCAAAAAGTAGCAGGCCACTGACTATGAAGCCAGGCCGGTAGCCACAGTACCTTTGAGACGCTGTTGCTTAGACAGAAACAGCTCAGAAAAGGGACAGAAAAGCCTGCGCGCAGAGGCTTTTATGCTGTTTCTATATCCCTCCACCAAACACTGTGATTGGAAGGGACTCAGGCAGAAATTACACTCACTGGCCAGCTAAAGATGTCAGTCCTTCCCCCCTACTCCCCCTCCCTCTTCTAAGTTTCTGTTTCTCCTCAAAGACTGCCTTCTGAATCTCCAAATCTCTTCCAAATCAATTCAGAGGCTCCAAATTGATTTGGAAAGTTTAAAGCTTCGAGCAATTTGATTCAGATTCGGAGACTCAGCCTCTGAATTGGGCCGAATCTTCTCCAAATCAAATCACGAACCAAAGCTTCGCACAGCCCTACTGCACACCCCTGTCAAAATTCACAGCATTACCTGCAGCCAACACCCAATGCTTCTGAGGAAGGAAAGCAAACAAACAAACTCTAATATAATTAGCAAGAGAAGGGCAAGAGGTCTTTCTGGTCTTATGTGGTAACCAGCAGAGCTCAGAAGCATGGGGAAAAGCACAAACCCTCCACTCTGCACTGCAACCTGAGGATTGGAAACAACTCCACATGACAAACCCTTACTATAGAGCAAAAAATCTCCTTTCTGTCATCCTATCCCCTCCGTAAATTTATTACAGATGCTTTATTTTTCTTTAGTAACCAAGCTGGTTATAGAGCTCTGCTTCATTCTTATGCTGCTGAACATGGTCTTTTCCAATTTTTACCTGCTTTGGGCTGCAGAGCTTTTCTTGTGAAGAGTGTTTATGGATATTTTAGGCTTCTAATTGTTGTTTGTCACATTACAATCCAGGCACAGCTACTCCAAGTAATCCCTGCTGGATGCTTATCCAGCCTGTTCTTGAAAACTTCCAATGAAGATTTCACAACTTCCATAGGCAACCTGTTCCACTTCCTCACTGCTCTAACAGCAAAAAAGTTTCTTCCAATATCCAATTTAAACCTTTGTTACTGCAATTTCAGTCCATTGCTATGCATCCTACTCTCTGCAGTCTTGAAGAAAAGTTGTTCTCCCTCTTCTTTATGGCATTCCTTCACATATTTGAAGACTGCTATCACATCCCCCCTTCACTGCCTCATCTGCAAGCTGAATATAGCTATTTCCTTCAACTTCTTATATGGCTTTCCTTCCAAACCTTTTGTTATGTCTGTTACATGTCTCTGGACTCTCCCCAAGTTCTCCACATCCTTTTTGAAATGCAGAGCTCAAAACTGCACACAATACTCTAGATGATGCCAGTCTAGCACCAAGTAAAGTGGCACTATCACCTCCCATATCTTAAATCTAATGCTGTTGTTGTGATGCGGCCCAAAACTGCATTTGCTGTTGCATTGCATTGCATTGCAGATTCCTGATGAGTCTAAGATCAACCAAGACTCCAATATCTTTCTCCACAGTACTGTTATCCAGTCTATTGTCACCCATTTGGTATTTGAATTCTTGATTATTCTTCCTGATATGTAGCACCCTGCCTTCGTCAGCATTGACCTTCATCCTACTGGTTGCAGCCCAGCTTTCCAACCAATCAAGGTCCCTCTGAATTGTGCTCCTGTCCTCCTGCATCACAGAATTCTTGCAAGCTGACAACGTGATCCTCTCAGTAGCCTTCCAACACAGGACCCTTACAGTGTCATCATCAAGTGGAAATGGAGGGTTCTTCCCATGCCAGTGCCCGCTCTTGGGGCAAATTAAGGTGATTCCCAAACTGTCTTAGCAAATTTGGGAACCCTAGAGAACAGCTTCTAGGACCCAAATATGAATTACAGAAGGAAAACATAACCTGCCATACTAAATTCTTAGACTGGCTTGTTCTAAGAGCATTACATACTATTAAGCCAGCAACAGCAGGCAGAAGGAAGATTGTCTTCCAACTATTCTGTGAATCATTTTTACCATCAGCAATGGAATACTCTCACAGTGAAGTCTCCTCACTTTATGCTACTAGCAGTATGCCTCCAATCTATTAGCCTTAGCATACATGGATGGACAATTTTGGGCTGGAGGTCCATTAAGAAGTTTTGGTGAGCTGTTGCAGGCCAAGGGTAGGGGAGTGGGGAGTTAACCAGCCTGGCCCAGTGCAGTGGTGGGGTGGGGTGCAATTGATCCTATCCAAGGGTGCCAAACAGCACAGATGGGCAGCCAGGCAGAGTCTCCATGGAGACCAACCTGGGACCTCTGCAGGCAGGCATGCTCAGCCAGGCAAATGAAATGGGACCATGTGCAGGCAGGGAGCAGCATCAGAGAGTGGGATAGGCTGGTGGGGCCAGGGCCAAGATCATAGGTTTATGACAGAGTAGGGCTGGAGCCCAGGGCAGAGCCGTAAATTGCTCCCTCTACGTCACTCCCATGCATGCCAGTTCTGCAGGCAGAGATGTGCAGGGAGAGGATCACAGTTCTGTCCTGGACCCCAGTCCCATGCTGTCACTGTCCTGTAATCTTGGCTCTGCCCGTCACCTGTGGCCCCATCCCACTCTGTCTGGCATCCCCAGCAGTGGGTGCAGGGCAGATGGGCCAGAGCATCTGGGCAGTGGGGCTAGTTCTGGTGGCAGTGCCACCCCAGCTTTGCCACATGCCTATCTAGTCTCCTTTTGAAGATTTCCAGGGTAGGCGATTGCACCACCTCTGGAGGGATCTTATTCCATAGTCTGGAAACCATAACTGTTAAGAAATTTTTCCTAATGTTGAGCCTAAAACAGTCTTCCAGGAGTTCGTGGCCATTACTCCTGATTTTCCCCATAGGTGCCTGGTGAACAGTTGGTCACCAAGCCTTTGATGTACTCCCCTGATGTAGCGGTAGGCTGCTACCAAGTCCCTTCTTAGCTTTCTCTTTCTTTGGCTGAAGAGTCCCAGGTCCCTCAGCCTTTCCTCATACAGTTTGCTGTGCAAGTCTCTGATTATATGGGTGGCTCTTCTCTGGACTCTCTCAAGCTTTACCATGTCCTTGTTCAAATGCGGTGTCCAGAACTGGACGAAGTACTCCAGCTGCAGTCTCACCAATGCCAAGTAAAGCAGAAGAATCACTTCCTTGGTTTTGCTTGAGATGCATTGATTCATGCATGCCGGAATATTATTTGCCCTGCTGGTAACAGTCTCTTACTGACAGCTCATATTCATACTGTGGTCCATTATTACCCTTAGGACTCTTTAATTCATGGTGCTGGTCAGTTTGGCACCACCAAGCCTGTAGGTGTGTAGGGGATTGTTCATCCCCAGGTGGAGCACTTTACATCTCTCGATGTTGAACTTCATTTGGTTCTGATCTGCCCAACTTGCTAGCCTGTCTAGGTCCGCCTGTATCTGCAGCCTATCTTCAAGCGTGACCACACTTCCCCATAACTTGGCCAGTGAACTTGGCCAGTGAGCTCTTCACCCTCATATCCAAATCATTGATCAAGATGTTGAAAAGCACTGGACCAAGCACTGACCCCTGAGGGACACCACTAGCTGCTTCTTACCAGGATGACACAGATCCATTTATTAGAACTCTCTGGGTCCTATTCCACAGCCAGCTTCCTACCCACCCAGCTGTTGCACAGTTGAGCCCACAATCCTCCAATTTTCTTGTGAGAACATCATGGGATACCAGATCAAAGACTTTTTGGAAGTCAAGGTAAACAATGTCAACCTCCTCTCTCTTATCCAGGTGGTGAGTTCCCTGATCGTAAAAGGATTGGTAAGACAAGTCCTGCCCATGACAAAACTATGCTGGCTGTCATTCAGAATCCTACCTTCTGCAAGCCTATCACACCTAGACTCCTTAATGAATTTTTCCAGGATTTTCCATGGGATAGAAGTTAGGCTAATTGGTCTATAGTTACCTGGGTCCTCTCTCCTCTCTTTCTTGAAGATGGGCACAACTTTGGTCCTGAGGGACCTCTCCAGAGCACCATGCATTTTGGAACAGTTTTGCCAGGGGTTCTGCGATGACTTTGGCTAGCTCCTTCAGCACTCTCAGATGAAGTTCATCCAGTCCTGCTGACTTATATATGTCTAATTTTTTTAACTGATCATGCACCAGTTCTAAAGCAATAGTAGGAAGGCAGTCATTCCTACCATGCTCATTCTGTGCCCTATTGGACATGACTTTCCCTTTGGTCTGTTGAAATATCAAAGCAAAGTAGTCATTCAGTTCAGGTTTTTTCTGAGTGCTGGTAATCAGCTGTCCCGAGTTGTTGAGCAATGTCACCACACTCCCATTTGTTTTCCTCCTGTTCCCTACATACCTAAAGAAGGACCTTTTCTTGTCCTTGATTCTCATTGCTAATTTAAGTTCAGTCACCGCCTTAGCCTTCTAATCTGTTCCCTACAGATGCAGACCATTGTTGTATAGTCCTTCTTGGGGCCTGTCCCAAGCTTCCATTGTTTATATGCCTATTTCTTCCTTTTTAAGAGGACCATGATTTCCATGTTTAGCCAAGAGGGCTTCCCAGCCCTTCTGCTACCTTTCCTCTGCATGGGAATGGACTTCATTTGTGCTTCAAGGATCATGTCTTTGAAATGCTGTAGTGAACACTCTTCATGCACTTCCTTCACCCTTGGTCCCTGGGCCTAGAGTACTTCTCCCACTAGTGACCTGAGCTTGTTGAAATCTGCATTTTTGAAGTCCAAAACTTCAACCATGCTATCTAATTGGTCTGCCTTGTGATGGACAGTGAATCTGATGGTTTCATGGTCACTGTTGTCCAGGCTACCCTCTATATTTAGGTTGGTCACCATAGTAGATTAGGTGTGCAGAGGGAAATGCCACCTTTATCCTAGTCCTTCATTTTTATTTTTTTTAACTCCATAATTCTCTTCCAGGCTGAGGCAAATGCATATGGACACCACATCATGTGATAGCCATAGAATCATGGAGAAGTAGGACTTGAAGGGATCCCCATAGGTCATTCAGTCCAACTCCCTGCCTGAAGCAGGATCATCCCTATCCAAACCATTCTGTACTAATCCATTGTTTAACCTCTTAGAAAAACTACACAATCAACCCTGACACAACACCAGACATAACACCATAACCTGCCCCAGGTAAAGCAGGGGGATCACAGCAGCCAATGTCCTGCTCTGTTGTAGAAGTTGTTAGTATGTGCTCAAGAGATACCAGGAAGAGGGCCACATCCTCTGTTACAAAGGAAGGCAAAAACCCCACAGTTCATATCAATCTGACCATGGGGTAAAATTCCTTCCTGACCCGAAACTGGTGATCAGACTGACCCTGAGCAGTGGGGCAGGACTCTCTAGTCAGGAACTTCCAAGTTAAAGTCACAGAAGGATCACTGGCACACCTGAGTCAAAATCCTTAGCCTTGGCTACAGCCAATACCCAATGCTAGTGAGGAAGGTTAAAAAACCCCCAAACCCTGTCACATGTAGCAGGAGTGAGGAAGGGGAGAGTGAGAATTTCCTTCCAGCTCCATGAGGAAACCAGCAAAGTCCTGAATTCTGTTATGAGCAGGACCCCAGGTGCAGCCGGAATCACTACTCTACTTACCCAGAAGCCATACTGGGTTTCCACTGCTGCCAGTGAGGCTGTCTGTGTGCATTGGGGAGCCAGTCACCAGGCCCTGTGATGAATGGGACCTCAGGTGTGACTGGAATCACTGCTTGACTCATGCAGGAGTCATGCTGAGCTTCCTCTAATGATGGTAAGCCTTTGGAATGAACCCGAAGTGCCAGTGAGGCCTAGCTTCTAGCAATCTCCAGCTGCCAGTGACCATCTGGCTGAGGAGTCAAGCATAATTGTCCCAAGAGGCTCAGCAGGCCCAAAAGCAAAAGGACTGAGGCACAACACCCCCGGAGAGGGGAACGCATAGTCTCTTAGGGAAGAACTGTGCAGTTCTGTGCAGAGGCACAAAAGAAGAGCCTGGGACAGCAACTTACTCATGCTCCAGCCAGGATGAGAATTGGGCAGCTGGGGTGGAAACCAGTAAGGAACAGTTGGCAGGAAATAGCAGGCCACTCAAACCTCCAGTGCAGAGACAGGCTATGGATAAGTCATGACATGTGGGAAGTGGCTGAGAAGTTCCTCTGGGGAAGCCAGTTGGTGGAGCCCATAGGTTAACCAAACGGCAGCACTGAGGAAGACTGGTGTTTTTTCTAAGGCAAGGCCAGCAATGATGAATGTTAAATCTGTGAGGCCTGTGTAAGGGAGTAACTGATTGAGGATGGGAACCCCTCCACCAAGGTTGTGAGGACCCTGTGTTTGGTACTAGACTCATGGAGCATGCACACCAATAAAAGTGGTGTGTATCAGGATTAAGTGAACCCTGATGAACATCACTGTGGAGGGGGTAATAAGTGTCAGTTATCAGGTGAATGACCAGTCAAGACAGAGTTGGCTATACTGGAAAGACCATGGTATTGGCCTGGCAGGTGCGGTGAGGAAAGGGTATAGGGGAGGCGGAGCCCTGTGAAGAGGACACACTTCCCATTGAAAGAACACTGTTTCCCCTTTGTTGCAACACTCAGTTTCCCCTTTATTTGTTTTGCATCAAGGTGTGGAAAACAAGCACAAAGAAGCGGGCAACGGCTCTCAGGCAGAGCTACGGGGCACGTCACACTCACTGACAAATGCCTACAGTAGAACATAACATAGCTATGTTTAGATCATTCCCGACTAGTGGCTGTCCCACCTCTTCTTGAACACCTCCAGTGATTGAGAGTCCACAACTTCCCTAAGTGGTCTTCCACTGTTATAACAGTGAAGAAGTTTTTCCTGATATCCAGTCTAAACCTACTTTGCTGCAACTGCAAGCCATTGGTCCACATCCTACTTTGGAGCAAAAGTGGAAATATGCTTTCTGTCTTCTTTGTGGCTTCCCTTTAAGTATTTGAATACTACTATCATGTGCCCTCACCAGTCGTTCCTAGCTGCTTAGCTCCTTCAACCTCTCTTTGCCTTCTAAGCTCCTTGCCATTTTTGTCACCCACCTCTGGACCCTCTCTGACTTCTCCATGTTCTTTTTTAAAATGTTGAGCCCAAAATTGCAAACAGTACTCTAGATGAGGCCTAACTAGTGGTGAGTAGAGAGGCACTGTTGCCTCCTGTGTCTTGCACCCAATATTTCTATTGATGCATCCCAAAACTACAGTCACCTTTTGTGAAACTGCATCACAGTGGAAATGTGTATTGAGTCTGTGATCCACTAAGACACCCAGATCCTTCTCTTTAGGGCTGTTATCCTGCAAATGCCACCCAATTTGTATTTGTATTTGTATTACTGATTATTCTTCCCAAGGTATAGCATTGGCATTTGAACTTTATTCTGTTGCTCCATCCCAGCTTTCCAATCTGTTGAGATCCTTCTGAATTGTGTTCCTTTCCTCCAGTGTGTTCACAGTTCTTCCCTGTTTCATATCATCTGCAAACTTGCTCAAGAAGCTTTCTATGCCAGCATCCAAATCATTAATAAACACAATGTACAGCACTGGGCCCAGGATAAACCCCTGAGAAACTCCACTCAAAACCTCCTGCCATTCTGACATGGATCCATTTATAATTACCCTTAGATTGTAGCTATTGAGCCAGTTGTCTATCCAGCTTATTGTAGTTTTGTCCAGCCCACATTCCTCAAATTTGTTCATGACAAGGTCATGCAGAATAGTCAGAATTGACAAAATTGATTAAGTGCTTGTCTCATGCATCATGGCATAGATGTGTGCTGCCTCCTGCACCATTCATGAGTGCACAAGGTTACCCAGCTCCCCATTTAGACTTATAGCAGTAGGAAAGATAGCAGCTGCTGCCCGCCCACTCCTAGCACTGAGTGCAGCCAGCCCATAGCCACTAGGTTCCCTTGTCCTGCCATGCCAGTCACGATTGCACAGTCTCACCCCATCATGCTGGCCCTAACTCATGATGGCACCCCTGGCCCTGGCAGTGCCTATCACTCCCAACCAGTGGTCTCCCCACCCCCCTTATAGGCATGTCACAGGGAGAGAAAGACCGGGGAGACTCCCGGGTCCATGGGGGGAGCCCCAGGGCAAGGAGCCGGGGGCGGAATGGAGAAAAGGAAAATAAAAAAAGGTAACTTGCAAGGAAACCCACTGACGCGGGAATCCTGCGGTGAGCAAGTAATGGAACACCAAGGGGAATTGCTGGTAGGATTGGCACCCCGATTAGCCTGCGAAATGTTGTTGGGCCATGATTGGCCCCCGTTGTATGACACCTTAGAGAGGATTAGAGATAGAGAAGCAGCTAAGAGAAAGCTAAGAAATAGGGAAGGATGGGTAGGGGAGTCAGACGAGATGGCGGAAAGCGATGATGAGCCCGGGATGGTGGATTTGCAGGTGATGGCTAGTAGCTGGCAGTTTATGGAGGCCCAAGTGGAAGATGAGGAACTATGAGAGCTATGGTCTGCCCCCCCAGATGGCGCCTCAACATCAGACACAGGGACGGCACCAACACGACCACGATTTGAAGTGAGAAACAACCTCCTTTATCGCATACAACGGGGTCAGGAGGGAGAGATGGAACAATCCCAGCTAGTGGTCCCGACATGTTTCCGGGGAGTCATTTGGCAACTAACGCATACCACCCCGGTTGGGGGGCATATGGGAAGGGATAAAACAAGGGCCAGGATCTCCCAATGGTTTTTTTGGCCTGGTCTGGGAGAATATGTAGCTAAATGGTGCGCGGCGTGTCCAGAGTGCCAAAAAACCAGGGAGGATTGACCACCATGAGCTCCTCTTCAACCCCTACCGGTAATGGGACCACTGTTTGCTCGGATAGCCATGGACATAGTAGGGCCTTTGCCGCGTAGTAGCACCGGTAACCAATACTTGTTGGTATTTATTGATTATGCCACGCGTTACCCCGAGGCGATACCTCTATGAATGGTAACAGCACCAAAGATAGCCGAGTAATTGATAAAATGGATCGCCTGAATGGGCATTCCAGAGGAGATCCTAACAGATCAAGGGCGCAATTTTACGTCTGGGGTATTAAAAACAGTGTGTCAGACATTGAAAATTCAGCAATTGCGCACCTCCGTCTACCACCATCAAACAAATGGGTTGGTGGAGAGATTAAATGGGACCCTAAAGAGAGTATTGCGCCGGTGTCTCCAAGGAGACCCCCGAAAGTGGGACTTACTAGTTCCCCTCATATTGTTTGTACTACGGGACACCCCTTCTGATTCCTTGAAGTACTCCCCGTTTGAGCTGGTGCTGGGACACCGCCCTAGGAGTCTTTTGCAAGTGTTAAGAGAAGGTTGGGAGTTACCAGTCTCTCAGGAACAGAATGTGTCAGAATACCAACAGGCGTTCCAGCATTGACTCCGGATAGCGCGGGAAGTGGCCACTGACAATTTGCGGCAGGCCCAACAGCAACAGAAAGAGAGGTATGATAAACAAGCCCAGTCATGAGAGTTCCAACCAGGACAGAAGGTACTCGTGTTGCTGCCCACCTCCACCAGTAAGGTATTGACTCAATGGCAAGGCTCATTTGAAATCGTAAAGAGAGTAGGGCCCATAGACTGCGAGGTGTTTAGACCGGGTCACCTTAAGCCTAAACAAATTTATCACATTAACCTTTTACGTGAATGGAAACAACCCAAGGGTTGGGCAACTTTTAAGGAGGAGGAAGATTTTGGGCTGCAAGGGAGGGAGGCCAAACCAGAATCACAGGGCCAGCTGATACGAATAGGGGAATCCCTGACACCCAAACAGAAGGAAGAGGTCCAGCAGATCATAAAAGAATTTAAGGAAACATTTCGGGAAGAGCCAGGGTGGGTGCAAGGCACTTACCATTATATACAAACGCCTCCTGGGGCCATAGTAAGAGATCGATGGAGGCCTATACCCCACCATCTGACAAGTGCCATAAAAGAGGAGGTAGACAAGATGTTGGACTTAGGAGTCATAAGGCCCTCACGGAGTCCTTGGCGAAGCGCTATCATGCCGGTACCCAAGCCTGACGGCACTTTGAGACTCTGTGTAGACTACCAGCGGCTAAATGAAATCGCTATATTCGATGCCTTCCCAATGCCACATGTTACAGAATTGGTGGAGAGAATTGGTTTTGCTAGATTTATATCCACCCTAGATTTAGCGAAAGGCTATTGGCAAATACCTGTGGCTCCACGGGATAGACCCAAGACCGCCTTTGGCACACCATGGGGCTTATACGAATTCATAAGGATGCCGTTCGGATTACATGGGGCGGTGGCCACGGCTTTGAGGGGACCCCAAGGCAAAAAAATAAATTGGACGCAGAACATGGCGGGGAGTTTCACGAGGCTGAAGGACGCCTTATGTAAGGATGTAGTGATACACACCTCTGATTTTGAGAAACCATTTATATTGCAGACAGACGCATCAGAAACGGCCTTAGGAGCAGTTCTTATACAGGACAACGGTGGAGTTCAACGGCCTGTGGCATATGCCAGTCGGAAGTTGCTACTAGCCGAGACAAGGTATGCCACAATTGAACGAGAATGCCTAGCCATAATATGGGCTGTGGAACATTTCAAATATTACTTGCTGGGGTGGGAGTTTATCTTGATCATGGATCATGCCCTGTTAAAATGCCTTAACACAGCAAGAATGGACAACGCCCGAATTATGCGCTGGGCTTTGGCCCTACAACCGTACAAGTTCCAGATAAGGCATCAGGCCGGAGCAAACAACATAATGGCGGACTTTCTCTCTAGATACTCCGTGACCCTTTGCAAAACTATAAGGGGCCCCGAGCATAAGACCAGTCCAACATACAGGTAGGGTCGCGACACCCTTGAATGGACCGCCCCGAGGCAGCTTAAGGGGGGGGTTATGTCACAGGGAGAGAAAGACCGGGGAGACTCCTGGGTCCACAGGGGGAGCCCCAGGGTGAGGAGCTGGGGGTGGAACGGAGAAAAGGAAAATAAAAAAAGATAACTTGCTCACCGCAGGATGGGAGGAGGAGCAGGGACAGCAGGAGAAGTCCACGCGGGGCGTAAATCATGCCTTAAGCTGCACACGGCTGGCAGATGATGTCACTCCCAATCACCGGCTGGCAGAAATAAAAGGGCCGGCGGCGAAAAGGAGCAGGGGGTGCACGTGGCTGCTGGGAGGGAGCCTGGCTGGTGGAGTCAGCTGGAGGCGCCGAATGCCCGAGGTGCCTACCCGCGCTCACCACGGGGAACTAAAGGAACCCGGGTGTGAGCCAGCGCCCAAGGCCAGCACGACAGCTGCAGGTGAGCTGGGAGAGGAAATGGTAAGAGCCCCAGCAGCGCAGAGAGGTCAGCGGGCTGGAGAAGACCCGGAGAGAGGGCTGCAGCTCGGGGAAGACCCGGAGAGAGGGCTGCAGCTTGGGGAAGACCCGGAGAGAGGGCTACAGTTCAGGAAAGACCCGGAGAGGGGGCTGCAGTTCGGGGAAGACCTGGAGAGAGGGCTGCAGTTCAGGCAAGACCCGGAGAGAGAGCTGCAGTTTGGGGAAGACAGAGGGGCACTGCTCCCAGGGGACCCAGACAGAGGGTCATGCCGGTAGGATACCGGAGAAGGAGTGGCATGAGGCTAGGATAGGCAGAGAGGGGCCACAGAACTGAGCCACTGGCAGGTGGCCCTGTCAACAAGCGGAGGGGTAGAGAGGCTGTCGGCTCCATAAGGAAGCCCAATAGGGGCAGGGTTAGGCCTGTTTTGAGGTTCATTGAGCTTTTCGTTTGAGTTCTGGAAGGAGTTTTGTGTTTCCCCATATTAGAAGAGGCTGATGTGGTGAAGGCAGGGAGTTGGAGTGAGAGGTGAGCTCATTGTTTAAATATCTAGGGGATATTCAGCCAACTACGGAAATAGCCAAGATCTGCCGGGCTGGGTAAAGGGCGCGGTGCAGGGTAGGAGGAGCCTCGCAGAAGACCTCTCAGAAGCAGGTGACCGACGAGGGCAACCACGCTGCGCGAAGTCCTGCCCACTGAAAGATTCAAGTCATGGCAGGCAAGAAAGGGCAGGTTACGGCACATGGGAAGACCTCCTGGAAGGCCACCTGTGATGGCAAGGCGAGTACCGGCAAGCACTCGGAGCAAGGATGCCCGAGGTAAGATGTACGAGGCTTGGCGAGTACAAGGCATATTAATACACAGTTGGTCCCGGCCCCCAGCCTCAGTACGGATGAAAGCAGTGGCTGGGCTGCGCATGCATGATGCGGCAGGCCGTGGCTGCTGGGCGCCATTTGCTGGGCACCACTACAGTTGGACTGAGCTGTGGCAGGGCAAAGGGTCACCCTGGACCTCAGTCTGCACCACATGCTCTGAGTGGGCAGTGGCTCTGCACTCCTAGTGCCAGCTCCAGTGTGCACCTGAGAACGGAGGCAGCTGTGGTATTTGCCCCAGGTCTTGGGGGGCAGCACATCCTATTCTGGACAACTGCTCCTGAGGTGCTGGTCTGGGATGGAGCCCACAGCTGTGGGACAGGGTCGTGGCTCCTTCTCCAGGACTGGGGGAGAGTGCATCCTGCTCTGGCCAGTGCTCCTGCTGTGGGGCATGGCACAGGGTGGAGGGGGAAGGGACCCAGGCCCAGGGCCTCAAGGAATCTTAATCCACCACCCGCCTCCAGTGCATTGCTGTTGCTGCTTGAGGATTCACTGGGTTTTCCAGTTAAATGACCTTCCCTGCTGTTTCAAACAACTGTTTATTTGCAAGTGAGGATATCAGATACATAACTTACATAAATAACATCCCAACCATTACAGAATGTTCAAGGTAAACAATGTGCAAGAAGCAGTAATCACTCTTTAGCTTAGTAAACCTATAGAACCAAGTGACAGAGTTACATTTGGAGCAAAGTGAGCACAGAGGGGAACCTAAGGCCATTGGTGCAGACAGCAAAGGGAGCAGGCAGACAGACCTACACCCACAGCTCCCCCATCCCTCCCCATGCAGCCAACTAACACTGTTACATGTGGGAAAAAGTGATCAGGAGCCAACCACTGTGTTTTCTGCCCTGCTGGTCATGGGGTACCCTCCATGCTTGTAGGTAATGTCCAATAAATAGAGGCAGCAAGCAGGCAGACAGACCTATAACAGCTACCCCACCACCTAGAAACCTCCCCTCCCCCCGTCATGCTTGCAATTCCAGGTTATAAAGGACTATTTTGTTCAATATGAAAGGCAGCTATTTGGGTAAATTCAGTCTATAACTTGCCACTCTTGTGAAGTAGCAAATGTTAGTGAATTGCAACAAAGACTCTGAGAGTTAGAAATGAAAACTATACAAGAAAAATTCAAGAACCTTCAGGAAAAGATGGCAGAATTACTACAGTGGCTTCATCCAGTGAGTGATAATTCAGAAATGCAGTATTAATGAGCTCTTGGTATTTTTCCATAAGAAGGCACTGTGTCCTTGACTGTCAGAACCCTAACTTTTTTGCAATGAATGAACTGAACAATGGAATTATATCTGGGGGGGTGGGACGGCACAGAACTCATTCTAACAGGTTAGGGGAGGAGAGTGGGATGCAGAAGGCTGCAATGCTCATCCAGTGCTACAAATGCAGCATGTCTGCTAATCAAGGTCCATTCCAAAACTGGGTGGGGGTCAAGTATGGAGGGACATTTGTTGGGAGAGGAGTTGATGGTTGTGGTGACTCTTCCTGCCTTAGTTCCTTTTGAGAGGTGTTAATGGTAGCTGTTGAGACATAGCACACATCACACACCCTGTTTGAAATCTTGGCTGGTGCAGGCCACGGCTCTTTTCTGGGGAGACGTGCTTCCTTCAAACCTGGGCTACTTCACGGCAAGGCTCTTTTCTGAGATGTTTCTTTCAAAACAGGGTTCTAACAGGCCAGGCCTGTTTTCTGGGGAGATGCTATTTTCAAAGAACAATAACCCAAGAATGAGTAGGCACACCTGAGAACTATCTACCATTTTCTGGATAGATACTTCTTAGGTGTGCCTATTCATTGATCTGGTAAAAACCAGTATTGTGCACCCAGGACACATGAACAGGTTCTAGGGGTTATCCTAACCCCACATTTGAGTTCAAAGTGGATGGGTCACCTTCCCTACACCCACCTACGATGGTAAAAGGAAAAGGCTTTGCTGTGCTGTGGTCCAATGGACAGATACCTAAACATGGTAATCATTGACATGCAGATAGGAAGTCACTTGCAATGTTAATTGATTGTATGCAGCTCCCATTACCATTCAGAGTCACCCTCCCCCCACTCCCCTGCTTGGTGGTGGTCCTATGTACTGAGAAGCGGCCCTCCTGCTTATGTGAAAACAACCTGGCTTTGTGGAATCCAGATGGGATGGGTGAGGAGGAGGGCCAAATGGAGATTCAAGACAAAATGCATGAGAAGAACGGTGACAAAATGAGTAAGGAGGCTGAAATGAAGAATCTGGACAAAATGAGTGAGGAGGAGGAGGAAATGTTGTTAAGTATCCTGCTATTGGCCTTGGACGTACTGCATAAAATAGAGGCGCAGCTAATGATGGCAGTGTATGCTATGTTCCTGCTTCTAAACACTTGTGATGAGATGCCTGCACATAGATGCACCTCGTGAAAAATGGCACTGAGATGTGTGGTGCAGTGGGATAACCAAGAGGCAGGCACAGAGGTGGACACTGACAAGGCTCTGTGGATTACCCTGAGGAGCAGCAACTGTAGGGGTTGAGCCCATGCAAGCAGCTCAAACTGGTGGAAGCAAATTGTACAGACCACTTGGAATGATTAACAGTGCCTTGAGACATTCTGAATGACCAGGGAGTCATTTAATTACATCGTCTTGTAATTAAGATGAGCCAAAAATTGTGAGGCAGGACACTGTCATGCATTGACAAGAGGGTGGCCATGTCCATCATGAAACTGGCCACCCTGTCCAGCTTCTGCTACATTGTGAACCAGTTTGGCGTGGCTCCCTGCATGGGTGGGTTGGTGACTCATGAGGTATGTAAGCTGCTGCAGGATGTTGCAGTGAGGCAAATAATTTTATTTGCCTTGGTAACCCCCAGGAAGTTATTGATGGCATCAATGCCATGGGATTTCCTAACTGCATGGGGGCTTTAGACAGCACACACATCCTTGTGCAATCCCCTTTGGGAAGAAGGGGCAGTCATTCATGAACAGGAAGGGATTTGCTTCAGTGATCCTGGTCGCCATTGTGGAGCACCAGGGCTGGTTCATGAACATTATACAGGATGGGTAGGCAGTGTGCATGACGCACATATGTTTAGAAACTCTTCACTGCCTGGCTTGATGGAGAAAGGACACTATGTGGCCAGAGACCCCAACACAGTGATCCATGGCGTTGCCATCCCCCCGCTTATAATAGCTAAAACTGCTTATCCCCTCAAGGCTTGGCTCATGAAGCCTTATGGAGGGCACATTACCAACCCACAGAAGATGGCTTTCAACTACCATCTCAGCAAATGCAGGATAGCTGTTGAAGGCACCTTTGGCCACCTCAAAGCACAGTGGAGGGCTCTAAATTGCAGGCTTGAGCTGGAGCCAGAAAACATAACAGCCTTTATAGTGGCAGCCTGGATACTCTACAATATTTGTGAAACCATGGGGGAGGTTTTCCATAAGTCATGAAGTGATGAAATGTGAGAGGCAGAGACATGGGTGGGCAGCACATGGCACGTGACAATACCAGCATGGAGATGCCGGTCAGGTGGCCCTTGTGCGGGATTGCCTGGCAGCACATATTATGGATGCTGCTGACAACTAGCGCTGGCTGATTCTTTCCATTAAAATTAAATTCTTGCCTATTTACACCAGAAAATGTTTGTGTCTTCAGTTCATTTTTGTCTGTAGTGGTGGAGAGGAGGTTTCAGTGAGGGTGGGAGGTCTGGGGGGAGGTGATGGAGCAGAGGATGGGCAGGGCATGGGAGGAGGGAATGGAGCAGCTGCCTGGCCTGGGATAGGGGGTTATTGTTTGCAGGCTGGCAGCTGGGGGAGGGCAGGGGTAAGTGGGGGTCATGAACAGCTCAGTGCCCAACACCTGGTAACCTAGCCTCCCTGGATGGATGATGTCCTGTGAAGGGTTAATTAAACTTCTCCTTGGCCAAGGCGGGAGGGGTGGGGGGCATGGTATGAGCAGCCTGCAGGAGTCCTCAGCTTTTTGGTGTGTGTGTCAGGGGAGGGGGGGGGGGGGGTGTTTGCCTTGGTTGCTGGGAGGACAATAATCCTCCTAAAGGTATCTGAGGCTTTTAATGCTATTTCCAGCCAGCTTTCAGCTATCTAGCTATTCAGCCAGCTTCTTAGCCATCTTTTAAGACTATATCCAACTGTGCAAAGAATGCTTTTTGGTATAAAGGAAAGGTGTCCACTTTCTTGTCCACTTTCTTGTTTCTCGATGTGCTGAGATGCATGCCATGCCATTAGGTCTGGTGGAAAGATTGTGCAGGGTGCAGTGCGAGCTATAGCACAGAGCACAACATCACACAGAGCTGTGCTGTATGCCAGACCCAGTCGTGCACCAAGGTGCAGGTATTCATGGCATCACTGCACAGCTGCACCAGCAGTCCCCATGGAAACTGTCACAAGCACCAACTACTGGGGGATGCTGGGAAATGTAGCTCTGAAACACAGAAAACAAACTGTCAGAAGGACATGAGTTTTTGGTCTACTCCCCTGCAAGATGTATTACCCTGTGGTCCTAATGGTGCACTTGCTGCCACCACGACAGGTGGTATACTTCCTCCCCCCACCCCAGCTGCAATCACCACCAGTGACATGGAGGAGGATGAGGAGCAGGCGGGTCACCTGCTCCTCACTCCATAAAAATTTATATTGATATATTTATGAATAAAAAATACATTTCATATGTATATTTACATTTATATTTATTTTCTTACATGGGAGTTTATGGGGTTTGGAGGTGTGGTAGGTGATGATGCACATTAGGGCTGTGTGAAATGGCAGCATTCCGTTCCGACCAGCATTTTGATGTTTCAGTGGAACAGCATTCTGTTTTGAATTTTGTTTCAGCTTGAAACAGCTGTTCCATTCCATACCCTTCCGTCGAAACAGTGCTGCCATTTCAACACTGTTTCAACATTTCGCCCATAGGATATAATGGGGAAGGTCAAAACAACCTATAACTTTGTCATTTCTGGCCTGATTTGGATTAAACTTGCAAGAATGGTAGCCCTTTCTCAGGGCATGAATCCTGCCAAGCTTCAAGGAGATGGGTGCAGCGGGTTCAGGGAAACTGCACCCCAGTCTTGAAAGCAAAACTTGTGTCACGTGTATGTGTTAAGCCACAGCAAGGTCAAAACTGCAGGCATGCTATCCCCTGCTGAGGCCATAAAGCCTGCTAAGTTTCAAGGAGATAGGTGCAGGGAGTTTGGGGAAACTGCACCTCAAGATGCAAACAAGCAAAACTCGTGACATGGGTGACACTGTGTGTTTTAAGGCACGGCAGGGTGAAAGCTGGAGGCATGCTAGCTCCTGCTGTGGCAATGAAGCCTGCCAGCTGTTAAGGAGATGGGTGCAGGGGGGTTCTGGGGCCCTGCACCCCTAGCTGCTGACAGGCAAAACTCATGACGGGTGCTTGTGCAACTGCTGCCTCTCATCAGCCAGCAGGACTGAAGATCCCTCATCATTTGCCACCACAGACCTGGGGGCAATAATTGACCACAGTATGAACATGAGCTGGCAGTACAATGCTGCAGTTTTTATCCCCCTCTGCCCCAAGACACACAATCCCACAAGCACCCATAACACAAGTTTTGCCTATCAGCAGCTAGAGGTGCAGGGCCCTAGAACCCAGAACCCCTGCATCTATCTCCTTGAAAGCTGACAGGCTTCATGGCCTCAGCAGGGGATAGCAGGCCTCCAGCTTTCACCCTGCTGTCCCTTAACACACACAGTGTCACCCATGTCATGAGTTCTGCTTGACTGCAGCTTGAGGTACAGTTTCCCCCAAACCCCTGCACCTATCTCTTTGAAGCTTGGCAGGATTCGTGCTCTGAGAAGGGGCTACCATTCCTGCAAGTTTAACACAAATCAGGCCAGAAATGACAATGTTATAGGCTGTTTTAACCTTCCCCATTATATCCTATGGGCAAAATGTCGAAACAGCGTCGAAACGACAAAATGTTTTGACTTGCCTCATTTTGTTTAGAGGCTGTTTCAATTATAGCTGTTCAATTTTGATTTCACTGTTTCAACCTTGAAATGAGTAGTAACAAAACTGGCGATGAAATTTCGCACAGCCCTAATGCACATGGCTTGGCGTGGGGGTCCCTGCTATGGGCCACCTGCTGGAGACCAGATCCTAGTGGGGTGCAAGTGGCAGGGCACCTATCTGAGCAGGCGGGGAAAGCTGAAGTGTCCCCTCCCCCCCCCCCGGTAGGTTTGGGGGTGGATGGGGTGAGGTTGTGATGACTTCAGGTTACCGTGGGAATCTCTCACTTGCGGAGTAAGAAGGATTCTTTAAAGGAGTATAGGGTGCATGGGAGGGGTTGGGGGAGGGGTGGGAGTTCATGTAGTTGTGAGATGTCCAACGTGGCTTGATGTAGGGGGGGTAAAGGGGAGGTTACCATGAGGTTCCCGGGGGGGAGTGGTTCAGGAGTGAGGAGGGAGGGGATTAGTGGTGTATTACTCGTTTATATGCACCCCCTGCTGTAATTCAGTTGGGAAGACAGCAGCAGGGTAGATTTCTATGCAACTCCCCTGCTGGAATTTACAGGGAATTGTACACCACGCTTAATTCATTCAAAAGCCCAGTATGTGCAAACACTGATGAGGCACTCTAAAATAAACAATTAATTTTTTTTAAACCTATTTAATTTAATGAGGATTAAACTCTGTGACATGTACAAGTGCCCCAGGAGGCTGGATAAGCATTGGACAGGGATGCCTTAGGAATAACACTCCCGCATTCACATAAAGGGTTGGACCATATAACCCTTGACATTCTTTCCAACTCTGTGATTCTCTTCTATGAATTTATGAATCACCTCCATCTATTTAAAAGATAGCAGATTTTTTTCTAGGCAGCCCAGTGTAACATGAATGCAGTTTCTAGGACTTTGTATAGTAACACAGGACTTACCACATTTTCAGTCTGTAAGCCTCTGGAAAAATGTATAAAAAGGTATATTTTTATGTAATTTCTTCCCCAGACAAGGGTGACAAGGGTCATTCCTGTCGAAGTATTCAGATAACACTATTCCCCCAGAACGTAAATACTTTGGTTAGACACAAATTTCATCATCAGCAAGATTATAGCAGAGCAGTTTACAATGAGTTACCTTGTACAGCCAAGCTCGCAGAACCTGCATTATTCCTTAAGCTAGGTCCCTTCAGCATACATTTTATCGTAGAAAGAAGGATGACTGATCAGAAGGTCAAGAGCTCCACATGTTAGCACAGCAAGAGTGAATGAAACAAGTTTGATACAATCAGATTTTCAACAGGTATCATGCATACAAAGCATAACTAGTAAAGAATGAGACAATAATGCTCTCCCCAGCCCAATCCCAAAATTTAATCATGTGTGCACCTGGATTCAGATAAAGTCAGAGCAAAGGTGTTTTTAGTTAGGGATGGCAGCTGCATCACAAAAGTGGAATGTCTATTACTTAATGGCTAGTATCATTTTTCGTGCCTTTTAAAGTCATAAATATTTTTAATATCAAAGTACTTTTCTTTCATGCATGTATCTATTTCTCTTAAGTGCATTCCACTGATGTCTTTCCTCTTCTTTTCTGCTCAATACTATTTACAGAAGATGCCATCAGATGTCCACCTTTGAGCCATAGGCTCAGATTAGCTGTTGGTTCATGGTTGCCATGAACAATTTCACAGTTCCTAGAATCCTTTGAGGAAGATCAACTTTACAAAACGAGGTTTAGTAACTATACTATATCACCAAGCATAATGGATTTACTTCAAGAAGCATGCCATGCTGCTAGGGATTTTTGGTAAGTCAAGAAAAATAACATTCCTACTATCATTATTGCCTGCTGCTCCATGGGACTGAGGCACAAAAATTAAAGCAAGTTTTGAGGGGTTCCAGCAGCTTTTCATGGCATCAAAAGTGCAGGATGCAGCTTAACAGCACATTTATGGAGCTGTCTAATATGGAGAGTTCACCAATGTCCTTTTTCTTGTTTTACTTACCCATCATTTCATTTCCTCTCCATCAGTAATTATTTGAGCATGTTTTTGTGTATGAATTTTTGGTGTTTTGATTTGTGTGTGTTTTTCCTGTAAGGATCACTATTTATTTGTTCTCTATGATGGAGAATACCAAGACCTCTCTTTATCCGTATTTACTCTATCTTCTTTTTCTGTTGCCTAGCATGGGGAAGCCAGTGGATTTTCCTCTCCCACGTGTGGATTTGGTCCCATGTTTAAGGGTTTAGTTCTTGGTTTGTTTTTTTCTGTTAATGTGTTCAGGAAAGCTCCTACTGCAGAAGCTATATCACTAGTGAATTATCTGGTGACATAGCTGAGTTACCAGGCATAAAGTTTTCATTGAGATAAACTCTCCATAGGGGGTTAAGTCCCAGAAATGAAAGACACCTCATCTCAGGCCCCTTTGATAGATTGTGGGCATGTCTACATGTTCATTAATGCACCGTGCTTACTGCACATTTAATTTAGTCCTTATATAATCAAGTACTAATTAAATGCACAGTAACCAGAGTTACTGAGCAGTAGCACAGTCGAACTCCTTTTAGTGATGCTACTGTGCAGTGGTCTAATACTACTGTGCAGCAGCATATTAGCACTGTCTGGGCTGTGACACACTACTGTGCAGTGTTGTTAGGCTACTGTGCAGTTAGCATCTCATGTAGACATGCCCATGAGACAGACTCATATGGCTAAACTAGAATGGATAATTTAGATTTCTCCTGCACAAGCCTGAATATACTAAGACCAACATATTTCATTATTTGTGAAGCAGCAATGGTGTCTGGCAAGTGCTGCTTACTCGTGGTTGAACAAAGATTGTTCCCATTAGTGAGTCAAAGAATCCACCAGTGTTAGGGAGAAGGCAGAGGTGTTGATCATAAGATAATAGGAAAGCAGAGCTGGAAGTGACTTAGGTCATCTAATCTAGCTTCCTGCTCAAAGCAGGATAACCCCTGGATAACCCATCACAGCCAGGTGTCTGTCCAATGGGCTCTTGAAATTTTCTAGTGATGGAAATGCCATAACATCTCTGCCATCATCATGGTCAGAAAGCTCCTCCAAATCTCCAACCTAAATTTTCTCTGCTGCAGCTTGGGGCTTGTAACAGAACTGGCCCTGAGGATGGCCACGTTTTTCCCTGGCGCCTAAATAAATCCTACCCACTTTAGCTCCTCAGGGTAACCCCTCACAGTCTTTCCTGCCATGCCTTGATTAAAATTGTTTTTTACATTTGGAGGCTGTTCCCAGAGTTTCTGAGTGTATCCACTGGATCCACAGTTGGCCTGGATCCACAGTTGACCTGGATCCACAGTTCACCAGCACCTCTAGTCCTACTCATGGTAACAGACCCAAAATCCTCTACCCAACTCTGCACCAGCATGTCAGTAGCTCGTAGATTTTACTCTTGGTTTATTCACTGGGACCTCTGTCTGTCCTAACACTGCCAGAACCCTGGCCCTGACAAAGCCCTATTTATTTCTCTGGGCTTGTCTTGACTTTAGGCCACCTCAGGCCTCAACCCCTCCACCCACACTTTGGTCCACTCAACCTTAACCTTCTCCAGAACCCTGGCCCCGACTCAGTTGCAGACCTTCCTGAGCTCCAACCCCACTACCCAGTCTTCAGTGGTTTCAACTTTGGCCCACCTTGGCTTCTGCCCTCCTGAGCTTCAGCCCCCCTAATTACTCATCAGCCCCCTCAACCTCACCTCTGTTGCATCCTTGCCCCATGCAGGGCTCAAAACACAGAGCATCCCCAGGCATCCTGCTGTGTGGCCTCCTGTTCACTCCTGCAGCCATAACCCAAACCTCCAGTCCAAATCAAAACCAAAAATGCTTCAAAGTTGAGGACCCAAAGTCCCCTCTGGGTCATTATGCTGCTGCAAAAGCTTCATCCCCACTTACTGGCTCTGTCTCAGCCTCTTAGGTACCTTTTCTGGCCTGCAGCTTCTACTGCCTGACAGTCTGAGCTGGAAGGAGCCCCTTTCCTTGAGGAGTTCAGCACAACACTAGCAATTCCACCTGAGGAACTTGGGTTTATATCTCCTCAGCCTCCATCTCTTTCAGGAGCTCCTCTGACTGGCCACAACTGTGCTCCTTCAGGTTAATGAGCAGCCTATTCCTATTTTCCTAGATAAGCTGCAATTCCTTCCCTGCTATCTACCTGGAACTCTGCTCTACTTGCCTATTACCCTGAAGCTAGCACCTAGGTAGATACTACAGCCCTCTAGCTCCTTGTAATAGAAAGAACTTGCTGCTCCACTTTTTCTTTTAAGGTAACAAGAGTCACTAGCTCCCTGTTACAAGGCCATTGCTCCTAATTCTGTCCCCTATGGCCACGGAGAAAAGTCCATCTTTATCCTCTCTATAATCACCCTTCAGCTATTTGAGGACTGTTATCAAATCCTTCCTCAGTCTTCTCCTCCCCAGACTACAGAACTTTAGTTCTTTCTGCCTTTCCTCTTAAATCTTGCTTCTCAGGTCCCTAATCATTTTTGTCAGTCTTTCCAATCCACATCTTTCTTTAAGTGTGGGGCCCAAAACTGGACACAGTACTCCAAGTGAGACCTCACCAATGCTGAACAGAGCAAAATGATCAATTCCCTAGATCTGCAAGTAATATCTGTTAAGATCTGTTAATTGAACCCAATATACTGTTGGCAACAAGGGTACATTGTTGGTTTTCCGATGGTGCCCCTCCACATGTTAAAGTCCTGCGCTTTCACATTGAAGTCTCCAAGGAGGATAATATTATCTTTTTTCGGGATGCTAGTCAGGATTTCATCAAGGTCTGCATAAACGTGTTGTTTCTTGTCTTCTTTGGTATCGAGTGTTGGAGCATATGCACTGGTAATGGTAAAAAATGAATGAAAAACTTAAATGGTCAGTTGGAGGTGGAGAGTCAGGAGGTGCTCGTTAATGTCAACAGAGAATTCAGTCATTGGCTGATAATCTAGTTCTTAATAGAAAAACCAATACCATATATTCACCTGTTGTTTTCAAGTTTCCCATTCCAGAAGAATGTATAGCCACCCCCCTCCTCCCTCAGTTAGCAGTGATATTGATGTTGTATCATGAGAGTTCTCAAGTGACAATAGCTGCTCTGTGTTCAGATCTGTCATGGTTTGAGTCATCTAGTAGGGTTCGTACACTGCAGGGTGCAAAAGACATTTTTGTGTTTCGACCACAGTTAGAGTGATCTCCCTGGAAGTGGCTATCCAGCTGGGCAAGCCTGTTTGAGACACCTTTCATAGACCCCTCCCCATGTGTGGTAAGCAAAGGGAATCCTAAAAAGGGCTGCTTAGTCAGGATCACACCTGCTAAATCACCCTCTTGTCCTATATCAAGGGCGAAGCAACCATCGTGTGACTGCTGCCTGAGTGTGGATCTGCGCCTAGGGACTCCTGGAGATCACTTTGCTTGTCCCTGTCACCACTCGTCCATCATTGCAGGACTATGTAGAAATTGTGGGTATTGATATTGGTTATTGCAGCAGTGGAAGAAGCCTGCGTGTGGCTTGTTTTGCATGAGGAGGCCACTGCACTTTGACAACCACACAAATCTTGGAAGAGGAGAAACTGGTGTCCTGTGGCAAGGAGATCCAAAACAACATTCTCCACTGCAGCCTTAATTCACCTTTGCAGCCAGTGCAAAGTATGCTTTCTACATCTGCTTGCTCCACCACTGAGTTCTCCGTGTTGTGCTGGATTGCTGTTTGTCTGATATGTCTCCTTTGATCTTACCAGCATGGATGACCCTACCAGGAGTATAAGACACCCAACAGTCTTGCTCTTAGGGTCATCAGTACATGCAACCCTTTCCAGCCCATCAAGGTGGCAGTCCATGGAGAATATGAGGAGAGGCACCACTGGGAAGGAAGGAGTGGGCAAGACCAGTTCCAACAGCATCCTTTTATTCAATAGATGTGCAGAGCATGACCTTGTCATTACTAACACTAATTTCAGGCAATGTGACAGGTACAAAACAACATAGCAACACCCCCACTCAAAACAATAGCACTTCTTGGACTACATCATTGTAAGAGTGTGTGATCTAAAAGATGTCCTTATCACACATAACATGAGAGGAGCTGATGACCGCTGGACTGATCATTGTTTATTGAGATCAATCATGTCCATCAGGGTTGCATTGAAACATCAAAAGCAACCCAAATCAGTCCAAAGCCAGCACCATATCAAATGCCTTCAGAACCCTAGGGACTGTGAAGCCCTTGAAACACATCTCAGTAAGAAACTCACCAATATTAGGATTAAAAATGATAGCACTTGTGTTGAGGCAGATTGGCAAGCTCTAAAAGAGACCATCCATGAGGCTTGCATGGAACCAGTTGGCTTTATCACCCAATGTCATTGGGACTGGTTTCATGAAAACAGTGCTGATATCAAAGCCCTTCTTGATCACTCAGAAGAGAAAATTTTTCTGCAACTGGCAAAACCATCCTATGTACAGTCAGAAGCAGGGAACTTTTTGACAGCTTCAAGCTGAAGTCCAAAGGAAGATTTGATAAATCAAAAACAAATAGTGGGAAGAGAACGTGAAAGAAATCCAACAATTTATTGACAATCATGACATGCGGAGATTTTTCAGTGCAATAAAGGTTGTGTATGGACCAAGTTCTTGCAGGCTTACCCCGCTTAGATCTGAACACCCCTCAGTACACTCCTTCATGACTATGAGTAAATCAAAAACTGAAAGGAGCACTACTAAAAGTTCCTGAACTGAGAATCGACAATGATTGATGAAACTATTGAATCCACTCCACAGCATCCAGAAAGGGAAGCACTTGCCAGTTCACCAGCTTCTGAAGAAGTCCACCAGGCAATAAAACAGATGAAGAACAATCAAGCTTCTGGCCCTGATGGCATACCTGCTTAGGTCTTCAAAGTTGGTGGGGAAACTATGACCAACAAATTACACACTGCTTTTCAAAATCTAGAGCCCTGAAGAAATTCCTACTGACCTAAGGAATGCCAATACTTGTCACCATTTTAAAAACGGAAATAAGTCTGACTATGGAAACTATCGAGGTATTGCTCATCTCTCCATCACTGGGAAGATTCTTGCTCAAATTCTACTGAACTGACTGCTCCCTTGTGACAGCAAGGACCTCACAAAAAACCCTGGAACCCCAGGAGCCCCACCCAACACCGAGGGGTGCAAGCAGGGATCTCCAGGGAAACAGGATTACTCACCAGAGAGGTGGAGAAAGCCACACCTGGTGTGACATATGGTGTCTCCACGCCACTTTTTGAGCTCTCTCTCAATCAAGATTGGTGGTGTCCAGCTAATGCCATAAGCTGCAGGCACCACTGCAGGAGATGAAAAGGCATGAACAATGCTTCAGGGAGGAAGGAGAGACCCAACACCGGGCAGGCAGAGCCCATGGGTGGAGAAGCCTCAGAATGCCAACGCTTGTAGAGGACACCAGACACTCTGGGTCCCCACTGTATTTAATATAAGGAAGACTCAGGGAGCTTCTACATGGACTCCTATTGCAGTGCTGGTCACCTCAGAGCCTTCCTAGCAGGGAGGCAGAGTAGGGATTTAGCTATTTGGAGCTGGCTGAGGCATTTTATAGCCAGCCCCCACTTTCATAGATTTATAGATTCATGGGGATCCTTCTGTGTCTCTGAGGCCAGGATGCCAAGGAAGCTCTCCAGCCAGTGCCTGCCTGTGAACACTTATGCAGAGGTACTTGGCAGAAAGGTGGGTGATTGGAGGATCACCACAAAAGGAGGTGTGGTCAATGGGCATGTGAGACTGTGTCCATGAAACTGGAAAGAGCCACCAGAGAAGCAGGGATGACAAGGTATTGTGAATTTTCCTTACCCAGAGGGACTTCCTGGGGTACACCAAAGGTCTGAGGGCTTGTAGCCCTAGATGGACAGGGTTTTCCTTTTTTTCCCCCCTTTTTTTCTTTCCCCACCCCTGCTTCTCTGGGTGAATTTTTCTTTATCCCTGTGCCTGTTGCCCTACTATGCCAGTGACGCTGGTTGCCTGCTGAAGTCTCAAGATGGCATAGGTTGATTTTGCCCTGCTAGGTCCAGGACGGCATAGGCTGGTTGCCCTGTTGAGGGCCAGGATTGTTTAACCTAATCACCCTTCTGGGCAAGGACTGCCAAAGGCCCCAAGGTCTGAAAGCTTTAAGGCAGGCAGGCCCGCAGAGGCCTGAATGCTCATCACAGCCTAGAAAATCTGGGACTGGGGTGGGTGAGAGACTGGACCTCTCTATATACTTTTTTCCTTTGTGGTTTTTTTTCCCCCATTGGGCGTTTAATTGGGGATTAAGTGGCCCATAAGGGGTGCAGTCCAGCTGTGTGAAGAAGCTTGGCTTGTTCTTTTCTTCTGCCAAGAGTAGGGGAAGACCCAGGTGGAACAACCACTAGCAGTGGTAAGGGTGGGACACAGGGGAGAAGAAGCCCCACAAACTGACCCTTCAGCCTGTTGCATGGGACTGGCATAACTCTTCATGCGTGACCAACTCCCCCAGTACCAAAACATCAAGTTGTAGCAGGTGAGAATCACTGAGGTGGAAGACAGTCAGGAGGGAATGCTAGCATCCTCAAAGTAAGATCTGATGCAAGGTGAAAACTTCAACCAGAGGGGGAGGGCAAGGCCCTACAATACCCTACAAGGCCCTACATATCCCCAATAGGATCTATGGAAGATCTTACCAAAGTTTGGCTGCCCAAGAGAATTTATCATCATCTTAAGTCTCCTTCATGACCAGATGACTGCCTCCATCCTTTACAGTGGCTCTGCTACACAGCCTTTTGCCATTCAAACTAGCATCAAGCAGGGCTGTGTGATCTCACCAATTTTGTTTTCCATATTTCTTGTGGTCATCAAGATGCTCATCTGATACTGTCTGCCACATGGCATTGGCATTGAGTACAGGATGGATGGAAACCTTTTCAATCTCTCCCACTTCTGTGTCAAAACCAAAGTTACTTCAGCATTGATTGTACATTTTCAGTATGCTGATGATTGTTGCTGTCATTGCACATACTGAGGAGAACCTACAAATGGTCCTTAACTGCTTCTCTCAAGCATACCAGTGCCTGGAACTGACCCTTGCACCCACCTGGCCTCGTATAGGTGGTCTCTAGCAGCTTTAGAGCGCGCACCCAGTGCCGGCCACAGGGTGTGTCCCTGGGGCCTAGGCATTGGGTTGCATTCTCCCCTGAGGGAGGCCCCGGCACTCGTCTGCCTTGACTTGATCTTTTTTTCTTCAGTGGTGGGGCTCTTTTTTGCAGATTCTCGCAGACCAGGTGCTGCCCTTAGCAGGTGTTCTTGGGGCTCCACCTTCCTTACACCCCAGCCATGCGCCAGCCCTCAGGATGGCCAGATGATGGGTTTCTGGCCAGTCCATTGATGTTGTAACCTGTGCTCTCTCTCCCTGCCCATCTCTTGTTGTCCCTTCACCCAGGAAGGCTGGGAGCGTGAGACTGCCCTCGTCACGGTACCCACTCTTCTCTTGAGGTGTAGCGGTATGCTGAGTTTCCTCGCCTCTTTCCCCTTGACACAAGGAGGCACCCGAAGCCTCCCTCTCTGCTCTGGGATCTTGTGGACTCTCTAAAACAACAGCACAAAAAAAAAAATTAAAAAAAAGAAAGGAATAGTTGGGGCTCAGGGCTTCAGCCCACCGCATTCACAGGTCTGGCGTCTGTGGTCCTCAGAATCCCTCGACACTGTCCTCTTTGGCCTAGTTGCCCAGCCAAGCTGGAGAGATGCCTCTTTTAATGGAGCTGGGACCCCTCCTGTGGGTCTCTGTCTGGCTCCTTGTTGGGCTGCCAACACAGCCCATGTGCAGCCTGGGGAGAAGCCTTGCCTCCTGGCTCTAATGTTGCTGCTACCCCTGCATTTCTTCGCCACCAGCTTTTAAATTAGCCAGGCAGTGGTTTTTGATGATGTCATCAGCTGGCACCACTCCCAGCTTGCAATAAAAGGTTTATCTTTTTCATTCCTCTCTTCAAGCGGGTCAACCCTGTCTTGGGTCCCACCACAGGAGGGTGCCCCAGGGCCTCCGCTTGTGTCCTCCTGGGGACAACCCTTAACATCAGGAAAACAAAGATGATTCACTAGCCAGCACCAGGCCAATTAACTCCCCTGGCCAATATCTTCATTAATGGACAGGAGATGGAGAATGTTGAACACTTTGCATACTTTGGCAGACATTTCTCAAAGAAGACCAGCATCAATGAGGAGACCCTATGCAGGATCTGATGTGCCATCTCTGCCTTTGGAAGACTGAATCATCATGTGTTCAATGATCACGACATCAGGACTGGAGCATTGTTTCTACTATACAAGGCTGTGGTAATCCCAACTCTTCTCTATGGCTGTGAAGCTTGAGTGAAGTACAGGGACCACCTGAGAAGTCTGGAATGCCATCACTGGCACTACCTCTGGAAGGTCCTTGGCATGAAGTGGGAGGATCATTGCACAAATACCAGGACACCCTCATGGTAAATATTAAGAAGTGTGGCATTGACACCACAAATTGAAAAAAACTAGCCTGGGACAGGGCTATATTGTGAGAGAAGGCACATCTTACTTTGAGGGAAAACATCTCACCCTGGGGGCAGAAAAATGGCAGAAATGGAATGAAAGGAAAGAAGATTGAGAAATCTGTGGTCCAACCCTCCCTTTAACCAGTACCTGTGGCATTTGTCAGAGAATCTTCAGCTCTAGGATCAGACTTCTTAGCTATTAATGGACTCATTTGTCCCAGGAGAAGCAGGGGCCCAACCTTGCAGAACAACAGTGACATCTATTTTTGCTGATCAATTGGATCAGCTATTCCAGGACACATTCTAGCACAGCTGATGCTGCAACAAAAACAATATCTGTTTTTAGGCCAAGTAATCCCTAACCTGTTTTGTCATTACTTTAGGCTATTTGTCTCCTTCCCTATCTTTGCTTCCATGTGCACTCATCATCTGAAAGCTTCCCCTATTTGTGAAAACTGAAGTAAAGAAGCATTAAATACTTCAGCCTTTTCTACGCTGTCTGTAACTAGATTGCCTTATGCATTCTATAACAGACCAATTGTTGCTTTGGTTTTTCTCTTTCTTTTGACATAATTGTAGAATCCCTTTTTATTGTCTTTTATGTATCTTCCCAGTTGTATCTCAAATAGTGTCTTAGCTGTACTCATCTTCTCCCTGCATGCCCATGTAATACACTTATACTCTTCCCTAGTATTATGACCACATTTGGACTTGTTGTAGGATTCTTCTCTTGAGTTTCAACTCATTACTGTCTAGCCAGGATGGCCTCCTGTTGCACTTCCCATTCTTTCATTGCATCAGGATAGCTTGCTCCTGCACCTTAAGGAGGCCTCCTTAAAGTACAGCTGGCTCTCCTGGACTCCTTTTCCCCTCAGACTTGCCTCCTGGGGGACCCTACCCACCAGACCCCTGAGTTTGTGGAAATCTGCTGGTGCCTATACATGAGGAGCAAGGCTGCCTCAATGCGCTCTAATTATTACACGGCAGAGCAGACTCAATTGGTCAAGTCTGCTGGAGCCTGGTAATTACCACACTCCAGCAGACTCCAGCCTCTCATGTATCAACGTTACCCCACTTTAAAATGATGGCAGGGTTGCTTTAACTAAAGCTCATTGAATGAGGTTTTAGGGCTGCTTTAGGAGTCCTTGAGTGCGTCTACAAATGAATTTGATTTGGGCTCAGTTTACTTGGGAGTAAACTTCTGCGGATTAAGTGCTTTGAGGAGTTTTAGTTTGCTGCCCCTAAAGTCATGGAGCACCAGGCTCTGTGCAGGTCCACGGCTCTGCAGGGAGCCCTGCAGGCAGCCTGGCAGCCACCCAGGAAAACAGGCTCCGCCCAAGAAAAGTGGTGAGCCTGATCTTTCCATGGAGCCTACCTGTCTGCCTGAGCTGTGTGGGGGACCGATGCTTCCCTCCATGGCTGCAATGCCCCCCAGGAGTGCAGGAGCTGGGTGCCTGTGGGTGAGTGCTGCCTGCGGGGGGGCTGGGGGGGGGGAAGGGGAAGGGCACCACTGCCACAGAGGAAAGCACTAGCCCCCCCACCCACGCAGCCCAGGGACTGCTCTGCCCGCTGGCAGCTTGCCCGCCCCTCCACGATGGACAGGCAGGTAAGTCAGTAGAGTGTGTGTGTGTGTATGACTTGGGAGTTTAATCAGCCCTAAATTGAAGCAGTATTTTTTTTAAAAACACCGCTTGAATTTAGGGCCCCCACTTCATCTATACATGCCTTAAGACTGCATTTTGAGCTATTATGCAATCATTTCTACATAAACAGCACAAACACACGCAAATCAGGACAAAATATATTTTTTAATTAAATTAAAATATATGATTATGCATGTTTGATTTTTAATATATAATTTGTTTTTTTCCCTCCTAAGATGGCAAACCCTCTTCCCCAAAGGAGTACTTCCAGGGGCAAGAGGAGGGACTTCTGGTGGCAAAGGTTAGAGATTAGGGGCAGAACTTCCAGTCCCAAGATGGGGACCAGGGGGCGGGGAACCTGTCAAGGGGTGGAGCTACTCATGCGGCCCTCAACAGCTTGCCAAACTTGGTAAGCGGCCCTCTGCTCAAAATAATTGCCTGGCCCTGGACTAGGCAGTAGATTTTCTGCTCTTAGCACCAAACTTCCTGCAGCCCTACAAAGGTCCCCTGCCACCACTGTGGGAGCTCCAGGCTCCGGCTGCAGCTGGAAGCAGCTGGCAGCTTTCTTCAAAGTCAGCCTGACTCTGTGCTCCCTGGCCAACCACTTCCATGCCCAGGACCAGAGTGCACAATGCAGGGGCAGCATACGGCAGCTTTCTCCTTGCCCACTCTGCCTCCCCACACTATGGCTGCTCTAGGCCCTGCCCCTGGCAGCAATGACCAGTGCTCTGGTCTCCTGATGACCACTGCATTGGCCCTCCTGGTCTGCTGCGCCAACCATCTCCTGGCCCATGACTGTCTTACCCCACCTGGCTCCCCTCCATGCAGCGATAGCCTGCCTGGGTGCAGTGTGCTATCCCAGGGCTGCCACTGTTGCCACCACTGTGCAGCTGCCACCAGCAAGGACAACAACAAGGGGCTTCTGGATTCCATCACTGGGGCCGTTGGACCCTCCTAGGCCTTGGGCCCCACCACCTCTGGACCCACTTGGCCAGCCAGGACTAGAGGTGGTCTATCATCTAGCACATCTGGGATGATAAGTAGTGGCTGGAGGACTTCTGAATGACTGGGGCCACCTTCCAGGACCTCCTGGAGCAGCTCTGGCCCTACTTGGAGTGGCAGGACACCACCATGTGGCTGCCCCTCCCTGCAAACAAGCACCTGGCTCTCACCCTCCTGAAGCTGGCCCTGCCTGCCAGGCTGTGATACATCAGCCACCTGTTTGGCGTGGGCAAGGCCACCACCAGGGAGGCTGTCTTGAAAGTGTTCAGTGCTCTCCAGGACATGCTGAGGCCCACCGTACTCTGCGTGCATGATCCCTGGCAGTGGAGGCAGGGTTCCATGCCCTGGGCTCCTCGCAGTGCATCAGAGCCCCGGATGGGATCCACATCCCCATCACCTTCCTGCTTCATGAAGATTACCTCATTGCAGGCAGAGGGGATTTCACTCTGTGGTGCTCCAGGACATTGTGGGCCACCATGGCGCCTTCAGGGACATGAGCACCAGCTGGGTGGGTGTATGCAACAGAGATTTGGGTCTTCTTGTTACTTTAAGATAATAGCAGCCTGGCCAGGGACCACTGAAGGCTATGCAGGGTGCAGCAGCTGCAGGCTGCTAGGGCAACATGTTAATGGAACAATTAGCAGCTACCTGCAGGTGGTCAGCTGACCAGAGATAGGCAGGGCCCTGGGAGCATATAAGGTCAAGGCTGGGACTGGCAAAGGAATCTCTTCCTGGCAGACACAGGGGAAGGAGCTCCTGTCGAGGAGAGCCACCCAGGGATGCTAGGCCAACTGCTTTGCTGCCTGCAGGAACAGTAAGGCTCAGGGAGCTCAGAAGGGTCCCAGGCTGGGGGGTGTGGGACATGGTATAGGGGAGGATTTGGAGACATGCAATTAGCCCTTAAGGCTTGAGGTGCCCTGGGGGCATAGTTATAGAATGAGTTCCAGCAAGGGGCCTGAGGACTAGTGAGACGCAGTGAGAAGCCTGAGGACCAGTAGGGTGCTGGGGAAACCTATTGGGGGTTCAGTGGAACTGGAGCCATGCAAAGACCTGTGGGTAGCCTCACTATTTATCATTATACCATCAAGGCATGGCAGAAGAGATGGAAAGGCACCCTAGGGGTGGAGCGGGCCATGGTGATGGTGCCACCATGGCCACCCCTGGGACCCCAATGTATTACACTGGTGCACTGGCCAGGAAAGTTGGCCATGCCAGGGATTGAGGAAACCTGTGGGCCAAGTGAGGCCAGGCCAGATACAGTTAGATCTTGCCCAGCAGTAAGGTTAGGGGGAGGAATAGAAAACAGAGATGGAGCAGCTACTGCAGGCTTTAATCAAACAACAGATTGCTATGATTGAGCAGGCCCAGGAATGGGAAGAGCGGATCAGAGGGGTAATCCACTTGCAGCTTCAGCAGGCTGGAATCCAGATGGCAGCTAGCCAAGATTTGCTGAAGCAAATAGTGCAGATCTTCCAGCATGTAAAAAAAAAAAAGAGACCAGCTAGCTTCAGCTGCAGAGTACAGAGACCCAGTAAGTTTGGATAGTGGTGCAGCAGAGACTGTCAGAAAAAACTAATCCATCCAGGGTTTGAAGCTCCCAAGCAGCAAAAGTAAAGCAGTGTTGGAGGCTGACTGTATAGCCACACTGGAACATGAGCTGTTAAAGGCACAACTCTTTGAAGATGAAGTTGGTGGACAGGTGGAGTAGCTGCAATGGGAGCTGGTGGTACAACATTGAAACTGTGAGCAAGCTGAGGCAGAGGTCACCTCCCTGAGACAGCAGATGTTGACAGGAAGCAAAGAAAGCAAGAGCAAGGAGTTGAAATGCTTGTTGGCAGCTGAGGCCAAGAGCCGAAAAGAAGTAAAACATCTGACAGCACCAGAGGCAGAAAGAAGCCAAGAACTGGAGGCAAAGCTATGAGCCCTCCAACACAAAGTGGATGCTCTTGCCTCTCAGACTGTGGGAATGGATTCTGTCCCAAAAAATGAAAGCCGTGACAATTCAACAGAAGGGAAAAAGCAGAAGGCCGAGGTAGCAGTCCTGAAAAAAAATAGCTGCACAAAATAAGCATCAGCAAAAACTGCAGCAGGAGGTGCAGGACTGGCAAGAGAGGTGCATACAGAGCAAGCAGATTTTGTCTGTGTTGCAGGAAGACCTTGTTAGCATCTAAGCCCTGGTGTAGGAGCTGATGCCCATTACATATTTACATCATCATGGACAGGGTGAGCAAGCAGGGTGAGAAAACAGAGCAAAGAAGCACTTTCAAAAACTAACCAGGAGTTAGCTGAAGTCCGTGTGCAGAAGGACAGCTTGCAGGAGTGCTCCAGAGAGCCAACCTGGAGAGCTAACCTGGAAAATGGGAGACTGAGTGAACAGCAGCTGAGATGTGACACTGGACTCCATCAGTTCAAAAAAATAGGCAAACATAGATTGAGAAAACTTACATTGTAGCTAGGAGAGCTGGAGAGAGCTCAGTCCAAACTGGGCATAGGATTGCAAAGCTGAGTCAGGTGTGAGAGGTGGGTGGAGAAACTAAGTCTGAGGTTGAGGGATCAGAAAACAAAGACCCACATGAGGGCACAAAAACAGGTGTACTCCCAGAAACCTGCACCCCTGGAGGAAGGCCAAAAGGCTCCCAAAGCCATGGCAAATAATGAAGGTAACTGCAATAACATCTTCATCAGCGACTTGGACAAGGTGGTAAAAAGCACCCTGTTCAAATTCGCAGATGACACTAAGATGCGGGGGGAAGTGGGCACACTAAAAGGGAGGAATAGGCTACAACTGGACTTAGACAGGTTACAGGGGTGGGCGGATGAGAACAGGATGGGTTTCAACACTAACAAGTGCAAGGTAGTGCACCTGGGGGGGACGAACCAGCAGCATACCTACAGGCTGGGGAACTCCCTTCTCGTCAGCACAGAGGCAGAAAAGGGTCTTGGAGTCATTACTGATGCCAAAATGAACATGGGCCGACAGTGTGGGGACGTGGTCAGGAAGGCCAACCGCACCTTGTCATGCATCCACAGATGCATCTCAAGCAGGGCCAAGGAGGTGATCCTCCCCCTCTACACAGCACTGGTCAGGCCACAGTTGGAGTACTGCGTCCAGTTCTGGGCACCGCACTTCAGGAGGGATGTGGAAAGCATGGCAAGGGTCCAGAGGAGGGCCACTTGTATGATCAGGGGACAGCAGGGCAGGCCCTATGAGGAGAGGCTAAGGGACCTGAACCTGTTCAGCCTCCACAAGAGAAGGCTGAGGGGGGATCTAGTGGCCATTTACAAACTAGTCAGAGGGGACCAGCAGGCATTGGGGGAGTCCCTGTTCCCCCGAGCACTACCAGAAGTGACTAGAAATAACAGTCACAAGCTGGCAGAGGGTAGATTCAGACTAGACATCAGGAGGTGCTACTTCACTGTCAGGGCAGCTAGGATCTGGAACCAACTTCCAAGAGAAGTGGTGCTGGCTCCTACCCTGGGGGTCTTTAAAAGGATGCTGGATGAACACCTTGCCTGGGTCATTTGACCCCAGTACTCTTTCCTGCCATGGCAGGGGGTCGGACTTGATGATCTGCTCAGGTCCCTTCTGACCCTACCAACTATGAAGAACCCGACCTCAGGCACAGCCCCAACCCAAAGGGCAACTGGGAGAAGAGGGGGCAGAGGCAAGTCTCCATGACAGTGTCTGCTAGGGAGAAGGCCAGTGCACCCCAGAGGGGAATTGCAGTATCAGAGCACCAGGAGGGAACCCCAGAGAAGGCCAAACAGATGCCAAAGGGGGAAACAGGTTCTCCTGCCAAGGCCTGACCTGGTGCCAAACCTGCTTTGGAGAAGCAGGATTCAAGCCCAAAGAAAAACAAAGCTCACCCCAGAGTGAACCTCTGAGCCCCAGAAAGGCCAGGTAAGCCCCCAGAAGCACATGGGGCGAAGGCTACTATAGTGAGTCTTGTGGGCAGCAGGCATGTGGCCCTACTTGTACAGATGGTACGATGCCCTGCAGTGGGCAAACTCCCCTAAAAGAGCAAAGGGAGATGGTGTTTTCAGGAGGGAAGCAGAAAGATTATTGCAGGGGACAATACCCTGGGATACCGAGCACCAGGGGAGCAGCCATACCTGGACAAGAAAGCGCACAGAAGAATTTCTGAGTGTGGTAGAGGTCCTGCTAGCTATGAGGGGAACTCAGCAGCCAGTGCAAGAGCCTTGGACACAGAAAGCAAGAACACCCACCATGCCCCAGAATGAGCTGAGAGCTGATCTGGTCCAGGGCAAGAGAGATGAAGCCTAACCCAGTTTGGGAGGTAAGAGATGGTGGACTGAGATCAGGAATGGCTAAGTGGCAGAATTTTTTTTTTTTTTGCCTAACCTCCCTTAAGAGTTCAACTTGGTGGACTACTAAAGGGAAAAGGAGTGGACTTGTACAAGAGTGGCAAATGTAAAAATGAAGAAAGTGCCTGAGAAATAGGTGAGGTCATCAGTTCTTGGGACCTCAGAGGGAGATTTCATAGACATTAGGGCTGGAAGGGACCTCAGAAGATCATTGAGTCCAGCCCCCCGCCCAAAGGGCAGGAAGTCAGCAGGTGTCATAGGATCCCAGCAAGATAAACATCCAAATTTCTCTTAAAGGTGTTCTAAATAGGTGCTTGAACCACCTCCGGCAGCAGCCTATTCCAGATCTTGGGGGCTCAGACAGTAAAGAAGTTCTTCCTTATGTCCAGCCTGAAATGGTCATGGAGGAGTTTGTGACCATTTGACCTTGTCCTCCCTTGGAGCGCTCTGGTGAACAGACATTCCCCCAGATCCTAGTGAGTACCCTTTATGAACTAATAGGCCACCATCAGATCACCCCTGAGCCTACGCTTTTCCAGGCTGAAGAGTCCCATAGCTCTCAGCCTCTCATCATAAGGTCTGTTTTCCTGACCTCTGATCATGCGTGTGGCTGTCCTTTGGACTCTCTCAAGCTTCTCCACATCTTTTTGAATTGTGGAGCCCAAAACTGGATGCAGTACTCCAGCTGCAGCCTCACCAAGGCTGAGTACAACAGGAGAATGACATCTTGGGATTTGCTTGAGAAGCATCTATGGATGCAAGTCAGTGTTTTGCTCATTTTACTAGCTGCAGCATCAGATTGATGGCTCATGTTCATCTTGTAGTCAATCATGAATCATGACCCCTAAGTCCCTTTCATCCGTAGTGCTAGCCAGCGTAGTACTACTGACCCTATAAGCATGATGCAGGTTTTTCTTCCCAAGGTGGAGAACCTTGCATTTTTTGGTGTTAAACGCCATCAGGTTCTCATCAAACCATTTCCTAAGCCTGTCAAGATCAGCCTGGGTCGCCCTCCTGTCCTCAGGTGTAGACGCTTTACTACAAAGTTTGGTGTTGTCAGTGAACTTGGCCAGTCTGCTTTTGACTCCAGTGTCCACATCATTAATGAAGATGTTGAATAATATAGGCCCAAGCACAGAGCCTTGAGGGACTCCACTGGTCACAGCGCACCAAAACAATTGACTTCCATCAACCACCACCCTCTGGGCCTGACCACAGAGCCAATTCCCCAGTCAGTGGATCGTGGTGGAGCTGAGGCCATAGTTGGCCAGTTTTGCTAAGAGGTAATCATGGGATACCACATTGAAGGCTTTTTTAAAAAGTCAGGATATATGACAATTGCCTCTTCTTTGTCTAGATGATAGGTCACCTGGTCATAAAAGGAAATAAGATTGGTCAAGCAAGACCTTTTTAGAGTGACAATAATTTGGATTATTAGGGAACACTGGATTTGCAGCTGAATACAAGGCATGCCCTGTGGCCTAGCAAAGCTGCTGACCAAAAGGCAGAATGATAGCAAAGCCAGACATTTGCTTATGCTAAGTAACCATTTTAACTATGTCAAGCATTTTTCTGGAAAAAGCAATTAAGTCTGTGTGTTGTGAACCAGCTACAGTAAGAAACGAGATAAGATACAGGGTCCCAAAAAAAGGTAAAAGATGTTACAACCCAAGACATAAAAACAGACTGGAATGTGAAAAACAACACATAATTGGTAACAATCCAAGATGAACATATGCAAAAAGGTGAATGATAATTGGTGAAGAAGCCTCCAGAAGCTTCCGGGTTTTGGTCAAAGTCCGCCCACTGACCAAAGAAGAGAAGTCAAGGTCTTAGACATGCGCTCATAGCAAAAAAACATGTAAATGAATGAAATGCATAGGCAATTCCATGCTAATGAAGCAAACAGTAAACAGAGGCAGATTTACCTTCTTAAAGGGACTGGGGGCTGCTATCCATTTATGCTTATGTTGTAGCCCAGGAGCTTATGTTTATGCTATGTTTACACCAGCAGTTTGGGTTGAGACAGTAAGGGGTGCTTTATGGAGGTCCCATTAGTTCCCAAGAGACACATGATTGCCTTAAGCCTTGCCAGAGGAAGGCTCAAGGCTAGAGCTACTGTTGAGCCTAGATATGGGTGGAGTGCAAGGCTGTAGAGCAGACAGAGGCCCAGGGCTTGGTGACCAGAAAAGACAAGCAAGAGGTAGTGCCTCAGAACCAGGTCTGATAAAATGGGCCCAGGCTAGAAGACCTAGCTAGATTAAAGGGGCAGAGGCTGAGAAGCCTAAAGCCCCAACAAAGGGAACAGTGTTACATGGTATAGGGAAGGATTTGGATCTATGCAATTAGCCCTTAAGTCTTGAGGTGCCTTGGGACTCATTCTATAACTGTGCCCCCAGCAAAAGGCCTGAGGACTAGTGAGGCCCAGCAAGAAGCCTGAGGACCAGTAGGGTGCCAGGGAAACCTCGTTGGGGTTCAGTGGAACTGGGATGACACAAAGGCCTGTGGGAAGCCTCACTATTTATCATTACATCATAAAGGCATAGACGGAGAGATGGGAAAGACGCCCAAGGGGTGGAGCAGGGCACAGCCACCCCTGGAACTTCGACATGTTACAGCAGGTAGCACCCACAACTCCACATGTTTCACAACTTTGGCCTGACAGGCCTGGTGAATAGTGGGCCCTTCGTGCAGGGGGTGCTGGACCTGCAGCTGGGTGCCATTGCGGTCCCACCCTTCCTCATTGGTGACCCTGCCTACCTGCTCCTGTCCTGGCTCATGTGGCTCTACACCAACCACCTGGACCCCCGCAAAACCCACAACTGCTGGGTGAGCCAGACCTGCTCCCTGATGAAGTGCACCTTCTGCTATCTCAAGGAATGCTGGTACTCACTCACCTCCCACCTCAAGCTCACAGAGGACAAACTCCCATGGGTCATTGTCCCAGCCTCTGTGCTGCATAACATTGATGAGGCTCAGGGAAAACTGTTCTGTGTGACGTGGGCAGAGGAGATGGGGTGGTTAAAAGATAACAGGCAGCAAAAAGATCACCTGCAGCCCCCCTACCCCAGGCCTTGGGCAAACAGCACATCCACTAGCAGGGGTCAAGGCACCATGTGCAGGAGGCCCCAGCCCACCCCCAGCACCACACATGTCAGAGGAACAAGTTTTTATTTCCCTGACATGAAGCAGCCCCCCCCTGCTCCCTCCCTCCCCCCGCCCCAAAACAAAACAGAGCCCCTCCACCACCCACCAACAATAAAACAACCTCTTTCCTGTGTAAACTATTTAGAAAGTGCTTTGTGTGGTGTCCCAGGGTGGGGGTGCATAAGGGGCAGAGACCTGGGGATAGGCACCCAGCACCCCAGCCTCTGGCCATTTCCCCATGGGTGCAGATGCCATGGTGAGTGCAGTAGGCAGAAAGCTTACCCAGGGGTGACAGAAGCTGCTGGTCCCACAGTGTGGGCAGCTCTCCATCCAGAAGGGCCAGAGAGGGCTGGCATGTGGTCCCAGCCCAGATGTAGGCAGCTCTGGCTCTGTACCCACATGGAGTCAGGGCAAGTGGAGGGGCACCTGAGGTGGAGGCCAGGCCAGGGGCTCCTGGCTACTGAAAGCAGCATCGTATCTCCTCCCAGGCTCAGACAGGGGCTTGCTGCTGGGCAGCACATAGCATCCAAGGAGAAGGCAGGCCTAGAGTTGGGGGATGGGCAGCAGGCAGCACAAAGGCTACTACCAGGGCCAGAATGGTGCCCAGCACCCAGCAGTCCTCATCCATGGCCTGTACTACCCAGGCCAGGATTGTGTTCTGCTCCCACATCAACTCAAGCTGCTCACACTCCAGGGCCAAGTGCTTTACCTGGAACTCCCAGTCTGCATGGTCCTGTGCATCCTTTCAGGTGATGTCCTCTGCTCACCAGGACCATAAGTCCTCCAACTGGTCCTCCGACACCACTAGCAGCTGCTGCACAAGGGACAATATGGTCCTGTGTCCACCTCTGGCAGAGCCAGCTCAACTGCAGGACCCTGGCTGTGGGTGGTGATGACCCTGAGGCTGCATCCTGGTTGCCAAGTATGGCCTCAACCCCATGTGCAGCTGCAGGACCTGTAGAGCCAGGAGACAAGCTGTTTGTGAGAGTTTGCAACATTTCTCAGATAAGCTGCTCAGTACCAGGGGCCATGCACTGCCCAGCCTCAGCTCAGGGGTCAGGCGTGCACAGGTGCCCAGAGACGATGGCAAGTCAGCCAGGCAGGCTTGGGCACAGGTAACCACTGGTCAAGCCCCCTGTCCCTGGTTGGTCCCTAGGGGCCAACAGGCCACTGGGTGCTGGCCACAGGCAGCATGCCTCCCCTACCCTATTCCCAGGGCAGGACAGGACAGGCTTCTGGCAGCACCTGCTGCTACAGCTCTAGACCCCACTACCTCCCCCCTCCTCCTGCAGGCCAACCACTCTGTTGTGTTACTGTCCACCCTTGGCACCTGGGCTTGGGGGATGCAGGGTTCCTTAGTGACTGGGATGAGGAGCTGCCCACACCCTCACCCACCTTGCAGAGGGCCTCTCCTGGAAGTTGTCCTGGGGCCAGCCCCCTGCCATGCTGCCACTGCACCCCGAGTGTGCCCCTGCTACACTTGCCCTGGACTGTGTGGAATGAACTGTTTGTGCAGACCAAGGGGTACTTGACCCATTACATGCTGCTGCTGCTGATCTTCATGGTGCTCCAGGAGCACCTGGTATGGGAACCTGAACTATAATGGCATGGGGACGGAGGGCAAGCCTGGGCTTTCCTGCAACCTCTGCCACTACATCGAGGGCTACCTGTGACTGTGCTACATGTCCCTGCCCCCCTCCAGCTTATGAGGGCATTGCTGCCAGCATCAACACATTCCTTGGCATGCAAGAGGCCCGTGTCCACCTAGCTGCAGGGGTACAGGCTGTTCCATAAAGTTCTGCACTATCTTCTGCCTCCCTGCATCCTGTAGAGGTGAACCCAGGGCTAGGGGAGTACAGGCAGGCTATGTGGGGAAGGAGGCCAGGGGCAGGGGCAGAACCTCCCCCAGTGCAGGCCTTACCACATGGCTAGGGCTGGCATGGCTGGCAGCTCCACTCAGTCCTGGCTGTCAGTGATGGTGTGCAGCTCTGGGCGGTGTCCTTGAACAGTGAGGCACAACTCAACAGGGGGCGTCTTGGGGAGAAGCTGGCGCTGCTGGCAGTTGGTGGTGTCATGGCCAGTCACACCTCATGGTGGCCCTGGGGTGCACAGCTGGTGAGGCAGGCACTAGCCAGGGCTCTCCGAGCTGCTTGTGGAGACTACAGACTGGGAGCTTGGCAGGATGGGCCTGAGAAGCCTCCTCTGGTGACATATCACCAGGGGTGCCAGGACTGGCAAGGGGCTTGGGCAGGCCACCCGAGCTGCTGTAGACCGCACAGCTTTCGTCTAGGTCCCAGGGTGCAGGGATGGCATCCAGTTGCCGCATAACGGGGATGGGCTTGTGGGCACTGCTGGATCAATGACTGTGGTTGGTCACGGCAACCCACTATTCCCACAAGGCCTTGACCTTGATGTGGCACTGCTGTGCTGACTGGTTGTGCCCACATCTGACCTGACAGCACCTTATAGATGTGGGCATTGGAGTGTTTGCCCCACTGAAACTGCTGCTGCACTTCTGCCTTGCCCCACAATGCCACGAGGTCACCAGTTCTCTTCCTGGACCAGCTGGGGCCCTGGGTGGTGAGCATGGGTGTAGGCACAGAAGTGGGCAAGAGCCTGGGTGAGGATGATGCCATCGGAGATCCCACACTGGCTCTCTGGGCCCCTGCATGGCTGTCCCTGCACTGCCAGGCCTAGGCAGCTGCTTGCCCAGTGCAGCAGCATAGCTCAGGATTGGCAGCCTCCTGGCAGAGGCAATGCCCCACAATACCTGCAGGCTCTGGGCATGGTGGATCTGACCTGGCCAGCCAGAAGTTGCCTGCAGCTGGCCCTGGGAGCTGACAGGCCTGGCTGGAGGCTACAGCAGGGTGTGGCTTCCTGAAGGCCTGGACAGTGCAGTCCTGGCAGCTGCACAGCAGTGTGGTGCCAGGCAGTGGTGCTGGGGTATGGGCAGGCTGGCACAGCTAAGCTGTGGCCTGCCCAGGTGGAACAAGGTCTGGAATAGCTTCAGGCGCCTTGCATGTGTGCCCTGGAGCTTAAAATGCTTGCAGGCTTTTAAAGCCAAGGCAGGGGCTTCCATAGAGGCAGCCCAGCCCTAGAGCAGAAGCCCCCAGCCCTGGGGCTAGTCTCAGGCTGGCCCCCTAGTGATAGAGCTGACATGCATAACTGTGCAATAACTTATCACACTTAAAATTTTCTACCTGCATTTGCAAGTAGCAAATTACTCGTGATTAAGCATTTTTATTGTGCAATAAGTAGATGTGCAATAGGCAGCTAGAGTCCTTTAAAATGAGAAGTGCCTATTGCTGTGCTAGTTGCACAGCACTATTACTACAGGAGAGTAACAGGGGAAGCAATGTGATAATTACTAAGTGCTTGCTCTGCTGCTATAGATCATCATGGAGGCTGGCAAGCCAAGCACATTACAGATCACCTGCAGATGGTCTAATGAGTCACCTGACCAGAAGGGAAAGGGCTTTGAGTCATAAGTCCAGGCCATAGGCAGAACTAACAGTCTGGCCTTGGAGGCTGAAGGAAAGGAGCTCTTCAGGTAGATGCCTGCGGATGATGCATTGAGTGAGATCCTGCTATGCCTACTGTGCCACAAGTACAGGGCAAAGGGTTGGCAGAGGATTAGAACCAATATGGCTGGTAATTGTCTTAGAGAGCCAGTAGGCTTAGATAATTAAGTTACAGCCAGTGCATTTATGTTCTTGATTTGAGTTTAACTGGCAGTTTTGGTGCTACTAGAAAGGGATGATAGGAGGTCTCAGTGGTACACAAGGGGCATGTGGCTGTCTTGAGTCCTGCCAGAGGGTAAGGGCTTGAATGTGGCAAGAGAGACAAAAGCTTGGAAGAGGCAAAACAAGGTTCAAGAACCCATAGCCCACAAGGGGCAGGAACAGAACTAGTTAGCACATAGCCCTGAGGGGCAGAACATAGGGCCAGGGGGGTCCACAGCCCAAAAAGGGACAGAAACTGAGTACAGAAGGCTGTAAGGCCAAGAAGGGCAGAAACAGGGCTAGATAGTCCACAGCCCAGAAAGGGGTGGAGATTGGGGTAGAGAGCCCACGGGTAGGGCAGAGGTAAGAGCTCAAGAGCATGACATAAGGGTTGGAGCTTAAGCCAGACCTAGTGTAGTGGGTCTAGGCCAATGGGACCAGCCAAAGCAGTGGGGGCAGAAGCTGGGAAAGCCAAAGCCTCAACAGGAGAGTAGAGGCTAAAGGCAGCCTGGACATGTGGAGTAATGTGCCTACTTAAGGGATGACTGGAAACACCTGTGAAGCATAGGCATGGCTGTAGGGGAGGTACAGAGGCTGTGATTAGCTCATGAGGCAACAGGTGCACTTGGGAGGCATGTATAGTTCAAGAGGGTCCACATAGTGGGAATAATTGAGTACAAGTAGTGGGGTCCAAGTGGGATCCACCGGTAAAGAGGATAGATTGTAACTCACTCTAAGACCTTGGGGCAGTCCCCCTTTACAAGTTCTATTAACAAGATCAATACAAGGCAGGAGAGAGCAAAGGGAGGGACCTTAGAATTAGAGTGGAACAGGAGCTGAGTCCCCACCAGTGGGCATAAGAACCACCCTTGAGGAGTTAGAACTGTTACAGTGCCCCTCAGGTTCCACACTGTGGTCTCCTCTCATGCCCCTGCAACCACATGCAGATCACCAGTTGAGAACTTAAATGAAAACATAAATACACAGACTATAACAAAACTCTAAGCCTACCAGCTGTACAATGAAACTGTCCTCATCCTGGGTTACAGTTCACTGTGAGCCTTCAGCCCTTTGCTTGTAGTTCTCAAGTGCAGCAGGATCTCAGGCATTAACCTGAGCCACATCCCCCTCACTGCCAAGCTCTTCTTCCTATTGCTTGTAGTACCAGTCTGACTGCCTTGCTTGGCTCAGCCCTGGGCTTACATGCCTCACAAGCCCCACCCCATTCCAGTCAGGTGGCTTGCTAGCCTTGGCACAGCTGCCTCTCTTTCTTTCTAATGGGCTGCTTACTGTTGCTACCCTGGCTGCCATAGAAGTGCCTTTATTGTACAGGCAAGGTTTTGCCTTACTGTACTATTGCTGGTGTTAGAAATTGTGTGCGAAGAAGGGGGTTTCCTTCTCTAGCAACACAGGAAGCACAGCCTGCACTCCCAGGTGCCCACAACTTCCCCCATAGTAACTAAGCATGATAAACAAGCTTAACGGCAGACCTGTGCCTTATTTGGTAAAAACTGTTAAAATTGTATTGTGATGGGAGCTTACCCCGTGGGTTGAGCAGAGTTATGCAATACTAGTAATTTTCCCCTAAAGCTTTGCGCATGCGAAAATCTTGTGTAACCAGAGAATATAAATAGGTGTATGAGAGTGCAACGGGGGTCCCTCTCTGTCTTTCTAAGGTCGGGGGACCTTCAGCTGAATAAACTGAAAAGACCACACTCTTGCCTCTTGTCTATTTGAGTCTCAGCTGGGAAACGAGCCCCATTGGATTTATTTAAGTTCACATGAGGACCCTTACCAGGTTGGGAACCATGTGAAGTAGTTTCCCAAGCACTGGGCAGCTAACCCCACAATAGGCACTCAGCCTACAAGTCCCTGGCTGTCTGTTCTCCTACAGCCAGTCTATAACATGTGGTTTCCTCTTCCCTGCCCCACCCCTCCTAGCCTGAGGATATGCTGCTGCTTCTGCTTTCATGTAATAGGGGCTCTCTTCAGGACTGGCCATATGTTAAATTTATTTTTTGTATTTAGAATAAAGTGTTTGGGTCTCAGCTGATTACGTGGTCAGTCCATCATTTCATTTTTTTGGTGCAGGGGCTATGCCAGGTTACAATCAGTTGCAGACTGGGTACTGTTCTCTACAGTCATGGAGATTAATGATTCTTTTGGGTTTTGTAGATTTCTGATTGCTGCTAACGTGTACATTTCCAAGGTCTGATCAACTCACTGACATCTATAGTTGTATGTTAGAGGGTGCTTTAGATTAACTGACTCCTTTGGTTCCATTGGTTGTGCTTTAAAAATATTCTGTCAAAGTTTTAAGCAGATGGGATCCAGATTAAAGAGACAATGCCTGCAACAATTAAATAGTCAATTCAAAACTAAGCCTCACAAAAGGTGTTAAAGGGAGCTGGCCTGAAAACTATGTTGGATAAGGGGGAGATTCAGTCACCCGCTGTGCTATTTCATAAAACTAGACTGAATGGGAGTATAAGAATAAGGTGAAATTCATCCAGCCAGCTGGGACTTGATCTAAACCCTATGGAAGTCCATGAAAAGATTCCCTTCAACTTTAATGGGCTTTGGATTAGGTCTTGGATGTGTTTACATGGGATGACAGGGATTTCTCAGCTTCAGAAATGTCTTTCAAGGACACTGAACTGAATAAGTTCAATTATTGGTCTTGATGTTCAGACAGAAGACAATGGAGTGGAAAATATTCAGGTTTTCACAGAAATTTTAGGTGAGGCATGCAAAAATATTCAACCCTGAATGCCTAAAATTTGAAATCTAGGTGTATATTTAAGCATCAGGATAAAATCATCATATTTTCAGAGATGTTCAGCTCCTAACTATTCTCACTAAAGTCAGTGAGAACCGTGGGTGGTCAGCACATCAGGAAGTCAGGTCAGTTATTCGGTGTCTAAATATGGATTGCTTTCTGGAGTACAAGTTGAGACAGATGTCTGTAGTGAACAATGAATACTTTTATTCATGGCTAACACCCTTGTTCATCTGTGAATATCCATAGCAATACAAAGAACAGCCATCCCTTAAATGTTCTTATGAATATGTGAATGTTTATGAATTCTAAAAAATAAGAAGCATAGCTACAGAAGAACAAGCCCACTGCTTTCAATCTGAGTGAATGTTTACTGTTTGACTTAATTCTGTTTTCTAGTATCCAACCATTTCAAATGGTTCATTTCCTTCATTTATTCTGTTTTTTAATGAATCAGGCTTTCTAACTCACTGATAATTTTTATTAATTTTCTCTGATATCTTTCAATTTTTCAACACCTTTTTAATAATAAGGTGACTGGAACTGACCGCACTTAATCAGGACTCCATCTGTTCTTAATTGGCATAGCTCTGTTGACATCAAAGTCCCTTTAATCTTTCAGGTGTAGTCATACCAAGCATGTGGAGGAAGGGTTTATCATCTTCTCTTGCTGGCTAGAAAATGGTATTTAGAGGTTTGCCTTTGGGAATTGGCTTGTATGTAAAGTAGATATGCATTAGAACAATGTTCCAGGGGGATGACAAGGGTTAACTGATTTCGAAAAGCTGGTTTGTGACAGTCTTCTACAAGGCCCACTGTCTGAAGCCAGCAGACACACAGGCTGGGAAATTGAAGGCACGTACCACACTGTTCCATAAGATGAAATAAGGTGGCATTAGGTTACAGGGCCCAGCTGCAAAGCCCTTGGGATTTCTGGTTTTGGTGAACAGACCAAATTAGGAGGCCCAGTAGATAACGACATTAAGATATGTGGGCATGTGATGGGTTTGTGAAACAAAGGAATATGCTGACAGGACAGAATGTGGACAGTATAATGACCACAGGGAAGCCAATCAATGATGCCCAGGGGTGAAGAGTCATCAAAGGGGAGAAAGGATACAAAATAAGGGATTTCAGAGCAGCAAAGGGCCCCCAAGGGGGGAACCTGAGGCCACCATGGACAGAGGGCACACCACTACCCTCTTTCACACATCCCATTGGGCGGGGTGGGGAGGTCCTCAGCCTTTGACCTCCAGGCTGCTGACATCTAACGTTGAAGAAAGAACCTCAGGGTGAAGCTTGCATACTGGCCAGACATATCTTCCCTCTGCAACAGTTCTAGGACTGGTATATATAGAATTATTTGCATTATGCTTATCTGCTATGACCGGGAGTGTTTACACACGTATTTATGCACACCTAAAATTAAGGCAGACAAGGTTCCTTGGGTGAATTTGATATCTTTTATTAGACCAACCCAAATGGTTGGAGCATAGTTATTAAGCAAGCTTTCAGGTTCAAAAACCCTTCGTCAGGCTAAGGAAGCTTCAGCAGTTGGTGTGTGCTCTTCCTGAATAGAATGAAAAGTAAACAAGCCAGGGGCTGGGCTGGGCTGGGGAGTCAGCCCAGGATCATCAGCTGCACCTCCAGAAATGTAATATACCTCATCCAATGCACCAAATGCCCTGATGGAAGATATGTAGGAGAGACCAAACAACTGCGCACCAGAATGAATGCACACCGGAAATCCATCAAAGACAGAAACACTCAATTACCGGTGGGGGCACATTTCTCACAGGAGGGCCACTCTCTCTCCAATCTCTCAGTCCTGATCCCCAAGGGAAACTTACACAGCACTTCCCAGAGGCGAGCCTATGAGCTCCGTTTTATCAACCTGCTGGATACTAGAGATCATGGACTAAACATAGACATTGGATTTTTGATACATTATAATCTGCCTGGCAACTGACTCCCCAGCCCAGCCCAGCCCAGCCCAGCCCAGCCCCTGGCTTGTTTACTTTTCATTCCATCCAGGAAGAGCACACACTGACTGCTGAAACTTCCTTACCCTGATGAAGGGTTTTTGAACCCGAAAGCTTGCTTAATAACTATTCTCCAACCATTTGGGTTGGTCTAATAAAAGATATCAAATTCACCCAAGGAACCTTGTCTGCCTATGTCCTTAGACCAACACGGCTACAACCCAAACCCCTGCAACATGGAAGATATCGAATTCAGCCATCTAAAATGGAAACTGTACAACATGAAAAAGAAAGAAGCCAAACTCAACAGCAACATATATTTTCTAAGCCTTTGCAAGAAACACAACATCACTCCCCGAGGACTGAACATCTACAATCCCCTGACTACTACACACAACTCCAAATATTTTTCACAGCTATGCAGAAGAACTTCAGAGAACATTAGAAATCATCTACTTCACCTACTCTACTCCAAAAGAGACCAAATCAGGAAGGATATCACCATACACTACAACAACTTAAAAGATAGAAATCCATGCATGTTCCCTGACAATATACAGTGGATACAAAGCGACTATGAAAAACTTTCTACAGCATTCATCCTACATAAAAAGAAGAAATGGAACAAATTACTCCAAGAACAAGCTCCCCAGCCACAAAACAACCATCAGAGGAACAACACCAACACCTTCCAACCTTCCAACCTCAGACCTGATGAAACTGAAAGCAGCAACCAAGCCACAAATATTATCAATCTCTCCACACACACGCTTACCAAAACTGAAAAATCTGTCCTTTCTAAAGGCCTAAATTTCTGTCCAGAAAAATACCCTAATAAAATACTTCAATGTGGAGAACTAGAAGAATTCTTCCGACGCCTCAAAGAATATTTCCACAACCAAACTGAACCCACTCCCAACAACAACGCATCCTCTGACAACATTCAGGAAAGGATCAATGCCAAAAAGCCCAAAAAAACATCAGATTGGACACCTCGCAGTGGATGAAACCCTAACCTTGACCGCTACATTGACTGCTTCAGGGAAAGAATGAACAATGAAATAATCAGCAACACGCGCCACCACAACAACCTCTCTCTACCAGAGAAAAAGGCCATAGAATCTCTGAGATCTAACCACCAAATAGTAATAAAACCAGCAGATAAAGGAGGAGCCATAGTCATCCTAAACCGTGAGGATTACATAAAGGAAGCCAAGAGACAGCTCTCTGACACCACCTACTACAAAGAACTACAAGAAGATCCTACTCCCCTTTTCACCAAAAAACTCAACAATACCATCAAATCATTTCCATCAAGACTACAAGAAAAACTACAGACCTTGATCCCCCCGCTACCTAGCCTGGGGACTTTTTACATGCTCCCTAAAATCCACAAACAAGGGAACCTTGGCAGACCTATCATATCCAACCACGGGACCCTAACTGAGGAAATATCAGGTTTCGTTGAATCAATCCTAAAACCGCTTGTCACCCACAGAGCAAGTTTTGTACAAGACACTACAGACTTTCTACGGAAACTTAAAAACATAGACCACCTTCCCAGCAACACACTCCTAGCCACCATGGATGTTACCAGCCTATATACCAACATCCCACACCAGGATGGCATCCAATCCTGCCTTACATATCTACAGGAACAAGATTACAACCCAGAATACAGGCCCAAAGATATTACTGAGCTTATACACTTCATCCTCACACACAACAATTTCATTTTTAATAATCAACACTTCCTCCAAATGATGGGAACAGCTATGGGCACTAAAATGGCCCCACAGTATGCCAACCTTTTTATGAGCCACCTGGAAGAAGACTTCCTTAAGAACTGCACCATCAAACCCTTGCTATACTTACGATACATCGATGACATCTTCATCATTTGGACTGAGAACCTGCAATCTTTGATTGAGTTCCACCAGAAATTCAACAGTCACCATCCCTCCATCCGATTTTCTTTAGAATACTCCAGCACCAACATCTCCTGTTTAGACACAATGATCAGTATCCAGAAGGGTAAAATACAGACCACAGTATACGAGAAACCCACAGACCAACATACATATCTGCACAGAACCAGCAATCACCCGAAACACACCAAAAAAGCTGTGATATACAGCCAAGCCCTCAGATACCACCGCATTTGTACTGAAGAGAACATCCGGGATTGCCACCTCACCAATCTTAAACAGTCTTTCACCCAGCAAGGACACTCCTCTAGAGAGGTAGATTGCACGTTTGAAAGAGCCATCTGGATACCACGTGAAGAACTGCTGCAGTACAGAAGAAAAACACCCACAAATCGCACACCGCTGGTTATGACGTATCACCCCTCCCTTGAACCTGTACGGAAAATCCTCAAAAAATTGCAACCCATATTAGAAAGAGACCCTATTCTTAAAGAGATCTTCCCAGAGCCACCCATCCTAGCCTTCAAACAAGCACCGAACCTCGCCAACCTCATCACCAGAAGCAAACTTCCTCAAGCCCAGAACACACCAAAAGGATCCAGACCGTGCCAGGACAAGAAATGCAAAACCTGCCAACACATCTCCACCACCCCCACTATTACTACACCCCACAACAGAGCCATCAGCATCCCTGGATCTTACAGCTATCAGCATCCCTGGATCTTACAGCTGCACCTCCAGAAATGTAATATACCTCATCCAATGTACCAAATGCCCTGATGGAAGATATGTAGGAGAGACCAGACAACAACTGTGCACCAGAATGAATGCACACCAGAAATCCATCAAAGACAGAAACACTCAATTACCGGTGGGGGCACATTTCTCACAGGAGGGCCACTCTCTCTCCAATCTCTCAGTCCTGATCCTCAAGGGAAACTTACACAGCACTTCCCAGAGACGAGCTTATGAGCTCAATTTCATCAACCTGCTGGATACTAGAGATCATGGACTAAACATAGACATTGGATTTTTGATACATTATAATCTGCTTGGCAACTGACTCCCCAGCCCAGCCCCTGGCTTCTTTACTTTTCATTCCATCCAGGAAGAGCACACACCAACTGCTGAAGCTTCCTTAGCCTGACGAAGGATTTTTGAACCCGAAAGCTTGTTTAATAACTATTCTCCAACCATTTGGGTTGGTCTAATAAAAGATATCAAATTCACCCAAGGAACATTGTCTGCCTATGTCCTTAGACCAACACGGCTACAACCCAAACCCCTGCACCTAAAATTAATACACCTTTAAGGTGCATTAAGGTAATTTAGGTATGTGTCTACATGTGGATGTCCTAAAGAACATTAAGGTGCATTAAATTTAGGCGTGAATAGATCAGTTGCATTATCACATGTGCAGATGTGCTAATGCACATTAACGTGGTTTCTATCCATTGATGCACACCGTGTTAATGTGCATTAGCACATCTACACATGCGCTGTGACAGCTTTTTGCATCTAAATTTGATACCTGCTTTATGTAGGTATCAAATTTAGGCTCACATAGCTTTAAATCACCATTTTTAAGGTGCGTTAAAGGTGTGCATGTGTAGACACATGCCCTTAATGCGTGTTAAAAATGGCGATTTTAGGCTAAGCCCACAAAAAGGCACATGTAGACGCACCCACTGTGTAGCAATAAAATTTGCCTATTATTGAGTGGAGAGGCCGTGATCAGTCTAAGGGTTTGGGTCTGCCCAGAACAAGATATCTGGGTGATTAAATCCAGTACCAACACTCTGATGTGGCTTCTTTGTATATGCAGCTGCAAACTGCATTGTTGATGCATTGCAAACTCATGGTTATTTTACTGTCCACTCTCCATTCTAGGTCTCTACCACTATTACCCACATCCAGGTTTCTTCCTGTGAATAATCTGTTACAGATGATTTACCCTATATGTATTTGTTTTCACGTTTTTTCATTGCGGAACTTCATTTTTAATGTTATACCCATGTTTCTGATGTCTATAGGTCTCTCTATATGAATTCTCTTACCCTTCCAGTGCAGCTCCCAGCCAGCTTGGGACTGGGTGGGGATTTCTTCAAGAAGTCTGGGGCTGGCTGGAAGTATACCTTCTGGGACAGTTCCGGCCATCCCTGGGCTGCTTGGGAAAATTCCCAGCCAGCTCAAAGCTTGCTAGCAACTTCCCCAGAAGAGACAGTTCCCAGCCAGGCCCAGGCTTCTCAGGGAAATCTCCACCAAGACTCAAGCTGCCTGGGAGCTGCACCAGAAGGAATGGTTCCTGGTTAGCTCTGGGCTGCTTGGAGAAATCCCCACCCAGACCAGGGTTGGCTGGGAGCTTCCCCTGAAGTGGGACAGCTCTTGGCCAAACCCAGGCAGCATGCAGAAACCTTGCTGGGCACAGGGTTTGTCCTCATTTGCACAGGGCCTGGAATGTTCTGCAGTGATAGCTGTCTCCTGGCCCCATGCATGTCAGGACCCCTTCCAATGTTTATGGGGCAGGCAGACAGTGGCCACTGAGCTGGAAGATCACTCCTGGGCCCCATGCTTATGGGGACCAGTCTCATGCTCCTGCCAACTCCAGGGCTAACACCCCAAGGGACACTGGAGCTCCCCTTGGATGCTGCAAGGGGCCAGAGCAGGGTAGGAGTAGCCCTATCCTGAGCTGCTTCTATTGGGCACACCCACACATGCAGACGTGTGCTTGCAGCAGGTCAAATAATGGCAGCACAAATTTGTGCCAGAGATTTGTGCCTCAGCACACATGCCTGAACATGCACTTTGGTGTGGGGCAAACTGTGCCACTTGGGGCAAACTGACCCTGTCGAGAACCTCCCAGATTTGCAGCCAGGGGGAGCTGAAGGCTGGGGCCAGCACGTGTGCTGACCTAAACAGTATAAAAAGCTGCCCTGGGAAGTAGCTCAGGGATACTTGCCCTCAGGAGCTTCTGTGAGAAAGTTAGCCATGCCCCTTCCTGTCCTAGGTTGCTGCTGGTTGCTACAAGCTTGCTCTCAGGAGCTTCTGGGGAGAAGATTGCCAGGCCCTTTCCTGCCTCTGGCTACTTCTAGCTGCTTTGTCTCTAGAGCTTTTGGGAGTCAGTTGGCTGCAGTCCTTCCTGTCTTGGGCTGCTGCCACCCCCCCCCCATGGGGGGGGTTCTCTGCTGCATGCTGCTGCCCCCCCTTGGGGTGGGGCCCACTGCACTGCACCCCAGCTTCTACAACTCTGTTCCGGCCTGCTGCCTGGACTGCTGCCAGGACATGGTCAGGGGACAGCCTGGGGAGGGAGCATGCGCTGCCTGTGGGCCCCTCCTCCCCCCCCATCACTGCCAGAGCCTAAAAGTGCCTTGCCTGCCCCAGCAGCCTTGGCAGGCCAACCCCCACCTTCACCTCCACTTTCACCAGAAGCACACCCTGAGTGGCTGAATTGGATGGCTCCTACCATTGCTGCTGCTGCTACCCATTCTCAGCAGAGAAGGATATTCTCTGATGCACCATCTTGCACCACCTGACACCATACCTGCACTGGATTACTTCCTAATTGACTGACTGCTCCTGCTGTTCCCTCACAGCTACCTCACTGCATCTGATCCTGTGTTGTCTTCCTGCCTACTGCTGAGCACCTGGCTGGAAGCATGAGGGGCTTCTGGACAGATCTTCAATAAACAAAGCCCACCACTGCTCCAGCCATCTTTTACATCTGCCTCTGTAGCCTTCCCTGTGTGTTTTGCCCTTGTATGGTAAGTCCTGTGGTCCACTTCTCCCTGCCCTGGTGTTTGTTCTGTGGCTGAGTAAGCTAGCTTGAGTTTCCCCAGCCCTTGTGTGAGCGTGTGTTTCACATCCCCTATATTCTTAAAGTATAGACCTCCTGGGTTTTTTCCTGTGGGGCTGTAGCTTAGTGAGCTTCAGCCCCCTTTCTCTCTATTCCCTTTTCCCCCCACAACCCCAATCTGCCCCTACTAGATTCATAAGCCCAACTAGGTTTTTCTTCATTGTCTTCCCTGCCCTCATGTGAAACAATGGCAGGGTGGGAACCTTCTTGGGGGGGAGGAAGATGCCCCCACAGAGTTTCCTGCAGCCCACACTATGGGGGTGGATCCCAGCCAAGCCCCCAAGGGGATGCATGCCCCTGCAGCCTCCACCCCAGAGGAATAGTCTGACCACCCTCCTCTGGGAGTGGAGAAGCCTGCAACCTCTGCTACAGGGGCAGGCAGGACTCCGATAGGGAGCCAACAGGGCCAGGGAGTCTCCCCTGGCCAGAACTTCCTGTAGCCCCCACAATATGAGGGGCAGATCCTAGCCAAGCCCCTGAGATGGCTCATGTCCCTGCAGCCCCCACCCTGGAGGCAGAGTCCAATTGACCTCTGCCAGGGATAGAGAAGCCTGCAACCTCTGCTGTGGGGTTAGGTGAGACTCCATCAGGGTCAGCCCCCCTGCCCTGGCCAGGCCACCCCCAGAGTGGTTCTCAAGCCCCCTCCCCCACCATCAGGGACCCAGGGCAAGGGAAGTGGGAAGTGTTGCTTTTCAGCCTCCTCCACATCTGGGGGTGAGAAGTGCAAGGGCCCTGCCCCAAGCCTAGACCACCAATGCCTGAGGAGACCAGGTGTGCTACACAGCCAGCATACCCACTCAGCCTGCCCCCAGCCCCACGAATGCAGCCCCCAGGGGTGGGGGGGCTGCAGCTATGCACAAGCAGCTGTGAGGAGACCTGATGCCAGGGGGCCTGGACCCTGCAGTGCCAGCCCTTCCAGACTGGGTGGCGGGGCCCTCCTTTCCAGCACTCACCTTCAGGCTTGGGGTGAAATGCCAACTGTTCAAGCAGGAGAACCTGCACTTTGAGACCTGGGTGCAGGCCCTGGATCTGGTAGTGGGGCCCCACAAGATTGTGGTGGCCTCCTGCTTTCATGGCAAGGGGATCTTTTTCCTTGCCTCAGAGGCAGCTGCAGAAAAGGTGGTGGAGGAGGGGGGGGGCTCATGGTGAAGGGCAAGTACATCCCCCCTCGAGCTGCTAGAAGAGCTGGGGACCAGGGTGGTCCTCAGCTCCATCCCTCCCTATATCCCCCATTAGGCCCTGCTCCCCTAGCTCCAAACCCTGAGGAGAGCTAGCTCCTCAGTGGTGGCCCTTTTGCTGGGGTGCTGAGACCCCGGCCTCCACCACGTGTGCTCTTCCTTTTGCCAGGTTATGATCCAGCTGGAGGTAGGAGTGCAGCTGGAGGCTTTAGGGTGCCTGGCAATTCCTTATCAGGGGGCCCTGGTGAGGATTTTCTATACACTGGGGGACCTGCAGTGCTTCCAGTGCTGTGCCCCGGGGCATTTGCATTATGAGTGCCCCGTGGGCCAAGCAGGGAAGGTATCCATGGGTCCCACTAGCAAAAGGGGTGCCCCTACCACCAGCACCCTGACCCACAGCTATGAGCTGCCCCCTGAGCTCAAGGGACCCCGTCCCGCAACCAAGTTTGGTGGAGTCCTGAGGAGGGCAGTGGCAACCAAGGGGAGAGAGGGAGCAGGGATCCCATGCCCCTAGTCATGCCCCTGTTGTAGCTGCCCCCACCAACCCTCACTCTTCTCCTACTGGAGCCTGTCCACCTGAGGACCACACCATGGCTGAGTGGGTGCAGGTCCCCTCTGGGTGCAAAAGCAAGAGAAAGGCCCAAGTGCAGTTGGAAACCTCTGATGTTGTTACCAAATTTGCCCATTACTTTGGGGTGTGCTCATTTATTAGGGATAGTTTCTAGGGTCTTGGTGATTCTGTCAATGTGCTGCTTGTGTTACTATATGGAGCTGTATTTCTCCCTTCTGCAAGCCCTCACCCCCAGTGGAGCTATCTTGCAGGACTCAATCTCAATGGGACTGGGTTCCTCCAGTCACCAAATCAGTCATACACACAAACACACACAAATTAACGTGACACGCCTGACCTGGCCGGGCTGATCAGCATGGACAGGCTGACCCCCTCATATGCCAAGAATCAGTTCATAAGAGCAACAATAAAATGCAGTCAGACGCAAACACACGGGTAAACAGAATCCCTCTGAATCCGGCTGGGTGTCCAGCTGACACCCTCATGGGCCAGCATTCAGTTCATAAGGGCACGTCTGAGTCAAACTGGGTCGATCAGCCTGTACAAGCTGATCCCCTTATGTGTTTCAAACTCAGCACGTCCCAATCTTTGGCCTCTTGATGAGCAGACCCCACAATATTTTTGGGCTTCACAGGGATCTTTAGCTTGGGTAAAAGAAGCGTTGTTGCAGAGCACGGGAGGAAAGAGAAGCAGAGAAGGAAAAATATACCCAATTACTACCAGTTTGACTATAAAAGTTATTTATTGTTATGCATATGAAATATATAATAGTACTAGTAGTAATAGACATGCAAAAGAAAAACAAACACAAACAACGACAATACTACCCTGGTTTCACTAAGTATTTGGGGAAACTTAGCTCAAGCTTAACTGATACAGTTCAGGTTCAGAAGTTTATGCCTAGAGAGAAGAGAGAGAGAGAGAGCGTTGGGATCTCACCTAGTCCAAGGTACTCAGGGTGCAAAGCTGACAGGCACAGTCCGTAGCACAATCCTTGAAGAGAGAGACAATCTGTTCTTCCAGCGTCCCAAGAACGACAGGGGATGGTGTCAGCACAGGAGTTTTCTTTCTTTCTTTCTTTGTTCTCTCGAAACCTCGAAACTCAAGGCAAAACGTAACAGTGCCATTTCGCATTTCTTTCTTTCTTTCTCTGTGGAAAACAAATGGCGGCTGCTGGCTGTAATGTCCGTGTTTCTTGGGAGTGGGTTTCTTGCCCCTTTTCTTATCGTAAGGCACCAGCTGCTTAAGAAGTGAAAAGGCTGAGCTTTGATTCATGCAGACTAGATTTGATATGAAGCATCTCCTGCAGAACACCTTCTCTTGCCATGAAAAAGCAAAACTAAAATTATTTACCACACTGGATGTGTCTGTAAATAAAGCTTACATCTTTCTTTCTTTCTTTCTTTCTTTCAAGATGGCCGCCGACAGCTGAAGCCCTTCTAAGCTCCTCCAGCTCAGGTGCTTTCAGCTCGTTGCCTCGCACTCCCTGCCCCCCTTTTCCTGTCCCCCCCCCCAAAACAACCCTTGCCTCTCCCCACCCTGTCCCTGGGGACCCCCTCCCTGCCCGTTCCCCCCACTTTCTGAGCCCTTTTCCCCTGGGCTCTGGCAGCCTCGTTTGCCTCTGCCCCTCCCCCACCCCCGCCTGAGTTGTCCCTTTGATTTCTGCTGCCTCCCTCCCCCAGGGCCCCTTCCCTTGGTCCCTGCCATCTCCCCTTGCCTTGGGGCTTGCCCTGAGCCCCTGCGGGGTTGCTCTGCTCCCCCTCAGGCCGATTTTGGGGCGTTTTCAGCCCCCTCCCAGTCCCAGTCCCCGGGCCAGCCTGAGGCTTTTTTTTTTTTTTGCTGCGCTTCGCAGTTTAACCCTGTCCTGGCGAGGAATGGCGGCTCCTACGCCTGGCAGCTGGCATGAGGATGTCTCTCAGGACCTCCCACTGTCTCATGGCCTGAGGGTTCATGCCCCTCTCCATGTGGGGCTCGAGGCTTGAGTGGAGGCTCTGGCCGCCCTCCTGGGATGGCGTACCATCCGCTACGCGGGGCGCGTGAACACGGTCCCGATGATCTATTTGAGCAAGCCCGCCTTGGTTGACAGGGTGTGTGCGGAGGGCCTGGACATTGCGGGCATCCACTACCCTGTCACACCCCTAGAGACTCAGGCAGTGAGGGTGGTGATTTCCAACGTCCCACCGCACGTTTCCAATCGGGAGCTGGCCAGGGGACTCGAGGCCTATGGGGTTCCCGCGAGTCCTTTTCGCCGCCTGCCGATGGGAAACAAGAACCCTCAGGGCAAGCACGTCCTGTCCTTTCGGAGGCAGGTCTTCATGCTCCTCAAGGAGGGCCCCCAGTCGCTGCCTCGCTCCCTGAGCCTCACGCTCGAGGGGCGGCGGTTTATTATCTATCTGTCTGTGGGAGAGACCACGTGCTTCAAGTGCGGGGGCTCCTCCCACCTGGCCGCGCAGTGCCCTCGGAGCAAGGCGGCCGGACCATCGCCGCCTGCGGCAGCGCCGAGAGACGGCGCGTCGACCTCTGGGGCACGCGGCAGGCCCAGGGAGGCTGGGAGCTCTTCCTCCCGACCTCCTTCCCCCCCCGTTCCATCTCAGGGGACCGGGGTCTCCAGCGGGAAGCCATCGTCCAGCCGAGGGGCTGGTGCTACTACCGTGGCCCCACCGCCCCCTCCCCCGTCTGTGGCGCCCCCTGCCCTCGGTGCGGCAGCCCCACCAGGTGGAGAGGCGGACGCCTCCCCTTGCCCCCTGCCTGCCCCGGCCGAAGTGGCTGGGGTGGCCGGGGACTGCGGTGCTGGAGCCTCATCGGATGATGGGGCTCGGGCATCCTCCCTACCACCCGAAAAAGAGAGGGAGATGAGGGGGGCCTCTCAGGACACCCCATCCCTGACAGACCCCTCCTCGGCCAGTGCCGAGGACCCCCCCACTACAGGGCCGGACCCCGTTCCGGCTGCCACACCACCCGCCCCGTCGGATGTAGCCACCGACGAGGCAGACTTAGCGGGTGGGGGGGAGGGGCCTTCAGGGGTCCCCCTCCCCTCGCCTGTCCCCCAGCCCCCGGAGTCAGGCGGCAGCAGGGATAGTGGCGAATGTCTCTCTTCCGGTGGCCTGGCCCCGGGGGTGGCGGGAGAGCCCGCTGCCCCTTTGGTCACGCCCCAGCCTACCGGAGCAGATGGGGACGTTAGCGAGATGGAGATCCAGCTCTCAGAGTCTCGCAAGAGACGTCGTGAGCGGGATGGCCCCTCCCCCCCCAAGAAGACAGGGAATGTCCTCGCGGAGCCGGTCCTCGACTCGGACGACGAGAGGCGGCTGATGTGCCTGGACATCGAGGGGGTCGACGCTGCACTTGCGGGCGAGCTCCCGCCGGGGGTGCGGCCTCGCCGCTCTTCCGTAGGCAACATCCACCCCAAGCTGGCGGAGCCCCCCTGGGTCTCTCCTGACTATGGGGGACTCCTGTCCTTGCTGAAGCTAACCAAGGGGCAGAAAAATGTAGCGGGGCACATCACCCAGTGGTGTGCGGACCCCAAAGTGTTTGTCAAGGCTGCCAGGGCGGCAGTCAAGCTCATGAAGCAAGATCGGGGCACACGTCAGATGGCCTACCGTCTGGACAAGCTTGCCCAGAGGGTGAGAGTGGAGTGGGGCCTGGGCGGGTCCCTCGACTAGAGTAGGGCACGGTAGGCCTTCCCTGACCTGTCTGTATTGCCTTGCTCTGCTCTTGGGTGCTCGCTCTTCCACCCGCACCCTGCTTTGCTCCTCCTCTCCCACCCCCACCCCCATGGCAGCCACAACCATTGGCACCTTCAACGTCAACGGCTGTCGAGACGCGGTGAAGCGCGAGGCCGTCCTGGAGCTCCTGCGGCAGAAGAGGCTGGCCGTCGCCTTCCTACAAGAGACCCACTCTGACAGGTTCAACCAGGCGGCCTGGCGGGCTGCCTGGCGAGGACAGGTGTTCCTGAGCCACGGCACCAGCCTCCGCGCGGGGGTCGCGACACTCTTATCGCCGCAGCTGCAGCTTGACGCGGCAGTGCCGCGGGAGGTCGTCCCCGGCCGCCTGCTGACCGTCCGCGTCACCCTCGCGCAACACCGTCTGCTGCTCGTCAACATCTATGCGCCCTCCGATGGCCAGGAGAGGGTCGCTTTCTTTGAGAGCTTGGCTGCCCTCCTGCGCGACGCTAGCGAGGATGATGACCTGCTCCTCCTCGGGGGCGATTTCAATTGCACCACTGCCCCGCGCCTCGACCGCACAGGGCCTGAGCCCCACCTGCCCTCCGCTCGCAAGCTGCAAGCTGCCCTGGAGGGGGCAGACCTCGTGGACGTCTGGCGAGCCCTGCATCCCGATGCGCGCCAGTACACCTGGGCCAAGACGAGTGCCGGCAGTCTCACCATGGCTCGCCTCGACCGCCTTTATATCACCAGGCACCACCTGCCACTCCTGCGCAGCAGCCGCATCGCTCCCTCGGGTCTATCAGATCATGGCCTGGCCTTCAGCGAACTGAGCCTGCCGGGGAGAGCCTGTGCACGGGCACCGTATTGGTGTTTGAACATTAGTCTGCTCCAGGACTCTTATTTCCGGGACTGCTTTGCCCACTTTTGGCGGAGGTGGGAGGCTGCGAGACCGAGCCACTCCTTCTGGAAGCTGTGGTGGGACGTGGGCAAGGTCCAGACCCGAGCCTTCTGCCAGCAGTACACCCAGCTGGCCGCGAACGAGACGCGCCGCCGAGTCCGGGAGTTGGAGGAGGACGTGGCGGAGCTCGAGGCTGCTCTGCTGGCCGCTGGTAGCGACGCGGCACTGAGCGAGAGCCTCCGGCTCCGCAGGAAATGCCTGCGCGACTTGGCGGAGAGCGCGGCCCGCGGCGCGAGGATCCGCGCCCGCTGCCAGGAGCTGGTGGAAACCGACGCCCCGACCCGCTTCTTTTTCGACCTGGAGCGGCAGCGGGCAGCGAGCAAAGTCTTGGACCATCTCAAGACTCCTGAGGGCCGGGTCATTACAGAGCCGGGCGAAGTCCGCGAACGTGCCGTCGCCTTCTATCGCGACCTGTTCGCGGCCGAGCCGTCGTGCCCCGAGGCCACGCGGGAACTCCACGAGGGCCTACCGCGTCTCGATGCCCTGGAGGCCGGCGAGCTGGAGCGGGACTTGTCCCTGGAAGAGCTGGCGGCCGCCACGGCCGGCCTCGCCTCCGGCAAAGCCCCGGGCCTCGACGGGCTGCCTGCCGAGTTCTACAAGACCTTCTGGCCTCTCCTCGGCCCCAGCCTCCTGCGCGTTTTCCAGGAGAGCCTCGCCGACAAGGTCTTGCCGATCAGCTGCCGCCGAGCGGTGCTGACCCTGCTGCCCAAGAAGGGAGACCTGGGCTACATGAAGAACTGGCGGCCGGTCTCCCTGCTGTGCGCGGACTACAAGATTCTGGCCAAAGCGCTGGCCACCCGCCTCCGCGCGGTCATGGCCTCTCTCACCGGGCCCGAGCAGAGCTACTGCGTGCCGGGCAGGACCATACAAGACAACCTGTTCCTGCTGCGGGACCTGCTCACGGCCAGCGAGCTCTTTGGCCTCGACGTCGGCCTCCTCTCTCTCGACCAGGAGAAGGCCTTTGACCGCGTGGGCCACGCCTACCTCTTCCGCACGCTGGAGGCCTTTGGCTTTGGGCCCCTCTTCACCGGGGCCCTCCGGGTCTTGTACCGGGACATTTCCAGCCTGCTCAAGGTGAACGGGGTGCTTTGCGCTCCGTTCCCCGCGCGCAGGGGCATTCGCCAGGGCTGTCCGCTGTCGGGCATGCTCTACGCCCTGGCCATCGAGCCGCTGTTACACGCTCTGCACCGCCGCCTGAGTGGGGTGGCCCTGCCATCGGCCACGGGCCCGTCCGCTGGCCCTCGTCTCCGGCTGTCGGCCTATGCGGACGACGTCACCGTCTTCCTCGCCACCCGGGAAGACGTGCGGGCTCTGGCAGATTGCCAGCGGGCCTACGAGCGCGCCTCCTCCGCCCGCATCAACTGGGGCAAGAGTGACACTCTGCTGCTTGGCGCATGGACTGGCAGGCCTCCGCCGGACTTGCCGGGGGGCCTCGCCTGGCGCCGCGAGGGCCTCAAGGTCTTGGGCGTGTTCCTGGGGCCGACGACCTTCATGGCGCGCAACTGGGACGGGCTCGAGGAGGGAGTGGAGGCCCGCCTGCAGCGGTGGCGCTGGCGCCTGCCCAGCCTTTCCTACCGGGGGCGCGTCCTCGTCATCAATAACCTGGCGGCGGCCACCCTGTGGCACCGCTGCGCGGTGCTGGACCCTCCGCCGGAGCTACTGGAGCGACTGCAGCGGCTCCTGGTCGATTTCCTGTGGGACGGACGCCACTGGCTCCCACGAGCTGCCCTCTACCTGCCCACCGGCGAGGGGGGCCAGGGCTTGATCGATCTGGCCAGCAGGGTGGCCGCCTATCGGCTGCAGGCCCTCCAGCGGCTCCTGTACACCGAAGGCCACCTCCCGTGGCGACAGCTGGCGTGCCGATTCCTGCGGCGAGTGGGGGGCCTCGGCTTTGACCGGGAGCTGTTTCAACTGGACCTCACCTTCCTGAACGGGGCGGTCCTTCCCCCGTTCTACCGCAGCGTGGTGCGGGCCTGGCGGGCGGCCTTCCATCTCTGTTCCCAGGCCAGGCACCTGCGGTTCCCGCAGCTCCTTCGAGAGCCCTTGGTCCACAACCCGGCCCTGCACCGTGTCGTGCCGAGCCTGGCCTCCGCCAACCTCACGGCAGCTCTCGTCGAGGCGCGCTCCACCCGCCTGGAGCACCTCCTGGACCCCGCTCGGTCGGACTGGCTGTCACCCGAGGCCCTGGCTGCCCGGCTGGCGATGCGCTCCGTCCGCACCGCGGGGCGGCTTCTGCGGGCCGTTAGGGCCGCCCTCCCGACGGAGGCAGCGACCGCCCTGGAAGCCCATCTCCAGACTCGCCGGCCCCTCCCCGCCGCAGACGCCGCAGAAGACGCCTTCCCACCGCTACCCGTCATCCCAGCGGTACCCGGCGAGCTGGCCGAGCGGCCCAACACGCTGCTCAGGCTCCCGGTGCCCCCCAGCAGCAATACGGGCTGCCCTTTTGGCACCCTGCCCCGCAAGGGCCTCTACATGTGGGTGGTGCGCACCCGGCACGCCCAGGTGCTCGCCGGCCGCCCGGACACCGCGTGGCGGCGGCGCCTGGCGCGGCCCAGGACCCCGGCGTGGCGCACGCTGTATAAGGCGCCCATCGCCAAGAAGACCGGCGACCTGCAGTGGCGGCTCGTGCACGGCATCCTGGCCACCGGCACCTTTGTGCGTCACTTGGAGCCAGCGGCCTCGGCGGCCTGCCCCTTCTGCCCGGGGGTGCTGGACGAGGACATTTTCCACGCCTTCCTCGACTGCCCCCGGCTGCAGCCTCTCTTTGCCGCCCTGGGCGCACTGCTTCGGGTACTGGGCCGAGACCTCTCCGAAGACGCCTACGTCCACTCCTTTCCGTACCGGGCGGCCGAGCGGGCCACGGTCAGCCTGGCCAACTTCCTGCTGGGCCAGGCCAAGATGGCCACCCTGAAGAGCCGGCGAAACCAGCTCAGCGGCACCGGGATGGTCGACGCCCTGCAGCTCTTCCGCCTGCTGGTGCGGGCCCGCCTCTCGCTCGAGTTTGAGCACGCTGTCCTCCGGCGGACGGTGCCCGCCTTTGAGGAGCGCTGGGCCCTCGAGGGGGTGCTGTGCCGGGTCGAGGCGGGACGCCTGATCCTCGCTCTGTGATGCCACCGGCTGCTCAAGCCGCAGAGACGCGTCAAGCGGGCCGAGGCCCTGGACTTTTGCTCGTGCGGGTCGACCCCGGAGGCCTCCATGGGTGTCCCTGCTGGCAGAACTGTAAATACTGTAAATAGTCCTTATGTTTCGTTGTGTTGGTTGGTTTTTTTTTTGTCTAGAGTGTACGGGCAGGCCTTGCAGGCCACGAGCCCAGGCCTTGTACATGAGGCCCAGAGCTTCGGGCGTCTTTGTACATGCTTTTGACTGGCTCCGAGTCATCACCCTCCGGGGAATAAAGGTCTCTTAAAAGTCAAAGTCTTTCTTTCTTTCTTTCTTTCTTTCTTTCTTTCTTTCTTTCTCCTTCTCCTTCTCCTTCTCCTTCTCCTTCACCACACACTTACAGTTTTTTATACCCTCAGTTCAGCTGCTTCGAAGCACCCTCAGTAGTGTAAATCATTGTCTTTTCTATTGACAAGGGGTTATCTGGTTTGGACCATCTCAGGAAACTGATTGATAATCAGGAAACACTTAAGATTAGGGAGTAACCAAATACTTGGGAGCCAGCTTGAGATTCCTATGGATGGCAGATATACTGATGGGATATCTCATGGTTTCTTCAGGAACAGTATATAGCTTGCAGCATCAAGATTTTGGATTTTTACTTGTTGTGCACAAGCCTCAGCTTAGCATGACTTTTCCAGATCTTACTATAGTCTTTTAACAGACTTAAAGCAATTATTGGGGTGCTCATAACCTTTTGTGGAGAGGACTCCCACCAGTCGTCTCGGGAAAGATATGACAACACCTGTGATTAGGGCTCCAACGGGCTGGACGCTGTGATGAACCCCTAACCATTGTTCAAATGTTGCCCATACCCCCTCTGACTCGGTCTCTTGCCTCAGCATTCCCTAACCCGGCAACCGAGTTTTAGTCAATCAAGTTTAAATAGGCCTCCCATAGTGGGACCGGGGAATGTACGGCCTGAGATGCCTATTAAACTTAGAGCTGTGTGTGTGTGTCTGGTGGGGGAAAAGTCCTTAGTAAATCCAGATTAGAACTGGTCTGATAAATGCTGAGCTGGGTGTGTGTGAACATGTGCTCCCCTGCTTCTCTGGTCCCAGAATTCACTGCAGTCTCTGCTTCAGGCTTTCTGTTCTCCATCTCTCATGTAAATGAATGGTCATCTGGTTCCATCTCGGATGCAAATGAGACCTAGGGCAGTTGGTTCAGTCTTGTCACCCTTATCTGGAGAGTCTTAGGTGTGTCTCTCACTGCATCTTAATCAGTTTTGTTTAGGTAGAGAAGGGGAGGGAGGGGAGGTGAGTCCTTTGTGAGTCAGACAGACTGTATCCTGTGCCAGGGTTGCCCAAGAACACAGAGCTGAGACGTAACAATGTGGAGGACTCCTCTCCCCCTCCCAAGACCACCACATGGGGTGGGGGGGAAGGAGCAGCCTAGCCTTCAGGGGCCTCCCCAGATGCGCCTGATGCTCTACCCCCCAGAAAGATCAAACAGGTGATCCCCATGGAAGAGGTTTTGGGGCTGCTAGACAGTCCTGAACAGGAGCCCATGGAGAAAGGCCCTGGTCAGCAGAATGAGGGGCTACCCCCTGAGACCACAGGTGCCAAGGCTGAGGCCTTGGCCTACCCAAAGGAAGGCCTGGCAGCAGAGCCTCCTCCCTCTGATCTGGGGGATACAAATGCCCTGTGACTCACTCCGGTGAGTCCTGAGGGAGGGGGTCCCCTTTCCCAGGACCCCAAGACAGATGCTGAGGCCACTCTAGTGCCTGACTGGTCTCTTCCCTCCCCTCTCAGAAAAGCCTCCCCTCTAGCCTGCCCCATAGTCTCACACCAGAGGCGGTTGCAGTGGGGTCCCCTAATCAACAGGCTAATCTTGTTGGGGACCCTGCACATACTCCCTGGGGCTCCAACTCTACCGCACCATCTTGTGAAGGGGTAGCCCAAGGGGCTGCAGAACTCTCCCAATCCCAACCAGATTCTGGGCTCTTAGCAGACCGGGGTGGTTCAAATGATGCCTAAGGAGCCCACTGAGCTCCAGGACTAGGAGGAGGATGCCCAAGAACCACCAGGCTCCATGGAGCCTGCAGACCTCTTGGTCCCAGCAGTCTCCAGGGATGATCTACTTGCATTTCTTGACTGTGACCACACCTGCTGGTCCACCAGCAAGGTACAGCTTGCCTTGGACCACTGGGGAGATTTTGACAGCATCCTCACCACTGCGAGGGCACTGGCAGGGGAAGGTGAGGGGCCCAAAAGCTGTAGCACCTGAGTCTGTAGGCAGGCCCGCAGTTTCATAGGTGCCCTCTATATGTATGGGAGGGTGCTACATGAGCCAGTGGGCCCCACACTGGGCGTTGAGATGTGCGAGGCCCCTGCTGAACCATCTACTCTACCCCCCACCAGCCATGAGGTAATATAAGACTGTGACCCTCAACATCCACGGCTGTAGGAAGGGTTTCTGGAGATGCTGGGTGCTCTCCTTCCTTCAGGAGGAAGGGTAACCCCATAGTATTCTTGCAGGAGACCCTGACAACTCCAGCTGATGAGCCTAATTAGTGGCTGGAGTGGGGAGGCAGGGTCTTTTTAGCCACCTCTCGGCCACTTCTTGTGGGGTGGCCACTCTGTTCTCCCTAGGCCTGCAGCCAGAGGTTCTCCAGGAGAAGGCGTTTGACAGAGTGGATCACGGGTATCTCACAGGCATGCTGTGGGCCTTTTGCTTCAGGTCCCACTTCTTGCAGGCTCTCCAGGTGCTGTACACCTCTTCAGAGTGTTTTCTCAAGCTCGACTGGACCCTGACAGACCCCATCCCATTCAGGAGAGGGGTGTGTTAAGGCTGCCCACTGTCAGACCAGCTGTATGCCTTGGCCCTGGAGCCCTTCCTCATTCTGAGGAAGTGGGTGGCAGGGTTGATGCTCCGGGAGCTGACAGTGTGGCTGGTCCTGTCAGCGTATGCTAATGATTTACTTCTCATGGTCCAGGACTTGGGTGACCTGGTGTGCGTGGAGGCCTGCCAGGCATTGTACTCAGCAGCCTCCTCTACCCAGGTCAATTGGGTCAAGAGCTTTGGCCTGGTGGTGGATGATGGGTGGCAGGTGGGCTCACTCCCACCTATGTTCTGTGGGATCCACTGGAGACCAGGCTCTCTGCTCTACTTGGCGGTCTACTTGTCCCCAACAGACCCCTCCCTGCCAGAGAACTGGCACCAGCTAGAGGCAAGGGTAGTGGAGTGGCTCTGGGCATTGGCAGGGCTTCTGAGATGTCTCTCCCTGCATGGGAGAGTGCTGGTGCTGAACCATCTGTTCCTGTCCATGCCCTGGCACCTCTTACACACCCTGCCTGTGCCCACTGAGGTCCTGGTGGGGCTCCAGAGATGGGCTCTGGAGTTTTTCTGGCCAGGATGGCAATAAGTCACTGCGGAGATCCTGAGCCTTCCCTTGCAGGAGGGCAGCCAGGGCCTGGTTTGCCTGCACAGCCAGGTCCTGGTGTTCTGCCTTCAGGCCCTGCCGCAACTGCTATACAGTGTCGGTAGCCACACAACACAGGGCCATCTGGGGCACGCTTTCCTCTGCTACTTCTGGGGGCTCCTATACAACTGGCAGCTCCTTAGCCTGCGGGACTTCTCCCTGAAGGACCTGTGAGGGCTGTCAGATTTTGGCTGTCCAGGACCTCTTTTGGGTCAGGAGGCAGGTCTCTGCCTACAGGTCCCCTGCAACAGTCACCCAGGGTGCCGACCTGCTTGTTGAGCCCCTCCTCTGTGTGCGGGCCGGGCCCCGCTCCCGCCACCACGTGCGGGTCGGGAGGGGTGATCCGCGGCCTGTCTTTCGCACACGCGGGCTGTGGCCGGCAGCCCGGGCACGCGGGGTTGAAGAGAGCCGGCGGCGAGCTAGAGTTAGTCACAAACGTGTAGTGGTTGATTGAAAAGATTGTTTACTTACACCCAAAGATGGTATTGGTGTAGGCTGGACAGGTTTCCAGGCACAGCTCCCGCTTAGATCCTCGCTAGAGGACCATGACAAATTCGATTGCTCCCATGGAGTTGTTTAGGCTCCGCGGGTCCGGTTCGGTTGGGCTCGAAAAGCTCCCCGGAGTTGAGACTCCGCGGGTTCGAAGTTACAGGAAAGGGATACGTCTGGGATTGCGATCGGCGACGGGGAGAGGCTAGAAGCGAAAGCTCCATAGGTTCAGTTCTTAAGCCTCTATTGCCTGCTTAGAGGAGGCGTGTTGGGTCCGCGAGGGTCCGCAGCGCTTGGAGATCTTCACACAGAGTCTCTCTCTTCCTCCCTCCTCCTCCGACTTGGGCGGAAGCTACCCAAGCCTTTTGTATGGCTAGCAAGCCAATAGCTAGCCGCCACGTGTGCCTACATTTGGAGTTGGCCAATAATGTGGCGCAAATCCGAATACAAATGGCGGGAACTCCTTTGCAGCGTGTATCACTAGTATGCAAAAGAAATGCACCCTGCAAAGAAGCTGTAATTTGGCGGGAAATCCCCCATTGCACCAGAGTTCTCTCTTGCAGCAGAGAACTCTACCATGCAAAGAAAGCTACAATCGGCGGGAAAATAATTTAGCGGTGCCGAAGCGCAAACACAAACAAAAATCACAACTTTGGGTTGTGACACTCTGGAACCCCCAGCTAGAGGTGCCAACAGTAGAGGCACCCCAGTTGTGACAGAGGTTGATCCTGGCTGGTGTCACCTGTATTGGAGACCTCCTGCACTATGATAGGCAGGACTGAGTGGACCCCACTGTGCTGGCCCAGTGCATGGGTCTACCCACAACACATCTGACCTGCCCTCTGGTCCAGGAGGGGAAATCTGCCCTACCTCCTTACACCCTTAACTTTGTTGACCAGGTCCTGTGCAACGGTGGTCCCTTTCCCCCCGTGTCCTCCAGCCCACCAGAGTTTGTCATGGGGCCGGTGCCTCACCCGGCCTCATGGTGCTCCCCACTCCTCCTGAGCTGACTGGAGGACACCAGACTAGTTCGTTTTTTCACCATCCATTGCTGCCACCTCTACATGCTCATGCACCACACTGTCCATTATGCTGCCTTTGTGTCCCACCCAGACACAAAGTGGTGGGACCTGCTTGGCAAGGGCAAGGCTGGGGCAAGGCTGAGGTCCCCAGTGGCTGAGTCTGTACTCCACCCTCATCCCATGAGCCACTGGGGACCTCAGCTGGTGGATCTTTCATGGAGCCGTCACCATGGATGTGTATGTGGCAAGCTTCACAGACATCCCTGTCTCCTGCCCCTTCTGTGAGCGGAGGGAGACCCTGGCGCACATGACCCTTGAGTGCGCCAGGCTGCAGCCCCTCCACCAAAATCATTAGTTGTATCCTTCAACATTTAGCCCCCACAGTGGGGACTATCAGTTAACTTGGTGGGCCTTAAGGCCTAGGTTAATATGCAAGGTAGAAATTGACAGGAGCTTCTGAGGAAAGTCAGCCATGCCCTTTCCTGCTTAAGGCTGCTACTACTAGTACTGTTGCTAGGGATTTCAGAAGCTTCTGGAAGGAAGCTGGATATGCTCCTTCCTGCATCAGGCGGTGGCTGCTGTTGCTACACACCCCCATGGGGGTGGGGGGGGGCAGTCCTTTGCTGCACACTGCTAGCCTCCCTTAGGGAGGGGCCCACTGCACTGCACCAAACCCCAGTTTCTGCACTCCTGTTGCAGCCTGCTGCCCAGTCCACCGCCAAGATGATGTCTTGGGACAGCTCGGGAAGGGAGCCTCAGCTGCCTGTGGGCCTCTCCCCCACCATCACTGTTGGAGCCTAAAGGTGCTTTTCCTGCCATACCTGCCTTGGCAGGCCACCCTGCCATCTTCACCTCCACTTTCACCTGAAGCACACTGTGAGTGGCTGAACTGGATGGCTGCTACCAACACTACTGCTGTTGCTATTGCTACAGCCATCTGTTCTGCTGCTGCTCCCTCTCAGGAGAGAGGGAGATTCCCTGTTGCACCACCTTGCACCACTCAATCCCACACCTGCACTGATTGACTGATTGCTCCTGCACTCCCCCACAGGGTTTGGAGCTGGAGGATCAGGGCTCAATTAGGGATATAGGGAGGGATGGAGCTGAAGACCACCCTGGTCCCTAGCTCTTCTAGGGGCTTGAGGGGGATGTACTCGCCCTCCACTGTAAGTTCCCTTTCCATTGCCTTCTGTGCAGTGGTCTCTGAGGGAAGGAAAAAGACCCCCTTGCTATGAAAAAAACCCAAAAGCAAACCAAAGCATATAAATATTTAGAATTTATTTGATAGAGGCACAGGTAGGCTTCCAAATTGTTTTAAAATTGTAAATATATCAATAAAACATTGCCCAACTGATCTCTCTCTTTCTCTCTCTCTCTTCTGTAGATATACAAATTCCCCCACAGTCCATACCAACCTGACCATGGGGTAAAATTCCTTCCTGACCCCAAATATGGTGATTAGTCTGACCCTGAGTTGAGGGGCAAGCCTGGCTATCTCAGGACTTCTGAGTTTAAGTCCCAGCTTCAGCATAGTCATAATCCTTAGCCTTGGCTGGAGCCAATGCCTCTGAAGAAGGCTAAAAAACCCCCTCACATATGTAGCAGAAGGGAGAGGGTGGAATTTCCTCCCAGCTCCACAAGACAACTAGAAAAGCCCAGAAGCATAGGAAATACTCATATCAGAACAGAGAGATACACTTATAGCACCATTAACTACTCGCTGTCCAACTTATTCCAGTGCATAGAATCATTCAAAGTTAGGGTCGGAAGGGACCTCAGAAAGTCATCTATTCCAACCCCCTTCTCAAGGCAGGACTATCTTCAACTATATTATCCTAGCCAAGGATTTGTCTAGCCAGGCCTTAAAAATCTCCAAGGATGGAGATTCTACAACCTCTCCAGGTAACTTCTTCTTGAACATCTCCAGAATGAGGTCATATGTCCTGAACCAAGGCCATGCTGTTTTGAACAATGCTCAGGAGGGTACACAAGACCTCAGGAGTTATTAAGCAGAGGAATTGAAAACCCCCTCTATACTCACCTGTCCCAAGGGCTGACCAACCATAAGGCCAGTCTCCTACACAAGTTAGAGCAGTACATTTTTTTAATTATTATTATTTTTGGAATCAGGTACACTGAGACTAATGTGTACTGTTGGCACTGGATTCTCAGGTAGACACATTTTGGATAAGCCAAAGAAAAAATAAAACAAAACTCCCTGATTCATGGCAATGATAGCAGATTCCCTGCTGTTCTCTTTCAGTTCCCAGTGCCTGTCTTGCGAAGTGCTGGATCTTTCGTTGCAATTCCAATGTATTCATTGCTTAGGAATAGTGAACATCTGGCTGGATATATTGCCTAGAATATGCCCGGACAATGAATCCCTCCCCTGATGAATACATGATCTATTCTATGGTTTTGAATATCCAGATACTTGGTTCAGGAGTTTCGATCACCCTTTCACCTTTCTGCAGGCCTGCAATGGGTACTGCTGGCTGTTTCTACTTGTTGCTGATTTCTTGTACTGCAGAGAACATTGCCACTCTCTCCCATGGGAAGGTAATTCATCATAAGCAGAATTGTAATTCGCTGATTTTGTAAATGTTATGGTCTTGACCCTCAGGCGTGGCTGTGTTCCACCTGGCACAGCCAGAAAATGGTTCCTAGCCAGTCCTAGGGCTGGCTGTGGGAGGGCCAGCCACAGGGGTAACTGAGAGCAGTCTAATAGCTCCTATAACTCATGCTTGTAGGAATTGTCTTGTGGCTGGAAATAGCTGAAGCACAAAAAAATGTCATAGTATACTTTCCTACCCCATCCTATCCTTGACATGCCCCCACAGACAGAGCTACAAAAGCAGGAGTTGACAGAGGGAGAAAAATCATTAACTGGTCTAGTAGGGCATTTCTCCTGTGGTTTTACATAGGTTGAGTAGAAAAATGGTTAGTCCTTATTACTTGTACTGCTATAGCTCTTAGAAGCTCCAGCTGAGAACAGAACCCCATTGTGTGACTGACTGAACCTGCACGTGGGAAGAGACCATCACTGCCCTAAGGAATTTACAGTAACAGCTTGACAAGATGGACAGAGGACTGGCAAACAGACCTGGTATTACCCCTTCAGCATATGGGGAGCTGAGGTACAGAGAAATTAAATAATTTTCTGTTTTCACTAAGGAAATCTGTGGGAAAAGAAACCAATTTTCAGTTTTAGTTGAGCTCTCTAACCTCAAACAGGTCTCCCCCTATAAACCAGTTGAAAGTGAGGCAAGGAGGTGGCATTATGCCTAGAACATAGCTTTCATTACATACTCACACATGGAGCTGATCCACATTGGAGATTCCATTCCATAAGCAAGTCTGAAATTTTGCAAATGAAAACAAAAATACTTAACGGGAATGGAAAGCACCCAAGATTTCAAAAGTTTTCCTGAAATAAGACTTCTATTAAAGACCATCCAAGTATTTTACTCAGATACTGTTGAATTGTTTCAAGTACAGGCAGTCCTTGACTTACAACTTTTTGATTTACAATGAATGGCACTTATACACCATGTTTTGAGTTTCTGATGCAGGTTTCAACTTTATGTAGCTCGATAAAGCTTTCTCCTGCAGGTAAGTCTGGAAGGGGAGGGGGGAAGGAAGGGGTGTGCTGGGGTCAGATCAATGCCCTCACAGTGAAGGAGGGATTAGGGCTGGAACTGGGGCTGGGGCAAGCGCTTCCCAGCTGGAGTGGGGGTGGGGGCATGGGATGAAGGTGCAGCTTGTCGGGGGGGGGGGGGGGGCACGGGGAGCTGCTGTGCACTGCTGGTTCAGGAGCTGCTTGTCCAGCAGCTCCCACTGCTGCTCCTGCCGCTCATCCAAGAGGGCACAGGGGGGCATGTGCCCCTGGATCTGTGTGGGGCAGGTGGGGCTGGGGCTGCACCATGCTGTGCTCTGGGCAAATGCAGCAGTGGTGGGAGTGGGGGCTATGCCCTACTGCCACTCGCTCAGCCGGGGTGGGGTGGGGGGGCACAGGACAGAGCCGCTGTGCTGCTTCTGGACAAGCATTGTGCACTGGCAAGAGCCCCCCCCCTCCCCCCCCCCGTACCCCCCTGCACCTCCAGATGAGCTGTGCCTTCATTCAGCTGGGTGAATGGTGGGAGATATGGGAAGAGGGCATGTGTCCCCAGATTGGGGCAGGGGGGCAGCATACACCTGAAAATTCACTGTAGCCCTCCCCATAGCCCCTGCTGCCCACCCAGAGCAAGCACAGTGAAGTCCCAGCCTTGTCCACCTCACACAGATCCGGGGGCACCCCCCCGCAACTGCCCTCCCAGATGAGCGGTAGGAGCAGCAAAAGGAGCTGCCAGATGAGCAGCTGCTGTACCAGCAGCACAGTGGTGGGAGCCTCTCCCCTGCTTCCTTCCCTGCACCTCCTGGACAAGCTGTGCCTTCATCCCATGTCCCCCAACCCTGGCTGGCCAGCGCTTGCCCCAGGGCCTGTCCCAGTCCCAGCCCAAATCCCTTCTTCGCTGCAGGGGCAATGATCTGCCCCCTCCCATGACCCTTCCCTCCCTCTTCCATCACAACAGACTTACCAGCTTAGATGCAGCTTTATCAAGTATCCTAAAGGAACCAATTACCCATTTATAACATTGTTCCTATGGGAAAATTGGTTCCAAGTTATGGCCTTTTGACTTAAGGCATAATTTTCAGGAACTAATTGCATCATAAGTCTGAAGATTGCCTGTAGTTGCAACAAAAATTATTTTGAAAGAAGGAAGAACATATGATTTTGACTATATTATTTTGGTTCTATTAAGTTGTATTTTTTTATTATATTAGCATAAGAATATAATATAGGAACACAGGACTGAAAGAAGCCTCCTTAGTAATTGAGTTCAGCCTCCTGCATTTACAAGCTATCCTTTACCCAAGGAATTGCCAAAATAACTAGGGGTGCACCAATAGACATTTTGGGGGCTGATATTGGTAGCCAAATTTGTAAGGAGGCATATCAGCTGATACCAGAGCAATTTCTGATACAGCTGCATGCAGCTGGTAAGTCTGTTGTGGTGAAAGGGGAGGGGGGAGGGAAGGGGCATGGGGGGTGCTGATCAACACTCCCCATGGTGAGAGGGGGAGTGGGGCTGGGGCTGAAGTAGGCACTGCCTAGCCAGGTTGAGGCAGGTATGGGACAAAGCCACAGCTTGTCTGAGGCACGTGGGGTGGGGAGGGGGTGCCTCCCACCACTGCACACATCCAGCAGCTTGTCCAGTGACTTCTGCCTCTGCTCCTGCTGCTCGTCTGGGAGGGCAAGGGGGCAGGCATGTGCCCCCAGATCAGTGTGGGGTGGGCCTGTGAGAGAGAGCAGAGATTTGAAAAGAATCAAAATAGACTAAACAAAAAGAGGATTTTGAGGGAGGGATAAATTGAAAAGAATCAATCAATGAATATACTAATAAAAGGGTATGGAAAGAACATAAAAGCTATTGCTGAATCTCACTTGCTAGGCTAGCAAGTAGGAAATAAATGGTAGCCTTTGTTGTCTAACACTGCTGAGCTTCTGGAAGACAGCTCAGGAACTGACTCCAAGGCAAAAGGCAGCCTGGTTCAAACAATGCTGCTTTTTATGCTGTTTTTTCATCCCTCTCCCAGAGCACTGGGATTGGAAGGGACCTCAGGGAAGGATCACAGCCTCAGGGAAGGATCACAGTCACTGGCCAGTTACACAGTCAATATCAGAGCAGTCCTTCCCCACTCTTCCCTCTCCCTTTCCTTACTTTCTGTTTCCCTGCAGACAAACCCAGCTTCAGCTTTGAAACTTGAAACATTTAGAAACTTTTGAAACATTTTGACTGCCCTCGTTTCATTTCAAGGCTGTTTTGAAGCCCTTTGTTTTGTTTCAATTTTGCTGTTTCAAGCTCAAAACAAGTTGAAACAGCATCAAAATGAAATAGACACCAAAATTTTGCACAGCTCTAATTGTTAGTAATATCAAATATCAAAGTTGGCTACAGAGGACCAACTCACAGGATCATCGTAACATTCTAGTTTATTAGACAGATGCACAAGTCAGATCATAAACCTTAGGGCTGATCCCCTCAAACACACACACACGCTCACAGTAGCTAGCTATGAACACTAAACACCATTGTCAAGATATACCTATCCCCAAGCACTGGAGTCCACTGTTGATGGCCAGTCAAGGCTTCTTTCAGCATGATGTTGCTTCAGGAGGAGATCACCATCTGGTCCTTCTGTCTGGGCAGCCCCAGGGGTCACGTCCACAGGTACACGCAGTCTCGGGAGTCTGTTGATGAAGTTTGATTAATTCACTGCCATGATGAATAGGGCTCTGGGAACAGTTGATTGGGGCGGGAGGTAGGGGGAGTTCAGTTCCAAGATTTGGTCTTCGGCATTGATTAGTTCAAATAGGGGCTTCTGTAGCTTTAACAGTGATGTTTCAGGGAGTTCCTGTCTTTCTATTGATCCTTTCCTCTCATTAGTACATTTGTTACAAAGTTAAAAAGCATAGAATATAAAACATAAAAGGGTGAAATGCCATGGCACATACAATAAATAGACCAAATACAATGGGGGGGGGGGATGACATACAGATGCAGAATACTATTTTATACCCATAAAAGCATCAACAAACTATATTTTTATTACAAGTACACCTTATACTCTATAAAAATAATAATAATATAATAAAAGAAGAGAGAGGAAGGAAGAAAAGCTAGAAAAGAGAAAGAATCCCCAAAAGGGGGCAAATACTGCAAAAAGGGCTTCACATTGGAGGGGGCGCCAGGCAAAGAAAAAGGTTTCTTGCTACACCAAACATACAGAAATATGAAACTAGATTTACTCTATTTCATCAGAAATAACTCATTCTCATAAAATATTCTGGTACAACTACATGTTTTCACAAACAATTTTTTCAATAAAAAAAACCCCACCTCACACAAACAGAATACAAAAAGTATGTTAAAAAGTGATTTTGGTTTTATATAGTTGAGTATTTGAAAGTTAGGAAATACCAGATAGCCTCATGCCAAGTACCAATAGCCCATGTGAACCAAATAAAGTTTGGTCCTTTGAAAAAATAGCATAATTAAAGAATGTATGATAATACATTGGCACAAGCAGGGAAGAATTAAGGCTGGATGGGCAACCTTATCTATGGCATTTCCTAAACTCCAATGTTCAACTTTGCAACCTAAATAATGTTCTTTTAATATCATTTTTGTGTTGTTAATCCTCCAGTTTTTTTAAAGAAAGAAAACAAAACCCAGTTCTATTACATGTATATCTGAGTTAACTCAGAAGGTTGTTAACATCTGTGGAAAGAAGGGTTTAGAAAGAATCACGTAGATTATAAGAAGCCATGAAGTCAACTGACTCCCTCAGCACTTCCTGACTAGAAATCCTGCTGCCACTGTCAGGCAGTTGGTTTTAAACTTTAGGTGTACAAGACATCCACAAGTGCACCAGTGCACACACACCCCTTCTCCTCCACTCCCCCAGATCCCACCCCTGGGGAGATCTCTGTTTTCTCATCTCTTTTCTTACATTTTGTGACAGTTTTCTACTCAGCCCACCACTCATGACTGAGCTATGAGCCTGCTGCATGCTCCTCTGACACTGTCTCTACCTCAAAGCTCATCTTCATTATCATTCTATCCCTGCCCACAGCTTTGGTCCTACTGGAATGTTCACTTCCTCTAAGAAACTCATCTTTCACTACCTTTTTCCCTTTCTGAACCTGTTTCCACACCGGCAGGATCTTACAACAGACTCATTTTCTCACAGCTGACTTATTTAAGCCCCTCAAAATGGACCATAATGACATGTTAATCTCCTATACCTTGTTCCTCTGTGAGCTATATTTCATCTTGCTCCACTCTCCTCCATGTCCTTGATATCTTCACCCTTCAGAATCACCCTCAAAGCCTGTCACTTGGAGGGAGGCGTCATTCTTCCTCAGCCTTCACCACTTTAACATTCTTGTTATGTTGTTTGTTCTACCCCTTAAGGTCTCACCTCCTAGTTCCACCTACTCCCTGCTTAACCTTTAACTTCAGATCAGTTTGACTTCCTATGTACAAAACATGGAAACATGGCTCCTTCCCCCATCCCTCCATCCCTGAGCATCCCCTGCTATCATGTCATCTCTTCAACCTGGCTTGCTCATGCCTTCTATGACACCAAGGCTTAAGTATAGGCAGGGGTGTAAAAGGCAGAAAGAGAGAAGGTTATAAAGGACAGGGAAAGGTAGGAAAGGCCAGATCCACAGTGGACATCCACCTTCCACTTAGATGCCTAAAGTCCAAACATTAGACACTACTAAGATCCTCAAAATCCCACTCCTACTGCCATCTAATTCCACAAGCCCGTGACATTCCCAGGCATGTAAGTTTCTTCCCACATAAAGCAGATGGCAGGAGCTGTATAGTCCTAGCAATGGGAGTTCCATGATCATCGCACTGAAGAGGAGCAGGAAGAAGGTAGTGGTAGTCAGGGACTCCTTCCTAAGGGGAACACATGTACCCCCATCTCTCCTCCTGACTTGGAATCCCATGCAGTGTGCTGCATGTTTGGTGCCTTAATTTGGGACATTCTGCAGAAATTGCTAGAGTTCATAAATCCCTCTGATCACTATGCCTTCCTACTCATCTACATGTGCAGCAATGATACTGCATGGATGACCCTGAACAGATCAGAGAAGATGACAAGACCCTGGGCAGGAGGATAAAGGGACTTGGGTTACAGGTTGTGTTCTTATCAATCCTTCCCTGAAGAATGGTACTTCATATCTGAAAGCTTGTCCAATAGCTCTTCCAACTGTGCAGTTGGTCCAATAAAAGATATCGCCAAAAGAAATCTTAATCCTCTCCAGCCAAAACATTTTGTAGGTAAGGCTAATGCAAAGGAGTCACTGAACAACTAATGTATTCTTGTGTCTATGTAGCTCGCCCTCACCATGGAGCAGTGCACCCAAAGTTTCCTTGAACTATCTCTTCTGTTTGACATGTTTACGGAGCCCCTTCTTGTTGCCTTTAACATTCCCTGATGCATGTATCTCATTTTTGCCTTTGCTTTCCTGATTTGGTCCCTGCATGCCCTTGTTATTTGTTGGTATACTTCCTCAGTGACTTGCCCTTCCTTCCAGTGGCTAGATGTTTCACTTTTGAGATAGCCAAGAATCTCCTTGTACAGGCAGTTCTTGTCCTTCCAATGTGTTAGAATAGCTTCTGTTGAGCCTCTAATGCTAAGTTTATTAGGAACTACTAGGCCCCTTTATGGGGATGTACCCAGGGAACTTTGCCTACTGTTTCTCTGAGTTGGTCAAAATCTGCCCTTTTGAAGGAGAGCAGCAAACAATGAAAGGGTCGGAATGCCAAATGCATGAGGAAAGGTTGAGGGAAACTGATATGCTTAGTTAAAGGGAGAGGGGAATCTGATAGCAATTTCAAAATAAATGTTCTCCTCAATGCACAGTGAAGGACATGAAGTAATGGGCTTAAACTGCACAAAGCAAATTGTTTTTGCTGTCAAAACATCAGGACAGTGGAATAAGCTGCCCGAGAAGTAATAAAATCCTATTCACTGGAGACTTTGAAGAAGAGGCTGAATTTATCTAAGATAAATGAGAAATAGTGTGTTCTGCATGTGTGCAAGGGCTTGAACTAGATTTGCTCCCTCTGGTGAGTATATCCTTGAGAATAGTGCAAAGAATAATCTTATGTTCAAGCTTTTCTTTAATGTGAATCATCACTGGAATCGCTTTCTTTGTCATGGACTGGGGCAGTACACAAAGACACAAATACAGGAAAAACAGGGAGATATGTTTTTATCCAGCATTTAGGACACCAAACTTCTGATAGGGTCAGTTACTCGCATAAAAATTTTAAACCTTAGTCCTGCTTGGGAAGGGTGTCTGAAGTCCAGTGAAGTCCTCGAACTGAAGTCCTGATGAAAAAATAGTTTGGGGGTTTTTTTTTCTAAATGAAGGGTGTGTGAAAGGGAAAAATCTCTGAAATAGGCTGAACTTGAAGTAAAGTTTTAACTGGTTTTGCTTTTTCACACTGTTGCTCACTTTTTCTTGGTTCTGTTTATGTTAGGTTGAGCTTTTGTTTGTTCTTTAGTAAATAATGATCTTATTAGTCATCATACTTCTGCTTTGTGTTCTATTTCCTGTTTGTAGTATTTATCCATATCTTGTCATTTACTCAAAATGGCAGCTTTTTGGCAGACCGAACTATTTTTTTCATTACAAGTATTTATTTGTGTATAGTGCCAAGCACATTTCCTCACACTATACTCTGCCTTGGTGAAGCCACATCTGGAGTACTGCATCCAATTCTGGGCTCCACAATTCAAGAAGGATGTCAAGAAGCTTGACAGAGTCCAGAGGAGAGCCACGCACATGATCAGAGGACAAGAGAATGGGCCTTATGAAGAGAGGCTGAGAGCCATGGGACTCTTCAGCCTGGAGAAGTGTAGGCTCAGGGGTGACCTGGTGACTGCCTATAAGTACATAAAGGGTGTGCATCAGGATCTGGGGGAACATCTGTTCACCAGAGCGCCTTGAGAGATAACAAAGACCAACAGTCATAAACTCCTCCAAGACCATTTCAGGCTGGACATAAGGAAAAACTTCTTTACTGTCTGAGCCCCCAAGGCCTGGAATAGACTCCCTCCAAAAGTGGTGCAGGCACCTACTCTGGACTCATTCAAGAAATGTTTGGATGCTTATCTTGCTGGGATCCTTTGACCCTAGCTGACTTCCTGCACTGGGGCAGGGGGCTGGACTTGATGATCTTCAAGGTACCCTCCAGCCCTATGAAATTAGGGACCCAAATCCTGGAGATTAGAATCTTCAGGCACTCTTATGATACATGTAAGAAATAATACATCCTTTTTAGATTACATTCAGTGTATTAGGCATACTAGGCACAGGTCTACTTTTAGAATGCAGAAGTGTTTTGTTTTCATTTATTAGCATTAGAAGTTCAACCTTGAACAATGACAACCATATTACTTTTCCCACCATTTTTTCCTTCTAGATGGACTTGTGGCATAGCTAGAAAGAGAATTGTTGTACTGTTTTTGGTGAGTTGAATGTAAAAGAATCCTTGGAATACATAAATAAATAGAACATAGATGTGAATGCTCACAGTTTCTCATATAAACCACAAGACAAACCATGTCTCTTTATTACCATCCAATGATGCTCAGCCTAACTCAAAAAGATATTACAAAGTAAATGGAAAATGTCCCAGCCAACTCAGCTGTAGTTCATTGTAGATTTACCTCTCCATTTTCACAGATCTGAGATCCCAGGAGTGAAAGGAGAGCATTTTAATTGATTTGTTCTGTCAGAATCTCCCATTGAAGGTTTGAATTTAATGTAAATGGCAATGGAGATTCACAGGCATAGCACAATCCATAATCTTTTGGCAACTACTATGATGAAAGCTAAGTAAGATAGGGGAAAACTTCCTGCCCAGGGTTTCAAACAAATCTGAAGTATACTAGAAGGCTCTTCTTCTAAAATCAATCAGATACCACACCAACTCCTTCAATTCCCTCTCCCAAAATCCATTAAAGCCTAAGCAGAAGATATGTTCTTGCCAATTAGATTTCAACAAACAAAACAACATAGAGACACCAAGTATAAAAACTTACCTCTCACAATAGCCTTTATCAAGGGGTCAGTTGGCTAGCATGTGAGAATGATGGATTAGGGGTTGATGGGAGACAAAGAAGAGGGAAGCATCCTGGCCATTCCAGCCCCTGTTAAGTTTGATTGAACTATGTGAGCAGGAGACTCACAAGGAATATGGTGCTGATAATTGGAAACATGACAGGAAAACAGATGTTGTCTGCTTTGGATACTCTCCTTACATATTCAGTCCACTGGAAAAAGCTCAGATAATAAAATGGAGAGGATCCCAGCAAGAAATATAGTGTGCTGACACTTTTATGACCTGGGATGCTTACAAAATACAGAAACAGCGTTTTCTTTGCTTTCCATGCGCAGCTTGCTATCACATGCTCAGCTCTCTCCGCTGCCACTCGGAGTCAGGAAGGACAATATATTTTCTTTTCCAGATAAACTTAGTGATTCTAGTCAGGTGCAGAAAGCAAATAAATTACATAAGAAGACTTTTTGTATCAATTAATCAAGAGACATGTCATTTTCCAGGCCTTGCTCCACATGAAAGAAAGTGAAGAGGGGGAAGTGCAGGCTAGGAGTAAGTAAGAGTATGAAAGGGAGCAAAGAGAGGGTTCCTGTTGCAGAGGCAGGAAAGATAGTCTATAGAATTCAGGTCAGTAGCTTAGACAAATGCAGTGAGACTGTCTCCCTTTCTCTCCCTTTGCAGCCCTGTTGTGCAAGCCAAAGGAGACACTCCAACTGAATCCAAGGCCTGAATCCAAATAATTCCTGGGCATTTTGATATTATTTTTAATCTCACATATTTTTGTTCATCTGAAGGCTGAGATACAATTCCTGTCAAGTGATGAAAACAAATGGATTTGACACTTTGTCTTAGATTGCAACAGTGAGATAAGGTACTACAAGAAAAGTCTGACTGGAGATCTTTCTTTTCCCGGTAACATGGTCACCATTTCATTAATGGTACATTGTCATGGATTTGGTAGGTAACATTGTTGGTTATTAGAACAAACAGGAGAGCAGACCTTTGGGTGGCTTTGCTGAATGGCAATGGATGTAGGAGACACATGAGTGGGTTTGTAGTTTTGATGCAAAACTGGTTTTATTCCTGTTTATGCACCTGGATTGCTGTGTTACCTCAGACAAGTCTCATATTCATTGAGGTAATAGCATTTATGTTCTTCATGGGAAATGTTATGAGCCAAAATCAACTGTTTATGGCATTTTTGAGAGCCTCAAAGTGAAAGTACTGGAGAAAAGCAATGCGGAAAGAAATGCAAAACTCTAGAACTCTTGGTTCAGAGATTATACCTTTTGTTAGACCAACTAAGAAATTGCAAACAAAAATTTAAAAAAATCTTTTTCTGCAAGCTTTCAGGCTCACATGCCCTTCCTCAGGCTCAGGGAAAATTGAAGATGGTAAAAAGTCCATTTGATGGGGCAGATGGGCCCAGACCAGTTGGGATCAATGGCAAGACTCTCTCCCCATCACCCCCCCCCCCACACACTGCATTGGACCAGGTCAGCACTCCCCCACCATACCAGGCCAGGCCACTTTTCCACCCCCAGCCCACAACAGCTCGCCAAAATTCCTAAAGTGTCCCTCCAGCCAAAATAGTTGCTCACCCCTGATATAGAACCTTATGATAAGGTCAGGTTTCCATACTAACACAATGGGGCTACTCCATTCATTGTTTGATTCCTCTATGACCACGCAAAACAGCATTTTCTTAATTTCTTGCTTTATAGTTTCCCCCATCTGGGTGGGGATTCTTGAGTATCCCTTCTGGTTTGTACATCCTGGCTTGAGAATGATCTGGTGTTTAAGCAAGTTCGTCCTTCCTGGGGTCCCTATGAACATCTCTTTAAATGCCCCAGTAAGGCCCTTATTTCATTCTTCTGAGTTGAGGTTAAAGTTTCCCCTAGTTGGAGGTCAGCTAGCAAACCAGGAGAGGGTCCCAACCCTCCCAGGCCAGTTTTAGTAAACAAGTGGAGGTCATGCAGGCCTCCTGTGCCTTCCAGGGATTTAGTAGGTTCACATGATAAATTTGTGAACCCCTCCATTTCCTCACTAAACAAACCTCATAGTCTACTTGGCCTACCCTCCACAGGACTTCAAATGAATTTTGCCACTTTGCTAGCAACTTATTCTCTAAGGAATGGAGTAATAACAGGAACCAACCTCCTGGTTGGTACACACAGAGCCTAGCATTCTTGTTGTATTGATGATCCTATGCCTGCTGGGCTGCCTTGAGATTTTCCTTTGAAAAGGCCCACACCAGATGTAACCTTTCTCATAGTTCAGTTAAACCTTTCAACCAGGCCAGCTATCTGGGGTGGTACACAGAACAAAATAGGGCCTAGAAGAGAACCCTGTGGGACCACTCTTGACCTCCCTCCATCTTGAAAATTTACAATTTAGCCCTACCCTTTGCTTCTTATCTTTTAACCAGCTCTCAGTTCACAAAATAACTTTACCTCCAATCCTGTGGCAGTTCATTTTTTTAAAAAGCCTTTGGTGAAGGACCTTGTCAAATGCTTTTTGAAAGTCCAAATACATTATGTCAACTGGATCCCCCTTGTCCACATGCTGGTTAACACCCTCAGAGAACTCCAGTAGATTTGTGAAGCAGGATTACCCTTTACAAAAGTCATGCTGACTCTTCCCAGCATATCATATTTGTCTGTGTGACTGCTGATTTTATTCTTTATTATAGTTTCTACCAACTTGCCGGGGGTGGAAGTAGGACTCAGTGGTCTGTAGTTCCCACAATTGCCTCTGGACCTCTTTTTGAAGACAGTCATTATGTTGGCAGCTTGCTAGTCTTCTGGCACAGAGGCTGTTTGTAACATCGGTTATATATTATTTCAGCAATGCTGCAGTGCTCGTAACTTAATTAACATTTAATTTATCAATTTGAAGTGACAATAGAGGAAGTTTTGGAACAATGTTGTCCAACTTTTCAAACCCTTCTACTAGAAAGGATTGATCTGCCATGAAAATTTTCCTAGTATCTTCCGCAGTAAGCACTAATACAAAGAATTAATTTAACGTCTCTGCTGTGGACTCCTGAGTGCACCTTTTACGCTATGGACAGCCAATGTGTCCACCAATTCTCTAGTTGGCTTCCTGTTTCTGACATATTTTTAAAAGTTTTTATTATTATCTTCAGCTCTTTTGCTAGGTGCTCCTTAAATTCTTTATTGATCTGCCTTATTTTGCTTTTACACTTGACCTGCAAGAGTTTGAGAGTTGTCCTGTTTTCCTCATTGGGAGACAACTTCCATGTTCTGAAGGATGCCTTCTTTCTTTTGAGGGCCTCTTTATTTCTGCTATTGAAACATGCAGGGGTTTTACTGTACCGCTTGGTACCTTTTCTGATTTGTGGTATATGCTTTTTCTGAGCCTCTAATATGGTATTTTTAAACAGCTTCCAAGTTACCTCAAACTTTTTATATTTTGGCTGCTCCTTTAAACTTCTTTCTAACTAGCTTCTTCATTTTTGTGTAATTTCCCTTCCTAAAGTTGTATATTAGTGTAGTGGATTTTTTTGGCTTACTTCCATCCACTAGAAGATTAAATGTGATTATGTTATGGTTTCTATTACAGATGGTTCACCAACAGATTCCTTTTGAACCAGGTCCTATATGTTACTCAGAATTACGTGTAGAATTGCTTTTCCTCTTGTAGGTTCTAAAATGAGTTGTTATTGTGTAGCAAAACCTCCAGTTTTTCTTTTTTTCTTTATTTTAAAATACATTCCCTCCCCTTTCCCAACCATTTCTGACTTTCTCTCCCTCTCTATTCCCTATAGATAAGTATAAGTAAGCTAAAATGTAGGATAAGCTTTAACATTTTATTTTAGGTAGTAAGTTTTATTTTTCTCTCCCTTCTTTGCAAATAAGTTCCCTGCTATTTTGATATCGATACCCACTGTTTTATAAGTGATAATTATTATGTTTGTACTGCTTTTATATTGTGCGATTACTGTTTTAGGCCTATATATGTAAGTTAGCGTAAGTCGTGTCAAGTTTCCATTTTGTATGTCAAGCGTCCATCTTGTGTCCTCTGCCCAGGCATCCCCTGTGTTGCAACTGTATGATTCATGTACCCCTCCCATGTAAATTGGTTCCTGGATGAATAAGAGTGATTGGGAATGATTGAAATACAATGGTAGCAGGCCTCTACTGAATGGCCTGTAACAACCAGGCCACCACTTCGCATTAACAGAGACAAGAACCCAGCATTTGAAAGACAAAAGACCCTGCAGAACCAGCAACTCTACCATTGTACCCCACCATTACAGACACCCAAAACTGCACATCCCTGCATGGAGCACACATGCTTCGTATGCCAGGGGCTGACCCTTGCCTCAGCATGCCTCCTGTCACTAGGGTCACACAAGGTCTGCCCCTATAAAAAGGGGCAGTGAAGACAGACCCAGTAGAATGCCCTCTTCATCTGGACCAGTACCATGCCACACCACCTATCCACCCAGAGGCCCTGCCGGCGACCCCCTTCTGGACAACAGCTACTGGACAAGGACCCCTTTCCAGTCTGGATAGGTAGCCATCACCCCCCACCCCCTCTTCAACCAAGGACTTGGACTCTGCTTCTCTTCCCTACCTGGACTCTAGCCCTTCTACTGAGTCTTTCTCCTGCTGCCATTGTGAGTGCTTGTGTGTGTGTGTGTGTGTGTGTGTGTGTGTGTGTGTGTGTGTGTGAACCAATAACTTCATGGGCCTGTGTAGTATGTTGTCTGTGTAATAAAACTGTTATTTGGACCCCTAAATTGGGTTTTGCCTTACTATGGTTTGGCCCTGCTCCAATCTCTGCTCCTCGCCCCTCTAAATTCTGTCTCATTTCTCCCTCTCCTGCTTCTGGCTCACCACCACCTCCAACACCTGTCCTGAGCTCCTCTCTACCTCCAAACCCCCTGTTTCTTTGCCACTGTCTTATCCCCACTGCCTTTTCCTTTTCCCCTGAGCAATCAGGTTTCCGCCTCAGTTTCTTTCCTGGCTGTCTCCTCCTTGCCACCACTACCTGCCTCCCCACCCCCAATATCTCAGCTGTCTGCCTCAGTTTCCAGACCCAGTCTACCTTAAGAAAACCCAAGCCTCGGTTCCTCAGCCAGCTTCTCTGTAGTCCACCAGTTCTAATCCCAGTTCTGGCAACTTTCACTCCCTACACTTTAACTCTCTCTCACCTGAACCTTCCCCCAAGTATCCCAGGTACCCCAAGCACATGCATACACACTGTACCATCCAAGTTAGAAGCTTACCTGTGTGTATGTGCAGGTGGGTTGTATGTGTGTGAACTGGTGAGTGTGTGTGTGCATATATATGTCATTGTGTGCATGATATACAAATTAGTGATCTGTGTCCAACTTTTCGGGTATATAGTGTATGTGCTTGAATTGGTGATAGGTATGCATGTACCTAGGCTGGTTTGGATGTGTATGTGCCTGAGCTGGTAGTGTGTGTGTGTGTGTGTATGTGCAATTGTGTCACACCCTCCTGTCTAACAGTGCAATATTGAGATCCTGAGAGTTGGCCTGACCCCACAGGGCAACAATTGAAAGCAGTCATTTATTCCATCCAGAAATTTTATCAACTCCGATGGTGGTGTCACTGAGAGGGCTCCAGCTTCCTTGACTACAGTGCAAACTTTGGGGAACGGAGGACTCGTGGAAAGGGACGGTATCCACCTCACGCAGAGAGGTAAGTCCCTGTTCTGGGCCATGATGGCTGATCTTCTAGATAGGGCTTTAAACTAGGTTTGCTGGGGGATGGAGTAACACTGACTGGAGCTTGCCTGGGGACCAACACACAAGAAAGTTCCATAGATAGGGACACTAGGAGAGCCACTCCTGAGAGAACTGAGGGAACAGCACTCCTTTAGCATGACAGGAAGCTGAGAGTCTCATCAGGAAGACTCAGGTGCCTGTACACCAATGCCAGGAGCATGGGGAAGAAGCAGGAGGGCAGTTCTCCAGTGAGCAGTATGACCTAGTAGGGATTACAGAGACCTGGTGGGACTCCTTACATGACTGGAGCATAGCCACAGAGGGTTACACCCTGCACAGAAGGGACCAAGTAGGGAAGAAAGGTGGAGTTGTAGCTCTCTATGTGAAGCAGCAATACACCTCCCTGGAGTCCAACATCGGCTCCAAAAAAGAGCAGCTTGAAACCCTATGGGTCAAGCTGTGTGGGGCAGGGGAATGGAGAGAGAGACCTAACTATAGGTGTATACTACAGGCCACCAAATCAGGGGGAGGAACTCAATCTGGAGTTCTCCCAAGAACTGACAGATGCCGTGCATGCACAGGATATTGTCATCATGGGCAACTTCAAATAAATGGACATGTCCTGGGAGGAATGCTCAGCCAAGTTGGACCGGTTGCATTCCTTCCTGACCTGCATTGAAGAGCTCTTCCTCGCTCAGGAGGTGCATGGGCCAACCAGAGGTAACGCTCTCCTAAACTTGGTCCTGGCCAAAGGAGATGACCTGGTGGCTGACTTAAATATAGAGGGTAGCCTGGGTGACAGTGACCACAAAACTATCACGTTCACTCTCCATCGCAAGACAGGCAAATCTGATAGAAGGCTTGAAGTCTTGGACTTCAAAAATGCAAATTTCAGCAAGTTCAGGTCACTAGTAGGGCAAGTGCTGTGGGACCAGGGACTGAGGGCAAAAGGTGTGCATAAAATGTGGTCACTTCTTAAGGACACGAATCCTTGAAGCACAAAGGAAGTCCATTCCCATGTGGAGAAAGGGTAGCAAAAGGGCTGGGAAGCCCTCCTGGCTAAACAGGGAAATCATGGTCCTCCTTAGAAAAAAGAAAGAGGCGTACAAACAATGGAAGCTGGGGACAGGTCCCAAGGAGGACTGTACAGCAATGGCCCACACTTGTAGGGAACAAATTAGAAAGGCTAAGGCAGTAACTGAACTTAGATTAGCAACAGGAATCATGGACAACAAAAATTCTTTTAGGTACATAGGGAACAAGAGGAAAGCAAATGGGAGTGTAGGGCCACTGCTCAACAACTCAACAATGATGTGACTGGGAACAGCACTGATCACCTCATTAAGGACTACAAGGCTCTGGGGGCCCAGCTGAAGGAGACAGGTGCGCAGGTGGTCTTCTCATCTGTTCTCCCAGTGAGCAGATGTGGATGACGCCATGAGACCTGCATCAAGAAGGTCAATTTGAGGCTTTGGAGCTGGTGTTACGAGGCAGGCTTTGGCTTTTTGGATCACGACCCATGCTTTCAAACAAGAGACATGCTCGGGTGGGATAGGCTTCATCTGTCCCCCAAAGGTAAGAATATATTCTTTTTCAGGTTGCCTGATCTCCTCCAGTGGGCTTTAAACCAGGTTCATCGGGGGAAGGGGAGGACAAAGATGGAGAGATCCATGGAACACTGAACTATGAGATATTTACCTGGGCTGATCTTGTGGGTATCAAAGAACCTATTAGACACCAGTATAAGGGGGTTCCAGGGCCAGCCAGCAGGAGAATTAAGTGTATATATACAAATGCCAGGAACATGGGAAACAAGCAGGAGGATCTAGAACTCTTGCTTGTGAGCAATAACTTTGACCTAGTGGGACTAACTGAAACATGGTGGGACCCTACTCATGACTGGGTGGTAGGAATAGAGGGCTATAGGTTGTACAGGAGAGATAGACGAGGGAAAAAGGAGCGGGTGTTGCTCTCTATGTCATAGAACAGTACACATCTTCCCTAATCAAATTGGGATCAGAGGATAGACAAAAAGAGACTCTGTGGGTTAGGATCCAAGGGGGTCAGGGCAAAAGGGAACTGGTGGTGGGGGTCTACTATAGGCCTCCGCACCAGAAGGACATGGTAGACAGGGAAATTTCCAGGCAGCTCTCTCAGAGGCTGTGCATTCTAGAGACATGGTAGTCATGGGGGACCTTAACTACCCAGACATATCCTGGGAGGAACAGTCAGCTAGATATAAACACTCACACAGGTTCTTAACTTGTATTCAGGACTTCCACCTAACACAGGAGGTAAGGAGTCCTACCAGGGGTAACACCTTGCTCGACTTGGTGTTGGCCACAGGGGATGGCCTGGTGGTTACCTGCAGATTCAAGGCAATTTACAGGACAGTGATCACCAAATGATAAAATTCACTATCCAGAGAAGGGAGGACACTATAGCTAGCAGGACACAGGTGCTAAAATTTAAAAAGGCTGACTTTAATAGGCTCAGGGGATTGGTTAACAGGGTACCAGGAACCAAGAGCCTACATGCTATAGGGGTCCAGGATGGGTGGTCATTCCTCAAGGATACAATTGTTTGGGCTCAGAGTGAAACAATCCCATGGCAGAGGAAAGAGGGCAAAGGGGCCAGGAAGCCCCTTTGGCTAACCAGGGTCATCCAGGATACCTTAAGGGCAAAAAAAGAAGCATACAGGAAGTGGAAGAAGGAGGTAGCTAGCAAGGAGGAGTATAATTCCTTGGCCCACACCTACAGGGAGTCAGTCAGGAAAGCCAAGGCAGCTCTAGAACTCAGGCTAGCGGCAGAGATTAAGGACAAAAAAAAGTCCTCCTTTAGCTATGTTGGGAGCAAAATGAGGGTACAGGCTAGCATAGGACCTCTACGGGACAGGCTGGGGGCTTAGTGATGGATAGCAGAGACAAGGCAGAGCTCTTCAATGAGTGTTTTGCCTCTGTCTTCTTAAATAGGAATCTAGACAAACCCTCAATATGTATCATGGTGGGAAGGGGAACATCAGCTGACCAACATCAGGGGAACCAGCTGACCAACGCCAAGGGGAACATCAGCTTCCCCATCAACAAGGGGAATGTCAGCTGACCAATAGTCAGTGCCAACACAGTAAAAGGACACTTGAAGGGACTGGAAGTGGTCAAATCACTGGGACCAAAGGGACTCTACCCATGGGTAACAAAGGAATTAGTGAGTGTCACAGCTGAACCACCAGCAAGGATATTTGAGCACTCATGGTGCTCAGGTCAGGTCCTGGAGGATTGAAAGAGGGCCACTGTCATCCCAATCTTTAAGAAGGGAAAGAAGGAGGATCCGGGGAACTATAGATCAGTCAACCTTACCTCTATCCCTGGGAAAATCCTTGAAAAAGTTATCAAGGAACACTTCTGTGGGAGCCTGCTGGTTAATGTGATGCAGAGGGGTAACCAATATGGGTTTATAGCAAGCAGGTCCTGCCTGACTAACCTAGTATCTTTTTACGACAAGGCCACAAAATATTTGGATGCAGGAGTTGAGGTGAATGTTATCTATCTAGACTTAAAGAAGGCCTTTGACACAGTATCCCATACCATCCTTATAAATAAACTGAGGAGATTTGCTTTGGATGATTATATGGTAGACTGGGTAGCAAACTAACTCAAGGGTCGCACTCAAAGGATGGTGGTGGATTTGTTGGTGTCAACCTGGAAAGATGTGGGCAGTGGAGTCCCTCAGGGCTCGGTTCTGCGGCTGGTGCTGTTCAACATCTTCATCAGTGATCTGGATGAAGGGGTGGGAAGTACCCTGTCCAAATCTGTGGATGACACAAAAATATGGGGTGAAGCTAACACCCTGGAAAGGAGGATCCAGATCCAGGCTGACCTAGACAGGTTGGGGAAGTGGGCAGAGAGCAACAGGATGCAATTCAGTAAGGACAAGTGCAAGGTGCTACATCTAGAGAGAAAGAACTGCCATCATACCTATAGGCTGGGGGGCGACCTCCTCAGCACCACTGAGTACCAAGGGTACTAAAGGAATTGGCCGATGACATAGCAGGAGGTGCACAGTCCCACCAGAGGAAATGCCCTGTTGGACCTGGTCCTGGCCACAGGTGATGATCTGGTAAGGGGGATCCAGGTCCTTGACCACCTGGGTGATAGCGATCATCACTTGCTGGAATTCATCATCCAGCGCAGGGTGTCAAGGGCCTGCAGCAAGGTGGTAGCCCTAAACTTCAAGAGGGCCAACTTCAGCAAGTTGAGATTGGTGGGAGAGGCACTGGGGTTCTCGAGGGCAGGGGAACTCAGTGCCCAAGATGAGTGGTCGTTCCTTAAGGAGACAATACTCAGGGCCCAAGGGGTGATGACCCCAACAAGAAGCAAGGGGGGCAAGAGTGCCCAAAAGCCCTCCTGGCTCACCAAGGATGTCCAGGGATGCCTGGTTGCCAAAAAGGCAGCGTACACCCGGTGGAAGGGGGGTGCTATCTCCAAAGAGGAGTATACCTTCACTGCTTGGGCCTGTAGGGGGGCTGTTAGGAAAGCTAAGGCGAACATAGAGCTAGGACTAGCATCCAAGATCAAAGATAATAAAAAGTCCTGCTTCAAATATATAGGGAGGATGAAGAAGGCACCGGGAAACGTGGGGCCCCTGCAAGATATGCTGGGCAATCTGGTGGTTGCGCCAGAGAAGAAAGCAGACCTCTTTAACAAATTCTTCACCTCTGTTTTCTTGTGCAGGGACTGGGACTCCCCCACCGTGATTCAAGACGGACTCGAGGGGAACGCCTCCAGACCTAAGGTTGAGGAAGACCGGGTTAGAGAGCTTCTGGAGGGGCTGGATGTATTCAACTCAGCAGGTCCAGATGCTCTTCACCCCAGGGTGTTGAGGGAGCTAGCAGGGGTTATTGCAGGGCCCTTGGCACGGCTTTATGAAGATAGCCAACGTGGTCCCCACCTTTAAAAAGGAAGGAGGGAGGACCCGGGCAACTATAGGGCCGTCAGTCTTACCTCAATCCTGGGTAAACTCTTTGAGAAGATCATCAAGGAGCACATCTGTGATGGGCTGGCATTGGGGATGATGCTGAAGGGCAACCAGCATGGTTTCATTAGGGGCAGGTCATGTCAGACCAACCTGATTGCCTCTTACGATCAGGTCACAAAAGCATTGGATGCAGGTGTTGCCATGGGTGTAGTCTTTCTGGACTTCAGCAAGTCCTTTAACACTGTCTCCCACCACATCCTCATTAAAAAACTAGGCAACTGTGGCATCGATGCCTACACAGTCAGATGGACTGCAAATTGGCTGAAGGGTTGTACGCAGAGGGTGGTGGTGGACGGGTCATATTCGACCTGGGGGGAAGTGGGCACCGGAGTCCCCCAGGGCTCGGTCCTTGGGCCCGCACTGTTCAATTTCTTTATCAGTGATTTGGACAATGGGGTGAAAAGCAACCTGTTCAAATTTGCTGATGATACCAAAATTTGGGGTGAGGTGGGCACGCTAGTAGGGAGGGAAAGACTGCAGCAAGACCTGGATAGGTTGCAGGGGTGGGCTAACAAAAACAGAATGCGTTTCAATACTGACAAGTGCAGGGTGCTGCACTTGGGCAGTAGTAACCAGCAGCACACTTATAAAATGGGAAACTCCCTTCTTGAGAGCACGGAGGCAGAAAGGGATCTTGGAGTCATCATTGACTCCAAGATGAACATGGGCCGACAATGCGAGGTCACGGTCGGCAGGGCTAACTGGACCTTATCATGCATCCACAGGTGCATCTCAAGTAGGCCCAAGGAGGTGATCCTCCCCCTCTACACGACACTGGTCAGGCCACAGCTGGAGTACTGTGTCCAGTTCTGGGCACCCCGCTTCAAGAGGGATGTGGACAACATTGAGAGGGTCCAGAGGAGGGCCACCTGCATGATCTGGGGACAGCAGGGCAGACCCCACAATGAGAGGCTACAGGACCTGAACCTGTTCAGCCTTCACAAGAGAAGGCTGAGGGGGGACCTGGTGACCGTCTATAAACTCACGAGGGGGGACCAGAATGGTTTGGGGGAGACCTTGTTTCCCCTAGCACCCCCTGGGATAACAAGGAATAATGGCCACAAGTTGTTGGAGAGTAGGTTTAGATTAGACATCCGTAAGAACTACTTCACAGTTAGGGCGGCTAGGATCTGGAACCGACTTCCAAGGGAAGTGGTGCTGGCTCCTACCCTGGGGGTCTTTAAGAAGGGGCTTGATGCCTACATGGCTGGGGTCATTTGAACCCAGTTTTCCTCCTGCCCAGGCAGGGGGTCCGACTTGAAGATCTACAAGGTCCCTTCCGACCCTACTTCTATGATTCTATGATAGCAGAGCCACTGGTGCAACATTTTGAGCGCTCATGGCACTTGGGACAGGTCCTAGAGGACTGGAAAAGGGCCAATGTGGTCTGTATTTTCAAGAAGAGGAGGAAGGAGGACCCGGGTAATTATAGGGCAGTTAGCCTCACCTCTATTCTTGGCAAGACCTTAGGAAAAATCATTATGGATCACTTTTGCAGGGGGCCAGCGGGTAACACAATGTTAAGGGGCAACCAGCATGGATTTATAGCAAGTAGATCCTACCTGACTAACCTGGTCTCTTTTTATGACCAGGTCACAAAGTGCGTAAATGCAGGGGAGGAAGTAGATAGTATTTACCTGGATTTTAAAAAGGCTTTTGACACAGTGGCACACCCAATTCTTATAAGCAAACTGAGTAGATGTGATGTGGATTTTTTCACAGTAAGGTGGGTGAAAAACTGGCTTATGGGACACACCCAGAGGGTGGTGGTTGATGAGTCAGTTTTTCCTTGGAGGGAAACAGGCAGTGGTGTCCCCCAAGGCTCTGTCCTTAGACCAGTACTGTTTAATATCTTCATCAGTGATTTGGATGAAGGTGTTGAAATCACCTTGTCCAAATTCACAGATGACACTAAACTATGGGGTATAGTAAACACACTGGAGGGCAGGGAGTGAACTCAGGCAGATTTGGACAGACTTGGGAAGTGGGCAGAGCAGAATAGGATAAAATTTAACAAGGATAAATGCAAGGTGCTGCACCTGAGGAGAAAGAATCTCCAACATGCCTATAGACTGGGGGGTACCATCCTGAGTACCACAACAGTGGAAAGCGGTCTTGGAGTCCTGGCTGATGCAAAAATGAACATGAGTCACAAGTGTGACAACATAATAAGCAAAGCTAACTTCACTCTTTCTTGCAGGTACATCATGAGCAGGTCTAGGGAAGTGGTAATTCCCCTCTATGCAGCATTGGTGAGGCCGCAGATGGAGTACTGCATCCAGTTTTGGGCACCACACTTCAAGAGAGATGTGGATAACCTTGTGAGGGTTTAGAGAAGGGCTACTCATATGATTGAGGGCCTGCAGGTAAGACCCTATCAGGACAGACTGAGGGACCTGAATCTCTTCAGCCTCTGCAACAGAAGGCTCAGAGGCAACCTTGTGGCTGCCTACAAACTCATCAAGGGAAAGAGGAGGGAATAGGGGACATTATTTACCAGGGTGCCCCTTGGGGTTACCAGAAACAATGGCCACAAACTGAAGGAGAACAGATTTAGATTGGACATAAGGAAGAAAGTCTTTATGGTGAGGGTTGCCAAAATATGGAATGGGCTTCCAAGGGAGGTGGTGCTTTTCCCTACCTTGGAGGTGCACAAGAAGAGATTAGACAAGCATCTGGCTAGGTTTACTTAACCCCAGTGCTCTTTCCTGCCTGGAGCAGGGGGTCAGACCTGATGATCTACCAGGTCCCTTCCAACTCTAGAAATCTATAGAGATTTCCATTACTATTGTTTTTCCCATTTTAGCAGCTTCTCTAATCTCCCTCAGCATATCATATTTGTCTTCACCTTCCTGATCATCTGGGTAGTAGTACAATTCTAGTGTTATATTCTTTTTATTCAAGTATGGAATTTCTATCCACAGGGGTTCTACGGTAGTTTCTCTCTTCCAGGTAAGATTTTTATACTGTTACTATCTATAATATCCTTCACATATAGTGCCACTCCTCCACTGATAATTTAGGCATATTACTTCTTCTCCCATCACCTGTGAACATAGAGAAGTTTATAACCTTTGCAATAAAGCCTTTTACATGATCTTTTGAATACTGTTGTCTTCTCTTCTCTAAACCAGTTCTTTCAATCTGTTCTTAGAGGTCATATATTATAGGTTTCTGTTCATTTTTGTTGCTTTCCTCTGGATTCTTCCAATTAGTCCACATACTTCTTCAAGTACAACACCTAAAACTGGACACACTACTCCAGCTGAGGATTCACCAGTGCTGAATAGAATGGAACTAACTCTGTGTGTCTTGTATGTAATCTTCCTGCTTATACAGGCAACCCCCACTTAGGGCTCTTAATTGGTTCCTGAAAAACCAAGTGTTAAGTGAAACAAGCATTAAGTGAAACTGAAATCATGTGGCAGCCCAAGATGGCAACCACAATGGTTTGTAATGACCCAAAGTGGCAACCGCGAGTGTTATAGCAAAACTCGCTGAGCACTAAATGAAACCAGGTATCAATTTAAAATGAGCATTATAGCGAAATAGCGCTAAGCAAAACAGCATTAAGCAGTGGTTGCCTGTACCCCTCAAATGTTGCTAGTTTTTCACCACATTGTTGCCTCAGGCTTAGTTTGTTATTGGCTATGAGCCCCCAGATCCTGCCCTACAGATCTCCTACCTAACCAGTAATTTCCCATTTTTCTTTTATGAAGTTGATTAAATAATCAACAGAGTGCTTTCACACCCCCAAAAGGGGGAAGGGAGAGAAAGGGGTGAGAAAATAAGTCAGGGTCTGCTCCCAAGTGCCCTGAGGTAATTTTCTCCACAAGTACCTTAAGCTACACTGGTATTTGTTAAGTGCTCAGTGCCAGCAAGATCCTCTTCAATCAATGAGTCCAGCAGAGAAGAAAACCTTCCGCTCCCAGCTGAAATGTCCACCAGTGAGGACAGTGATAGAGTCCTGACTGAACTCACAAAGGTTGCTGCAGAGATCCTCACAATTAAAGCTACAGTCACTCTCCAAACAACAGTAACTTCTATTGAATCCTCTTCACATCTGGCATCAGGTAAAATGGCAGAGGCAAGGGGAATTTAGGAACATTGGCTGTGAAGGAACCCCCTGGAACATCAATTCTAATCCCTGCATTAGGAAGCAATCCCCAGCTCCACAGTTTAAACCCTTGGACAAAATTACCAAGAAAAATACTGAGAATACCAACACCACCCTAAAAACACCATAATAGAAGAAGGGGAAACAAGAGTCTGACCAGTGTTCAGCTACTGCAACAGGGAAACAGCTGGTTAATTACATACTCAGAAGATCATAGGAAAACATCTTTATCACATGCCATGCTACAGAGGACACAAAACCCTTCAGAGTGCCTTCCAATCTGACCTATGGGGAAAATTCCTTCCTGGCCCCAAATGTGGCAATAATTTTGACCCTGAGCAGAAGAGCAAGATCCAGGCTACCTCTGAGTCCTGGAGTGCTCTTGGAAGCCCCTAACTGACCAAACTGGATGCCTGGTCCTGTTCATCCCTCTCTGAACCCACAGTCCAATACCACAACCATCCTGCACCCTACTAGCACCTATACTGCCCTCAAAGCAACCCTTGTGATCCTACTGGCCCTGTTCATGCATTAGGGGAGTAAATTGGTGGCTTAGGGGCATTTATGATGGCCTCCAGCTGCTTCTATAGCCATACCCATGCCTCACAGATCTCACTTAGTCCTTCTTTGCTGGACCCTCTGGTCCTGTATTCATTTCCAATCTCTTGAGCCCCTGACCCCTCTCAGTTGACTTCAGCCTGTCTGGACCCTTTTAGTTGGGTTCAGTCTTCTCAGCCTCTCTGGCCCTGCCTCTTTACACTCCCCCCACCCACGGCCCTTGTCTTTGCTGGGTCCCCTGGCCTTTTTTGCAGGGTGGCTTACTTGCTACACTTTCACAGCTTGGCTTTACTCTACACAACCTAGCAGGGTTTTGCCCTAACTTCAGCCCCTGATAATGAAGAGTGCCTTCCAGGCAACCCACCCATTGCCTCAACCTCTGCTGTAGTCACAATTCAGTCCTCCAGTCTTTAATAGTCCACAGTAGTCAACACCCCAGCCATTCTCAATTGCTGCTTAGTGTGTTACTCCAAGCTGTCCCCAGGCTTCTATGCTGCTTGGCTGGCCTTTCCCCAGCTCTGACCCTACTAGGCCTACTCATGCTCAGTGGCAGGAACTCTTCTCCCTAGCACAGCCTGGGCTAGATAGCTCTGAGGGTGAGCTGATATCTCTTCGGGCTCCACCCCTTCTGGTCATATGCCCCTGATCAGCCCCAGCTGTCACCTATCTTCTTTTCTATTCAGCACTGGTGAGGCCACATCTGGAGTACTGTGTTCAGTTTTGGGCCCCCCCACTACAGAAAGGATATGGACAAACTGGAGAGAGTCCAGTGGAGGGCAACAGAAATGGTGAGGGGGATGGGAGACACGACTTATGAGGAAAGAATGAAGGAATGAGGCTTATTTAGTCTAGAGAAGAGGAGACTGAGAAGGGATTTAATAGTAGCCTTTAACTACCTGAAGGGAGGTTCAAAAGAGGATGGAGCTAGATTGTTCTCAATGGTGGCAGATGACAGAACAAGGAGCAATGGTCTCAAGTAGTAGCAAGGGACGTTTAGGATAGATATTAGGAAGAATTTTCTCACTAGGAGGGTAGTAAAGCACTGGAACAGGTTACCCAGAGAGGTGGTGGAATCTCCATCCTTGGAGGTTATGTCACACCAGGGCAGAATTATCTCTGATTCATGCTACCCAGCTTATGTTGCACTAAATACTAAGCTACACCTTAGGGTAGGCACCTGATCTACTCCCCTCCTTTAGTGGCCTGGATCAGATCCACTGCCCCCCAGCCTTCCTCAGCATCCTAGATCCCCACTTACTGCCCTCATCCCACCCCTCACTTATTTTTGGCTGCCTGGGCTTTCTGTCCCTGGAGCAGGCAGGGAAGGATTAAACTACCTTCCCAGCTGCTTCTGATTCTGCTGATCTCTGGGAGTGAGAAGGAGGCAGGGACGGAGGGGCAGGGGAGCAGCTCCCAGGGTTGGAGAGAACCAATGGAGCCCCAGGGGCCAGGTGAGAAGCCTGGAATGGGAGGGGGGATTCTTAACTTTCAGTCCTCCAAGCCCCTACTGCCATGCAGTGTAACTGCGCCAAGCTAAAGCTAGCATTAACACCCATCAACACTTGTGCACCTCACAGCATAAAGTGTAACAAGGTTCTTAAAGTACCTGGGCCCTGGCCCCCCATTAAACCTAGTATAAAGACATGTTTGTAAAGCCATATTCTATGGCTTTGCTGATTTAAACAGGAAAGCACTGAGCAAGAAGAAGGCGCAAGGTAACATAGGACCGCTATAGGATGGACAAGGGCAACTCATAACAGATAGGATAGACAAAGCTGAGCTCTTAAATAATTTCTTTGCATCTGTGTTCCTGGACACGGATACAAACACACCTCCAAATGAGAGTCTGGTGTGAGGAAGATACCAACCCACCAACAGTTAGCTCTGACCTAGTAAAGGGGCACTTGGAGGGGTTGGATGTATTTAAGTCAGCGGGCCCTGATGATCTTCACCCAAGGGTACTAAAGGAATTGGCTGGTGTCATAGCAAAACTACTGGCACAACAGTTTGAGCACATGTGTCACTCAGGACAGGTCTCAGGGAACTGGAAAAGGGACAATGTGGTCCCTATTTTCAAGAAGGGGAGGAAGGAGGACCCAGGTAATTATAGGCTGGTTAGCTTCACCTCTACTCTTGGCAAGACCTTAGAAAAAATCATTAAGGATCACATTTGTGGGGGGCCAACAGGTAATACAATGCTAAGGGGAACCAGCATCGATTTACAGCAGGCAGATCCTGCCTGACTAACCTGTTTTGTTTTCTTTTTATGACCAGGTCACAAAGTGCATAGATGCAGGAGTAGAGGTAGATGTTATTTACTTGGATTTTATGTGGACGGGTCGTACTCAACCTGGTGGGATGTGAATAGTGGGGTCCTCCAGGGCTCGATCCTGGGACCTACACTGTTCAACATCTTCATCAGCAACTTGGACGAGGGGGTGGAAAACACGTTGTCCAAGTTTGCCGATGACACCAATATGTGGGGAGAGGTAGGCATGCTCGAAGGGAGACAGAGGCTGCAATTAGATTTAGACAGACTACAGAAGTGGGCAGATGGTAATAGGATGGGGTTCAATGTGGATAAGTTCAGGGTGCTGCACCTGGGAAGAAGGAATGCACAACATACATACAAGCTGGGGAGCTCCCCCCTTGTGAGCACAGAGGCAGAAAGGGATCTTGGAGTCATTACTGACTCCAAGATGAACATGAGCCGCCAATGCCAGACCGCAGCCAGCATAGCCAACTGCAGCTTGTCGTGCATCCAAAGATGCATCTCAAGCCAGTCCAGAGAGGTGATGCTCCCCCTCTATGCGACATTGGTCAGGCCACAATTGGAGTACTGTGTCCAGTTCTGGGCACCGCACTTTAAGAAGAATGTGGCCTGCCTTAAGAGAGTTCAGAGGAGGGCCACCCACTTGACTGGAGGGCAACAGGGCAGGCCCTATGTGGAGAGGCTGTGGGACCTAAACCTGTTCAGCCTCAGCAAATGGAGGCTGGGGTGGGATTTGGTGGCTGCCTACAAATTCCTTAGGGGAGATCAGCAGCAAATAGGAAAGGTCCTATTCCCCCCAGCAGCGCCTGGGGTGATGAGGAACAATGGCCAGAAGCTGCTGGAGAATAGGTTCAGGTTAGAGATTAGGAGGCACCATTTCACTGTTAGGGTGGCTAGGATCTGGAACCCACTTCCTAGTGAAGTGGTCCTCACTCCTACCTTGGGTAAATTCAAAAAGAGGTTGGATGAACACCTGTCTGGGGTCATGTGATCCCAGCGTGTGCTCCAGCCAGTGGCGGGGGGTCAGACTAGATGATCTATTTAGGTCCCTTCTGGCCCCTAACTACTATGAAACTATGAAATAAAAAGGCTTTTGACACAGTGTCACACCAAATTCTTACAAATAAACTAAGTAGCTGTGATTTGGAGTTTTTCACAGTCAAGTGGGTGGAAAACTGGCTTATGGGACACACCCAGAGGGTGGGGGGGATGGATCAGCTTCTACCTGGAGAGATGTGGGCAGTGGTTTTCCCCAAGGCTCTGTCCTTGGACCAGTACTGTTCAATATCTTCATCAGTGATTTGGATGAGGGTGTAGAAAACACACTGTCCAAATTTGCAGATGACACCAAACTAAGGGGTATAGTAAACACACTAGAGGGTAGGGAGCAAATTCAGGTGGATTTAGACAGACTGGGGAAGTGGGAGGATCAGAATAGGATGCAATTTAACAAAGATAAGTGCAAAGTGCTGCACCTGTGGGAAAAGAATCACCAATGCACCTATAGACTAGGAAGTACCATTCTAAGTAGCACAGCAGTGTAAAGGGATCTCAGTCATAGTTGACACAAAAATGAACATGAGTTGTCCATGTGACGAGGTAATAAGTAAAGCTAACTGCACTCTTTCTTGCATTTGTAGGTGAATCATGACCAAATCTAGGGAGGTGATACTTTCCCTCAATGCGGCATTGGTGAGGCTGCAGCTGGAGTATTGCATCCAGTTTTGGGTGCCACACTTCAAGAGGGATATGCCTGCACCTGGAACAGAACCAGCAAGCCCCCACAGGAGCTGACCACTGGATGACACTACCAGAGCTCAGTCTGCAGGGGGAAACCCTTAGCAGGGCCTGGGAATATGCGTGCCCACAGCAGAAGAGCCGGGGATCCCTCCTGAGGCAGAAGCCCCTGCCTAACCAGAAGAAGCTGCAGATGGCCAGGAACCTGTGGGAGAGAAGGCAGGTATCGGCACAGGAGCTGTGACAGGCGAGGCAGGAGACACGTGCCTGAACAAACAATGGCTCATTCACCACGACATTGACAGGTACTCTGAAAGCAGTCAGGATAGTAAGCAAGCCATCCAAGAAGGACTTGTTGGACCCACCGAGAGAGGAAATTTGTCGGGTACACCCGGTATTCAGTGCATTATGTATGAGTGAGACCAGAGTCAGAAATTCCTGCAAGGACAGTGCCATGCTCACAGGGCTCAAGCAAGCATGAGGGCAGTGAAGCAGTGCAGCATGTACTCGGGCACCTACAGGTCTAAGGCGCCGCCTACCTGAAGCATACCTGAACCTGGGGAAGTGTGTGGGAGCTGGGTAAAACATGCTCCACTGAGCCTAGAGTGTGGAATTAAAGGGATTACAGGCTGGTAGCATCATTGCCCTGCTCACCCTCACTATCAGAGCATCTTGTGTTCAATTATAGATAAATTGTACCTTCATTAAGGCAGGAGAGCCTGGCCATACTCCTGCAAAGAACTGTGTGGACAGAAATTCCTAGGGAATGAATGGAACCAGCATCCTGTTCCAGAGATGATCATCCTGAAGCATACCACCTGAGTGGAAAGGAGTGAGGTGCAGGGAAGGAGGAGCCTCACAGAAGAAATACTGGCAGAGGCCTCAGGGACAAAAAAGGAAACACCGCACAACATCTCCAGGTAACCTTAAACAACACCAAGTCATGGCAGATGAGTAGGTCCCAGGGTAGTGTCCAGGTGGACAGGACATGCCAATGGCAGCACTGTGGGAATAGGCCTGCCACACTCAGATTTATGTAAGCACCTGAAGGGCACATGTTACATCATGAAATATGAACAGCAAACCTTCCACCCCCTCTTAGTAGGGGATGCAGCTCATATTTGGGGGAGGGAGTTGTGAAAAATGTTAAAAATAACATTTTTAGGGTCTGGATAGTGGAAGGACCCTGAAGAGTAGCATTTAGTTGCATAGGCCCACTGCCTCAAACCCTTGTCAGGGCTTCAACCTTTGTCCCCTTTTCTCTGGCTGTGCCCTCAGTGTAGGTCCACTACCTCAGACCTCAGCTTCTGGGCCCCACCCCTTGTCTCCACCTTGCTTATGGTCCACTTGCTTATGGTCCACCTTCCCAATGAAGTGGAAAAGACAGGCTGGTGGTGCACTCTCTATGAATCGGAGGCCTCAGGCTCCCACCTCTGCTGGCACGTGAAGTTCAATGTAGGTGAACTTCTTTGCACCACAAGCTTTCATTTGCCATGGAGGGCCATAGCAGAAGCATTCATATTGCAACCTTTATCAGGTAATACCTGGTAATACCTATAACCCTGCAAATTATTATTTTGACCCTACAAATTGATCAGCTATAACCAATCATAATGCCTTGTGACTGAAGTAGACATGAGCCCTCCTTAGGGCCAGCATTGATGGTACTCTGTGAGAAAATCCAATGCAATGTCTTGTGCCTACAACAGATGCACCAAGGGCCTCATAATAACTGTCCTTCAATACCTGGAATGACTACAGTGACTGAAGGAGTACACAAGCAATTGGGAAGTGCTATATTTAAAAAAAACAGAATGGTAAAAAATTCTATAGCAAAGACTGAAGAAAACAACATTGAAATCCTGACTGTCAAACTCAATGGAATCACAATCACTTCTATCTACAAACCACCTAACACAAATTTTGCCTTTACAGATATACCAGGGATCACTCAGAATAAATCATAGGTGATAACTGGTCACTTCGACAGCCACAGCACACAATGGGGCTACAATGAGACCAATTAAGATGGTGAAGCAGTAGTAGCTTGGTCAGATCCATACCAGCTGAGTATGATCCATGATCTAAAGCTAACTAAATCATTCAATAGCGGCCGCTGGAAATGAGGATTCAACCTAGAATGTGTATTCACCAGCAACACTATTACTGGGAGTGCAGGGATGCCAAAATGGGCTGCTGGACACCATCTCTGGGGCCAACTTTGCCATCCTGGGTCTCTAGCCTCACTGCCTCTGGGCCCACTGGGCCAGCCAGGACTAGTGGCTTCACATCATCCAGCAGACCTGGGACAACGAGTAGTGGCTGGAGGCATTCCAGATGACCTGGGCCACCTTCTGGGATCTCCTGGAGCTTCGGCCACACCTGGAGTTGCAGGACACCACCATGCAGCTGCCCCTCCCCACAGACACCCACCTCAAGCTGGCCAGTCCTGCCAGATTCCTCTATGTAGGCCATCTCTTTGGAGTGGGCAAGGCCATTCCGGAGAGGCCATTCTGGAGGTGTATGATGCCCTCCAGATCATGCTGAGGCAGAGGGTGCTCCACGTGCACAACTCCCTGGCGGTGGTAGTGGGGTACTGTGCCTTTAGATTCTCCCAGGGCATTAGGGCCCTGGATGGGACCCACATCCCCATCACCTGCCCGCCCCAGGGTGATTGTTCCTACTATAGCAGGGTGGGGGGGTTTCACTCCGTTGTGCTCCAGGCCTTCATTGGTCACTGCGGCACCATCTCAAACATGAGTGCAGGCTATGTGGGCAGTGCCCATAACAACTGTGTGTTCCAGAACTCCACCCTGCCAGCCCTGGTGCAGAGTGGCCTCTTCATGCCAGGGGTGCCAGACCTCAACTGGGTGCCATGGTGGTCCCACCCCTCCTCGTTGGGGACCCCTCTTACCCACTCACTCCTGCCCTGGTTCATACAGCCCTACACCGGCCAGTCGGACCCCTACCAGGCCCATTTTAACTGGTGCCTGGGCCAAACCTGCACCCCAGTGGAGTGCACCTTCAGCTGCCTCAAGGGATGCTAGTGCACCCTCACCACCCATCCCAAGTTTGCCAAAGCCAAACTCCCCAGGGTTATCATTGCAACCTGCATGCTGCATAACATCTGTGAGGCCTGGGGGAGCTCTTCTGTGAGGCTCTTCTGTGAGGCACAGCAGGAGGAGGATGCTTGGCAGCAGGGAGCACCACCTGTGGTGGTAGTGACAGTGGCAGGGGCCCCCCACCGAGGCCCCAGGCAAGCCACACACCCACCCCTGGGGCCAGAGCACTGCGTGCAAGAGGCACTGGCTGCCCATCTCCACCTGCACTCCCTGCTGTAGCCCTCCTGGAAAGCCACCCATGGACACCCCTGCCAACCTTCCCAGCCACCCCCAGAACCACACTCACTGCAAATATGTCTCAGAAGAATGAGTTTTTATTCCCCTCACATCAAACAGGCCTCCCTCCCTCCCCAACAAGCGTAGACCCTCCTAACCCTCCCAACATTGCCCCTCTACCACCCACCCCACCCACGAACAATAAAAAACCTTCTTCCCTGTGAAAATTATTTACCATGTGGTTTTGTGCCATCCTGGGGTGGGGGGCTGTGGGGTGGTGGCAGCTAGGGGATAGAGCCCAAGGACAGGCAGACAACAACCCAGCCTCTACCTGTTTCTCCATGGGTGCACACGTTGCAGGAAGCCTGGCAGATAGGGGGTTTGCTCAGGAGCATTGGCAGCTGGTGGTCCTACAGCATGGGCAGGTCTTCCTCTGGCAGCTAGTGCCCAGGGCCAGTATGTGGTCCTGGCCCCACTGCAGGTAGTTCCAGCTCTGGTTCTATGCCTGTAGGGAGCCAGGATAAGTGGCTGGCCTGGGGGGAGGGGTGTGCTGGGTGGCAGGCAACCTGGGGCAGGGGCTCCTGGCTGGTGGAGGCAGTACTGGACCTCCACCCAGACCCAGGGGGAGGCATGCTGCTGGGAGGCTGCCAGGGGGCAGGTGGTGCTAGGGTCAGGGGCCAGGCAGCAGGCGGCATGAAGGTGATCACTGGAGCCAGGATCGTGACCAGCACCTGGCAGACGTTGTCCATGGTCTGCACTGCCCTGTCCATGACTGTGGTCTGCTCCCTCCGAGACTCCACCCGCTTGTGCTCCAGGGCCAGGAGCTGCACCTGGAACTCTGTCAACCCAGTCCTGTGCCTTTTTGCACTAGTCCCATGCCTCCTCAGGGGCCACATCCTCTGCCCACCAGGCCTATGCATCCAACAGATGGTCCTCTGACACCATCACCAGCTGGTCCAGGAGGACAGTGCAGTCCTAAATCCTCCTCTGTCCAAGTTGGCACATCCATAAGGCCCTAGCTGCAGGTAGCAGTGACCTTGAGGCATCATCTTGGCTGCCAACTGTGGCCTCTCCATGCATGCAGCTGCAGAGCCTACAGAACCATGATAAAGAAGCTATTTGTGAGAGTTGGCAACATTTTTCAGATAAGATACTCTATACTAGAGGCCGTGTGCTGCCCAGCCAGAGATCAGGGGTTGGGCATGCATGAGTGCCCAGGGACCATAGTAAGTTGGCTGGGCAGGCCTGGGCCCAGGTGGCCACTGGTCTAGCCCCCCATCCTCACTTGCTCCCCAGGGGTATGTGGGTGCTGGCCACAGGCAGCATGCCCCCCCTCCCACCCTGTTCCCAGAGAAGAACAGGCCAGGCTCAGACCCTGCTTGCCCACCTTCTCCTTCTATAGGCCAACCTGACTCCTGTGCTGCTGCCATGCACATGGTACCCAGGGTCAGGGGGCATGGAGCTCCTGGATGATTGGGACAAGGAGCTGCCTGCACCCCTGCAAAGGGCCTCTCCAGTGAGGCACTCCAGGGCCAGCCTCCCCCATGCTGGTGCTGCACCCTGAGTGTGCTCCTGCTGAGTGTGTCCCAAGTGCTGTGTGAAGAGCTGTTTGCATGGACTGAGGAGTGCATGATTCACTATGCCCTGTTGCTGCTGATTGCCATGGTACCCTGGGCATACTTGCACAACTGGCATGGGACTCTGAGCCACAACAGAGCAGAGGTAAGCCTGGGCTGCCCTGCAGCCTCTCCCACTGGCTGGAGGGCTACCTGTGGCTGTGGTACACATCCCTTCTCCCTGCAGAGAAGGAGGACATAGCTGCTGTCATCAACACACTCCTTGGTGTGTGAAAGGCCCATGCACATCTAGCTATGGGGGCACAGGCTGATCAATAAAGTATTTCACTGTCTCCCCCACCCCTGTGTGCTGTTGGGGGGGGAACCTGGGCACCAGGGGAGTGCAGCTGGGCCAGGCAGGGAACAGGGAAAGGGACAAGGGCTGGGGACAAGGCCACAGGCAGGGGCAGGGCCACAGACAGGGGCACAGGCAAAGGAGGAGCTGGCACTGCTGGTGGCTGGCAGTGACATGGCTGGACATGTCTCATGGCTGGGGCTGAGGCTGTGGAGCTGTTGGGGCAGGCTCTGGCCCAGGCTCCCCAAGCAGCAGGTGGGGAGCTCAGCTGGCCAGGCTTCTGGCACACCAAAAGGCCCTCTCCTGGTGACATGTCACTGTGGATGCCAAGCTGGGGTCAAGTTCACCGATGACACCAAACTCTGGGGTAAAGCATCCACACTTGAGGACAGAAGGGTGATCCAGGCAGATCTTGACAGGCTCATAAAATGGGTGGATGAGAACCTGATGGTGTTTAACACTGAAAAATGCAAGGTTCTCCACCTTGGGAGGAAAAACCTGCAGCATGCTTATAGGCTCGACAGTGCTACGCTGGTTAGCACTACAGATGAAAGAGATTTGGGGGTCATGATTGACCACAAAATGAACATGAGCCTTCAATGTGATGCTGCGACTAGTAAAGCAAGCAAAACTTCCTGATGCAAGTGTTGAAGAGACCAACTAGAGGCCATGCTCTTCTTGACTTACTGCTTACAAAAAGGAAAGAATTGGTGGGGGATGTAGAAGTAGATGGCAAGTTGGCCAGCAATGACCACAAGATGACTGAGTTCAGGATCCTGACAAAAGGATGGAAGGAGAGCAGCAGAGTATACACCCTGTAAACACACAGCCTCTCCTCTGGGTTCTCAGACCCTCTAGTCCAACTTAGCCTGCTCTGGGATTGTGGACCCTCTGACCCAGGTCAGCCTGGGCTGTGGCATATGGACCCTCTGGTCTGGGTCTCATCTTTTTCCTAAGCTCCTGGATCCCTTACTGTGCCCCACTCAATCTATGGCCTCTTGGGTTACCAGTTGTCTAAGTAGGCCTTGAGCCTGTCACAGCAGGGCTCAAGTCTGAACTACCAATGCAACTTAAATAAACAAGAAGCATCTCAGTCCTCTGGCAAATACCTCAAACCCTCTAGCGATTTAATATAAAACAAAGGGCACTTGCCTGTAAAACCCAGTCTTTCTCTTCCTAGGGAACTTATCTCTGTTCTCAGGCCTGCAGAGTTGTTTAGCTAAATCTAAAGTCCCTTCAGGAGTCCTGCTGCTAGGATCTCCTTACTTTGTTTTCCAGGGAGAGACTGCTTGACTGGTTCCAGGTCTGGGCTTATATAGCTCCAGCCTGAGCCCTCTTGTGTTCAGGTGAGTCTCTCATTAGCCCCCTTCAGCACCTTCAAGCAGCAGGCACACTCCAGTGCCCTGCTACACTCAGACTATGCAACAACTGCTGCCATGCCCACTGCTTGAAGGCACATGTACAATTGAAGATCTCACAAAGTACAATCGACAAGTACAGGCACGTGTATCAAAATGGTCAAATGTAGCGTAGAAACACGAGAAGAATAAGATTGCTTCTCTCCAAGTTTCAGGTTTCCCATTTGTAAATCACAGTGATGTATTTTCTGTAGATTTGTTGTTAAATAAAAAAGACACAAAATGATTTGCCTCCTTCAGAGTTCAGAGGAATTGTGACATACAACAATGATTAATGAAGTACAACGGGTCTATGGATTCAAGGTGCTAGAGCAAAGAGATTCAGACATGCCAATCCGCTAGTTGTCTGCTTAATCTACTAGATCATGTTCTGTCTGTAGTTCTCTCTCACTCCTACCCAGCAAGATTTAACATATTTCTGGTCCTAGAGGCAAGTATCTGAACTTTAAGCAATGGGCTTCCTCAGGCCCATAAAAATCAACAAGTTCCTATACTGTTTATAAACAGTTTATAAAACAAAGGTAATAAACAATTTCCAAATGAATCCAAGGCACTAGTGTTTAAATAAGGTCACTAGAACAAAGCATATGTGAAATAAAGCTGGGCAAAAAATTCTTGGATGAATAATTTCTTGGCTGAAAAAAAAGAAGAAAAAAGCCAATTTCAATAACCAGGACTAATTTTTAACATTGATTTTATACCCCCTTCCCCTCCCCGCAACCTGGCTCTGGCTGACATCTGATACCTACAGGTAAACTACCTGCTTTTGTTCCCTGCAACCCTCCTAAATTTGCATTCATGCAGAGCAGCTTTCTAAAGAATGGCTTTTTTCATACTTGAGGATTTCTGACCATCTTTCATATCTCTCACCATTTTTAATTTCTTTTTGTTTTTTTTTGCCTGAGGAAGGATGTGTGTATCTGAAAGTGTAAATAACAACTTTTTTGCAACTATTTAGTTGGGATCTAATAAAAGATAATGCCTCTACCCAAAGACTTCACGTGCCTTGGCTAAAAAAAGGCAATTTGGGGTTGACCACAATTATTCATAAATTCATGCTGAATTCAGTGAACAAAAGCCAGATTTTTAAAAAGAAATCATATTTTGAAAAAGTTAAAAAGTTTCCTGATGGCATTTTCTAAATGAAATGTTTTTTATTTTTTGTCTAAAATAAATTACTCTAAACCTACCAATTAAAAAATAAAAGTTAACAAACCCAAAGCTAAACAACAAATTTTGTTTCTGGGTAAATGAAGATTTCAGTCAACCAGAAGTGAACCAATTTAAAACATTTTTCACTTTACTGGTATAATAGGACTTCACCTCCAAGGCAGCTCTGGTGCCCTGAAACAACACTCTTGCTTTCCAAGGCACTACCTGGTACTTGGCTATACAGTAACAGAAGTTAGAGACCCCTATTACATGCCACAGCCTCCTCATAAACTCCTCATAGGGAAGCCAGTCCACATGCAGTATCCCTCTTAAATCTTGCACCAATGCCTCCAATGCAGGCTGTCAGATTTCATGTATAGCAGATATAGTTTTGTTTTTTTCCCCATGAGATTCCTCCACTTCTCTCTGGTGTGATACAACATCCACATATTTTAGGAATTTCACAGGTATGACCTCTTTCTCTCTTTCTGCTGCCCCCCATTCTCAGGTTTCTATTTAGTTGGGTTGTTCTGATAGGCTGTCCCCCTAGTCCAAGACCCATTCCAATCCCTTCTAAGCCACAGGGGAATTGTATCACTTTGCAGTCCACTGCTTGGAGGTCTTTACATGGAACTGGCTCAACATCCATTTTTATCTACATGGTGTGGCAGCACAGTAAGGGCTCTACTACACAGAGACACCTGCCTCACTGTGCCAGACCAAGAACCTCACTTTGAGGGTCTCTGTGGCAGTGAAGATCACACTGCCTGCCCCAAAGATGTTCCGGGTCCCTGGGAAAAGGACCCCAAAGACCATAAGGAGTGCCAGGGAAGCTGGCCCAAGCATGTACACTCACCTCACTGCAGACAAGAAAGGAAAGAACAGGACACGGCGAGATCATAGACACTGAGATTTATCAGCTCCTGTTAGTTCCAGATGGCTGGGCATGCAATAGAATGCAATATAAAAAAGCACCCAGCAACAGCTGCAGGGGAGAGAGGAAGACAGGGAAAGAACCGGAAGGATTAAAAAGACAAAAACGCTTGGACAGGGTCAAAGGAGAAGAGTAGGAAACTTTCTCCTTTTGAGGCTTGAAGGAGTCTCTCTACTTACCTGAATCCAGAAGAAAGAAGACACCATGTCAGTGATAGGAGGGCTATCAGTTACTTGATCTGTGAAAATCTGCAGAGCCTGAAGACAACTCACTGTGAGTGGTGGTGTTGCAGGACTGGGGATCCATGAAAATCTCAAAACCAGTTGTTCTGCAGTCCACTTGAGGATGGTATTAAGGATAAATAAGGGTTATGCCTGAGACAGGGACCCCCACTCCTGGGGAGACTTAAGTCATCCCCTCCCAGGAAGCAGAGACTGAGTACAGGGGTGACAAGCCATCCATTGTATAATAATACATATAGAACCAAACCCAAGTTGTCCAGCTTATTGCCTTGGTCTATCAGTGACCCCCACAAAAAACAGGACAGTGTGTGCAGAAAAATCATAGCCAGTCAAATGTCAACAGCATTCTAGGCCAGCAAGCCTCCCTTCTTTTTCTGGTACATCAAGTTGTGGCAGGCGAGACAGGGCAGATGTGCTGAGAAAAACCTTAGCTGAAAGACCTGCGGGGACCTTAAGGCTAGCATGCACCAAATCCCACCAGTAATGTAAGCAAGTAGTTTCATTAAATTAACTCATTCACTTACAGTCTCCCTTAGGGAGCCCACAGTCAGCTGTCCCACTTCCTGGAGAACCCCCACAAGCCTAGGGTAATGCTGCCACCACCAGGGCACTGGTCTCTGGCAGGACTCTGTGCAGCCTGGGGCACACAGACTCCACAAACCTAGCGGGTGCTTTGCCCACAGTAATATTTCAGGGTGCTTCTTTCAGTTCAAAGCATCCCAAGATAGCATCAGGAAGAACTGACGGAAAATGAAAAAGAAAAAAACTTTGTTGGCTAGACATGGGGTGGAAGGCCTCTCCCTCACTCGGTGCCCCACAATGAAGGATGTAACCCAATACCTTTATTGACTGGGCAGGGGAGGGGGAAGGGAAGGGAGAGGGGGTTGGATGAGGAAATCAGAATATACTTTGAGCAATCCAAAAGCAACTTGAGTCTTTACAACGAATGGATACAGTGACCCTTTTAAGATGCAACTTGCCTATATATAATTCCTAACTCCTGTCAGGTTTCCAGGTTTCTACTTAGAGAAATCACCAGGCCACTGCCTGGGGTATGTACTTGTAGTTTCCAGGTACTCACTGGAAGGAAGAGAGCTCCCCCTCTTCCCCCTAGGAATTTCATCTGACTAGGTCACCTGATAGACCATTCTGATCCAAGAGGAGCAAGGAGGGAGAGGGTCACTTAGGCTGACCCAAGTGAAGATCAGAGTGAGGGGGAGGGGATTTCTTCACACACTGGTCTTCCAAACAGAAGCTTTCTGTTAAATATACTACTTTTACTGCTTGTATGGTTTGATGAAACAATCTATTCGGCATTGGTGAGGCCATGGCTGGAGTAATATGTCTAGTTCTGGGTGCCGCACTTCAGAAAGGGAGTGGATAAGTTTGAAAGGGTACAGAGAAGGGCTACCCATATGATTAGGGGCCTGGAGGATAGGCTCTATGAGCAGAGACTCACTGAACTGGGTTTGTTCAGTCTGAGCAAGAGAGGACTGAGAGGTGACTTGCTAGCTGCCTACAAGTATGTCAAGGGTAAACACCAAGATCTAGGGCAGCTACTCTTCAGAAAGACACCCACTGGGAGGACAAGGACCAATGGGCACAAGCTAATTGAGGAAAAATTTAGGTTGGACATAAGGAAAAACTTCCTTTCTATAAGGGTATTTAGAAGCTGGACCACACTCCCAGCAGAGGTGATACAGTCACCATTCTTGCAGGTGTTCAAGGGGAGGCTTGACAAGCACCTTGTTGATCTCATTTGAGCCCAATAAGCTCCTGACCATGGTAGAGGACTGGACTTGATGATCTTATAGGTCCCTTCTGGTCCTTTGATTCTATGGTGCTATGATTCTATGACTGCTCCTGTTAATCTATTTTTCCAGTCTTGCCTATTTTGATGTCTGCCTATTTTACAATTCCTGCCATACTGAATACCTTCATTGGTTTTCTCCAGCTCACTTTAAGATTATCAACTGAAATTGTAGACTGAAGTCGTCCAGCCTACAAACTACTGATAACTTCCTGAGGAATGTTCTGATTCTTGAAAACAGAAACCTTCAACCCAGGGACCATATCAAGTCCCTCTTTTCCCAGGTCTGGTTCCCTCACCTGCTGCAGCACTCTATAAACTTGTTGATCATCAGGGTCCCCCTTATTGTTCAGTGATCTACCCCTTAGGTTATATATTTTTTCCAGCCACTAATGCTTTTTTCACAATTTCTCCACCTTTGAATTCAGTCATGCCATAATTACTGGGTTGGCCCTCTGCATCCTTAAACAGTTCCACATATGTAACTCCACTTTCTCTCTCATCAGTTTCTTAACTGATTATCAGTTCATATATGTAGCAGGGCACTGTGGTGTGCCTGCTACTTTCAGGGGAGAAGCTGCCAGTCTACCCAGCAACCAGTGAGGCATTTTAAATTGGTTGGCTGGCAGCCAACAGTTGCTGGCCTCCATTGGACCAGGTAAATGAGGTCATAAGGGCTATAGAAGTTAAGGACTGCCCAGGAGGAGGGGCAGTAGCCATGATGAAAACTCAGAGAAAGAAGCTGGACTATCTGAAACTTGCTCGCTCTTGAAACTCATCATCAATGAACTTCCTGCCTCCAAAGGTAAGACTGCATCCAGAGACAGAGGCTCTAGGCCTATACTGAATACCCCAGCCCAGAGACAGGGCTGAGTGGGGATAGAGGGCAAGGGAATAGAGACTACCAGCTCACAGAAGGGAGCTGAGCAGAGCACAGAGGGTTCCTCAGCCAAAAGGAGGGTTTGAATAAGAGAATAGAGCCCACCAGTCCAGAGAAGGGGCTGAGCAGGGTAAAAAGGGTTCCCCAGCCCAAAGAAAGACTGTGTAAGGGGCCAGGCGTCTCAGAACCCAGAGATAGAGGACAGAGAGATCCATAGGATCTGAGAGTCCTGAGAGGGACTAAGAGAAGCAAACAGCTGAAGTGATAATACCTGTGAGGCTTGGGTTGTGGTGTAGGGGAGGAATGGAGCCACACAATTTGTCCTTCAGGTTATAGGAGCCCTGCAGGGGCACTGTCAGGCTGTGAAAGCATACTTAGCACAAAGGCTGATTGAGACTAGGGGGGCCTGGGAGGGACCCATTGAGTAGTTGATTGGACTCAGGCTCTCTCTAAGTCCCATGGGCAGCCTCCCTTACTTAACCTCAATAACAACAAGGTGTGGTGGGAAATTAAGGGAGGGTAACCTCAGAGATGGAACCAGGCAGGAGCCATACAGCCACCAGGGGGCAGCATAATGAGAGATTATTAATGAGCTTGCATTTCATAGTCTTCTCCCTCCCAGCCCTCTAATTCTAACCATATGAATCAGGGCAGGATTCATTCCTATTTCCTTAAGATGGGCCCATCTTTAGTTACTAAATATACTTTCCCCTTACCAGTACCTCCTCCTCCTTCACTGCCTCATCATCTATTTTTCTGTTCTCAGTGCTGTACCCATCACCTTTGGCTATCACTGCTGACATTGCTGCTGTTTCTTTGTCCTGCTGCTGCTCCTCCTGTGGCAAAGACTGAGGCTGGCTTTCAGTAGCAGCTGTTTCTCCCTCTCACCTTCAGTGGCATGGCCTCTACCAACTGCTCCCCTATGGTTGTGGCTGGCACTCCTTCTGTCCCTTTCTTTGGATTGAGTCTTCCTGAGATTATGGTAACTAGGAGGGCCTCTGGTACCCTCTGTGATTTTTACTATGCCAATCTAGTCGCAGCCACATTTTCCCTTTTTTCCCTATATTCCCTTTTGTATACTACCTGAAGGAGCATCCCATGGATTGCTTCCCTGGGCCCTTGCCCAGTCTCCTTGACCCTAGAGAAGTGTCTTTCCTGACTTGGAGGAATTCTCTTTTCCTCCCTGTAAAAGGTGACAAGACAGCCTAGGGAGGATTTCCCCATTCACCATGACAGGTGGAGAAATGCCAGGATGGCAGGCTCAGGCATGGAAATTTTGCAGCAGCCTGAGCCTGCAGATTGTGAGAAGAGAGGGGCATGCCCTGAGAGAGGAGTGGATTGGGGAAAAAGCGTAGAAGAGAGTGGCCAGAGGGGAAAAGAGAGAGGGAGCATTGGGTGGTGTGAAGGTGATGCAGGAGGACAATGACTGGAGCAAGGAAGCTGTGCATGGCTTGGAGGAGGGGAGGAGCAGGCTGCATGCCGACAGATGGGTGCCAAGGTGAAACCCTGGGGGAGAGTCCAGGGGATGCATCTGAGCCCAACAACGAAGCAGGGAGGATCTTTGAGGACAGCCAGAACAGGCCATGCCTGGCAACCCAGGTACTCCCTGGGGAAGTGTGGGGAAGGGAGCCGCAGAGCACCACTTAGCCTGGTGGAGAAGCAGCACACAGCCACGTGGCTGTGGGAAGCTGGCTGGGGAAAACTGAGAAACCCCACCACAAGGAGGCCACAAGGAGCGGTGGAAGTTTGGGGCCAAACCCGCCACAGAGCAACCAGTAGCACAGAGCCCTGGGTCATGGCCAAAGGGGTAGAGACCCAGTGGAGGGTTTGTATTAAAGCTGTGAGGGTGCAGTGGGAAGCTGCCAAACCCACAAAACACAGCTTGTTGTAGGGAAGCACAGCCCCGAGTACATCTCAGTGAACGCAGATCATTTTATGCTTTACATTTGTTTTTCCTGAGTTTTCCTTTATAAGAACATTAGTATCTCAAGGCCACAATGAGTTCAGTTGCAGGAGCAAAGGACAGCCTAAGAAAAGTCAGCAGCCAGAAGTTCTCTCATCCTCCAACAACAGGACATTCAGGTAAGTAGTGTTCACCTGGAACTAAAGCCTCAAAACAACAATGTCCATTCTGGCACTGGGTGCAGTAAGGGTGGGGTAAAGGGGTGGTTGGAGGCCCATGAAGCAACCAAAAGGTGTGGGATCTCATAAACCATCTGCTAGAACTGTCTCCCCCACAAAAAAAACCATCAAGTCGTGGCATGAGAGCAGGAACAGTGAGTAGAACATGCAGGTGATGCTACTTAGGATTCCACCCTGAAGTCACAAGAGGGCTGGGCGCCAGTCAAGTAGGGACTCAAGCCCTACAATACATACCAGTGACACTCGCACAGCCAACATTGTGTACATTAACCCCTTATAATTAAATCATCCCCAGACTCTCTCAGTGATGCGCCCTTTGTCTCTTAGGTATATCACTGTCCTCTCTGAAGGCATTGCTGCCTTTCAGGCTGTGTTCCTGCTTGACCCATCTGACTACCTCCCTTGTTCCCTTTGGGAGTCATCCTCCACTGTTGCTAAATCTTCCATTAGCTTTGCCTCCATTTCTACCATAGGAGGGTGGTGCTGCATCATTCACTCTTTAATGCTATGGTCTAAAATCCCAGATAAATTGCTCTAGGATCACTTGTTTCAGCATTTCACTGGCAGGCCTACCCACTTGCTACAGGAATAGATACTTCCATGCAGCATTCAGCCAACACTTGCCCAAAAACTAGGGTTGTATAACCTTTCATGGTGCTCAGGTCTTCTGGATCCACAAATTGACAACTGCTGTTTGTTTGAATGACTCTAGAAATGCTTTGGGATCATCTTCTGTAGTTATTTGTTTTTGTGTATAATCTCTAACTGCCTCCAAGAAGGGCCTTCTACATTCTGACTCTGTGTGGATGGGTTTGTCAGCTATTCCACCACTTGGTGCTGCTGCATCAGAAGGGCCTGCTAAGCCTTAGCCTGATGCAGCTATATTCTGGCTAGTGCCTCTCTTTTAGCCTGCTGGCCATAAATCACCTGTATCAACAGGTTATGGTGTTAATGAGCTTCCTCTTGCACAAATCACTTCTCCTTAGCTGCCACAGCTTGTTACTAAGTCAGAAGCTGCAGTATATGCTCCATTCCTTCACTCAGAGGTTCTCATACTCTAGCAGTACCAAAAATATACTATCCTTCTATAGCATGTGGCCCTTCATGGCCAATAAACCAAATGTAATAGGCTTCCACCTCCCAGGTGGCTCTGGAGCACTCAGGAAAACATCCCAGGCTTGTTTGGCACCCTGGCTTTCCAGGGCACTACCATGTACTCACCTACTCAGTAACAGGGGTTTAGAATCCCCTGTTACAGTAGGAAAAGCCAATTGTTCACACAGCTCTAATGTGAAGTTCATGTATACCAGCCTTCAGAACAATAAAGATGAATGTGAATTATATGCTTCTTCCTTAATTTACATAATTTTGCAAAGGTTTGTTATCTATTTGTTCCACTCTCAATGCATTCATTTCATGCACTGCAGTTCAGACTCTCCAACTCTCCAACTCTGAGAGAATTATCCAGTTTCTCTCAAGCTTTCCAAAAGAGTTCTACTTCCACATCAGGTCTGCAATAGAGAGCCCGGGGCTCCCTGGTCCTTTAAGGAAGAAGTAGACTGGAGACAGGGAGTTCTGCAGGCTAGGCAGGGCACAGAAGCTGCAGGTCACTGTGGCAATAGGACAATAAGGCAGATTAGCAGGCACCTGCAGGCAGCCCAGCCAGCCTGCTGACCAGAAGAAGGCAGGGCCCTGGGAAGATACAAATCCAAAATCTGAGCTGGCCAGCTAGTCTCTCCCTGGAAGCCACTTGGTGAAGAGCTCCTGGCAGCAGAGCTCCTGAACTGAGTGCTATCTTGCCTGTGGAGCCACAATGAGGCTTGGGGAGCTTACAGGGATAACCAGGGGTTGGGAGGCTATCTTAGGTGAAAGGTGGAGGGAAAGTTTTCCCTCTTAAAGGGACAGAGAGCTGCTTCCCCTTTGTGTTTATGTTATAGCCCAGGGGCTTAGTGTTTATGTTGGTATTATACTGGTGGTTTGGGTTTGGACTATAGAGGCAATATATTGTGGTACCTTTAGTGCCTGTGGGGCACACGATTGCCTTGAACCTTGCCAGGGGCAGGCTCAAGGTTTGAGTGACTGTTGAGCCCAGAGAGGGAAGAGAGTGAGACCACAGAGCCAGAGAGGGGCCCTGCACCTGAGAAAGGCACAGCCAGACAGGGACCAGGAGCCAGGGGCCTGGGGCCCAAAAAGGCCAAACCAAAGCTTGTGCCTCAAAGCCAGGTCCAATACTGTGGGCCCAGGCTAGAAACCCTAGCTAGGAGGAAAGGGGCAATGGCCAAGGAGACTAAAGCCCAAAGGAGATTGACGTTACAATAACACACACAAGGCTTGAGGCATGGTTTAGAGGAGGATTGGACCCATGCAATTAGCCCTTAAAGCTTTAGGTGCCCTGCAGCAGCACAGTCATAGAGAGGCCCAGCGAGGGGTCTGGGACTAGAGAGGTCAGTGGGGTGCCAGGGCACCTTAGTGGGGGTCCAAGTGGACTGAGGCCATGCAAAGGCCCATGGGCAGCCTCCCTATTATTATTATAATTATTCCATCAAGGTGTGGTGGGCAAGAAGGGAAGACACCCTAGGAGTGGAGCGAAGCATGGTCACAAAACCACCAGGGAGCATCACAGTTGCCCCTTGGATCCCCATGTGCTACAAGGTCACATGCATAAAATATAATACAGACCAGTTTTCAGTTTTGCCAAAATTGGGAGGAGAGGATTTTTAAATTGAGTTTTATTAAAAGAATGTTAGTGCAGGTTTGAGTATATTCAAACCTTTCCATAAGAGCACCATTTTGTTACCACCATAACAAAAACCCCATGAAACTGAAGAAACAGTAATTTTCATGATGTACTCTGCCATCCAATCAGAAGAGGAACACACTGGATGATGGGAACTGTAGGTCAGCCAGGGAGTCTGGCTTTAGGGAAAAAACAGGGCATTAGTCTTCTAAGCTGTATCTACTTCCCATGAGGCAATGTTCCCAAACAGTTTATTATTTAACTGTTGTATGTATGCAGTAAGCCTACCTGGTAAGCTTTCCATGATTATTACTCTCTTTCCCTTCACCCAAGCTGTCCAGCTTTTGGTAGCTGCATTATGCCCAGCCACACACTGTGCAGGCCACATGTCTCCTGAGTTTCACGCCACACGATGCCACACTACACCATGTCATACAAACCCTACCCCACTGCAGTATACAAGCTCTTAACACGCTGTGCAAACCCCCCACAACTACCACACAACATGAGCCTCTGACACATTGTTTAAGTCCTCCCTTGGTGTACCACACAGGCCCCTGCTGCACAGATTTTCCATGCAATGGAGGCAACCTGCACTCATGCAGTACCCTCTTCTCCCTCCCCTGAACAAACAACAACTTCTGCTGCACCACACTAGTTCAGACACTGTGTGAGGTCCCCAGTCCCCCTGAGCCCTCCAGCCATGGGCTCCCTCAGCTTTGCAGGCTGCCTCATTCTGCCCCAACCCGAGGGGCGGGAACAAGCAACAGAAGCTGGAGGAAGGAGAGAGAGCCTGAGAACTCCAATGGCAGCAACAGAAATCAAAGAGGGAATAGAGCCAAGCCCAAGAGTCACAGTTGAACCTCTTGGCAGCCCTGCCCTTCAGCACCCTCACCCCCACCCTCAGGAAACTCCTGAATTTTATTTAAAATCAGTATACCAAGATAATAATGGCCTTACATGTCTATAATTAGTGGGAAGTACCATCACATGTAACATTTACTACTCAACATAATACAAGAAGCAGAAAACATTTTGGTTAGTATGGGCAAAGACAGGCATGTAGGTTGTGAGGATCATGGGTGTGTCATGGAAATTGATGAGGCAAGAAAGTACAAAGCAAGTGGAAGGGAATTGGCATGTATATCCTGTTATTTTACAGTGGTGCCCAACCTTTCAGCCTCACATGCCAGATGAATGCTGTGGAGTCAGTCCACAGCCTGGAGTTGTTCTGCACAGGATCAGCATATGGAGTCACTCCACCATTGAGATACTGCATGCAAGATCTGGCCATGCACTGGCCTACCTGCATGCAGGTGTGCAGGGTCTGATCCTGTGCCCCCAGATCCAGCTGCAGAGCTGGATGGAGCCTAAGATTTGTATGGCAATCACTTGGCTCCAGTAAATCTAAAACCCACCAAGAATTAACTAAATATACACCAGGGAAGTGGAAGGTTTTTATTGTTTGTTTGTTTTTTTGGAGGGGGGATACAAGCAGGTAATAAAACAGGCACAGGAACATATGGAGGTTTCTGGTTTGATCTGATCAGTTTCTGGAAAACATATACCTTAAAACAGTGGTCACCAACACAGGAATCCCCAGGTAGATCCCAGAGCCTCTTTTGGTAGATCTTAGGCTGGGGGGACAGCTGGGCATGCCACGCACGCATACACCCACCATCCCCAGACCCAGCAGGTCAATCTGTGGGGGAGGGAAGAGGTGGGAGCCAGATTGAGACCCCTGCAGTGAGTGACTGACCATGCAGCAGAGCCAGGAGTAGAGGAAGGTAAGTGGGGCCCCAGCCCAGCCAGGTGGTAGGAGGATTGTGACCTGGGGGGAAGGCGTTCTTTCAGAGGTGCAGGGGGCTCCCTCTCCATCTCTGAGGGGGCGAAGGTGGCAGAGACTTCTCAGCAGCGGGGCTCAGCTCAGCAGTGGGGACCTCGGCCTAGCTGGGTCTGAGAAGATCTGGTCATCCAGGGGCACATGGCGGGAGGGTGGGGGGGGGTTCCCACTGCTGGACACAGCCCAGCAGAGGCACTGGGGGCCTGTGCCACCCCCCCCCCCACCTGTGCTCAGGGTGCCGCAAGCAGCAGCAGGTCAGGGGGGCATGGACCCCCAGGGCCTTCACCAGACAGTGTCCAGCAGTGGGAGCACCCCCACAACACCCCTGGACCATGGAGACTTCCAGACCCTGGTGGGCCAAGGCCATGTTCTTCTGCCTGCCGAGTGGGTGCGGCTCAGCACAGCCATGGCACAGAAGTGGGATCAGGTCCCAACCCGGCTGGGTCTGTGGTCTGCAGTCCAGGGGCGTGTGGGGCAGGGTTGGGGTGAGGGCAGGGCAGGGGTAGGGTGGGAGCGGGGTGCGGTAGATCTTGGGGTGACCCTTAGTTCCAAAAAGTGATCTTCACCATAAAAAGGTTGGAGACCACTGCCTTAAAAGAAGATTATGTAATAAGAAATCTAAGTGAATAAAACAGAGCAAGGATTGTTTGCTAGTGGGAGCTGGATGTTTCATAGTTTCATAGCAGGTAGGTGCAGGAGGGACCAGAACAGATCATCTAGCCTGACCCCCTGCCACAGGCAGAAATCAATGCTGGGTTCACAAGACCCTAGACAGGTGATCATCCAACATCCTCTTGAATTTGCCCAAGGTAGGGGCGAGGACCACTTCCCTGGGAAGTTGGTTCCAGATTTTGGCCACCCTAACTGTAAAATATTGCCTTCTGATCTCTAACCTAAACCTATTCTCCATCAGCTTATGACCATTGTTCCTCGTCACCCCAGGTGGTGCTGGGGAGAAAAGGGCTCTGCCTATTTGCTGTTGATCTCCCCTGATGAGCTTGTAGGCAGCCACCAGGTCCCCCCTCAGCCTCCTCTTGCTGAGGCTGAACAGGTTCAGGTCCTTCAGTCTATCCTCATAGGGCCTGTCCTGCTGCCCTCTCACCAAGCGGGTGGCCCTCCTCTGAACCCTCTCCAGGCTGGCCACATCCCTTTTGAAGTGCAGCACCCAGTACTGAACGCAGTACTCCAAATGCGTCCTGAGCAATGTCGCATAGAGGGGGAGGATCACCTCTATGGACCAGCTTAAGATGCATCTTTGGATGCATGACAAGGTATGGCTGGCCTTGCTGGCTGAGGTCTGGCATTGGTGGTTCATGTTCATCTTGGAGTCAATAATGACTCCAAGATCCCTTTCTGCCTCTGTGCTTTCAAGAAGGGAACTCCCCATCCTGTATGTATGCTGTGGATTCCTTCTCCCAAGGTGCAGCACCCTGCATTTGTCTACGTTGAACCCCATCCTATTCTCATCTGCTCACTTTTGTAGTCTGTCTAAATCTAGTTGCAGCCTCTCTCTCCCTTCAAATGTGTCCACCTTGCTCCACATCTTAGTGTCATTAGCAAATATGGACAGAGTGCTTTCTACCTCCTCGTCCAAGTTGCTGATGAAGATGTTAAACAGTGCAGGCCTGAGGACCAAGCCCTGGGGTACTCCACTGATCACATCTCACCAGGTTGAGTACAACCCTTCCACCACTACTCTCTGGGTGCACCCCATGAGCCAATTTTTTACCCATCCAACTGTAAAGGCATCAATGCTGCAGTCACTTAATTTATTGATAAGCATGGAGCAACAGTGTCAAAGGCCTTCTTAAAGTCTAGAAAGACTACGTCCACAGCGACACCATCATCCAAGGATTTAGTTACTTGGTCATAAAAGGCAATCAGGTTGGTGTGGTATTACCTGCCTTTGATGAGCCCATGCTGATTGCCCCTGAGCATGATCTCCCCTGCAGGCCTCCCACAGATGTGCTCCTTGATGATTTTCTCCAAGATCTTCCCAAGCACCAAGGTGAGGCTTACAGGCCTATAGTTACTTGGGTCCCCTTCTGAAAATTGGGACCACATTAGCCAGTTTTCAATCCCCTGGCACCTGGCCAGCCAGCATGGGACTGCACTAGCCCACTTATAAATATTCTGATCAAATGCCTGTAGGTGTAACTACAGTGCAGGTACAATCATATATAAATGCTGTAACAGTTCGATCTCATAGGGCACATCCATACATGCAAGCACATGTGCTTGCAGCAGCTCAAATAGAAGTGGTGCAAATTTGAGCCAGGGCTTTTTGCCTCAGCACACGTGCTCAGACATGCATTTTGTTGTGGAGCAAATTGTGCCACTTGGGGTAAAATAACCCTGCCTGTCTCCTCCCAGATCTTCAGCCAGGGGGAGCTAGAGCCTGGGGCCAGCACTTGTACTGTCCCCAGCAGTATAAAAAGCTGCCCTGTCCTGGCCCCAGCAGTATAAAAAGTCACCCTGGCAAGTAGCTCAGGCCTACTAGCTCTCAGGAGCTTCTGGGGCCCAGCCAGTTGGTATCTGGGGACACTACCCCTTGTGCCAGTTGGACTGCTGAAACAGCCTTGAGCATTCTCTGCACCCTCTATCCACTGCAGCAGTCCGGCAGTGGGGGCTGCTGTCTGGCTGTGACCTGCTGTGTACCTGCCAGACTCGGATGGGGATTGCAGAGCCAGTAAAGGCATCTGCCCCTCTGGGCCAGCTGCCAGTGGACTGTGGTTGCAGGGTTGGCCTTTGTGTGGCACTACTGCCATTTGACCCCCCTGCTCGGCCATCTGGGCAGCTATCACCTCGAAGATGTTCTGAGTGTGGTGGCCTGCTTTGAACTGTCAGAGCATGTCCTCCTGGCCCCATTTGGCCAGGAGGTCAGCCACAGCCAGATGGGTCCAAGATGCCAGCTCTGAGCAGGCAGGGTCCTGCCACTGACCTCCCTAGCAGGAATTCTGGTGTTCCCTATTGGAAAACTGAAAAATCCCTGATAAAAAAAATCCTGAAGTCACTCTCTAAAATACCCTCAAATCCATGTTCCTCCTCAAGTAAAACAAAAGACCACTATAAAGAGAGAGAGAGACAGAGACAGAGACAGAAACAGCAATCAGTTGGACAATGTTTTATTGATATACCTTACAGTGTTAAAGCAAGTCTCTTATCATAATAATAAAGTGAACCTTAAATACAGGTTTCATGAATTCATGAATACATATTTTGCTGCCCTCCCACAGGGTGATGGCCCCCACACAAGGGGTTGGTCCCCCACACAAGGGCTATGGACCCCCAACAAGGTGTTCATCCCCTACACAAGGGGTTCAGCCCCCACACAAGGGCTACACCCCCCCAACAGGGGATTCAGCCCCCCAACAGGGAGTTTGTTCCCCACACAAAGGGTTCAGCCCCCCAAAATGGGGTCCATCCCCCCCAAAAGGGGGTTTGACACTCTCACAAGGGGTACAGCCCCCCAACAGGGGGTTCATACCCCACACAAGGGGTACAGCCCCCCAGTGGGGGCCAAATGGCCCCTGCAGGTGCTACCACCCCCCCTGCAAGGCCCACATGCCCCACCCCAGCCCCCTGATTGCTGCCCCACCTAGCCCCATCCCCCACCAGCTGCTGCAGGCCCCCAATGGCTGCCTCACCCAGCCCCACTCCCACAGACTCCCTCAATGGCTTCCCCACCCAGCCCCAGCCCCCAACTTTCACCCCCAGGCCCCCAAGGCTAACTCCACAACCCCAGGCACCATCACTTAAAAAAAAACCCAGAAAAAGAACAGAAAAAATGGAAAAAAGTGCCTCTGCTTACCTTAAAAGCAGGGGTAGAGGGGGCTATGGGGCCTTCTGGCAGAGCCCCCCCCCCAGGGCAGCACAGGAAAGCGGAGGGGCAGAAGGGCTCAGGAAGTATGGGGTGGGGAGGCAGGGATGGGGAGGGTTTGTGGGGATAGGGCCAGACAGGGCAGGGGTTGGGATCCTCAGGGGGGTTGGTGGGGGGCAGGGCCGGCCGCAGCAGGAGTCAGGGGACTCGGGGGGCTGGCAAGGGGAGGGGCTGGCCCTGGCAGGGGTTGAGGGGGCTGGGGGAGTAGGCGGGGCCATCGGGGGTCCCCCCCATAGTCCCTTTCCCCCTCCTCCAGCCCCCATGACCCCTTACTCACCAGCACTGGAGCCCTGGTGCTGAAACATGTGGCCTGGCCAGCCGCGTGTTTCAGCACCAGGGTAAGGGGCAACCATGGAGACACTCTGGCAGCCAGAGCATCTTTATGGAGGACCAGCCTCCAGTTGCCTGCTCTGCTTTTTTATACTTTGCTTTATTTAGACCCCTGGATATCCAGGGGCCTAATTTTCTCCCCGCATGGCAAGTTTGCAGCACGGGGAACATTTTTTTGGTCCTGCACGTGCCTGTTGCCCCACCTCAAAGAGGTTTGAAGCAGGGCAAGATGCACGTGCGCGCTCGTGTGGACACACCCATAGAGTTAGTAACCATGATGATAGTATTTTAGAGCTCTTGTTTAAAGTGACTGCATAACTGCTATTGGCCTTTGGATTCCAAGAGGAGTTTTAGCAGAATTACTGACGTGGTCAGCTGAATTCCAGGAAAAAAAACCTAAGGGGAAATTGAGACTGAAGAGGTGCAAGAGGAGATGAGGGCAGTTCATAAAGTACTGATGAAAGTGATTGGGGAGGGGAATGAGAAGGGGGAAATGACAGATCCCACAGGTAGAAAAGGATAAGCAAATAACCCCTCTGAACAGGAGGAAACCATGCACTTGCCTAAGCCTTCAAGATTAAATGTTGACTTTAGTCTGTAACCCTTTGGGATGCTTCTCCTTCTTTCCAGTCTATTTGCAGCTCCGTATGCATCCCCTCTTGAAGCAGTACCTAAGCAAGCTAGATCTTCTCACAACACATGTGTATCTGTTAAGCAATGGGATTTATTTGGATGCACAAACTTCTTGGGAATATGAGTGTGGTGCAATAACACCTGCTGTGCAGGAGCAACTGGTCCATGTTGTTATAATTATGTCAGATGAGCATGTTAAAAGTTGGCTATGAAGAAAGTTATTCTTGTAGACTTCCACAGCTCTCCACGTTTAAAAGAAAACAAAATACTTTCAGGTCATTGTACTTCAAATCCAACAAGTAAGGAATTGATGCCACAGCATTCAGTAATAATTTGGACTACAGCAATATTGGTCTATAAATCCCACTCCTCCCTTTTGACATAAGCTATTTTATCTCCTTCACATGCTTGGAATGGAGGAAAGGCTTTCTTTTTCTGCGTTATGATTTCATTTTTCCTTTACAGAGAATAATTTTCTATTACTTTTGGAAAGAAATGGGAAAAAATCTGAGGTGTCATGCAGCTAGTTGCCAGAAAAATATTAATGCAGCCCAGTTGGCAGCAAGCAAATGATCGGCACTGCCTGTCAGCACCATGTGTTTCCTGGTCTTTATTCTCTGTAGTGTTACCACATGTTGCAGAATAAATAACAGTGCATTAGCTGTAATTGCAGGCTTCCTAACAAAATAAAAACACTGCAAAAAACTATAATTAAGTATTTGTAATAAATTATAAACCTTAACATTGACTTGCTGTTCCTGAGTAAATACAAGTGCATGCCTTTCTAACTCATTTAGACTTCCAGTTTTATTTTTGGGTGAGGGGATGAGAGGAAGAGAGCTCTGGTTTAGGGGCATTTAGATGATGTCATGTGTTAGGCAACATATGGGGAACACCGGCTGAAGTTTTCAACCACAGTTCTGGCTTCCATGAGGCTGTGCAGAGATCCTTCTTCAGATCTTGTGGAACTAGAACTAAAGAAAAACTTCTGTAGAGTGGCAATAGGCATGAGCTCCATCTGTCAAAACATGTGAATAGTAATAGGCCTTTAACACAAACACACACTGGAGCCCTTAGGTTATCGCCAGGCAGATTCTCTACCAAGGTGGAAAGAAGACAGGGGCAAATGACTCAGATAGTGAGGATTAGGATGAGTCAGAGCTCTTCCATTTTCTGACAGAAAATGCAGCTTCTGCAAAATTGACATTTTTCCACCAAAAATTTGGATTTCGCAAAAATAACAGCAGCAATAAAAGCAGCATTAACAACAATAATGGTTGCATTGGGAAAATTATCTCCTAAAATAAATAAATACATTGCATTTTCCTGAGACACAGTGGCTTATCAGGGTTGTATTTGTGGTCCGCTAATTCCTCAAGGATGAATTCCCTAAAAAATGACATCAGCCAATTATGCAACAGTAACATAGGAACATTGGACTGAGAAGGATCTCTTGGGTCACTGAGTCCAGATCTCATCTGTCACAGGCTTCCGCTTCAAGTAACGTCTTTCCTGAACATATTCAGCTCCAGCTTAAATTCTGTTAGGCTTCATGGGTTTGCTTCTGCTAGTGGAAGGCTGGTCCAAAACCAGACTCTTTTAGTGGTTGAAAATATCCTTCTAATCTTGCCTAAAATTCATTCAAGGTCAGTTTATACCCATTTATTTTTGTGCCAACATAGTCCTTTAGTTCAAATGACTCTCTTCCTGCCTACTGTATTCATAGACAATAGTCAGAGCTCCACTTTGTCTTCATTTTATGGTACTAGGATAAACATACTGGCTACCTACACCTACAGATGTGCTTCTTTGCATTCTAATCAAAATGCTTCAGCATCGCCTCACTGCCATGTGTTTTAAGTGCCCCCTGCCCCTCCCCCAACCACAGTTCAAAATTGCCACAGGAGAGCTTTAACTAAACCTCTTCAAATAAGTTTTAGTTGAAGACCCTCCATGGCCATTTTGAAATGTGGGGGGCTTAATAACCATAATGGTGAGCCATTTTAATTAAAGCACCTGTCCAGGAACTGCTCTAATTAAAATGCCTCCCCACCCCACCTCTGAGTATGCATATAGGCAGCAACTAAGTTCTGTTAGTACTTTCTTGTAAGATAGGTTCTCCATGCCAAAACAAGCCGCTCATGGAGGTTCTTACACTGTGTGCAGGACCTCCACCTAACCCAGGTGGTGTCTAGTCCCACCAGGGGTAGTGCCTTGCTTGACCTGGTCTTAGCAACAGGGGATGATCTCGTGGGGAACATGCGAGTTCATGGTAGCTTGGGAGATAGTGATCATCACTTGGTCGAGTTCACTATCCAGTGAAGGGTGGGTAAAGTAACTAGTGGGGCTAAGGTGTTGGATTTCAGAAGGGCCAACTTTAGCAAGCTTAGAAGGCTAGTTAGTGAAGGGATGCAACTCAAGAACATAGAGCATATGGGGGTCCAGGAGGGTTGGAGGTATCTCAAGGGAGTAATCTTTGCGGCTTAAAAGGAGTCTATCCCATTACGTAGGAAGAGTGGTAAGGGGGCAAAAAAGCCCCCTTGGCTGAACAGGGAACTCCAGGAGAGTCTAGGGGCAAAGAAAGAGATGTATAGGCAATGGAAGCAGGGAGCAGCCTCCAAGGAGGAATATATCTCCCTGGCGCACTATTGCAGGGAATCAGTTAGACAGGCCAAGGCGTAGCTTGAGCTCAGGCTGGCTTCAACAATCAAGGACAATAAAAAGTCCTTCTTCAGGTATAGAGCAGGCAAAAGGAAAGCTCAGGGCAACATAGGGCCCCTGCAGGACAAATCAAGACAGTTGGTGGTTGATGCAGGGAAAAAAGCAGAGCTCTTCAATGAGTTCTTCGCTTCAGTATTTCTATGTACCGACCAAGCCAATTCCCCCACCTCGATCGTGGATGGATGTCCACATGGCACCAGTCCACCTATGGTTAGTTCTGAACTAGTTAAGGAGCTCCTGGAGGAGCTGGATGGGTACAAGTCAGCAGGCCCAGATGACCTCCATCCACGGCTGCTGAAAGAATTGGTCAGTGTCATGGCTGAGCCACTGGCACAGCTGTTTGAGCACTCGTGGTGCTCCGACCAGGTCCCTGAGGACTGGAGAAGGGCCAATGTGGTGCCCATTTTCAAGAAAGGGAGAAGGGATGAGCCGGGTAACTTTAGACCAGTCAGTCTTACCTCTATTCCTGGGAAAATGCTAGAGAAAACAATGAAAGAACACATTTATGAAGGCCCAGCGGGGGAAACGATGCTGAGGGGAAACCAGCATGGATTTGTCACAGGTAGGTCCTGCCTGACAAACCTTGTAGCCTTCTATGACCAGGTCACACACTGCCTGGATGCGGGAGCTGAGGCTGATGTCATCTTCCTGGACTTTAGGAAGGCCTTCGACACAGTTTCGCACCCTATCCTCATTGGGAAGCTAGCAGACTGTGGAGTGGACGCCTACACGGTCAGGTGGGTGGCCAACTGGCTTAGGGACCGCACCCAGAGAGTGGTGGTGGATGGCCCCTTCTCGGCCTGGAGGGAGGTGGGCAGTGGGGTCCCGCAGGGTTCAGTCCTCGGACTGATATTATTCAATATCTTCATCAGCGATTTGGACGAGAGTGTGGAGAGCACCCTTTCCAAGTTCGCTGATGATACCAAGTTATGGGGCGAAGTTAGTACACCGGAGGGCAGGGAGCAGATTCAGGCTGACCTGGACAGGTTGGATCAATGGGCAGAGAGAAATAGGATGCAATTTAATAAAGATAAATGTAAGGTACTCCACCTGGGAAGGAGGAACCCCCAGCACACCTATAGGTTGGGGAGTGTCCTTCTCAGCAGCTCAGAGGCAGAGAGGGATCTTGGAGTCATAATTGACTCCAAGATGAACATAAGCCGGCAGTGTAACGAGGCCATCAACAAGGCCAATCGCACCTTGTCATGCTAATGCATGACTGATAGAACAAAGGAGGTGATGCTCCCCCTCTGTGCGGCACTGATCAGGCCACAGTTGGAGTACTCTGTCCAGTTTTGGGCACCGCACTTCAAGAGGAATGCAGGGAATCTTAAGAGGGTCCAGAGGAGGGCCACTTGCATGATTAGTGGCCTTCGTGATAGACCCTATGGGGGGAGGTTGAGAGAGCTGAATCTCTTCAGCCTTCACAAGAGATGGCTGAGGGGAGATCTTGTGGCTGCCTATAAATTTATTAGGGGAGGTCAACGGGGAATAGGGGAAGCACTGTTTACTAAGGCACCCCAGGGAGTGACTAGGAATAATGGGTGTAAACTAGTTGAGAGTGGATTTAGGTTAGATATTAGGAAGACATTTTTCACAGTAAGGGTGGCCAGGGTCTGGAATGGGCTTCAAAGAGAGGTGGTGCTATCATCTAGCTTGGAGGTCTTCAAGAGGAGGCTAGTTAGTTACCTGGCTGGGGTCATCTGACCTCGGTCCTCTTTCCTGCCAGGGGCAGGGGGTTGGACATGATGATCCATTTTGGTCCCTTCCGACTCTACAATCTATGAATCTATGAATCTATGCCCTGGTGACCAATGGTCTTCCTCTGCACTTGCTTGTTCCATTCTGAATTTACACTTCTTCAAGGTATGTGACCAGAATTGTGCACAGAGTTCCAAATAAAATCTTACTGGTGCAATAACTTTAATATGTATCTATTTGTACTAGAGATACCACACCCAATATACGTCTTTTTATGTTCACATTACCATTTGCAGTTTATAGTCATCCTGTGACCAACTAGTAAATCCAGATTCTTCTTCTCAGTCATTTCTAACTGATAAGCTCACCAAAATCTTGTTACTAGTATGTAAATACATAAGTTTGCACTTTGTACTATTCCATTTTATCCCATTTCTGTTATTCCAGTCATCCAATTCTCCCTTTGTAATACAGTATCTGGATCCTCCACTGTATTGACAATGCCATCAGCAAATTTAATCAGCAATCCTACCTTTTGTGTAAGGGTCATTCATGAAAAAAACCCAAACAAGATCATCCCCAGTTTATCTTCTGAAATGCACTTCCTCTGTATATAAAGCCACCCCTTTCCACCCCGCCACCCTGCCTCAGGAAAAGTAGGAAAGGCATTGAGCTAAACTGTCTATTCCTAACATCTGCCTGTGCTCTTATACATTCCTCACTACTGTTTATATGGTTACATTATTTTGGGTTAGAGTGATCCATGATCTCATCCCAAATTTAAAATACTAAAAACAACGATGAATGAATCAATCCATAAATCCAGAAAAAGTCTTTTCAATCAATATTTTTTTCTCATTAAAAAACTTGATTTATTTGAATCAAACCTCTCAGAACTAATTCTTCAGTATCATTGTTCACCAGAACATGCCAGGAATGGACTTCTACAAAATAAAAATAATAGCTTCAAAGTCAGAGGGAGGGGTTACTTTATTTTAATTTGCCTGCCTGGCTCATGTTTTAGGACATGCTATGTAAGAGTGAAAAGGCAGAGTAAATTATAGACATGATATATCATGCAGGACAATATTTGCAACATGTTTTTAAAATTATGTAATGCTGAGAAAAGAAATGCAATTAAACTTGAGAGGAAAGGAAGTTCTGCATTCTGTACAGTATGCTGTCTCATCATTAAACAATGCAACATGATGGAAACCAATTAAATATTTCTGTGAAAGTAGTGAGTTTCTTTTTTAATGGATTGACATGGGAGGGGTTGATCTAAGAGAGGCCTTTTCCCTCAAAAATCTATTTTTCAGTTCAGTTAAGAAAGTCATGACATTTTCATATTTGTTTTTAGGAAAAAGATATTATCGTTCCCTTATATTCTCATAGTTTCATAGATGTTAGGATTAGAAGGGACTTCAATAGATCATCGAGTCCGACCCCCTGCATAAGCAGGAAAGAGTGCTGGGTCTAGATGACCCCAGCTAGATGCATATCCAACCTCCTCTTGAAGACCCCCAGGGTAGGGGAGAGCACCACCTCCCTTGGGAGCCCGTTCCAGAGCAAAATTGTTTGGGATGGCTCTGCTCTCTTTAGACCCCTTTTTTAGGAGCAATTGATCTGCATATAGGGTACTTTCACATTCACATAAATTATGCACTTTTACTTTTTAAATTATTTTAAAAACTTGGTATAGAGTAGAAATGCCTTATGTTACCTAAACTAATCTGAGGCAACTGGAGGTTGGGTCCTCCATGGAGACGCTCTGGCTACCAGAGCTTCTCTATGGTTGGCCCCTTGTTGTGGTGCTAAAACACGCGGCTGGCCAGGCCACATGTTTCAGCACCAGGACTCCAGTGCTGGTGAGTAAGGGGTTAGGGGGGCTGGAGGAGGGGGCAGGGGACCATGGGGCAGACCCCCAAAGGCCCCGCCCACTCCCCTTGTGCTGGCCCCAGAATTATATAAAGCTTCCCTGGTGAGCAGTAGGTCTGTGCGAAATGGAAGCGTTTCGTTTCAACCAGCGTTTCAATGTTTTGACAGAACAGTGTTTTGTTTTGACTTCTGTTTTGAGTTGAAACGGCCGTTCCATTACATTCTGTCAAAACGTTTTGCAGTTTTGACCCTTTTTCGACATTTCACCCATAGGGTATAATGGGGAAGGTCAAAACAGGCTATAACTTTGTCATTTCTGGCCAGATTTGGATGAAACTTACAGGAATGGTAGCCCCTAGGTGAAGATAGGTGAAGCAGGTTCTGAGAAACTGTACCTCAAATTTTAAGAGAAAAACTAATGTCACATGTATGTGTTAAGCCACAGCAGGGTCAAGACTACAGGGTCACAAACTCCTGGAAGATTGTTTCAGACTCGTTTTAGGCTCAACTTTAGGAAAAAACTACTTCACACCTAGTGTGTCCAGACTGTGACCATTACTCCTAGTTTTCCCCAAAGGTGCCCTGGTGAACAGTTGTTCACTGAGCCCTAGATGTACACTTCTGATGTAGTGGTAAGCTGCTACCAAGTCCCCTCTCAGCCTTCTCTTTTTCAGGCTGAAGAGTCCCAGGTCCCTCAGCCTTTCCTTGCATGGCTTGCTGTGCAAGTCTCTGATCATATGGTTAGCCCTTCTCTGGACTCTCTCAAGCTTTACCACATCCTTGTTAAGGTGCAGAGCCCAGAACTGGACGCAGTACTCCAGCTGCGGTCTCACCAATGCTGAGAAGAGCCGAGTAGAGCAGGAGAATCACTTCTTTGCAATGTTTTTGCTGGAGATGCATCAATTGATGCATGCCAGGGTATTGTTGGCCCTGCTGGCTACAGTATCACACTGCCAGTTCATGTTTATATTGTTGTCAATTATTATCTCCAGGTCTGTTGTGGCAAGTGATGGAGGATCTTCAGTTCTGCTGCCTGATGAGAGGCAGCAGTTGCACAAGCACCTATGTCATGAGTTTTACCTGTCAGCAGCCAGAGGTGCAGGGCCCCAGAACCCAGAACCCCTGAACCTATCTCCTTGACAGCTGGCAGGCTTTGTGGCCTCAGCAGGGGCTAGCAGTCCTGCAGCTTTCAGCCTGCCACGCCTTAACACACACAGTGTCACCCATGTAATGAGTTTTGCTTGTCCGCAGCTTGACATGCAGTTTCCCCCAAACCCCTGCACCTATCTCCTTGAAACTTAGTAGGCTTTGTGGCCTCCACAGGGGCTATCTTGCCTGCAGTTTTGACCCTGCTGTGCCTTAACACATATACGTGACATGAGTTTTGCTTTCAGGATTTTGGGGTGCAGTTTCTCTGAACCCCCTGCACCTATCTTCTTGAAGCTTAGCATGCATTATGCTGTCAGAAGGGGCTACCATTTCTGCAAGTTTTATCCAAATATGGAAAGAAATGACAAAGTTATAGGCTGTTTCATCCTTCCCCATTATAGCTTATGGGTGAAACGTTGAAACAGAGTCAAAATGGCGAAACACTTTGACTTGCCTCATTTTGTTTCGAGGCTGTTTCAACCATATCTGTTTCATTTCAATTTTGCTGTTTTGACTTTGAAACAGGTCAAAACAGCGTCAAAACAAAACTGGTGGCAAAATTTCGCACAGCCCTACTGAGCTGCTCAGGGAGCTTCTGATGCCCATTTAGTTTGTATCTGGGGACACTAGCCCCTTATGCCAACTGGACCGCTGAAGCAGCCCTAGCTTAGAGTTGCCCCTGCACCCTCTATCCACTGCAGCAATCTGGCAGTGGGGGATGCTGCCTGGCTGTGACCTGCTGCCACCTGCAACAACATCCACCCCCTTAGACCTGTGGCCCCATGGCTGCAGGCCTGCCAGACCCAGATGGGGTGACCCCACTCTGCCATCTGGGCAGCTATCACCCAGAAGATGTGCTCCTTGTGGTGGCTTGCTTTGAACTGTCAAAGCATGTCATCTTGGCCCCAAATGGCCAAGGGGTCAGCCACCTCATCTACCTTCCAGTTGGCTCCCTACTGCTGGCCCCTGGACAGGCTTCTCTGCCCAGGTCTCGCCATTTGTCTCACCAAAAGAGATGTCTCACAGACTGCGGGTCTGGCAGCGCTGCCACCAGCACAGCCCAGCTGGCTGCTAGAGCCAAGTGTTTATGGTGTGGAGGGATGTGCGCTTTGTGGAGAGGCTCAAGCAGGGGCTGCCCCACCCATCCCCTGCAACACAGGCACAGTGGCAGCAAGCCACTGTATGACGTAGGCTCTGTGCTGAATGGACCTGGTCCAGCCCAGCCCAGCCCGTTAGTTCACAGCTTTCCCAGTTATGTCCAAAGCCATGTGTTAGCAGGCTGGGCCCGGCTGGGTTGGGTCCATTCAGCATGTACAGAGCCCGCATCAAGCAGCACCACATCACCATGGGCTGAGCCTGCAGCTGGGCCATATTGGCTGCTGCCGCTGGTGCCGTGGGGGGCAGGTAGGGGCACAGGCGTGTGGCAGACCCTGCTCAAGCCCCTCCACAAACCCACCCACAGACTACACATCCCTCTACCCCCCTGCCACTTCCCACATGCCCCCACATCTGCCTGCCACTCCTCACACCAACCCACACCCATAAATCCCCCCATCCTCATGTCCCTAGCTTACCTGGGACAGCGCCTGGGTCCTGCTCATGCTGCAGCCTTTCCCTGCTCTTCTGCTTGCCCCAGCATGGCCTGGGACTGTGCCCTGCCCTGCTTTTTTTCCCTGTGGGTTGTTGTTTTGTTTTTTTTTGGGGGGGGGGGGGGGGTTGATACCTGAATTTCCAGGTATCAAATTTTGAGCCTGCACTGCAAATATCCATTGCGGGGAACATTTTTTCATTTGCAGCAGCTCAAACTGGCTTGAGACACTGCAAGAGTCATGTGTGCCCTCATCTGGATGCACCCAAAGGGCGCATCCACACATTCAGGCATGTGCACCTGCAACAGCTTAAATAACAGCGGCACAAATTTGTACCTGAGATTTGTGCCTCAGCACACGTGCCTGAACATGCACTTTCATGTGGGGCAAATTGTGCCACTTGGGGCAAGCTGACCCTGGCCATCTCCTCCCAGATATGCAGTCAGGGGAGCTAGAGGCTGGGGCCAGCACCTGTGAGTGCTGACCCTCAAGCTTGCACCCTCAAGCAGAACTGGGCCAGCTCTTGCTGTCATCTGGGGTCTCAGCACTGTACACAAAAGCTGTGCACCCTCGGGCCATGCCAGGTTCTGCTTTCATGTACCTGGCACACTGTCAGGCCAGGCTGGCTCCATGGAGGCAGGACTCAACCCGGCCTGAGGGCGCATGGCTTCTGCATGCCATGCCAAGACCCCAGGTGACAGAAAAAGCTGGACTGGTTCTGCCTGAGGTGTGTGTGAGCAGGCTGGGCCCATACCCTGCAGCATGTGCAGCCACCGGGGTCTCTGCCAGGAGCCAGCATGAGTACCCCAATGACCACTGCTGCTTCTGGGAGCAGGGGCTGTGTGCTGTGAAGGAGGGGTAAGGCGGGGGACCCACACCTCCCAAACAGTGCCCCCACCCCGCACCCCCACATCAGTCCCTCTACCCACAGCCCCCCCCCACACACACATCCCCCACCCCCACAGTACCCCCACCCCCATGTCCTTACTAATCTGGAACAGAGCCTGGGTTGATCCATCGGTGCAGCCTTGCCCTACTGCGATTTGCTCCAGCACACTGAGGCAGCTTTCTTGGACAGCAGGGGCACAGGGCAGCCATAAAGACACTCTGGCTTGGTGCCAGAGCATCTCGTTGGAGGACCCAGCCTCCAGTTGCCTCAGGGCAGGCTCCAGGAGCATGCCGCATTTTTCCCCACTTTTTTTTTTTATACCAGGATTTCCCGGTATCAAATTTACAGTCTGTGCTGCAAACATGCAATGCAGGGAACATTTTTTCATTCTTAGTGTGCCTCTTGAGGCATCTCAAACTGCTTTGAGGTGCCACAACAGGCACATGCTTGCTCATCTGGACAAGGCCAAAGTGTCAAACTGATGACTTCACCTCTATTCAAAGGACTGGAGGAGTGGGTCAGGAGACCACAGTGGGACATGGCACTACACTGCTGCTGTTCCAACAGCTACTGGATGGAGAGTTTAAGTTACCAGGGCTAGACCTTCCCTCAGGAAAGGCTGCTTTTACATTCCCTAATCCTACATGGCTATGTAGGGTTTGTGGGGACAACCCTGATCTGGTCCAAGTCAGAGAGAGGTACTTGGTCATGATAATCTGAAGTCAATCAAAAGGCTATATATCCTCATAGACTAACTAAATAAGATATATAGAGAGAGTACCACATTTCATGGGATGAAGCTCACTTCATCAGATGGTTCAGATCTACACTTCTGTTTTGCAAAGCAAAAAAAGTTTCCATCATGGAAATTCCTTTTTCCTGCACCTGTTCTGATGCATTCCGTATAATATCCTTTGCAGATCATATCCTTGTGATATTTCATATAGCAGACCATGAAGAAACCTGGATGGAATGAGAATAAACTGAAAAGAGACAAGGGAGAATATATATATGCAGATTCATTTAAGAGGTAGGATCTTACAATTTACCAGGCATTAGCACTCAGGCACAGTGGGACAAAAGGTTCTCCAGAGTGATGGCAGCCACTCCTTCCTTTGAGATGCTCAGGTCTGCTTTTCTCAGCTGTAGCTATATGCCTCCAAACTACTCGTATTTGAAAGTTTCAAATAACTGCCAGCTGCTGTATCACTGGTCTTCCCCCACAGGGACAAGAGTCTTCACAAAGTTGACTGTCCAAGGTTTTATTAGGACCAAAAATGAGGAAGTCAAGTAGACCTGAAAGGAGGAAATAACTTACGCATTTAACTGAAATGCTTAAATAAGTTAAGAATTTCAGTGCAGAGTGCATCTCTCTCAGCCTGTTTTTCAGAAACACGCACACAAGTGGTTAAAATAGAAAGCCAAAAATATTAATTATGAAGGAAACATTGCCATTGATTATTCATACTTGGGCCTTGATTCTGAATGGGACCCTGTCGGCCATTTGTTTGCTCTGCCAAACCCAGGAGAAGGATACCCAGTGTCTGGATCAGGTGCTTTCCCTCAGGACTTAGGTTAATATTCATAATACCAAATTCACAAAATAAAGTTATTCCTATGGCCAGCACAGATTGCAATCCCCTTTCCCCGTGTTCTCTTCTCCCCAATCAAGTTTCTTGTTTGCTATTAGAATCCCAGCTGGGGAGTAGCTAATCAATGACAGGTGGGGATAACTCACCTCCCCTTGAAGAGTCAGCAGGGACTTTAACCAGGCCTCCTTTTATATACCTCCAGTTTGGCAGCTGGGGTCATTTAGACTTAGAACTGCCTGATTATGCCCTCAAACCAGGCACTTTTAGACACAGAAAGGAAGGCCAGTCTTAAAAAATCTGGCCATTGCAATTAGCTGGTTGGGAAACAAGGAATGGAAAGCATAGAAGATGTTTATTTTTCATCCAAAAATTAAAAAAAACCCTGATAAAATGGCCAAAATTAAAAAAAACCCTGAAATAACTTGATAAAACAACAACAAAAAATGCCTGAAAAATTTGGTTTTCAAATTCTTGATTTTCAGATGCAAAATTGAAGTTTTTAGAAGCAGCTGACACTTTCAGTCATAATTTTCTTCGCCAAAAAAAAAGAAAAGGTTTGGTTAAAAATGTAAACATCTAGTCTCTACTGAATTTATAGCATGTATGTTTAATTATCTGTTTTGTAATTCTTTGGTTTTGCTTTCTTATTGTATTTTACTTATTAGTTTATATTTTTTGTTTTTGCTGGCTTTATTTTATTGTTATAATATGAAAAATTAACAAATATAATTACAAAAATGTAAACAATTCTATTTGCAAACAGAGATATGTCATAGGTTTAATACCATTCGGGTTATTTTCTCTGGATTATAATAAAATATAAACTCCCTTTTTACTTCATAGCTTGAAACCAACTTCAAATACTAGAATTTTTTTCTTCCTTTATTTTTCAGAATTTAAACTGGTTTTGATATGACTTCTGAAAAATAAGCTATGCAAGAGCATGCTTGCTTAGGTAATAGAGATAATGCATGTTAATATCCTAACTACCTGTTCTACCAAATTGGTCCTTACAAATGCTACACCTTCACCTAAACCTTATGCTTCCACTAAAGTCAGTAGCAAAGGGTCCATTGAGTTCCATGATGCAGGTTGAGGCCCTAGATCTAGGCTCCAACCTGCCACAATCCACTACCACAATTCACCTTTTTATTCAATTCCTAAAATTGCTGTTAGCCTCATCCCCACAATGAGAGAATCACAATCCTCCAGTGTTAGACCATGACATTTTCAGCCAATTTCTCACTCATGTTCTTTGGAAACTTCAAGAAAGAGTCAGAAAGCACTTTGCTCATATCACATTTTCTGTGTTGCTTTTCATGAAGGATCTTTGGGACAGTGATTCAGCAAGGTACCTAAGGATATACCAGACTTTAACTTTGTCAGTAGACCAATTGACTTTAATGGGCTATTTGCTCAAGTGCTTGAAAGTCAGACATGTGCTGAAGTAACTTCTGATTCAGAAATGAATATGTTATATTTCTGATCTCATACTTCATCTGTCCTCTGCAATAGTCTTAAGACCACCTTTCTACAGCTTTGTGGTATTTGTTTAAAACATAAACTCAGATGGTATAGGAATATTTCATAGGCTGCAGCTAGAGATTGATTCAACTGGCAGTGCTACGGCCTTCCAAGTCAAGGGTAGCAGTACTGTTTTATGTAAAGAAATGAATGAAAAGCATAAGATTTAACATGGTATCACGTAGAACCAGTCTGTGATACCCCTAGAAGACCAACCTTGGCTTTTTTCTAGTTTTGCATGGACACTGCCAGCAGGAGTACAGTGGTAATACATAGGGCCCTTCCATTTCTTTCTCTCCCCCAGGTTTCTCAACATTAATGGTATGATTTTCTTTTAGGGGTGTAGGTTGTAGCCACGTTGGTCTAAGGATATAAGCAGACAAGGTTCTTTGGGTGAATCTGATATCTTTTATTAGACGAACTTAAATAGTTGGAAAAGAATTTTAAGCAAGCTTTTGGGTTTAAAAACCCTTCATCAGGCTGAGGAAGTTTTTGCAGTTGGTGTGTACTCTTTTTTACTTTTCATTCCATCTAGGAAGAGCACACACCAACTGCAGAAACTTCCTTAGCCTGACGAAGGGTTTTTAAACCCAAAAGCTTGCTTAAAATTTTTCCCCAACTATTTAAGTTGGTCTAATAAAAGATAATCAGATTCACCCAAAGAACCTTATCTGCCTATGATTTTAATTTAGTTCTTTTAAAACTCTTAAGTTAATTTAGTTCTGGATGTTAGAAATACAACCTGATAGACCAGAGCACTGTGCCAGAACAGGTATCCCCAGACACTTTCCACTGGTGTTACAGTGGAGGAGATGAACTGCATGGTTAACTTGTAGAACACCTTGCCAAAGGAACTCATTGAGGCCTAGAGCTCAACCACATTGAAAAAGGAGCATATATTTATTTATATGTTTATTGAAAGTATCCGGAGTTACCAGAATTAGTAACAATACACATTTTGTGGAAGGTATTTTACACCTCATGCTTCTAGGCTTCGTTTGATTTTGAATTGTTAAAGATTGTAATGAGGGGATGGAGACAGGTTATCTATTATCCCAAATTTGCTTCTGGTGGGCTTCTCACATCTTTCTGTGAAATAACTAGTTCTAACTACTCTCAGATCAAGGACGACTGACAACAGTCTGATCCAGTGTAGCAATTCCTGCATTCCTGTATCTTTCAGTTTGTCATGGGGGCATCAGATCTGGGGCCAAGGAGCAAGTCAGGCTACCAAGAATATTTTTTTCCAGCTTTGCCTCCTCTGCTGAGAATACTGAGAAGCAATAATACTTAACGTTTACATAAAGCATTTCATTTGTGGACTTCAGTATTTCACTTAGGTATGTAAGGATGTTCTCCCCAGCTTGCAAACTGGGGTCCTGAGGTATGTAGTGTTTGCGCTGTTGATCAAGTCAGTAACTGAACCAGGAAGAGAACCCAGAACTCCTTCCTGACACTAACAGATTATTTTTTCTTTCAGCTGTAACTGTCCAGCCATTCTGAAGAAGCAGGTATTTTTCTAGTGGATTGCATAACAGTATCCCTGTTTCCTGAATACTGGCATACAGCCTGATGCTTTTCTCTAATCAGGCTATGGCTTTTTGAATGGGGATTACAGTGGGTTCCACTTTGAAATGGTTGACACCTGTGGTACATTGGCTCTCAGGAAAAATTGTTAACCCTCAAGAAAAGCCTGGGAGAGGGGGTACTTTCAAGTTTTACAAGATGGTGCAGTTCTCTTTGGTTCCTTTAAAAAAGCATTAGCAAAGGTCAGATTAACAAGTCAACACTGAAACCAGAGACTACCAAAATTGATGCAGAAAAGCAAAGCAGTGGGTGGGGACTGGGTGTGGGGGAGAAGGGCCCAGAACACAACATTGGCTCTGATCCTTCCCTATTGTCGGGCCTGGGGCATTCTTGATAAGGTGAAGGGAAATTGTAAAATTAGACCTGGCAACCTACCCAAAGAGGCCCAGTGCAAGGCCCTTGGCCTGAGGCAAGCTGAGAAAGTTGAGGAATTGTGGGGGAAAGGGGACTTGGCAGCTTAACTTCCTGTGGCTGTATCCAAGGCTAATTAGTTTTCAGTGTTCTGTGTGTGTTTGAATGGAAACGAGCCAGCACTGAGAGGCACGGGGTGAGGAAATCAAAAACACATGGGCTGAAAAAGAGGAAAAAAACCTGTCCTTTTTAGCTACATTTTCTTTTTCAGGAGGGAATCTCATCATTTTGTTTCATGAGCACTAAATCACCACGGCTCCCCTGTCTATCACATCTCACATCTGCTTCAGAACTCATTAAACATCAAAAGACTGCCCTATCAGTTCTGCTTAGTTAGAAGTCTGAGTTACTAGAATTCTAACCAGGGAAGATTTTGTATGTTTTTAATAATAGCTTAAGGAACTTCTTAGCACCCCATAAATTACTTAATGCAACAAACTCTTCCTGTGGACCAGCAAATGTTTTACAGAAAAGTTGAATGCTGCCTTAACTTGATTGTGGTCAGTCCAGATTTACATGCAGACCAACTTAAGTAAAACTTTAATACACATTTCAATTTCTGGTCTGTTTGCTTCTCCATCCTCTCAGAATCCCTAAGGTTTTTTGTCCTTCCTATAACTGGCTGAATCTTATTTTTACCACCACTCCAATTTAAAATAACTATATAATAATTCAGTATCTTGCATTTCCAGAGAACGTTTCATCCTGAAGGATTCCAGGATGATTTAAAAACAGCAGTCACTTCACTCACCATTGAAATGCAGCCATTTTTGTCATACTATTTCTCTCTTACTTTAAAAATGTAAATACACATGTATAATATCTTATAGTGCTGCATAACCTAGACAAACAGTCCAAGAAAGTAATTTATATACAGGAAGCAAAGGCTCCTATGAAAATTAAATGATGTTATTAAAAGTACCACTGTAGCTGTTAAAAATGTATTGAGCCTAGACCAAGTGTGATTTTTGTGCGTTCATTATTCAGGCAAAACAAATCCAATTTTCATCATAACACTCTAATACAATTCTTTTCACTAAGGGCTATTGCTTTATCTAGTTTCAGCTTTCTCCCTGTAGCTGTTTCATCACTAGAGCTTTTCCAGAAGAGGTTGAAAAATTATTTTTACAGGCTTGAAAAGCATTCTTTTTACTTTATTCATACTTGGGCTTTTCCTCATACTATCTGAAAAAATTACCTTGGGACAAATTGGAGTCCAATAAATGAAAATTTCAGGATGTCAGGAGTAATTCAAACAGGAGGTTAGAACCTTAACTTTAGCAATCACTCATTGGTTTGATAAAAACAATGACCACCAAGGCCATAGCTATGGCTGTATCTCTCCATTGTTCCAAATGAAGTGGAAGAAATGCACACTGTTAGATTGGAGAATTTAGCCTTTCTTCCCCCTCAAGCACAGTGCAGAGAAACACAGCTTGGTCAGAAATTGGAGAAAGGTTAGGGAAAAAATGGGTTGTTATTATTATTACTGATCAAAACAGTAAATGTACAAACATTACTTTTCACTCTCTCTTATCTTTCGAATGTAAAATACATCATTTACATGTTTTTAAAATTTTCAAATAGAAAAGTAATTAAAAGTAAAATAAATAACATTTAAAATGAACAGCATTAGCCACATATAGCTGGTCCTGAAGTCACTTGGAAGCAGAAAGTTCAAGGACATTTAATTTATTAAAGTGCTCATATCCATTGGTTAAGTACTACTTACTGAACTATAGCTGAGGCAACATGAGAGACTAAACTAGGAGTCAGGAGAAATTGATCCTTTAACCAGGTGAGCATCTAGGGAACTTGTACATGTGATGTGGGTTTAGCCCTCAGAGTTTTATGCTATATCTCCTGAATTGAAATGGTGGGTTTTTAACTGAAACCCATCATTTCAATTTAGGGGTTTCTGTCACTGTTATAGCAAGGGGCCCAATTCTTTTTTTTCTCTTTTATGGCGAAGCCTGCCTGCAGCTGGTCCTTTCCTCTACGGTGGCAGCGCCCCCTGGGGCTGCCCCAGCAGGCTGTTGGTGGGCCTGGTGATGCCCCAGCTTGGAGGCAGCACCTGGCCAGATCCAACTTTTCCCCAAGCCTGCCAGGGCTTCCAGCACCCTCTGTACTGTCCCCACCACCTTTCCACCCCCTGGGACTGCCCAGGAGTGGGCTGGCTTGCCCCTGGCGCAGTGCAGGGAGGCAGCAGGAGGATGGCTGGGTGTGCTGGCAGCTGAAAAAGGTGGTGGGATGATGCACAGGTCACTGAAAGCCTGCTGAACCTCAGCTTCCCTGAGCCCCCCTGGGCCCGAGCTTCCTGTACACCAACCCTGCCGCCTTCTCTGGCCATCAGTACACCCAGCCACACTCCTGCCACCTCCCTGCTCTGCCTTAGGGGTAAGCCAGCCCACTCTTGGGCAGTCCCAGGTGGCAGAAAAGTGACAGGGACAGTGCACAGAGTGCTGGAACCCCCAGCAGGTTCAGAAAAGAGTTGGATCTGGCTGGGTGCTGCCCCTGAGCTATGGCAGCACCTGGCCTACTAATAGCCTGCCTGGGAGGCCCTGGGATGTGCCACCACTGTGGAAGGAAAAACCTGGGGCCCTCACAGCTCAGGAGCCACTTGGCCTGCTGGCAGCTTGCCCCCCAGCCACTGGAGAGAGGGGCAAGCTCCATAAAAAAAAAAAGGATCACTGCTTCCTTCTGCTTTCAGTAGGTGCCTGTGGGCACCAGGCACTTCCTGAAGGGAGAAATGGTGAGGGGACCAATCCTTTTTTTCAGCGGAGACTACCCACCTCTCCCACAGCCAAGGGGCAAGATGTCAGATTAAAGTCTGCAATGTTACAAGTAGCAACATTGCAAACTAAACTACATGGGGATGTGACTTAGTATGCAACAGTGCAAACTTATTTGAAACTCCCAAACCTCATGCACATGTGATGTGTGATGCTAAAAGCCACACAAAGGAAATTTTTGTCACATGTACATGGTGATGATCATCATGTGTAAAAGTGTTCCTAGGTATTAGCACAATATAGCTGTCAAATAATAGTACTGTCTTATAGCTCAAGCTAAAGACCTGTGTTTTTGGAGCAATATGCCCCTGGTTAGAACTGCGTCAGCTTAAATTGTTTTATAGCCACAGTCTGTTCACCCTGAAGGAGACTTGAGCTGCTGTTACGTTTTTTTGGGCAGAGAGTCTTAGAAGGTAATACTGACAGGCAGTTGCCAGGGAAGTAAATAAGAGCTGGACTGATCAGGTTGGCAACATCTGAATATTCCAGAGTCCTACCTGGACAATTCTCCCTTACATTTAAAATCCAGATTTAAGAACAGCCTTTCATTTGATTGTTCCAAAATGCTAGTTAGGAACTTGAAAAATATGTTTCTGATACAAAACATAACACAGAGTCTTTTGAAATCATATCTGTAATCATTTTAAGTCTATGACTGATTTTAAAACCAAAGGATACCTTGGAAGAAGGCATTAGCAGGAAAGAGCTTATCAAGGAGGTGGGTCTTGCCTTTCAGACCTGAAGAGCCAGGTCAGGTTCAGAGTCCATCGTCTTTCCTCCTGGAAGTTATTCGTTCTCCAGAGATGTTTTTTCTTATGCATTCAAGATTTTTATACTGAACCAGTCTATATTGTGCATCCCAGTAGAGAAAATGACAGGTTCTGTGAAAAGGAACTTGTACAGAATGCATGTTTATGTCTGCATGTAATCCTCACCTTTTAGTTTTTGACTTCTCCCCCTTTATGGGAAGATCCCATCTGCCTGACACATATAAGTTTATTTCCTTAGGAGAATCACTGTTTAACAGGGAACGAAAGTACATCGTTGCTCTCTGTTTTTCGTTAAAATGCAGAAACTTTCATAATTTTTAAAGGTAAAAATTCCTACCAGCTCTACAAGTGTTTCTAAATAAGTCCTACTAAAATGCTTCATGTGACCATAGGCCTTTTGCATTTCATGCAGCCTGGCTCAAGAAATGGGTAACACATCTCTGAGAAGCAAGCCTACAGAACAAATTTATTAAAATAATCAATATATGTACAGCAGATACTATTTATGTGGGTAGTCTGCATGCCACCTGACAGAGACAGTAATTGCCAGCATCAATCTTCTTCCCTTTTTTTTGAAAATCAGTTTTACATTTGCTTTTGCTTCGTCTTCTGGACTCCTCCCCAGTTTTCCATGATATCAGTATAATTGCCAGTGACATAATATGAAGTGGATCTGTCTTTGGTCTTTGTTTGCCCCTCTAGTTTTTATGCACCCAAAGGTGCAATAGATCAGGAGGGAGTAGACCAAAGTAGGAGGTAGTTAAACGGAAGTGGATTGAGGAGAGATGATAGGTCATAAGCAGGGATCCTGGTTTTCTCTTATAAAAAAATCCCCAATTGTCAGATTAAAAAAAGTAACCCAAAATCCACATTTTTCCATGATTAAAATTATATTTATACAATTATATATTTAATCATGGCATAATGTGGATTTTGGGTTACTTTTTTTAATTTGACAAATGAGGATTTTTTTTTATAAGAGAAAACTAGGATTCCTGGTCATAAGGTAAAGCTGTTTTCTGCACAAGTGAAGGCAAATGCTGCACATGGGACATGAAAAATTTCCCTATGCTGGTTGCAAGGGATAAATGAGGGTTTTTTTAGGTTCTCTGGTCTAGAATGAATTTCTCCTAAAATCCATGGTTCATGCCCAAGCCACATTTCTATAAATATTTTAGTCAGTAACCAACTACCTAGTTCCCTGCGGCTAATTTGGACTTCTCAGGTGTTCACCAAAGAATTGATTCACCCTTGTGGAAAAAACATTAGATTCATTAAAGAATTACAAGAGATTAATTTCACCCCAAACTTCAAAGACTATTCCAACTTGCTACTGCCATATTGCCATCCATCTAGAGTCTTGTGATATTAGGTGTTTTTTTACTAATCAGATTATTAATTGGCAATCTAAGGTTTATTTTTTAACATAAATTTCTAATCTTCAAGGTTGCAAAGAAAAACTTAAAGATATGCATACTAAGTGCTCTGACATTGATAGATTGAATTTCCTTCAAGTAATTAATTCTTTAAAATCTCAGTATTTTAGCCTCTCCTTGTGATTTTTTTTAACTTTGGAGATTGGCAGTACTACTGCTATAAAAAAGTAAACAAGTTTTCATCTATGTCTTCTTCATATTTAAAAAAATGCAAAATGAAACTAAGATCTGCAAATAAACCTGAAATGAAAAAAAATTAAACTTCATATCACCTACCTTTGCCAATGTGGTTGATTTAACATTTAATTAGAACAGTTTTGGTTTCTTGCCTTTTATATGTTATATGCTTCTAAAAGCTCTCATAAACAGCCTTTGTGTGTTCAGATAAATCTTTACAGCCTCTTCAAGGCAAAATCAAGCATTTGATTGTCTTTATGTTTCTATTTTTTTTCTCTAAAAACATATTGTGTTGTTCTTCTTCTTCAAAATTGATACAAATCCCTCCCTCCTCCATGGATTATTGTGTACAGCAAATCCAGATGTATTTTTAAAAAAACACTAAATCTATTAACAGAGATTAAGTCAAATTCTAAGCTTGGTGACAGGCTTGCATTCAGTGAGATACATGGCAAAAACTTAGGAGGAACAAAGCTACAGTACTGCCTACCATTAGGGATCACAAATCATAAGTCAAACTCAAATAAAATATTAGAGTGGCTGAAAGATCACAAGATTTTATAAAATAATAAATGTTGAGTTATTTTTATTTGCTTTCTCATTTCTGAGCCTGTATGGTTAACATTTTCAAGATTTCTTCCATAACCTTGAGGGCCAAAAACTTGCTTTTTTGTAAATTAAAGCTAAGATTCAGAATTACAGGAGCACAGATTTTCAATTAAAAAAAAAGAAAACTCCAGCAATCAAAAGACTCACGATGAAATTGCATGAGCTGCAGCACTGAGCCAAGTGGACAGGCTTGGTTCTAGGACATCTTGTTTCAAGAGAAACACTAACCACCAAAGCGCAGAAGCAGAGCATAAGGCAAGGACAGGCAATTATTTTGGGTGGAGGGCTGGAAGTCCTGCCCCTAACCCTGACCTTTGCCATTGGAAGTCCCTCCCCTTGCCCTGGAAGTACTCCTTTTGGGAGGAAGAGTACTGCAATCTTGAAATCAGAAAAAAGCCCCAAATCATATACAAAAAAATAAAACATCTACAATAACTTATTTTAATTTTATTTTAAAATATTTTTGTACTGACGTGTTTACGGAGTGTATCTAGAGGTGACTGCATAATAGATCAAAGTACAGTTCTACAGTATATTGTGTGGGGGTGGTAAAAGGGTGTATGTGGAGGGGCATGTGTGTGTGTGTGTGTCTTCATGCGTGCGTGGGGGCGTGTGGGATGGGAGAGACAGAGAGAGAGGGGGACGGACTGCCAGTTCCATTGCATGTGGTTCTTGTGGACTGCATGGAAGCCTCACATGATGCAGCCAGGCAAACACCCTTGCCCAGGCTCTGCGCTTCTTCCACCCCACCCTGGGTCCCTGCCAGTCCCAGGGCACCATACCCACCCACCGATGCCATTTCCCTGCTTTCCCACCCACATGCTTCCCTGCCAATTCCCCTTCTGCTGCCATTCCCTGCAGCCCAAGCCACTTCCTGTGCTGCTCCCCACAGCCCCCACTGCTGCCACAGCCTCTGCCATTCTCTGCAGCCCCCGCTGCTGATGTGGCCTCTGCCATACTCTGTGGCCCCTGCCACAGCCTTTACCACTCCCTGCAGGTCCCGCCACTTCCCATGCCACTCCCCACATCCACCGCTGCTCCCCATGCTGCTCCCTGTAGCCCCTGCCACTCGCCGCTGCTGCAGCTTCTGCCACTTCCCATGTCAGTCCCCAAGGCCTCCACACCGCTCACTGCTGTCACTTCCTTTGCCACTGCTTCCCCCATCTCTGCTTCCCCCATAGTTGCTTCCTCCGCCACCACCACCGCTTCCCCCCCACACCACTTCCCACCTGCCCGCTGCCTCCTGTTCTAGCTCCAGCCCAGCCCAGCCAGCACCAGGAAGCTCCTGGCTGTCACAGTTGTTTCCCCCTCCCTCCGTCCTATTTTATCTTACTTTTCACTCGGATGGAGGGAGGTGAGGAACAGCTCCAAGCGCGTGAGGTCAGAAGCTGCAAAAGCTTCCACTTGGGGGCTGAGGGTGGAAAGGAGGTGGGGAGCTGGGGGTGGGGGTGGAGGACTGGGTCCTGACACAGGCTTTCCCTGGGTCCTACTGCCACTGGCTGCCTGTCATCTTTGACAGGCAGCCAAGGGCATATAAAAATTAATTTTCTAAAAATTTTAGGGGCCCCGTGGACCAGATAAAATGGCTTGGTGGGCCGGATCCAGCTCATCTGTCATATTTTGCCCACCCCTGGCATAAGGTAATGAGAATTGTATCACTGGCTACACTCAAAATAGCTAAAACCAAGACCTTCACTGAACTACTGTATTGGTAAAAAGGACACCATTGACCATGGATTGGCCCTTGCCAAAATTGCTACAGATGTCTGGGCAAAAAAACTTCTGCTTTACCTCATGGGGTAACCCCTCAAAGTAACCCCAAGAAATGAGGCAGCAATATTATCCACTGTTCTTTCATTGCCTCCTCCCACGGGACAAGAAATTATCTGCAGAGAACTGATGTAATTTTAACATCCTGGCATTACCCTTTCCCTCTCTGGTATCCTTGTTTTCACCTAGCACCAATCTGTCTATCTCTCTGTCTATGCAATGACACTCAACTTATTAAGTTGGCACCAGGGTACCTAACAAAATAATCACCACCACAAAAAGACCAGTTTTTTTCTTCTAACCCAGAGGCAGCTGAAGGACATTTTAATTTTATTTCTTCCTCCTTCTCCTCTTCTGTTTCCTATCTTTTTTGTCTTCATTGTTGTATTTGTTGTAGTAATGAGAAAGCTAAATTGAAGAAAGAGGTTTGACATGTCTCTCAGAGAACAGCGAGCTCCCACCTCTACTAAGTATTAGTTGAGTAACTTTGGGATTCCTGCTCTCATGGAATTCTCTTTGAGGCTAACAGTTTCACAGTACTTTCGATATAGTACTTCATAAACAGCACTATGCTACATCACCTCAGTCTCCTTAGAAGACATACCAGTACTGTTTCTCCCTTTTGCTTATACCAGTGAATTAATTCATCACAGTGCCATATCACTTTGCAGATCATTTGGAGATACACTTTTACTAAATATATGAACCAAAATAGTCATGAAACTCTACTTAACTGAGCAGCTGCATCGACAGAAAGCTTCTGAGCTGCCAGCGTTCTTTTTTTTAATATTTGTTTTGGTTCAGTTAAGACTGAAACTAAATTTTTTAAAGTGAACATTCCATGAGAACATGGAATACTGTTTTTGGGCTGCTCTAGTAATGCCATGCCATGGTTTTTCCTGCTTGACCTTTTTCCTTACTAAAGCAACTTACTTCTAGCTGCTAGTTATCAGGTCTTAATGTTTATTCTTGGTTTTTCCATTAATTTGCTGTCTGAGTAGTTTGCTAATCTATGCTATGCTTTAATTTCTCTATCTGGAAAATGGGAGAAACAATGGTTTCTGTAAATACCATGAGAAAAAAGAAAATGACGAAGTATTTGAAAGAGAGTCTATTTAAAAAGCAGCCATCAGTCAGTGGGTTAGGCATACTGAGATGACCTTTTTCAGTGGCTGTTTCTTTAATTGCTTGAACCTCTCCTTTCGTTTCCTTATAAAAGATAGATTAAAAAAATTAGCTCAGTATCTCGGCTATTTTGAGTCATCATTAACTTCATCTGTTTCATCGTTTCTTAATGGACTTAAGCGTTCTCTAGTACTAGTTATTTCCCCTGATATATTTATAAAATCCCTTAGGCCCTTTGGCAGCATTAACTCATTCTGGTTTCTTTGCTGCCCTTGTCTTTCCCCTTCAAGTCTTTGCTAACTCTTGTTTGGTTGCCCTCACTCCAACCTTTTCATTTACAGTGCAGCTATTTTTTAAAGCTCAGATCTTTGAGCAGTCCCTCATGACACATTGCCTGCTTCTTGTTTTCTGCAAGTTTCTTTCTTAAAGGAATGTTAGCCTTTTGTGCCATAATTGCTGGGAGCCTGATTGCATCCTTCTGCAAGAGAAGGCTCTAGGGAGAGGGAAATGCTGTGAGGGTTCCTTCATTGAGATTTCTTGGGAGAGCTGGGGGAAGGTCAGTGCCCCAGAGACAGGACAGTGGTTTCACTCCCAGAAGTGGTTAATCTGTAAGGCATCTGCTGGAGCATAGGAATATGTAGAGAGGATCTGGGTGCTTCAGACGTCCAATATTAGGAAGAAGGGAGAGTTGTAAAACTAAATTCAGCTTCAAGAAACACCAGCTGTTCTTGGATGTTGCATGTGGGATAATTTGCACCCATGTGTTTCCTTCATTCCCTCTCCAGCTCCCCACTTCCCCCACAATTCAATTTTAGTTTGCTTTTATTTATGCAGATTCTCACTGGAGTCAACTGAAGTTGGCCTGAGTAAGGAGTGAATAAACAGTGAGTAAGAGACAATGATTTTGACCCTACATTTTTTCATTTCCTAATGTGGTCATTTCAGAACCATGTGCTGATAACTTCAGTTCTCCTACGCTTCTTCCAAAAGTCTCAATGGGTGCTCCTTCTGAGCTTCCCAGCTACTCCCCTGTTCTTTCTCAGCTGATAATTAACAAATCAAGGGAAGCCTCTTTTCTGATAAGAGTCACTATTTCCTGGATTAGAAAACTGATTTCTATGCCTATTTGGCAGATAAAGCCAGTTCAACTCCGCTAGTTTACTATCTTGTTAGATCTGGATTATTTTGCTCTCCTGTTTTTCCTATCTTGATGGTCTGAAACAAATGCACTTTCAGATTTTTAAATTTTTCCCCCCTGTTTCTTGTGTCCTCACCTAAAAAGTTCAATGAATATGCTTTTTAATGATGAACTCTGGCTGACTGGTATTACCTTCCCTTTCTTTTTATATCCTTAATAGCTTGTTCTCTTCTACACTGACCTCCCAGTTGTACCTTCTTACTAACTTTCATCTACACCAACTTCACTGTAATCTCCATAAATTAGCACAGCTTAATTTTTAAAACTCTTTGTTTGTTTCTCAAGTTCCTTACATTTGCTCATAAACACATTAGTAAATATATGTTTCCTCCTTCATTATCATGCACATTTGTTGCCTTACTTATATCCTGATGCTAGATGGATGTGGAAAATTATTTGTGCTAAGCAAAAGGCCACATTTTCTATCAAGTTTAGATATACATCCTAGAAGCAACATCATCCATCATGAGTTCTATACACCTGTACATGTCACCAGCTCAAGATCTTCCCTGGCACTTTGTTAACATGTGTGCATAGCGCCAAAGTGAGATCATCTCTCACATGTTGTTTCCACATATGTGAAGCTCCTACATATAAAAGGAAATGTATCCATTAGTTGAAATAGTTATTTTGCAAAACTGAATGGAGCATTTAATTGTAGCTTGACAATCGGCCCCAAATCTTCTCACCGAATCATCGCTGACAGGAATATTTTGCTGAAATCCCCAAAGCCAAAACTCAGCTACACAAATAAATACTGTAGCAGATCCTGACAGGAAGACATTCAGCCCAATCTTTTCCAGATGGCAGTGATGGATAGCTGTGTGCTTATATTTATTTGGTTTCCCAGGCAATGATGTCCTGCATTCGCTGGTCATTACTTGATTAGCTTTGGCTTAGAGACTGACATTGCACAATGCTAGATGAGTATTTGGGTAGGCTTACTTCATGGAATGGGTACCACAATTGCAAAAGCAGAGAAAATGTTTAATCACCAGTTATTTAATTTCTTTCTTGTCACCATCTTTTCTGGAAACTAAATTTCTCTTCAGTTTGTGATGAGATCTTGGAACAAGTCTGGGGAAGTCCGTATGTGCCACACATTGGCTGAGCATATGTAGCTGCTGAAACACTCCAGTGCTGATCACAATATAAGGAGCTACGGAAAACAGAGTGGGAACACCATCCACAATCCATAAACACACGGACTGGAAACGTTGTTACCATTTGATTATACAGGGCTATCGTTCCTTACATATACCTCAGAGACCACATTACCTGGCCCAAGCAACTTACAGTCTAGAATAAAACATGTTATGGAAAGAAACAGGATCTGGGTATGCAGCTTCCTGGCTACAGAACAGTGCTTTAATCTGTTCCCAGATCAGCATTGATCCATCCAGGTATCCATGTTGCAATGGTCCATAATGGATCAAATGAGGCAAGTACTACTTGGAGCAGGATTCTTACTCTTGCTGGTTTATCTAGATTGTAATAATATTGGGAAGAGAGGAAGAAGCTCCATTCTTCCATGTATTTGTACGGCATCCAACACAATGAATACCTACTTGGACCCATATTGTATGAGTTGTTTGTCATACACCCCTTCCACAACCAAGAATAGGTATATACTACTTTCTAGAGGAAGTCCCAGGAATATCCACATAGCATAGGTAAAACAAGGAGGCAGACGGCTACATTCACAGAAGTTCTTTGGCACTGTAATGCTTGGCTTTCACGAACCTCCTGCCACTATAATTTACAGCTCTTCATTAAGCATCCAGGTTCCCAATACACTGTTACAGGAAGTGTGAAACACCTAACAATGGGTTTCAGAGAAATCAGCATGCTGAGCTTAATTCCCTTAATTAGCTCATGGGAATGCTGACGTAAGGGACATGAAAGAGTCTGTGAGACATGTCCCAACAAGAATTAAACATCTAAATTTGGGCTAGAGGAAGCTACCTATCTCCACATGGGATTCTTAGGTATGAACCATCTCTTGCACTTAGGCCCATAGGCTATGCCAGAACTTTCTCATGAGAAAATGGAGACCTTATTATATTTCATAGCCCAGGGGTTAGGGCACTCACCAGGAAGGCAGAGACATGCTTTCACATACCTACTCTGCTTGATTTGGTATAGAGCCTTAAACTCAGGTTGCCTGTATCACAGGACAGCATTCTAACTGCTTTCTTCTGACTTAAGAGACCCACGTTCAGGTCCCTTCTCCAAGTCCGGCAGGATGGGGATCTGAGAAGAAGTCTCTCACTTCACCAGAGAGTGTCTTTAGCCTGTGGGTAAAATGGATGACGCCTATGCCCTGCTGTTCCCAAAAGGCCTCATTGCTAGCTGCTTTTTGAACAAGGTCTGTGATATACCTACCATATAGAACCTGCAGGTGAGTTTGGTGCTAATAGGACTTGGGTAGTTTTACACCTAATCAGCAACACCAATTTAGGAATTAAGGGAATTCTAGTGTTAGGGTTTTGAGGATATCATTGGTGTCAGTTAAGTGTCAAAGTCACTTTATAGATTTGCTCTGGAGTCACAAACAGACACAGGCAGCTCCTGACAGTATGTTACACTGTCCCATCAGGTACAGCCAACAGTACAGCACATGCATTGCAAAGTGCACTGGTAACTCACATCAAAACTGATGTTACGCAGGCTATTCCAGTAGCAAAGTCAAGCATTTAATGGATCCTAAGACTGAAAAGTCAGTGAAGTGCAGAAGTACCAGGAGACTGTTCCACGTGGTAGGAGTCACTGGGTGCATCTACACATGCATTAATGCACCTTTTCTAATGTGCAGTAAATTTAGTACCTCCGGCTGCCTGCGTACGAATGCAGAGGCTGCTCCAGTGCATTGGAACAGACTCAATTAATCAAATTTGCTGGAGCGTAGTAATTATTGATCTCCACCCAGCCTCCACATGGACAAGCTTTAGTTCAAAAGGCCCTGCCACCATTTTGAAGTGCAGGGATGCTGATACAAGAGACTCTGCTGTGCTTTAATTAGAGTGGCTCTTGTAGCTGCTGTAATAGAAGCACCTCCTTCCTGAGCACATGTAAAAGTGCCTTCTAATGTGAGGTACTAAATTAATGCATACTAGGTTGAGCTAATGCACAGTGATGCATTTGCACACTTTTTTAGCAATGCTTAACAATAGATTATTTCACTGAGCATTAGCGTAATGTCATGGGTTTTTACATGATGCTTTAATGTGCAATGAAATAGTCTACTGTGTATTAAAGTGCACATGTAGACGCAACCACTGAGGAGGAGGTTTTAATACTAATAAGAGTGAGAAAAGGTAGAAAGACAGAATAAAGCTTTTGCTGAGTGGAGGGAGTGGGGAAATGGTGGAAAGGACACAGAGCATATAAACTAAACAGAAGATAGATCAAGGAGAGTATCAAAAATTTGGAAAACAAGCTTATCCTGGGTCACAAAGAGAACAGGAAACAAATGTGGGGTGTCACGCATCTGTATGTGTGACTTGTATTATTCATGTGTGGGAGTCTCCAGTACTGGTGTATGGGGAAAATACAGACAAAGAAGCTGCTGAAGGGTAGATAAGAGAAAATAAAAGCTTAGATGGGTGTTTCAGCAGAGGATAAAATTATTTGAACTCTGTTCCTGTTAGTTAGGTTGATAAACACTACACCTGAAAGTTAGGAAATGTCACATAAGCATGAACGCCACATGTCCCCGGAGGCTAGGGAGCCACAGCAAGCTCCCGCAGGCAGCCGCGGTGCTGTCAGCAGTAGCAGCATGGTGGCAGCAAGTGGGGAGCTCCTGCAGGCAGCCACTGCATTATTGGCAGTGGGGGAGGGGAGTGGCGAGCACTGACCAGCAGTTGGCGACCATCCACAGCCGCCGCCAGCAGTGTCAGCGGTGGCCAGCGGCGATCGCGGAGTGCCTGCACATGCTGCTGGCAGTGTCGGTGGCACCTTTTCATAGGGGGTGCACCGCCATGCTCAGGGGGTGCACCCACATGTACCCCCTACATATCACCAGTGCACCTAAGAATGCTTTTTCAACCTTAAGTTGGTCCTCTTTTGAGTATATGATCCACTCTTGCTATGATTACATGATGAGCTACTATTTTTAACACAGAAACTCTGCTTGCACATGAAATAAATAGTGTCTATCATGTGACATGACAGTTTACTATGAGGATTGGAACTTTCTGATCCACTATACTCCCATTTGTTCTGTTGGAGTAACCGATAGCATTAGTAGCTGTCATCCTCTAATGTGAGCAAGAACAGCAAGGATATAGAACATTTTAACAGTGGGTTTCAAAGATATTTGCAATCAGCAGGGGGAAAATAAAACCTAAGCATTATGGCCTCCATTCCTAGGTCTGGAGGAGAATGAAGATTTCTGTCCTTTCTCCCCAAGCCTGACCATTCTTGTTTTGTCTCCTCCAATGTGTACCCATACCAGACCTCTCTCTTCCCCATCTGATAGTCACCATTCCAGTCCATTATCCTTGCCTAGCCAATCAGTCTCCTCACTTCAGGCTTTTCATTCCAGGCTCAGTTTCTTTGCTGTGCAAGTCCTAGTCTCATCTTTACAGACTCCCAGGTGCCTATACATGATAGTGGAGGCTGCTCCAACAAACTGTAATTATAGCATGTTGGAGCAAACTCAGTTAATTACCATGCTCCAGCAGTCTCCTGCATCTCATGCATCAGCATCCCTGTGCTTCAAAATGGTGGTGGAGGTGCTTGAACTAAAGCTTGTTCAACGAGCTTCAGTTCAAGTCCCCCCCTCCCCCCACCATTTTTAAATGTGGGGATGCTGATACATGAGACACAATGGTGTTTTAATTAGAGTGGCTCTTGGAGCCTCTCTAATTAAAGTGCTACCTCCCCCCCCCCCCCCCCCGAGCACATGTAAAAGTACCCCCAGTCCCTGGTCTCCTAACTGTCACCAATTCCTGGTCTCCTCCCACAATCCAAATTGTAGTCTCCTTGCCCAATCCCTCAGTTTACAACCAGTTAGGAATGGGTGAAAAATTTCAGGAGAAAAATACCAGTAACTAAGGAGAGGATGGCTTTTTAGGCTGGTGGTTGCATATTTTATTTTGTGTGAAGTCAGTCATGTGCATTTTTAATTCAAAATACCCCTGAGCCTTGAGTTAATTCTCTTTATCCATTAAGCACAAAACTGCATGGAGGTGATTGAGGAATGAGATGATAAAACCCAGATAAAAACAATTAAATATCTGTATTTGGGTATGTGACTAGAAAGTCTGCTAAAGAAATCTTAACTCTTTTCCTTAAATGTATTTATAATTGAAAGATAGCAGGATTGTTACCACATAATATGCTGGCTCTCATCATCTTCACCCAAAGCTCAATAGAATGAAAACTGAGCAATCATATATTCCCGTGAAATGAAGATTTCATGGGTTTCTAGGATTTTAAGCCAAGAAGGACCTATGTGGTCATCTTTTCTGGCTTCCTGCATAATGCAGGTCACAAAGTTTCTGCCTAAATTTCCTTACAGCTGACAAACGTTAGTGCCTATTTTTTTAGGAAGGCAGCAATGGTGTTGCAGCTGCAATGGTCCAGGCATTCAAAGGAGCACAATCTGTGAAATCTTACTTCTGCCTTTTAGAAAGACAATTTAATCTTGAGTTAAAGGCCCTCAGTGACGCAGAATCTCTCATGTCTTTTGGTAAATTGTTCCAGTGATTCAACATTCACTGCAAATATTGGAACTGTATTTCCAGTTTGAATCCATAGAGCTTCAACTTCCAACTATTGGATCTTGTTCTGCCTGTGTTTAGTTTGTCTTACCAAAATCCTCTACCATATAGGTGCTCAAAGATTATGATAAAAGTAATTTCTTAACCTTCTTTAGGATAAACAAAATAGAGCTTCTTTAAGCTCACACTCTAGCTGCTTTCTTTCCAGACTCCAAATAGTACTGATAACTCTTTTCTGAGCCTTTTTTAAATTTGACATGATTTTTTGGCATCAGAATCAGGCACAGATCCCATTAAAGTTTTCACCAAACCTATGTTGTATACATAGGCATGCTGTCTTCCTACTTAATTATGCATTCAAGGATCACATTTGTTCTCTCCCCACCCCAGCACTGCAGGGGGAGCTCATGTTCAGTCAGAGTCACAGCTTTGTAGGATACAGTCCCTCATCTCATTGCATTCTTAGTTGTGTTGTTTTATATCAGGGGTGGGCAAGATCTGGCCTGCGAGGCCATTCTATCTGGCCTGTGGGGCCCCTAAAAAATTTAGTAAATTAATACTTATCTGCCCTTGGTTCCTGTCAAAAATGCTCAGGACAGCCCTGTGGGCTGCAAGCAGCTGCAGCAGGGAGCACTGGCCACGGGGCGGGTGAGGGGCCGCTTCTCCCCCCACCCACGCTTGGCTTGTCCCTGGGCTCCTTCTTGGCATGGAGGAAAGCAGCCGCTATCCTGCCCTATAGCTGGTGCGCCCTGCTGCAGCTGCTTGCAACCCATGTGGGGCTGTCCGGAACAGGCACAGGCAGCCCCATGCGGGCTGTGAGCAGTTGCAGTACAGGGCGCTGGCCACGGGGTGGACGAGGGGTTGCTTTTCCCACCCCACGCTCAGCACCACCTTGTAACCCGGCCCTGCTGCCAGCCTGGGCCCTGCACTAGCTTCAGGCTCGCCCACCGGGGCTGTGCTTGGCAACAGCAGCTGCAGTGCTTCTGCTTGCCACGCCAGGCAGTGTTCACCACCACCGCCTGTGGGCTGCTCAGTGCATGAGCTCCGGGCAGCCAGCAGCAGCCAACTCTGCCTGGCGTGGCAAGCGGGGGGCTGCAGCTGCTGCCACCGATGGGTGAGCCCGGAGCCAGCACAGAGCCCAGGCTGGCAGTGGGTGCGGGGTTACACGCTGGTGCTGAGTGGGGGCAAAAGTGGCCCCTTGCTCACCCCATGGCCAGTGCCCCATGCTGTAGCTGCTTGCAGCCTGTGGGGGGCTGCCTATGCCTGCTCCAGACAGCCTCATGTGGGCTGCGAGCACCTGCAGCAGGGAGCACCAACCATGGTGTGGGTGAGGGGCAACTTTTCCTTGTGCTCAGCACCAGCTTCTTCCCTGCTGGCAAGCAGGGGTTCAGGGCTGTGCGCTGCCCCCCACCTGTACCGTGGGGCTGAGGGGCACTGGGTGTGAGTGGGCGTGGGAGCCAGCAGGAGCACGGGGCCCACACCGGTGTCCCAGGGTCAGTGCCAGTGGGGCCCAGAGCAGGGTGGCAGGAATGCGGGGTCCCAGCTGGCAGGGGCTCTATGGAACTGGGCCAGTTCCCCCCTCTCCCTGTTGGTGCAGCCCAGCCTGGCTCCAGAGACCCCTGCCAGCCTGTGCCCTGCTTTGGGCCCCACCAGGGCTGGCCCTGGGACATTGGTCCAAAGACATTGGGACATTGGTCCCAAGATGGTGACCAGGGGTCGGGGCACCTGTCAAGGGGCGGGGCTACCCATGTGGCCCTCGACAGCCTTGCAAACTGGGTAAGTGGCCCTCCTCCTGAAATAATTGTCCGCCCATGTTTTGTACTATTACAATGACAATGAGCCAGCTAAAAAAGAAGTCCCCCATTTTCCAGGAAACTGGGGCTAGACTGACACCAATCTAATGCAGAGCCATGTTCTTTGACATTCCCCCTCCAGTACACAGTGCTAGAAGAACTGAATTTAGCCATCTCCTGTTCAGATCACATATTTGAATCAAATTTCCTGCCATTTAGGAAGCATATTGACTGTGTGACATTTCAAACAGAACCCTGCAGGCTGCACCATATTAGCTCTAGAGAGTGAGAAACTTGATCTGAAATTAGAAGAAACAAAGTGTAGGGACAGAGAGGGAGACTGGGAGGGGCCTCATCTAAGCTATTACTGCTTATAAATGTGAATTCCATTGCAGCTGAATGCATGCACAGCTATGTAAGCTGAGTGAACCCTTGATGCTGTTCAGATAGACAACCTGTTTAATGTACAGGCACTGAGGGCTGAGGGCAGAGTTACGGTTGCTACAAACCTTAATTTGAATTTCCTAATTTTTGGCCAACTAATGATCAACTTTAGCATTCTATAAGTGTTTCCTCTCCTCTTGCTGCTCCAGAAGGAGACCATTTAGGGAGTGTGTGATTTCACTCTACTGTAATCACTAATAGATCTATCAGTACCAAATTCAACTGTAAAAGTGCTGAAGGGTTTCTTCGGAGCTTGCAAGCTCAATCAGAGTGTTGGCACTCTTGGGACAAAGATTTGCTGCAGGCTGTGCACACAGAATACATGCACGTGATTGGACAGCTGTAACTCCAGGCTGGGAAGCCTGGGAAGAAACAGGAGAGACTAGCTGGGTAGGTGAAGCTGTTCTGAGAAAGACTGCTTCTGAGGGGGCTGCTACCAGGACAATTGCTTCTGAGGGGACAACTGGCAGGAGAATTGTGATGGAGTGAGCTGCTACTGAGGGCAGAGGAACCACCAGATGATGAGTACCCAAAATCACCTTGCATCCTTTACTGAAGGCGCAGGGGTTGTGCAGATGGGTTCCCCTCCCAACTCTTAAGATCCCTGGGTGCAGGGAGTCACTGGAGGGAATCAGGGACAGGGGTTGCTAGAGGAGGTTTTATGGGAGAGCTAAAGAAAGCAGCAGGGAATCATGGCTGTGCAGGAGCTCCAGCAGAGCTCAATAAAGTATAGCTGAGAAGGGGCACTTCAGGTGCCAAACATGGGGGATCTGCCTTGGGGAAGTGTCTGGGAAATGGTGTGATTGGTTGCAGATGCCTAGGAAAGACTGGACAAGGGAAGAAACCATGGTCTCCAGAGCAGCCACACCTGAGGTCCTGACAGGAATAGCTTTAGTTCAAGCACCTCCACCACCATTTTGAAGCACAGGGATGCTGATACATGAGATGCAGGAGGCTGCTGGAGCATGGTAATTAATCAAGTCTGCTCCAACGTGCTATAATTACAGTTTGTTGGAGCAGCCTCCACTATCATGCAAAGGCCCCATCTTCTGTCCAGATGACAGCATCGCCACCCCTCTTCTGAGGCACAGCGTGCACTGGTCCACTGCAGCCACTGCCCAGTGGGATATTTTGCTGCAGGCAGAGTGATTTTGTGGAGACCTGGCATATATCTGTTATAAGCTGCCTGAGTGTTAATGTTGATGACATAATTGTTTTTGCTATATGATAAGTATTTGCTTTATCTGCTGGTATCAATTATTATTAAGTTAATTGAAAATACTTTTGTTTGTTATTTATGGGGTGTCGAATTTGTCAACCTCTCAGTTATTATTGTAAATAATACATTATTGTAAATAGTTATTTAGCATGTGGTCTGGTGCGGGGAGGACCACAGGACAGCACTCCAATGAGCGGTGCTCCCAACTATGTAGATGGAGTGAGAGTAGACTGAGACCTATTGGCACCCCAGGATCCCAAAAATTTGGACATGGCTGCAGGTAGTGCTGCCGCCAGGGTTACACAACTTTGCTGTATATGGATATACAGTTCCTTTGAAGGCAATGTTGTCTTAGATTAGGGTCTAAAGTGATTTTGATTGTCCCTTCTCAGCATATCTGAGCATGACTGTAGACACTGACAGCAAATAAGTGAGGGTTTTATGATTAATGCTGTGTTACTTTTGCCAGTACACTGTTGAAGAACAATTTAATCTTCATTTACTTGGGATGTTTTGAAGGGGAAATGTACAGAGAAAAGCCAGCTGCCTGGAGATTAAAATCACCAGTTCCTGGAACGATGAATTAAGATCTCTTCATTTCAACATGGGCTGAGGAAGCCCTTTACTGACTGGATTCCATGCTGATTGACATTGTTCAGCATCCTATCAGGAGAGGCATCTGTATTATTTCCATTAACCTGCATTCTGCCTTCTATGTAAGTTCAAGTGGAATGGGCATCTGCATCTGCCCCTGCAGAGCTTGACAGTAAGGGCTAAATGAAAGGCCTTAATGACTCTGATTATATATGAATCTAATGGTACTTAGGTGCCACGGACTGGTTGTAGAAGCTTTTGAGGGGGTATGGGTTGGAGACACATTTTTCTGGTTACAATTTGAGAGGAGGATTTTACCCACATAAGGCCTAGTTCCAGTTTTCCCTAAATTAACAGATATAGGAAAAATCTATTGGACATATTTTCAAACACTTGCAACTGAAAATCAAAATTCACTTTTCCCAATCATTTTAGCCATGTTTTGTTATGGTCCAGTATTTAAAATATTTCATAGATTCATAGATTTCATAGATTTCATAGACATTAGGGCTGGAAGGGACCTCGGAAGATCATTGAGTCCAGCCCCCCGCCCAAAGGGCAGGACGTCAGCTGGGGTCATAGGATCCCAGCAAGATAAGCATCCAGTTTCATCTTGAAGGTGTTCAATGAAGGCGCTTGAACAACCTCCGGCGGCAGGCTGTTCCAGACCTTGGGGGCTTGGACAGTAAAGAAATTCTTCCTTATGTCCAGCCTGAAACGATCTTGTAGTAGTTTGTGACCATTCGTCCTCGTCATCCCTTGGGGCGCTCTGGTGAACAAACGTTCCCCTAGATACTGGTGATCACCCCTGATAAACTTGTAGGTGGCCATCAGATCACCCCTGAGCCTGTGCTTTTCCAGGCTAAAGAGCCCCAGGGCTCTCAGCCTGTCATCGTAGGGTCTGCTTCCCTGACCTCTGATCATGCACATATATTTTAGTGTATTTTCAAAGCAGGGAAAATAGTTTGGGATTTGGGGCTTGGGGATTTGTTTTCCATCTTTGCTGGGCTCAAAAATAGGTTGAGGGATTTTCCTCAAACTTTATGAAGAGACAGACAAACAGGCAAACAGTCTCAACTTCTTATTCTCTTCTGTTGAAGTGCTTCCACATTGAATAAATAATTATGGGCCAGAGGGGGAGTGAAGAGTCTGTGCTTTTGGCGGTCACCTAGGGTGTGGGAAACCTCAACTCAAGTCCTTATTCCAATGACTATTTAAATATTCACTCAGAGTGAATCTGCTCCACCAGGAAAGATCAAGAGCGACACCAAGACCCTGGAAGCACCAAGTAGATGGTGATTGGGACTCTCACCTGGAATGGGGGAGGCTGAACTTCAAGTCCCCTAGCAACTAGGCTATTGGCTGTTCTGGGGCAGTGAAGATGTGCCTTTCACTAGCTTGTAACAAAATATCACCTTTACCTTGGAGACTATCTTATATTGGCTTATTTTTGATTGCTTCCTTTAAAATAATGCTAATAAAAAATGATTTTCTTTATGAGGAGGGACAGGGAAGGAAGGAGACACCCTCAACCCCCTGTCATGCAAACAAAGAAGGAATCCTTGGAGTAGATATCAGCATCACTGAGGAGTCTGAAGGAGGGCTGAACCTCATGAGGTAACATCTCCCCAGGTGCTCTCCTCAACAGTGACATAGTTCCACATTTCATTAAATGGGCCAGATCTAGGTTGACAACATTCGTCCTTTTTGCTTTCTACTGGAATGAGTCCAAATGGAATTTAAGGATTTGTGACCCACATAAACAGCATTGTATACAAAGAAAAATCCTAAGTAGTCAAATGGTACAAGAAAACATCTCTGAATTTCTACTTCAGTTAACTAGTATAAAGCTAGCTTGGGCATGTCTACAATGTATTGCCTTCACTGTCATATAAAACTTATAGCTGAGCCCTCTATACAAACAGGAGATAACAAGAGATAAACATAAACAGTCAGGGGACTACATAGAAACAAGCAGCCTCCCACCCAGCCATGCCCACAGGTACGTTCCCAACCTGGAAGCACACTGAGGCTGTTCTAGACTAATTGCCAGAAGCTGCTTTCAAGCATGCCAGAAACCGGGAGCTTAGGGGTAACCTCAGAGAAATATCTCCAGGTGACCTCAAAGATGAATTTCTGGGTTTGGAGTATGCCTGCAGGTACAAGTAGGTGATGTGATCTTGAGTCCCTGGGGTGGGGGCACTGAGGTGCCATCATGATATAGCAAAACCCACCGTGGCTGCCTGTCCCACTGACAAAAGAGAAGTTGAAGCAGGATTTGAAGGAGTTGGCTTTGCAGATGTTTACAGTGAGCTCTTCTCAGGGATAAGGGCAGCATGGATGAGAGCAAGAAATGATTCAGGGCATGGGTTATCAGATTTCTGAGGCTTTTTATGTGATAAATTGTCTTCATGCAAATCAAAGAAACTGTTACAATTTTGGAAAGCTGCATTTCAGGAGAGAAAATAACAAACTGCCTTCAGGTCAGAGCAACCTGCTCTTCAGTAGAGTTAACTGAGGTTGGAAGAAATTAATTTCAATGAATTAGAGAAAAAAAGAATAAGAAAAGACCCTTGTGGTTGACACACATTCCAGGCACCAGGAGTAGCATGTAATGAACATATGTGCCAACTGAACCACTGATATATATGTTTATTGCATATAGATAACTTGAAAGGAAACTGTTTAGTAATCAACCCCAACCTGCTTGAGGAATTCAATAAAACAGACTAAATGAGCCACAGAACCCAGAATCAAACCTAGGCACCCAATGTCGAATGAGTTTGTGTAATGCTTCATATAGACACCTTTGTGGGCATTAGAAACTATGCCTTAGAATTATGATTCTCAAAGTTTTTAGACTCAAGGTACTTGTGTTAGATGCAGGAAACCCCTCAGAAAATACCAGCCCATAGTTTTCACTCTTTTTTGAGCATGGAAAAACAATAGAACAATTCTTCTGTTTCAGAGAACTCATAAAGACCACAACAGGTCAGAATGTTTCTAACACTTTGGATTCCTAGCTGAAATCTCCGTGTTTATCCTGCCAATCATATTTGCAGACCTAACAAAGTTAACATTGTGTAGCACCCTTTGGCACCCTTGAAAAGATCTTAAGGCACCATAGGGTGCTGCAGCATGTTGGTTGAGAATCACTGAGATAGAACCTTATAACATGGAAATTCTGGTATCATATAACCCATTCTGCCATTCTGGACAAAGTCTTACAGTTAAGGCTGCAAGTTACAGCAAGAAACACAGTAAGACAGGTGATAGGCTGAATTACTATAAATCAGGATTTATGTGGCTTGAAGTACCACATAAGGCAGTTGTTCCAGTACAGACACAACTGTACAGTAACATCAGCTGCTGAAACCCACAGGCCAACAAGGACTATGTCTGAGAAATCCCCAGATGCAGGATTCATGGAGCGCAAATTTGGGTTAAAAGCTTAGCCTTACCTCTCTCCTTTCTTGCTGCTGAAAAAAATGAACCTCAAAATGATCATACTTACTGAAAAGTTAACATATAATACAAAAATTAGGAATATACAAATATAAAAGGGGTTTTTGCATTCCTATAGTATCCTATTGCTGTAAATAACAAATATTTTGATCATTCCACTCACTGTCACCTCTTACAGTGCTAATATCTCAATGAATTTCACTCAGAACCTGTCTTGTATGTGCACAATCATGTATGTAACATGCTGCCAACAGGCTGCATGTAGAAAGGCTGGCACAAAGGCAACGTAAAGTCATCTGAAGATGCAAAATTGATCAACTTTTCCTCCAAATGCAAGGACTCTTTGGATATCCCTGAATTATCATACATCTTGGGCACTTTCGTAGTCTCAGGAAATCGAGGGTGCCAATTGGGGGCCTCAGTTGTCTGTACACCAATGCCAGGAGCATGGGGAACAAGTAGGAGGAGCTAACCCTCCTGCTCTGTAGTGGACAATATGACCTGGTAGGGATCACGGAGACCTGGTGGGACTCCTTGCATGATTGGAGTGTAGCCATAGAGGGCTATATCCTGCACAGAAGGGACAGAGTAGGGAGAAAAGGCGGAGGGGTAGCTCTCTATGTGAGAGAGCAGTACACCTCTCTGGAGGCTGACATTGGCTCCAAAGATAAGCAGCTTGAAACCCTCTGGTTCAAGGTATGGGGGCGGGCAAGGTGAAAAAAACCTAACTGTAGGCATTTACTACAGGCCACTGAACCAAGGGGAGGAACTGGATCTGGAGTTCTCTCGAGAACTGACAGAGGCCACGTGTGCAAGGGATTTGATTGTCATGGGTGACTTCAATTACCTGGACATAGATTGGAAGGAACACTTGGCTAGGTCAAGGGGCCTGAGCGTGCCAGTGCACCCCCTATAAAAAGGAGCCACTGACACTCTTGGTGGCACCTGTGGGCAGTTGCTGCTCGCTGCCCCACCACCGACACTGCCGGTGGCTTCTGCGGGCAGTCAGCAATCCCCGCTGGCCGCCACCAACACTGCCGCCAGCGCTTGTGGGTGGTTGTTGACCCCTGGTCAGCACTTGCCACCCCACCGCTGAGAACACCAGCACTGTCTGTGGGAACTCCCCACTCCCCAGTGCTGCACTCCCACTGCCACTGCCGTGTTCCCGCCGTGCCCTTCCAGCCACCAGGAGCATGGGTCATTCATGGTTCGGTCAGATCGTTCATAGTTTCCTGACTGTAATCAAGGAACTCTGTCTAACCCAGGAAGTGCAAGAGCCAACCAGAGGTAATGCTCTCCTAGACTTGGTCTTGGCCAAGGGAGATGATCTGGTGTGCAACTTGAACATTGAGGGTAACCTGGGCGACAATGACCATAAAATTATCAGGTTCACCGTCCACCATAAGGTCAACAAATCAACCATCAGGATTGAAGTCCTGGACTTCAGAAATGCTGACTTTGATAGGCTCAGAGCATTAGTAGGGGAGGTGATGTGGGAACAACAAGGGAAGGCAAATGGGGTGCATGAAGAGTGGCCGTTGCTCAAGGATATGATCCTCAAAGCACAAAATAAAACTATTCCTGCAAAGAGGAAAGGTAGCAGAAGGTCTGGCAAGACCTCCTGGCTTAATAGGGACATTGCAGTCCTCTTAAAAAAGAAAAAAGGGGTGTACACACAGTGGAAGCTAGGGACAGTATACATTAGTGGTCAGCACTTGTAGGGAAATCATCAGGAAAGCCAAGGCAGTGACTGAGTTTATGTTAGCCATGGGAGCCAAGGAAAATAAGTCCTTCTTTAGGTATGTAGGCAGTAGAATGAAAACAAATGGAAGTGTGGGACCCCTGCTTAACACCTTGGGACAGCTGGTAACTGACATTCAGGACAAAAGTGAACTCCTGAATGCCCACTTTGTTTCGGTATTTCACTGGACCAAGGTGAAAAACAAGCAAGATAAGGCTGATAGGGGGCATGCTGCGACTGACAGCCTCCCCACTGTGGATGCTGAGTGGGTGCAATACCAACTAGAAAAGCTAGAAATTTATAAGTAGGACTGGATGGACTTCATCCAAGAGTGCTGAAGGAGCTGGCTGAGAGCATTGCAGAACACCTAGCAAAGCTCTTTCAGAAATTGTGGCACAGGGGAGATCCCTGAGGATTGGAAGAGGGCCAACATTGTGCCCATCTTTAAGAAGGGGAAGAGGGTGATCCGGGCAACTATAGGCCAATCAGCCTAACCTCTATCCCAGGGAAAATCCTGGAAAGGCTCATATGTGCGATATGCTTGTGGAAGGTAAGATTCTGAATGACAACTATCATGGCTTTGTCATGGGTAGGTCTTGTCTTACCAATCTCATCTCCTTCTATGATCAGGTGTCTCACCACCTGGATGTGGGAGATGACATCAACATTATATACCTAGATTTCCAAAAGGCTTTTGATCTAGTATCCCACAATTTCCTTGTGGGGAAACTGGAAGATTGTGGGCTCAACTGCTCGACAGTTCAGTGGGTGGGAAACTGGCTATGGGGTAGGACCCAGGGCATTCTCAGGAATGGATCTGTGTTGCCCTGGCACAAAGTGGCTAGTGGTGTACTTCAGGTGTCCATGCTTGGACCGGTGCTTTTCAACATCTTTATCAATGATTTAGATGGGGGAGTGAAAAGCTCACTGGCCAAGTTCACGGATGACCAAGTTCACGGATTCACCAAGTTATGGGGCAGTACGGTCTTGCCAGCAGATAATTTGCTGACACAGGCAGACTTGGACAGGCACCTAACCCCACATAAGATGCGACTGACCTGTATAAGTTGCTCCATATGGGGGCAAACAATGCTCAACATACATACAGGCTCGGTGGTGACAGCTTGACTTGCACCATGGCTGAAAGGGACCTAGGGGTAATGACTGACCATCGCATGAATATGAGCCATCAGTGCGATGCGGTGGCCAACAGGGCAAATAACACGCTGGCATGCATCAAGCGATGCATCTCATGTAAAACTAAGGAAGTGATACTTCCTCTGTACTCAGCACTGGTGAGACCACAGTTGGAGTACTGCATCCAGTTCTGGGTGCTGCACTTCAATAAGGATGTGGAAAAACTTGAGAGGGTCCAGAAAAGTGCCACCCGTATGATCAGGGACTTGCAAGTCAAGCCATATGAGGAAAGGCTAAGGGTACCTGGGCCTCTTTAGCCTAGAGAAGAGAAGGTTGAGAGGGGACTTGAGAGCAGCTTACCACTATATCAGAGGATTGCATCAGGAGCTTGGTGAACAACTGTTCACTAGGGCACCCCCAGGGAAGACCAGGACCAATGGGTACAAACTCCTGCAAGGCTGCTTCATGGTTAATACTAGGAAAAACTCCTTCTAAACTGTGGAATAAACTCCCTCCAGAGGTGGTGCAGTCATCTACCCTGGTGGTTTTCAAGAGGAGACTGGACAGTCACCTCACTGGGGTCACTTGACCCCAGTTGTGTTCCTGCCTAGAGTGGGAGGGCTGGACCTCATGATCTGTCCCTTCCAGGCCCTAACAATCTATGAATTTATTGTACATCATACAAGCATTGAATTTACTTCTTCAGCTATATAGGGAGTAAAAATAAGGTATATAGGGAGTAAAAAGATATATAGGAAGTAAAAAGAAGGTGCAGGGTGTGCGGGCCAGGCCCCAATCCCGCTGCCAAGTGCGAGTCGGGAGGGGGCGATCCGCGGCCCGTCTTTGCGCACGCGGGCTGTGGCCAGCAGCCCGGGCACGCAGGGTCGGAGAAAACCGGTGGTGAGCTAGAATTAGTCACAAATGCGTAGTGGTTGATTAAAAGATTATTTACTTACACCCAAAGATGGTAGTGGTGTAGGCTGGACAGCTTTCCAGGTGCAGCTCCGCTTAAATCCTCGTTGGAGGACTACGACAAATTCTTTCCCATGGAGTTGTTTAGGCTCCGCGGGTTCGGCAATTCTTTCCCACGGAGTTGTCGAAGCTCCGTGGGCCGTCCGGTTCCCAGGCCCCAGAGTTGTTTAAGCTCCATGGGTTCGAAAATTGGGTTCGGTTCCCTGGTCCCCAGGAGTTGTTAAGACTCTGTGGGTTTGAAAATTGGGTTTACAGGAAAGGGATACGTCTTGGATTGCGCTCGGCGACGGGGAGAGGCTAGAGGCGGTTCGTTCTTTTGTTCCCCCCTCCGGAGTTGTTAAAGCTCCGTGGGTTCGGTTATTAAGCCTCTATTGCCTGCTTAAGAGAGGCGCGTTGGGTCCGCAAGGGTCCACATCGCTTAGAGATCTTCACACAGCGCAAAGTCTCCTCCTCCTGGCGAGTTCTGTATCTCTCCAGTTTTCCTCTCTCTCCTGATGTTCGTGGAGTCCTCCAACTTGGGCAGAAACCACCCAAGCCTTTTGTACGGCTAGCAAGCCAATAGCTAGCCGCCACGTAGGCCTACATTTAGAACCGGCCAATAATGTGGTGCGAATCTAAATACAAATGGTGGGAACTCCTTTGCAATGTGCATCACTAGTATGCAGCAAAGAAATGCACCCTGCAAAGAAGCTACAAAACGGCGGGAAAGCCTTTTGCACCCGGAGCGCCCCTTCACAGCAGAGAACTCCACCATGCAAAGAAACTATAATTTGGCTGGAAAAATAATTTAGCGGTGCCGAAGCACACACAAACAAAAACCACAACTTTGGGTTGTGACACAGGGTAGCATAGGACCCCTACAGGATAAACTAGGGCAATTAGTGACAGATAGGGGAGACAAGGCTGAACTGTTCAATGAGTTTTTTGCTTCTGTATTCCTGAACACGGATCAGGACAAATCTCCCAGCTGGATCATAGACAGGCACAAAAGGGACAACAGCCAACCAACTGTTAGTGCCAACTTGGTGAAGAGGCACTTGGAAGGACTGGATGTGTTTAAGTTAGTAGGCCCAGATGATCTTAATCCAAGGGTGCTGAAGGAATTGGCCAGTGACATAGCAGAGCCACTGGCACAGCTATTTGAGCACTAATAGTGCTCAGGTCAGGTCCCAGAGGACTGGAAAAGGGCCAATGTGGTCCCTATTTTCAAGAAGGGGAGGAAGGAGGATCCAGGTAACTATAGACCAATTAGTCTCGCCGCTATCCTTGGGAAAACCTTTGAAAAAATTATTAAGGATCACATTTGTGGGAGTCCAGCAGAAAAACTAATGCCAAAGGGCAACCAGTACAGACTCATAGCAGGTAGATCCTGACTTACTAACCTTGTTTCTTTTTATGACCAGGTCACAAAATGCTTAGATGCAGGAGTTGAAGTAGATGTCATTTACTTGGATTTTAAGAAGGCCTTCAATACAGTATCTCATCCTTTTCTCATAAATAAACTGAATGGCTGTGACATAGATGATTACACGGTCAGGTGGGTGGCAAATTGGCTTAGGGGTTGCACCCAGAGAATGGTGGTGGATGGGTTGGTATCGACCTGGAAAGGTGGGGCAGTGGAGTCCCACAAGACTCGGTCCTTGGACCAGTGCTCTTCAGCATCTTCATCAGTGACTTGGATGAGGGTGTGGAAAGCATTCTGTCCAAATTGGCAGATGATACCAAATTTTGGGGTAAAGTTAACACGCTAGAGGGTAGGGAATAAATCCAGGTGGATCTGGACAAATTGGAAAAGTGGGCACAATTTGGAAAAGTGGGCAGAACAGAATAGGATGCAGTTCAACAAAGACAAGTACAAAGTGCTGCACTTAGGGCGAAGGAATCACCAGCACACTTACAGGCTGGGGGAAGACTTCTCAGCAGTACAGCAGCAGAAAGTGATCTTGGAGTCGTTCTTGACACCAAGATGACTGTTAATCATCAATGTAACGAAGTGATCAGTAAAGCTAACCGCACTTTATAGTGCATTAGCAGGTGCAGGATGAACAGGTCCAGGGAGGTGATACTTCCCCTCTATGCAGCATTGGTCAGGCCGCAGTTGGAGTACTGCATCCAGTTCTTGGTGCTGCACTTCAAGAGGGGTGTGGACAACCTCAAGAGGGTTCAGAGGAGGGCCACTCATATGGTTAGGGGCCTGCAGGCAAAGCCCTACCAGGAGAGATTAAGGGACCTGGATCTCTTCAGCCTCCATAAGAGAAAGCTGAGAGGTGATCTTATAGCCACCTACAAAAGGAATAGGAGATGTTCTGTTTGCCAGGGCACCCCTTGGAGTAACTAGGAACAACAGCCACAAAGTGATGGAGAGCAGATTTAGGTTAGTCATCAGAAGGAACTTCTTTATGGTAAGGGTTGCCAGAATCTGGAATGGCCTTTCAAGGGAGGTGATGCTCTCCCCTACCTTGGGGATCTTTAAGAGGAGGCTGAACATGCACCTGGCTGGGGTCATCTGATCCCAGCACTCTTTTCCGCACAGGGGAGTGGGTCGGGCTCAATGATCTACTGAGGTGCCTTCCAACCCAAACATCTATGAATCTACCGTATAATTATGATAATTATTGTGTGTTTTCATAGATTCATAGATTCATAGATTGTAGAGTTGGAAGGGACCACAATGGATCATCGTGTCCAACCCCCTGCCCCTGGCAGGAAAGAGGACCGAGGTCAGATGACCCCAGCCAGGTAACTAACTAGCCTCCTCTTGAAGACCTCCAAGCTAGATGATAGCACCACCTCTCTTGGAAGCCCATTCCAGATCCTGGCCACCCTTACTGTGAAAAATTTCTTCCTAATATCTAATCTAAATCCACTCTCAACTAGTTTACACCCATTATTCCTAGTCACTCCCTGGGGTGCCTTAGTAAACAGTGCTTCCCCTACTCCCCGTTGACCTCCCCTAATGAATTTATAGGCGGCCACAAGATCTCCCCTCAGCTGTCTCTTGTGAAGGCTGAAGAGATTCAGCTCTCTCAACCTCTTTCTGTAGGGTCTATCACGAAGGCCACTAATCATGCAAGTGGCCCTCCTCTGGACCCTCTTGAGATTCCCCATGTCCCTCTTGAAGTGCGGCGCCCAAAACTGGACACAGTAGTCCAACTGCGGCCTGACCAGTGCCGTATAGAGGGGGAGCATCACCTCCTTTGTTCTATCAGTCATGCATTAGCATGACAAGGTACGATTGGCCTTGTTGATGGCCTTGTTACACTGCCGGCTTATCAATTATCACTCCAAGATCCCTCTCTGCCTTTGAGCTGCTGAGAAGGACACTCCCCAACCTATAGGTGTGCTGGGGGTTCCTCCTTCCCAGGTGGAGTACCTTACATTTATCTGTATTAAATTGCATCCTATTTCTCTCTGCCCATTGATCCAACCTGTCCAGGTCAGCCTGAATCTGCTCCCTGCCCTCCAGTGTACTAACTTTGCCCCATAACTTGGTATCATCAATGAACTTGGAGAGGGTGCTCTCCACGCCCTTGTCCAAATCGCTGAAGATATTGAATAATATTGGTCTGAGGACCGAACCCTGCCACACAGCCACCAGTGCTAGTATTGCTCTAAGCTGCTAGGGGTCTTGACCTTCCTGGAGCCCTGGCCTCACGTCGAGCTGCCTGGTCTCTGATTGGAGGAGCTGGAAGCCGAGCTGGGAACCTCTCAGGTCGCTGCTCAGATCCTTGCTGAAGCGGGAAGCCTCTCCTGCTGGCCACAGCCTCTTGTAGGGGATCCTGGAGCCCAGCCAGAAGCCTCTCCTGCCAGCCACACGTCGTGCTGCTGAGGGTCCAACTGCTGCCTGCTGGTCCTGCTCCTTCAGGCTCTTCTGGGGCAATTGCTTCCTCCCCGCTGGCTCAGCTCCTATCAGCTCTTTGAAGCTCCTTCCTCATGGTCCCTCGCTGGTCTCTTCTCTAAGTCAGCCGTGCTGCCCCTTTTATCCCCCTTCAGGTGACCAAAGGGGCCAATCAGGGGACATGAGGGGTGAGTCTCTGGGGCCTGATCGGTGAGGAAAGGGAATCCTAAGTCCTCCAATCATCTTTTGCACTTTCAAAACCCCTGGGCTAGGTCACTGCCAGCTAGCCCATCACACCTGCAATAGCGCGTCAGGGAGATATATTCCTCTTCGGTGGCTGCTCCCTGCTTCCATTGCCTATACATCTCTTTCTTTGCCCCCAGACTCTCCTGGAGTTCCCTGTTCAGCCAAAGGGGATTTTTTGCCCCCTTACCACCCTTCCTATGTAATGAGATAGACTCCTTTTGAGCCTTGAGAATCACTCCCTTGAGATACCTCCAACCCTCCTGGACCCCCATTTGCTCTATGTTCTTGAGTTGCATCTCCTCACTAACTAGCCTTCTAAGCTTGCTAAAGTTGGCCCTTCTGAAGTCCAGCACCTTAGCCCCACTAGTTACTTTACCCACTCTTCGCTGGATAGTGAACTCGACCAAGTTTTGTAACACTCTGTTTTGTGTTCATGCCTTTCAATGTTCCCTGAAATTATTATAATTATTATAACACATAATGGAATTCTTATTTATCCCTAAATGCAGTAAGTTATAGTATAAGTGGGACCAAGTTTACATCAGTATAAATTTGGAGTTAGTCCATTAATATCAATAGAGTTACTAAATATTTACACTACTTCAAATAACATCAGTATCTGGCCCACAGTCCTTGGGATTGGTTTGACTGTTAAGATTCAGTGAGTTCTAAGACTATATCACATTTGACAAGGGGGAAGTTGTGAACTAATTCAATATTTTGTACCTTTTTTAAGTGATGGATGCTTAAAGTGAATACATTGCACTTTTTTTCTCTTGGCAAAACCAGCCAATCAAACTTTACCTTTGGATAATCGCAAGAATTATGTATAACAGACTTTAATAGACATTTTGCTAATGAAGACATTGAAAATAGAGACTAAGAAATAAATAAAAAACCAGTTTGGGGGTGCAATTTAAAACTTTTGTGTTGGATTGTGATCTGTTAATTCCTATTAAACACAACACAATAGTTTGAAAATGTATCCACTGAAAGGATTGCCCTGCCTGCATCAGCAGTTTTCTGCTATTTTTAAGGCATGAATAAAGTTAAAGAGCAATTTTCTGCTCCACTGTATTTTTGGGAGTTACCCAGTTGAACAGGGGGAAGAAAGGAGGTTGGGAATATGTTAACATACTGATAGACAGCAGACAGATCTTCTGCTTGGCTTGGGTGGAGACATATTTTGGGAGAGAGAACTCTATTATCAGCTCTCCCACTGCTGGACTCTGCTCCCTACCTAGGCCTTGCTAAGAGTCTGCAACCTCCAGCCACTGAGGTGAATTTTCCACGGGTTTGGGACTGGAGCCTAAAGGGAGTTTAAAATGGATTATTATCCTTTGTTCAAGGTTGGGAGTCCTAGCTGAGACACATGAGTAGCTGTGGTTCAGAATTCTGCTCTCCTAATATTTGAAGATGGGTGTTTTTAAAGCTGCTTGTTTATATTGATGATTTTGCGTTGTATTCTGGAACTCCTTTCCCCGGCACTCAGCTGTGGCAATGTTGCTCAGTCATCAACTACTAAATAATGGTTAACATTGTTGAATCATGCTGTGGTAGACTATGGGGATGGTGCACCGGGAAGGCCTACTGGCTGTACAAGTTTGTATTGTCCAATCCCTGTTACCATGGGTAGAACAAAACTAGCTTGCAGAAAACATCTTGTAGAAACAAATCAGGGTGCTAGTATTTAATATGACTTCTAATGATCTGATCAGTATGCACACCCCTGGATCCCAAGGCATTAGCAGGCAGAGCCTGCTCTGTCACTTGTACAGTTACTATGAGGTCAGCAATTACTGAATCCATCCCCGTGTAGGATTTGGTTATAGATAAGAGCAAATAATGTTAAGAACTGTGTGGATGAATTAGTGGTAGTTGGGCTTTCAGTGCTGCATGAGCTCAAATAAGGTCTAGGAGTTGGTGTGTAGCAGGGGACCCCTACCTCAGCTACTGGAGAAAACAGAAAGCAGTGCTACAGAAGGCAGGCTGGTAGAAGGCATCTTGCAGAAAGTGAAGCTACAGGACTTCGAGCAGCTGATAAGGTGATTGATAGCCCTTGTGGCAGATTTCAGATAATAGGCAGCATATAGGACCTGTTTCCAGACAACCAGGTAAGGTGATGGGAGGGGAAGATATCAAGGGCCATATGAGCCTGGGGCTGGAAGCCTAGTCTGGCCCAGATTCCCACAAGTGCAGGGGCTCTGCACGGAGCTGTATGCAGGGAAAGAGAAGTTATATGTTTTGCTGCTGTTTTGTGCTAATCCACAGGTTTGGGTTGTGGTTATGGAGGTGGTATGGAGGCCACAGGGGTGCCTGAGAGGCATGCATTCTTTGAGCCATACATACAAACAAACAGTGAAGGGGCTGAGGCTGAAAAGCACAACACCTGAGCTGGGGGGAGAGGAGAGATTGAGAGAGAGGAGAAATACTCAAGTATGTGAACAGAATTAGAGTAAGACCTGTGAAGCATGGGCATGGCTTTGCAGAAGGCTGGAGACCATGACTACTTCCTCTAATGCAATTAGGTCCAGGAGGCCATGAGAAGGGCCATAGAACTGTGACTGGTGGCTGCCAGGCACATAGTATTTGATTTGAAGGCCCTGAAGTCCAAGACACTGAAGTAGGGCTAGTGAGCCTGGAGCTGAGAGTAAGAGAAGTGCCAGATAGGGATTGGGGCTAGAACATGGTCACCCAGTGAAGTTAAGCACTCGAGGATTTCACTAGTTTCTGAGGGTAGTCTCCTGTATTTACATTAATTAAACATCAAGGGTGGCAGGTAAGAATAGGGCAGTGGCCCAAGAGACTAGAGGGGACAGGGAAGCGTTGGAGTGGCCACTAAAGGGCACCATGGCTGTCCTCCAGGCTAGGGACAGACATTACACATAAACCAGCTTAAGTGATCAGAAACTGGTTTAAACCTGTAACAGAATGTAAATTCAGTGCACATAAACCAGTTTCAAAATGGCTGAAACTGACTGAAGACAAACCTGCTTGAATGTAGTATCAGACTTCACTGATTTGGGTCAAACCAGTTTATGCAATGTCTGTCCCAGACCCCTTCCTGTTTTAAGTTAAACTAGAGTCCCCTTGCATCCCAGATGTTTTGCAGCCCTGGGCTGGGCTGTCTTCTCCAGAGATCACAGCTGGCACCACCCCTCTGCTCCCTAGCCATAGCTCTGGGGGAGACTGTAGGCACAGCAGAGTCTGTCCGACTTCCCCCTGCCCCCCCCCCACCAACTGCTCACCGTTCAAGCAGGGATCCCTTCTCTCCTTCCCATCTCCTACAGCATGGACCCCAGCCCCGTGGACCCAAGGCATGTGGTATGCTAGCTAATGCTGAGAGGTATCTGTATGTGTATCTTCAATTTCAGTGGGACAGGACGAAGGCTGACAGGACAGTGTCTCCTCAGGGCTTTTTGGAGCTAATCAACAGGTCAGCTGGTAATGTACCTCTGTTCCTTCCTTGGAAAAGTCTGTTTAAGAAGATCTTGAACTAATGAGAGAGGCTTTTGTTTTGTTGATGGGCTGATAACATTGTGTTTACCAGCCCACTGATAAACACTGGTGAGGGAGGCAACTGGGGGCTGATAACACAGTGTTTATCAGCTCCCTGCTGCCTCTCTCACCTATCAGGTTTGCAGACAGTATGAAAAAGCAGGGAGAAGGGGATTGAAAAGCTCAGTATGAAGAGATGCATGCACTGCACCCCTCCCCACTTTGCCTCAGAGTGTTAGCTGGCAGTTGGGGGCTGGCAACACTTCCAGCCCTTGAGCAGCAAGCAGGGAAAAGTCTGGGATGGTGCAGGCAGGGTGGGGGTTTACACCCCCTCCCTAATCAGAGCATCCTGCCTAGGCGTGGCCATGCCCCACCTCAGCTCAGCACTAATGGGAAGGAAAGGAAGGCTTCTCTAGTGCCCCCTGCTTCTAGCCTGAGCCACTGCAGGCATGTAGCTGAATTTCCTCAGTCCAGAGGGGATGTCTGTGCAGTTGCAAACTGGTTCAACCTAGGCAGGTTAGACTAACCTGCAAAGATTAAATCAATTCAGGCTCAGGCTTTTTGAATGTCTGTCCCTAGCTCCAGTGGCAGACGCTGTCACATGGTACAACTAATGCAGGTGATAAATTTACCAGAGGAAGCTACACTGATACCAAGCAAGCTTAAATTATATTAAGTGTCACCATGTTAAACTACGTAAATATTCCATTAGTTAAAACAGTTAAGCCTGAGTGTAGCCAAGAACCTTGAACTGAATCAAACAGCATTGCAGCTGCCAAGATCTGTGCATACCTAGTTACAACAGCTAAATATCAGTCTTACCCGTTGTCAAACACCCATGCCTCTCAAGTTTTCACCCTTCTGTTTGAGCAGATAAATCTTGAATAAATCCCTCTCCTCTGTTCAGACAAAGACTCCACATCACCTCCTCTGCCCCCACAGCCTGAGCCCAGGGATAGTATTACAAATGTTTTCTTGAATGAGAGGCAAATGGAAAGGTTGGGCTTGACTAAGCCATTGCTTTTGTAGTTGTGTGAGAGGAGTGAGGTTTCACAGTGAGACTTTTCTATGCAGTTCATTACACGCCAATTGTGCATACTTTCTTCTCCCCAGTAAGGAGTAGTACTTCACTGACTAGTCACTCTGGACTTTCCCACCTACCACATCTCCTTGTCTCAATATGAAATGAGGAAGAGAAGTTCTTTGCATTGGATTAATTCAGTGTTGTTCCTTAGTGAGGCTAAGTGACCAAAATAATGTAGAGTTTATGGACAGAGCAGCTTTTGAAATATGAAAGTTGGACCTGTAAGCACAGCTCTCTCTGTGGGAGATACTGCTTATAGAGAAAGGTGATCTCTTAGTAGCTTGGGCCAGTCCCAAAAAGGGCTTTGAATATCAAGATCAAAAACCTTCAGTTACATTGAACTCAGGGGAGCCAGTGCAGCAAGTGAAACACAGATTATGCTCCATAGTCTGTGCTACTAAGCAAGCAAGCTACTGTGTCCTGAGCCAAATGGACATTTCTCAGAGTTGTCAGCATCATTTATTGGTATAATGCATTGCAGTAAATCAGCATGGAGGTCTCAGGTTGCCCTCACCAAATCAAAACAGAGGTAGTCTTCAGGAGATGCAATCTTTCAGATATTCCATATAAAGGTGTATTCTAAATGACTGAGTCTGCAGGCTGGATGGAGGGACATGTTATGAAGTTTTTAAAAAGATTTCTCCCTCTCTACTAAAAGCCCTTCTATTTTTGCCAAGGTTCAACGCTGGTCTGGTATTTCTCACCCAGGTACCGATGTGCCCCAGGACCTGTGAGCTGGTGCTGTTTACATATTGCATATGAATTAAAGAAGATATGGAGTTGTGTGTTATGCATGGGCTATTCTTGCCTGAGTATTTCTTCACTCACAACCTGGGCCTGTTGATTTAATATGGAATAGGCAAAGAAAGAGCAGAGAGACTTACAGAACTCCGTTAGTGAGAGGGCTAAAGATGGAGGAGCAGTCCCCCATCACGATGCTTTGGAACCGGAATCATTTCAATGCATGGCTTTTCATCCCTATTTGTGTGCATACAGCATGTGCTTTATAGGTTCTTTCTGAGCACATGGTTGCCATAGCCCCAGTGCCTTGTGTCATATGCACTAACATAAAGTATGAGTGATGTATTAGCCTCCTAACTGACCTGGTTCCAAAGCTCTGTGCCTAATCTGTGTGTGCTTTGTTTGAACTGGAATTTTTCTGGGGCCAGAACTGTTGTATTTGGTGTCTTGTACAACACAGAGCACATTGATGGTGCTTAACACATAATAAAATAAATAATAACAATCCTGAATGGCAAGGAAGCACTGAACTGTGGCAAGAATAAAAACAATCTCACATTCAAGAGTATTCTGACAATGTGTTTTACAGCTTTCAAGCAGCAGTTGGATGCCTCACTTTCCCAGGCCTTTCCTCTTAGCCCAAATTTTCTCTCTCAGCCCTTTGGAGCTCATCCTGAACTGCAGAAAGTGTTTGTTTGCTGCTAGATTTTGTGGTTCTGACAGCAGCATCCAATTTCTGAAGACAAGAGCTCTTTGTGCAGCACCCCGTTTTGCTGCAGGAAGCAAGTGGGTATGATTGCACCTCACCTCTTAGCCCAATTTCACACATTGGCTTCACAGCATTAATAAATTGGATTCATTTGCCACACATTTGGCAAGCGAATTTTCTAATAACATTTTTTATCTCCTTTGAGAATGTGAATCACTCACATGCTGAGTATAAAATTACTTCCTTCTCTCTGCCTATTAAAGGTACCGCACATTAACAGAGGTCAGGCACTCAGGCTCACCAGTGGCAAAGTCAGAAACAAGGGCCATGGCTTGGAGGCACAATTGTAAAGCTCAAAGCTTTCCTTTCTGAGGGAGGGGAGATAACCTATTTAGCACTTGGAATATATGGTTTTCTACAGCTGTCAATCTTACCTGGTTGGAGTGCAGATTGAGAAAATGTGTTAGATTGACTGTACAACTCATGCAGCCAAGCCAAAAATAAATAAATCAAATTTGAGCAGCAGATGTCTGCTTGCTCTGTGCTGAATGGAAAGCAAGGAAGCTCCCTGCCTGCAGTTTGGAAATCTCAGGAATGGATGATCTTCATGAGGACAGTGCATAACGAATCCATAGCTTAACACATACAAACATCATGCAAAAAGACCTCCTGCTGCACTTGTGCCACATGGAAAATAGAACTCAGGATTCAACCTCCAAAGCCCCTATTCATCTGAAATGCTTTTTCTCTTAGGCCTCTAGCCACAAGGGGGCAGGAATGGACAGACAAGCTAGCTAGTTTATGTTCATGGAACAGTAAAAATTGTATCACAAAAGAAGTCATTAGACCAGAAACAGTTTGGGGGAGGGGTGGGGGTGGGGATGGAAATATTTTCCCCACAGAAAAAGGTTTTTTTAAACATGTTTAGTAGAAAAAAAAGGTGAGGGTGAAGAAGAACTTTCATTTTACTTACTTTATTTGGTGTTAACTTTATGAAAGAAATTTCTAATTGTTCTGAACAGCATCTTGCTTCCTCTTGGGACAAAAACATTTTTGAATGTACATATGAATAAAATTCAGCATTTTTTAATCATTTGTATGTAAAAACCTCCTCCCCTCCAAAAAACAAACCACCTTCAACCATAAGTATAAAGGAATCGTTTCCATGAGATAATTTGTACACAGAACATTAAAAAATTGCAGGACTGCTTGCAGGACTGCAGAACATGACTTGTCTTACAGATCTCACTGAATCCTGAGAAATAAGTCAAGATTGAAAAAAAACAACTTGTCCAAGGATGAAAATGTTGTGCCACACAGAATTCCTTATTCCATATTTGGCAGTTAAGTAAATGGTGAATTTCAAAATATCTGAGTACCCATCAACTCCTACTGAGTACCAGTGAAATGCATAGGTTAAAATCAGGCCCTTAAAATCAGACCACTTATTTCTAGGTAGATGGACAGTTGAAATTAGGCATTGCAACCCTCAGGATTGCAGTGCCTAACTCTCGGGCTTCAAGGTACAAGTCCTCAAGAGATTTTAATAGTTATGTAAATATATTTATTTCAATGGGAATTAGATGCCTAAATAACTGTGAGGATGTAGGCTTTGTCACCTAGTGGAAAGTCATGGGCCAGGTGCCTCAGCTCCCTGTACAATAGATAGGAAGAGCTGGGCACTATGGGTGTGTCTCCAGAGCACGCACATGCAGTTTGCAGTGCCTGAAACCTGTTTGGGGCACCACATGCGGTGCATGTGCACCAGTTCACCATGCTGCTAATTAGCAGCATGGAGGGTTTTTTGACAGCAGGAGATCCTGGTGTAAAAAAAACTGCCACTGAAAAAAGCACTGTGTGCCACAGGAAACCCGAGCCTGGCTGGCCAGAGCCACACTCAGGCTGCCAGCCAGGCTCCAAGCAACCAGCTCCGTGCCACTGCTACCCTAGGAGCCCCACACAGTAGCAGTTGACCCTGCCCCCACAGACACACCCTAAGGTAGCAATGGCACAGGTGCTGGCCCCAGCCTCCCTTACTCCACCCACATCTATTTGCTGCACTACTATTTGTCCCATACTAAATGCAGGCCTTTGCATGTATGTGCTTGTGGGGATGCCCCCTATTAGGCTGGTAAAGCATAGCAGCCAAAAAAGCCATTGTGTGAGTGGGGAGCTGCCTGTGCTAGTCAGTAGGAAATCCCTCCCTGGAATGTATATGATTCACTCAGTCTGCAGAGTGGCATCTCTCTGTTAAGTACTCACAGCGCTGAACCCTCACGCAATGCTAAGTCCTGACACCAGTCCTTCCTCCTAAAACAGAGCTGCTGAAGGAGGTGGAAGTAGTGGTGATGCCCTTCTCGGTAGCTCATCAGTAAGAGTGTTCAGGTAGGATGTGAGAGAACCTGCTCACATGAATGCTTAACAGAAAACCATAAAATACTGTTTGCACTCAGACCTGAAATCCAGATTTCCCCTCTCTAAAATAAGTGCCCTCACCAATAGGCTAGAAAGTAATTCTCTCTCTGGCCTAATGACTTAATTATTCTGTGCCAAGTGAAGCAGCTTCAACAGAAGAGATAATGAGCCTGTGTATACACTTACAATGAGGGAGATGCCCATTCAAAATCCCTCTGGCAGGGAAAGGAGATTAACTCAGGTCATCCATATGGGTCTAGACCAGGGGCGGGCAATTATTTTGGGCAGAGGGCCGCTTACCCAGTTTTGGCAAGCTGTCGAGGGCTGCATGGGTAGCCCCGCCCCTTGACAGGTGCCCCGCCCCCTGGTCACCAATCTGGCCCCCTAGGACCAATCTCCCAATGTCTTGGGACCAATGTCCCAGGGCCAGCACTGGTGGGGCCCAAAGCGGGGCACAGGCTGGCAGGGGTCTGTGGAGCTGGACTGGGCTGCATCAGCAGGGAGAGGGGGGAGCTGGCCTGGCTCCAAAGAACCCCTGCTGGCTGGGACCCCGCGTGGGCTGGCAGCAGGGGCGGGTTACAAGCGGGTGCTGAGCACGGGAAAAGCAGCCCCTCACCTGCCTCGTGGCTGGCACCCTGCACTGTAGCCGCTTGCAGCCTGGGTGGGGCTGCCTGTGCCTGCTCAGAACAGCCCCGTGTGGGCTGCGAGCAACTGCAGCAGGGAGCACCAGCCATGGGGCAGACAAGGGGCTGCTTTTCCCCTGCACTAAGCACCAACTCCTTCCCTGCTGGTGAGCAGGGGGGTGGGGCTGTGCGCTGCCCCCACCTGTACTGCGGGGCTGGGGGACATGGGGAGTGAGCAGGTACAGGAGCCAGTGGGAGTACGGGGCCCACACTGGTGTCCTGGGGTCAGTGCCAGTGGGGGCTAGAGCAGGGTGGCAGGAACACAGGGACTCAGCTGGCAGAGGCTCTATGGAGCCGGGTTGGCTCCCCATTCTCCCTGCTGGTGCAGCCCAGACCAGCTCCACAGACCCCTTCCAGCCTGTGCCCTGCTTTGGGCCCCTCTAGTGCCCAACGCCTGACCCACAAGTGGGTGCCTGATGCCCCATGCTGCAGCCGCTCTCAGCCTGCCTGGGGCTGCCTGTGCCTGCTCAGGACAGCCCCATGCGGGCTGCAAGTGGCTGCAGCAGGGAGCACCGGCCACAGGGGGGGGGGGGGGGGGCGGGGAAGGGCTGCTTTTCTCCACGCTGAGATGGAGCAGGGAAGGAGCCTGGGGAAAAGCTGAGTGTGGACAATGGGGAAAGTGGCCCCTTGCCTGCCCTGTGGCCAGCGCTCCCTGCTGCAGTTGCTTGCAGCCCGCACAGGGCTGTCCTGAGCAGGCACAGGCAGCCCCATGTGGGCTGTGAGTGGCTACAGCTCAAGGTGCTGGGCACGGGGCAGGCGAGGGGCTGCTTTTCCCCATGCTCAGCTTTTCCCTGGACCACCTTTCTCCATGCTCCTTCCCTACCCTTCCCCCTCTCTCCCTGCCACGTGGTCCCAGGCCAGAAGCTCCTGTTTGGGCTTCTGACTCGGGGGGCAGGGCCAGGTAGGCCCTGCTGTTGTGGGAGCCAGCTAGGCTTCCCCTGGGTCCTACTGCTCCTGTATCCAGTCATTTTTGACAGGAACCAAGGGCAGATAAATATTAATTTTCTAAGTTTTTTAGGGGCCCCGCAGGCCAGATAGAATGGCCTCGTGGGCCACATCTGGCCCGTGGGCCATATTTTGCCTATCCCTGGTCTGGACACTGAGGTACCAAAGAAAGGGCACCTCTGCTTCTTTTCAACATTGTATGGGGTCTGATCAAATAGGTACACCTTGTAGGTGACACAGATAGAGGAAAACGCTGATTTGTGAATGCCAGTAGAACATAGGTGCTTGTTGCTCAGCCATGTCATGACTGAGACAGGCCACTGAATGCCCAGAAGAAGACTTACAGAAATGCAAAAATCTAGAACTCTTGGTTCCAAAATGATACATTTTACTAGATCAACTGAGAAATTGCAAAAAAAAAAAATCTTTTTCTGCAATACATATATATTTTTTGCAATTTCTCAGTTGGTCTAATAAAAGGTATCATTTTGGAACCAAGAATTCTAGATTTTTGCATTTCTTGTTGTGTCAGACCAACATGGCTACCACATACATTCCAGAAGAAGATTTAGACACCTAAAGTACTTTACAACCAAAAATGTCAGCACCTGTAGAACTCAGGTGCTTCTACAATTCAGCAGCAGACGATCAGTGATTTTGAGGGAGCTAAACTTTTTACTTGGTTTACAGGACCAGGTGAGCAGGATTTTGTGCTGAGGCACATTTGCAGATCTAACCCTGAGATGCCCAGGTTCAGGTTCTCGGTTTTTTTAAGAGTCTTCAGTCCTCTTGGTTATACTTTTCAATTTTTTACTTTTTCTGTACAAATTGTTTACATGGACAAAAAATAGTGCACTACCATGAGATCTGCGTAGAATTATAAAACTGTTATTTTACTAATGATGTGAGGTACAGTCCTGTTATAACATCACTGCATTGTCACACTGAATTTTAATTATTTTCCCCCATTTTGTCACCACTATAACTTTTTTCTCCATCAAAGCTGTCAACAAGTCTTTTAATCACTTTAAATAAAAAAGAAAGGTGTTAAATTTTCATTTTCTAATTAATATACTGTTTGAGTCTTAGATATTCCAGTACTCATTGCTCAGCACAGATTTAGAAGACTAAATTGATCTAACATTACCAATGTAGAGTCTTTTGGAAAGGGGGCATATCTTTCTGTTCAAAAGTGCAGGGGCATATAATTCTGAACACTTGACCAGTAAAATCAGATTATATATTTTTTTCTAGCTCAGGAATCATCAGCAGTAAAGTTGAGTGACTTACAACACAGGAATGTATTCCCTTTTTGCGCTTGCATGGAGTTATTCCCAGCAAGAGGATCTATATTGCAGCTGTTTTGGTTACTTTTGATTGGTCAAATAAATTGCCTTGGGTATGTCTACATGTGGAATTAATGCAACCGAACATATTCCAGTTTAATCTGAACTGGAGCAAACTAATCCCAACATCACCATCCACATATGCATTTAAACACAGTAATCTACTGTGCTGCCAGATACTACCTGTATCTGATGGGACTATCCGGCAGCACAATAAATTAGTCTACTGCACCCTAATTACCATGCATGCGTAGACAGTGATGCTTTACTGTGCAAATTAGTCTGCTATGCACTAATGTGTAACTTGTAGATGCGTTATCCATATTGTTTCCAGACCCTGAGTGGATGAGTGCATAAGTACTTCAGGACTGAACATTTGTGCAGGGAATTTAAAACTAGTTAACCTAAATGCAGCCATACATATTTTTGGTATGGACTTTCTAGCTAAAATGAATTAATGTTTAACAAGTTAATTTTGTAAGACAACTCTGCTTAACTGTAAGTCGGTAGCAGGAATACCAAAGTAATGATTACTGTTATGCTTTCATTCCAACCTCTGAATTAAAATAATTTTTACTATAAATTCCTGGTCTCTCAGAACTATGAATGCAAATGTTCTGCTGACCATTTGATAGCAGAGAACTTTTGCTTTACTGTAAATTACATTGCTCTAAGTCAGCTGCACCACATATCAGTTCTTCTTCCCTCAAGGTGTGAGGTAGGATGGGCTCCTCCTACCCTGTCCTGCAAATGCTTCTGATGTTCTCTGTCCTCCTACTCCACAAATGATATTGTAGCATCTTTCCTCTAGCTCCTAGTACTGAACCTGTCCTAAGGACAATCTGTGGTAAGTCATCTCTTTCCTGGTCCCCATCTAGGTCAGGAGGGCTCAAAAACTCCTACCTACCCTATTCCTCTCTCAGCTTTCCCTAGTATTATGAAGGTAGTGAAGGAGCAGAGCAAAAGCCAAGCACTAAGGAAAGTGACAGCAACAAGAATGACGACATCTGCAGGTGTGTATCATAGTATCATAGTACTTAGGGTCAGAAGGGACCTAAATAGATCATCAGGTCCGACCCCCTGCCCTGGGCAGGAACGGGTGCTGGGGTCATATCACCCTAGCAAAATATCTGTCCAGCCTCCTCTTGAAGACCCCCAAGGTAGGAAAGAGTACCACCTCACTTGGAAGCCCGTTCCAGAGCCTGGCAGCCCTAACTGTAATGTCTCCTGATGTCCAGCCTGAACCTTCTCTCTAACAATTTGTGGCCATCATTCCTAGTAACCCCAGGTGGTGCCCGGGGGAACAGAGCCTCTCCCAGTTCTCACTGGTCCCCCCTGGTGAGTTTGGAAATGGCCACCAGATCCCCTTTCAGCCTTCTCTTGTGGAGGCTGAAAAGGTTCAGGCCCTTTAGCCTCTTCATAGGCTGTGCCCTGCTGCCCTTTGACTGCGTGAGTGGCCCCCCTCTGAACCCTTTCAATGCTAGCCACATTCCTCTTGAAGTGCAGCACCCAGAACTGGATGCAGTACTGCATAGAGTGGAAGTATCACCTTCCTGGACCTGCTTGTGATGCATCTGTAAATGTATAACAAGGTGCAGTTAGCCTTGTATCTGGAGGCCTCTTTGGTGCTGAGGCCTTGAGAGAAGGTAGATTAATTTATTGAGGTGTTCTGACAGGGCTGGAAGTAGCATGAGAAAATAGAATATTCCAAAGTTCTCTGCTTTGGTGTGTCCTTCCACAGTGTGGGAAGGACAGGGCAGCTGCTATCTCTGTAGGGTGAGTGCCACTGCACTGTCAGCCATTGCTTAGTCTACAGTAGGGATTTTCTTGCATATAGACATCAGTGGAGAGTCACTGGTATAAGTGGTACCAGTGCAACTGTTCTTTACCTGTATAAAGTTAATCTTTGTTCTGAAATCCCCAAGTAACCTCCCCTGGTGCAAATAGCAACTTGTCTGGGTTTCATTAGTGGTACACTAATACAGGTCCAACAATGGCTGTAACCCCCACCCTGGAGAAGGCCTTAACTCAGTCAGGTGTAATTTAAAACTACTACTTCTGTGTAAAGATCCTTTTCAGTATGTGCCTCTGATTCGCTGCTGTATATAACTACCACAGGGTTGTCTCTGCAAAGCATTATTAATGAATGTGGAGCTTTTGGTTCCCTTCATGGATGAAATAGTTGTCATTGTTCTGCATGGATGTGAGATGGACTACACAGACCAGGCATCTTCCTTCATTGGAGAGGGACTGAGAGGGCAGTGAGAGGCAGGCTGAGCAAAAAGCTTGGCTGGTCTCTGTAGTGTTGAAGTTATGTAATCTTTACATTGAAAACCATAATTTAGATGTTCATGACAGGATTTTGGTGCTTGATGCTCCTTCAGATGTGCTCCCCAGAACTGGCTGCCAGATTCCAGTATCCACATAGCCTGTACATAAATATTTCAAAACCGGAGGACTGAAGACTCTTAAAGCTGTAAGTGATGAGCATTATTTTACATAGGAGGAAATTAGGACTTCCCAGCTGAGACCCAGGAGGTGTAGAACCTCTTTTGAAGACAGTTGCAGCTGCATTTGCTCATTATGTTTGAAAATTCCTAATGAACAGAATGTATTGGTATGTCTGCCTGTATGAAATACACAAAAGGCATATAGAGGGAAAAATTAGAGAATGATTTCATACAGGCAGAAGCAAAGCTCCGCACAAATGGGAAGCAACATACTGCTTTAAGTATCTATACAAAATTAAACTGAACTAATTGGTGGAAGCTGAAACTCCAGTAATCTGAGTTTTCCCATTTGTATGTATATGTGCTGAACAGTCAGCTAAAGAGGTACATTTTTATTCAAGAGGTCAGAGTATTCTATCAAGAAAATGCCTTGAACCCAGAAATTCTATCTTTATGCTTAGCTACATGAGCCCAACATGGGAAGCCAAATCCTTCATGCTGAGATCCTTTTGGGTAATGGATTAGCATCTTGCATTTTTACTATATTTTTACCTAGAATAAATTTAGCTACTTGTTGCTGTCTATCTTATGTCACAGCACACTCATGGTCAGGAACATGACCATCTGATAGTGGCACCCTTCTAAATCTCAGGTTTGATTGCAGTAGTCTGAGACAGCTACTGACTTTCTTGACAAAAGCCCCTAAGAGCAGGTAGGACTCAGGCAGAAATTCTAGTTCTTAACTCTCTTTTGGACTCTGTACAGGATCCATAACTGCAGTGGAACCAGCCACTTGGGAATGTCCATGACATATGGCACTTTCCATGGGCCATTTGGCTCTGTGCTATCCTCCTTATGGTACCTGGCATGAAGACATGGCAGGAACTGGGAGGTAATGTTTCAGGAGGGACAAAGTGTGGCTGGAATGCACAGCACCTTGGCCATTTTGGGAACTTCATCAGCTTCTGTACAGCAACTGAGGAAAAGCATAAATTAGAGCAGTGTTTAGGCTCAAGGGAGAAAGCTGGAATAACCCCAGCATCCACGAGGTGCAAAGGTGGCATAAAGCCGTCTCTCACCTCATCCTCTCAGTTCCTGTGCTGAACTCAGCTTGGCCAAAATAGTTCATCAGGGCCGGAATCCACACTGATGATGTGTGAGCCAGAAAGAATGTGTGTTCCTGTCACTGGTCCCAATTTCAGTCTGTGGATACAGCAGTCAGAATTTTTTTTTAACTTGGAAATGTATTCAATGTACCATACAACTGGAAAACAGTAAACTTGAAACCTCACAATGCACTGCAATTTTTACAGTTGGCTTCCTGTATGTAGCTATACTTTAACCTTATTTTGTTATATTCAGTATGTATATTTAATTAATACAGCTACCAAACCATGGCTGTATTATGATGTGGAGAAAAGTGTTTGTGTGTGTTTACATATGTATATGTCTGTGTGCATATATGTATATGATATAGATATGTCATATGCATCTCATCTTGTCTGTTTGATGTTATCCTGCTTAGCAGCATCAGATTAAATCAAAGGAAGTTGTTGTGGGGTGGAAAACAAACAGGAAATGAAATAGTGGCAGAGATGAGGTTCCTGACCAGCTAAGGCAGGAGCTATTAATTGGGGATGTCTTCAACATGGTAAATAAGAATTATTTTTTCTGGGTTTGAGCTAAGGGCAAAGGGAAATATTAAGTCATTAAAGGACTCTGGGCCTGGACAGGAATGTTGAGTGGCCTAGGTGGTCACCAGCTGCAGAGGTGGGAGACACTGACAAATCCTTATATACTGAGGGAAAAACAGCAGCAAGCAGTCTATTTCTTTCCACCCTGAGATGGAGGCTAAATGGAATATACCAAAGTTGCAAGGAAAAATGCAGGCAACTGAGACAGCCAGGACAACACAATACTCTCCCAATAAAGTTGTCACCACAGGCATCCATGGCACATATCCTAGTTGCAGTGCAATGTGAAAAGCCTCCTATATTTTGGTTCTGTTCACAGGGATACACATGCCAGGGCAAGCACACAGAAAAGACATTCTGCAAGGAACATTGTCAAGTTGAAAAGAGTCTGGTAGTAACTCAAAAACAGACAAGCTGCAACAACAGGATGTGCCCAACAATGGTAAAGAAAAAGCCCCAGCCTGTTAGACTCTGCAGTGATGCACAAAGGGTAAAGTATTGTAGCTTTTACAATAGTGACTCCTAGACACTTGTTTAATTGCCTCACAGTGGCATTCAAGAGGGTCACATGGCTTTCCAACATCAGTGAGATGAAAGGCCATTATCACTCTCACCAAAAGCAGCTGGAGAAGGCATAGCCATTCATAAAGAGTGCCAGAGGTAAAACCTCAGAGGCAAAAATAGGGAAAGGAATGATGTCACTGTAACGGGAGCGCTTGTCTGCTTGTCTGTCTGTCTGTCAGCAAGGAGGCCTAAGTCAATAAATACCAGTCAAAATGCATAGTTGTTGCTGACCCCCCGCACCAACTCTGTCTCTGGAGAAAATAAACAGGGGTCTTGGGTGCTGAGCAGCTTTGCCTTCCTCAGAGCTTCTATTGTATTTGTGTTTATAGTGTTTCAGCCAACAACACTGGGTAATGTCCAGTTATTGTGAGAGGATCCCTTCACTGCCGAATAAATATTTCCATATTGACTCTAAGCTCAGGCCAGGCATGGTCTCCTGAAGATGTCCCATAGCCAGGAGGACTCTAATACCATGGGCAAATTCTCTCCCATTATGGTGGTTGAAGATACCAGCCAATGCCACCCTCTATCCCAAGCACCCATAAGGTCAAGAACTGGATTTGGTGATTCTGGAGGCAGAACTGAATGCAATATTCAGCATTTTAACAGCCCTTACAGCAGCAGGACACTGATTGCAATAGTCACACTGCTTTACCTGTGGCAAGTTAGGGTGCGTTTCAGGTCATTGAGAAATTTGCCTTGTAATTGTGCAACAGGATTGATTGTATAATTTTGATACAGATGATCCTGCCTCAAGCAGGGGGTGGACTAGGTGACCTCTGAAGATCCCTTTCAGTGCTACTTTTCTATGATGTTAGAGGATCCTGTTTTCAAATGGGATCTGGGAAAAAGGCTTTGGCCATATGGGTCCAGGGCACTTTTCAAGAGCATCCCCCTCCCCCTCCCTTAATTAAATCCTAAATTTCTGCAGGTGTTTGCCATTTCCTGACAGAAGCTGTTCTGCCACAGGTCTTCCTCTGCCTTTTAGTGTACACTTTTGCGCAGTCAGTTGTGATTGTTGATATCAGCTCTTCACAGTGAAATGGCTGCACCAGTTATGCACTCTATCCAGTAGCTGTCAGCTTCCTTGTCTGCTCAACACTGGACTCCTTTGTTCCCCCTCGCTTCCAGCTCTCTACCCAGCCTTTAGCTGTTCTCTGAATCTGCTTCCTCTGTTCCTACCCCTGTGCTGCCAAGTATCCTGCCAAACAAAGGAGGGAAGGAAAAGATGCTGACCTCCTGCACTGTGAATCTGGTCTCTTGTGCTTGCTCTCTGCTTTCTTCCTCCTCTTTAAATAACCCTGTGTTCATAACCCTCAATACCCCTTTCCTCTATACCCCTTCTGTGAGTGAGTTCATCCACTTCAGTCATCCTCTCAGCCCTGACTCCTCCTCCCTGGCCTTCCTGATGATACCTGTTTTCTTCCAATCGCACCAAAACTGCCAACAAATTTGTCTCCTTCCCCTGTGATCAGGCTGACCACATTGCACCCCTGAGTCCTTTCCATGGCTGCTTCTTCATCTACTCCAACCTTTCTAGTAAAATTATCAGTTCTGTGCCCCTGTCTGCAGTTTATCCTGACAGGAGGGTGCCCTCAGCAATTTCCCACTCTCCAGATCACTGTTGTTGGAGTTTTTTCTCCCATAGGTGCCTCTTGGGCCGCTTGAGACAAATAGCTACTATCTGAAACACCATCCTGTGCCATAAAATGTGCAACCTCCCTCTCTTCCTTCAAATCCCTCCTCAGAATTAATTTTCCTACAGCCCAAAGAGTAAGCCCCTAAAATCACTTCCAAAAATCCATATGATCCCTCCTTTAGATATTTTGTCTACTACCTTCATCCTCCCTTTTCTGATCTTTGCTTCACACACACTTTTTTCTGTGCCTTGACTATTTCAACTGCAAACACTCTAAGGCAGGGACCTGCTTTGCACTGTGCATGTAAAACACCTAGTCCAGTTAGGGTAGTATAAGAGTGATGTTATAGCTATGATGGTCCAGAAATTATGCAAGAGGCAAGGATTTCTTCAGCTAATATCTTTTATTGAACCAGCTATTTTGCTGGGATAATATTCAAAGCTTGTCTAAGAAGACACTCTTCCTCAGGTTGCTCGAGTGAGTCAGGAAAGCCACCACATGCTCCTTCTGTCCCTAGGACATGAGTGGAAGAAATCCTGTGTTGTGCTACTTGGATTCTACTGCATGAGTACAAGCTAAAGCAGTGGAGCTGAACTGGCTTAAGAGCACCGTGAAACAGCACCTGCTTTGGAATTGTAGCTGCTGGAAACAGTCATTGACAAATTATATCAAATGATCTCAATGCAGCAGAATGTTTGTGTGTGAAGATGGGTGTAGGGATGCAAGGTAATTCATAGAAAAAGAATCAATGTAGCCACACAACAGGGCATTTTTTCTGTTAGCACTTGGTCTCACTGTTTCATGGGGTACCCAAAACCCTTTTCATAGAAGAATGCTTTACTGAACCCCCTTGCTTACAGCCACAGTTGATGTAGATCAGGCATGCTCAACTTCTGCCTGCAGCTCAAATGCAGCCCCCAGAACATGGCATCTGGCCCACAGGGCTCCCCATGGGTTGTGAAATTTGGTTGTGGAGGAGCAGTGGCACTTAATACGGCCACCCTCCTCCACTGCCCAATTCCCAAGCCCTCAGGCCTATGGTGAGTTGAAGCCAAGCCATGCCCCCTTCCCTCTTTGTGGCCAGGTTGGGTCTGAGCCATGCCCCACTTCCCCCACAGAGCCAGGCTGGGGCTGAGCTATACCCACTTTGCCCTTCCGCCACAGGGCCAAGTCATGATCCCTTCTGCCCACAGGGTTGGGCTTCCCCCCTTCTTCTCCCCCCGACCTGCACAGGGCCAGGTTGGGACTTACTTCCCCTTCCCCCATGGGGCTAGGCTAAGCACCATTCTGCTCCCCACAGGGCTGGGCTGCTCCCTCTCCCCCTTCCATGTGGTTAGATGGGGCTCACTGTGCCTGACCCAGGAGCTAGATTGGGACCAACAACTGGGTCTAGCCTGTGAATAGACAGGGCACTGCTTATCCAGCCTGCCAAAGGAAAAGGCTGAGCACCAGGGATGTAAATATTTGATTGAAGTCAATGATCTACTAATGGAGTCAACTAAAGTCCATGAAACCTCATCAGTTTACACCCATTCAGGATCAGGACCTAACATGTATTACATACAGAAAACTAAATTAAAAAGAATAAGACTGCAAAGTTAAAAGCTCAAAAATTAGAAAAGGCCAGAATGAAGATTGCCTGGGCATCCTTAATTTAGTCCCTGTGGAAGCCTAAATTATGATATGGTGGGCACATCTACACAAGATGTTTACTGCACAGTTGAATAATTAACTGCACAGTAAACATCTCAGCATTGATATGTGTGCCCCTATTAGGGTGCTTGGAACAAGAAAACTCTGTAGCAGGGAACAGTACTTGTAAATAATTAAAAACCCCGCTGCAGAGTTTTCATGTGCAGCAGGACACATGTAGATGCTAAGCTGGCTGGCTGGGGCACATGAGTGCTTCACTGTGGGTGCTGCTTGCCAGCTAGCCCCAGCACTGAAGCACCCTTGTGCCCCAGTCAGCCCCTCTGCAGCACATTGACCCCAGTTGGAGCAGTCCAGAGTGGGTAGGCTGGACCCCTGGGTCCCCCACCAGCTGGGACTGGTCTGACCCAGCTCAATGTACTGAAGTCTGGACACACATGTAACTGGTGCGCCCCGGAGCAATAAGCTCTGCAGTTTATTCATGTAGTGTAATGGCATGTGTAGTCATTCCCAGTCTAAAGTTACATGATCATCTCCTGTTTTTACCATAGGACCTCTGGCTCATGGATTGTGCATTCAGTATTTTCTTTTACCTTCATTGTTCAATATGCAATCCTGTATCCTATTTATTGCACGCTAGTCAGACTTTGGTTCTGAAGATGGTTAGTAATTTCCTCATGGGTTTTTTCCATGATGCTCATCACTGTTCCTTGAAGACATCAATTAATTGACAGCAAGCCTAAGGATGCCATCTTCCCACTCTACCCAGGTTTGGTGAGGCCGCAGATGGAGTATGGCATCCACTTCTGAATGCTGCACTTCAGGAAGGATGTGGAGAAAACTGAGAGAGTCCAAAGGAGGGCTACACATATGATTAGAGGTCTGGAGAGCAGACCATACGAGGAGAGACTGAGAGACATGGGACTGTTCAGCCTGGAGAAGAGAAGATTTAGAGGGGACTTGGTGGCAGCCTATAATTATATAAGGGGCAAACATCAGGGCCTGGGGGAGCATCTGTTCACCAAGGCACCCCAGGGGAAGACAAGAAATAGCAGTCATAAATTGCTAGAGAATTGCTTTGGATTGGACATAAGGAAAAACTTCTTTACAATTTGCGTGCCCAGGGTCTAGAACAAACTCCCCCCAGAGGTGGTACAAACACCTACTCTGGAAATCTTCAAAAATCATCTGGACACTCGCCTTTCTAGGGTCATCTCACCCCAGCAGTCTTTCCTGCCCAAATGCAGGGGAAGCTGGACCTGATAATCTCATGAGGTCCTTTCGAGCCCCTAACATCTATAAATCTATAATTCATCTTCACAACTGCCCTGTCAGGTATTATTATTATTCTGATTTTAAAGATGGAGAACAAAGGCCCAAATATTAATACTCATATATGTACACTAATTTGAGAAACCCAATCTGAGATGCATGTGGCCTGTTTTTTCAGAGAACATAGCATTTTATAAACAATATATTTGTTCAAACATTGCTCCCTTTTAAATAGGGAACTTTAATTCTCATATCACTTGCCTTTTGAGTCCTTAACTTTGTTACTGCACTGTTCTTTCAATTAAGTATTTATATATATATATATATATATATATATAATTATCTCCATTTTTAAAAAGGCAAGCTGAAAGAAAGTCCATTGTGTGGAAAATTGTCATCTCTAAGATGGCTTCCTCCCTGCTTCCCTACCCTTTGTATTATAATCAATGCTTTCTATTTAGCAGCACTGCTTCCTACAGTCCCTTCACAGCATCTAAAGAAGTAAGCCCTCTGGTTCCAAAAGCTTATGCTATACATCTCTGATTAGTTAGTGTATAAAGGTGCATGTCTAGCCTGCCTTCTGCCTGACTTCAGATTAATATGACTAACTACCTCTCTCTGATAATGGACAGCACCATGCTCAGATGAATGAAATGCACTGCAATCAAACTATGGAAGAAACTTGCTCAGGTATGCTCAAATATTTTCTTAGCAGATACAAGAAGATGATATCACACTCAAGGGACTCCAGGTGACCAATCCACTCCGTTCTACATACCATATAGACTATGCTGACCAGCTGTGCTTTACTCACCCCAAGAAATTGAGGAACTACCTTATTAATGATCTATACAACAAACTGGAACAGGTCAATACCAGACTTTCAGAATTAACTAAAAGCATGCAGAACCACCCAGACATAACAGCTATTTACCAAGAAAAGATGTCTACACACACCCTTGAAGCCTATCACAAACACCTTTACTCCTTAAAGAAGATGAAGGAAATGAAACTCTAAATTTACACCCTCCAAATACAACCCTACAATCTGAGGTAATACTATCCATCTTTCCAACCATACCCTCATCCCAGATGATATTTCTGTACTATCCCATGGTCTTTTTCTGGCCTGTTATGTAACTTGATGAGGTACAGTTGTATAGAAACCTCAAGACTTTTTCCACTGAAGGCTAAGGGAAAATTTCCATGACAAAGAAATCAGCCCACCATGGACCTGAACCATGCACAGCACAAGAAGAGGACAGCTCCTGGACTCCACCCAAGGGCCACAGCCCCACTGTAGACCTGTATATAAACTAATTCTACCTCCACACCCACTCTGAGATTTCCAAAAAACAACAACTCCTGTTACAACCTTAGCCATGTAGAACAGAGAGCCCTGCTCAGCCTTAAAAACAACACTAATATTATCATACAGTGTGGCCAAAACAACATACCAGAGAGAAAACTTTCCAACTGTTCACTGAGGACCCCACAACACAATACCAGAAGAAACTAAATAAACTCTTAAGCTATCTTTGAAAAAAAGGAGAGGATTAATGTTTGTGCAACCTGGGAGCCCAGGTCAGATGACTTCTACTTATTACCTAAGATCCACAAACCTGGTAACCCTATCTCTGGCATTAGCACCATCACTGAGGGAGTTTCTGGCTACATTGACTCAAGCCTATTTCCATATGCTATGGGAGATACCAGCTATTTAAGAGATACCACAGATTTCCTAAAGAAACTAGCTTCCATTGACAAGCTTCCATCTAACACCGTATCAGTTACCATGGATGTTACATCTCTGTATACCAACATTCTAATATTCTAAAAGCCTAAGTCTGTCTGTCTGTCTGTCCATAATGCTTTATTCGCACTCTGATTGGCTGACGGAAACAGCCAATCAGAGTGCTCCAAGCATGGGGGAGCACCACCATGATTCTGAAACCATGCTGAGGACCAGACAGGGGGTGGGGGAGACGAGGCCCCCACCCTGCTCTCTGCAAGCAGTGCCGAGGACCGGACAGGGGATGAGGGAGCCGAGGCCAGCAGTGCTACCCCACCCCAGTCCCTGCAAGAGGCAGAAGAGCAACAGCATGGGACGTTAGGTGGTGGCACTCCATTCCAGTGCCCCCCCCACCGTCATTCCTGATGGGCAGTTGGCTAGTCCCCCATAAGGATGGATTACAAGCCGTAAAGAACATCATCTCCAATGAGGACACAGCTTCTTTTTCCATTACACTCTCCCATTTTGTCTTCACCCACAACTATTTTATATTTGAGACTCTGTGTACCTACAAACAAATAGCACTACCATGGGCACTACCTCCCCACAATATGACAATGTATTTATGACAGACCTTGAAGGGTGCTTCCTGTGGAGCTGCTGTCTCATCCCCCCAGTATGCTTAAAGGTAGATTGATGACCTCTGGTATTCCATCCATATGGATGCATGGGAAGGACTTTAACAAGTTCCACCTCTCCATCAGAGTAAGTCTGGGAATAGTCCTCCCAGCAAATTCATGTCCCTCAGTGGGTTAACTGCTTTGTTTTTTTCTTCTTCTAACCACCTTGCCACTCTCAGCAGAATACCTCCTGCTTCCAAAAGCTTATGCTATACATCCCTGCTTTAGTTAGTTTATAGAAGTGCAAATCTACCCTTCATTTTGCCTAGATACACAGCTAATAGATACACAGCTAATAGTATTACTAATTAGCTAACAGCATTAGATAATTAACAATAGTAGTTACTAGTATTAATATGTTGTCATCCTACATGTGGCTCTGCCATTGGTGGGAGACCGGATACACATTTTGCCCGTGGATTTCTCTGTAATTGGAGGGTAGTGGAAGAACCTAGGGATTCAAGGATTCTGGATTCTACTCCAGCTTCTGAAGGGAGTGAACTTTAGCGATCAAAGATATTTCTGCTCCTGTCCCCTCACAAACCAAGTGATTTCTGCTACAGCCCTCCCAACCTGCCCTCGTTTCAGTCCTAATTTTCTTTCCATGATCCACCACACCCCAGCTCTTCCTAGATTCAATTCCCTTCTCTGCCCTGTTCTACATCTTAGTTCAAGCTTTTCTGCTCTGCCTCTAATTATCAATCACAATTCCCAGCCCTTCCTCATTAACTCATCTGTCAGGGATTCAGATCACAGAGACCAGCCTGGACCAAGTACTGTCGGGGACTCTGAAAAGGCAGGCCAAGTATCTCAGCAGCCATACCTGCACTAATGAACTCTGACCCAGTTTAGAGGCAGCAAGCATTTTTATTGGCTGCTGGGAGAGCTGCCTATCCATTTAACACCAGCTGGGCCCTGGGTTTACAGACCAGTCAACAGTTCTCCTGTGGTAAGCTTCCTGCATTCTGGTTTTGGTTTATTTCTGGACTTCAGCTTTGGAATTCCCTGTGGATCTGTTTCCTGGTTCCTGACCCTGGTTTGGCTCTGCCCTTGGAACTTGCCCTGTGGATTATCCTTTAGATAGGTTCTTAGTATCTGATCCCTGAATCCTGACCCTGGACTGTGTTGTGAACTCTGCTTCTGTATTTCCCTCTGGCTTTCATAATATGGCTCTGACCCTCTGGCCCAGATGCCAGGCTCCTGCTTTGCCTCAATGGTCTAAACCATTATGCTGGACTACCTATGCCCTGGTCCCTTAGATCATCCCAGACCACTCCCTTCACCACAGCAGCCCTTTGCTCCTGTCTACCTACTTGTGACAATGCCAGTTCAGCTCCTCACCCCTCTGCATTCCAGGCAGAAGCTTGCTGTTTCTCCTCCATGCTGCCTGAGCACTGGTAAGGGCAAAATTAAGAGCACAGGAGAGACAGTCTCACTGCTGTCAGTTCCTGTGCACCATGTGAGACCGGATTCCAGTAGCAAGAGATACTGACTACAGGAAAGACACCCCCCCACCCACCCCTAACTCACGGCTGAAGCACACTCGGTTCAGATGGATTATTTGAAGAATTTAGCAGACAACTCTCAAATGCCGTTACTGACCATGTGCAAACTTTCAGAGGACTTCTCACTTGGTCAAATTTAGGTAGGTGGTCAGAAAGATGGGAAAAGGCACATGCGTCTGAGCCTTGCCAAGTTCTTTGTCCAAAGCACTTGAGGTTTTTCATTGAAGTAGAATGTGTCTAGCATTCTAGGATGTAAGATAACCTATTATCTCCTTCCTCCATACTCATTTTGGAAAATGTCTGAACTATTTTTACTGATATTGGGTGTGGGGGCAGGGAACCATAGAAAGATACCCGACAGGAAAATTTTAGCCCATTTTTTTTTTTTAATTTGCAAAGTTATAAGCCACTGAAAATAATTACTTATTATGGTATGTGCCAGAAAACCTTATCTGTGAGTGTTGCTATTTTGCTGCCTATAACTCTAGATGTATTTAAAAAAATATAAATTGTCTGTATATTCCTTTAATGAAAACAGTAATAACTTGGTGATGAAAGTCAGATGAGATTTCTTAATTTTAGCAAGTAAAGGACAACTGCACTTATAAAATTTGACTCCAAAATTATGCAAAATTGAGTCAAGCAACTTTATAAAAATCTATTTTTATCTGTTTATTTTACCAGATAGGTTTAAAATTGAAAAGCTGTTCCTGCTGCATATGAGCATGGTCACTACTGTGCATAGCACTAGCCTTTCCATGCTGAAAAATCATTATGACTATCATGGAACAGTGTTGTCTTATCTTGGCAATTAATTGACTTTTGCCAAGTGCCATGGCTTATCACAGGGAAGCTGCAGCATAATACATGAGGCAGTATGATCACTATATCCAGTTGTAAAGCAGAGTGAATAAAAGTATCTTAAACAATCTAAATAATAATTACCAATCCAGGATACTGTTATAATGATAGTCACACAATGCAGGGTAGGACCCATGGAGGACACATCTTGTGTGAATGGGTGGAAAAGTAGGAGATTCTAATACTTGCAAGATAATGAAGACTGTATCAATGACTAAATGAACCATTGAAAATGAGAGTTAATCTGAGATAATTTTGACCCAATATGTGTAACATGTGCTGGGTGAACAGAGACTTCATAACTGTATACATATATTTGAAGACTGCAAACACCAAACTAAATAAAGACTTGTGTGACGAGCTAGCTGGCAGTGACCTAGCCCAGGGGTCTTGAAAGTGCAAACGATGATTAGAGGACTTGGGATTCCCTTTCCTCACCAATCAGGCCCCAGAGACTCACCCCTCATGTCCCCTGATTGGCCCCTTGGGTCACCTGGAGGGGGATAAAAGGGGCAGCACGGCTGACTCAGGGAAGAGACCAGTGAGGGACCACGAGGAAGGAGCTTCAAAGAGCTGGCAAGAGCTGAGCCAGCAGGGCAGGAGCAGTTGCCCCAGAAGAGCCTGAAGGAGCAGGACCTGCAGGCAGCAGTTGGATCCTCAGCAGCACAGCACGTGGCTGGCAGGAGAGGCTTCCTGCTGGGCTCCAGGATCCCCTACAAGAGGCTGTGGCCAGCAGGAGAGGCTTCCCACTTCAGCAAGGATCTGAGCAGCGACCTGAGAGGTTCCCAGCTTGGCTTCCAGCTCCTCCAATCAGAGACCAGGCAGCTCAACGTGAGGCCGGGGCTCCAGGAAGGTCAAGACCCCTAGCAGCTTGGAGCAATACCAGCACTGATGGCTGTGTGGCAGCATTCCTGCCTACCATGTGGGAGATCCAAGTTTAAGTCCCAGCTTTGGTGACTTGCAGTGAATGAGCTAACAAAGAAAAATTCTTCTTGCAGTGGAAAGGGGCCATTGTGTTTTCTCCCTTTCCAGGTACCTAGGCCCTATATTTCTTTGTCCTTTGACATTTTGTATTTTGTGCCTTTTTATATTTCCCCAACCAGTATTGTTTGCTCTGCTGTTTTGTGTTTTATATTTTGTTAACCCTGTCTTTTGTCAGTGATTGTAAGTGTCTAACCTTTGTTGAATCCTGCCCCCTTGGGGCATTGTAGTGTCCACTATACCCTCTGATTATGCCTGTTATGTTCCTAGTATTGTTCCCTTATTAAAAAGTATATGGTTAAGTCCCCAGGGGTGATCTGGTTCTGCTCTATAGGGGGAGGAGAGTCCCTATACCTCCCACAGTGCTTGTGCACCTGCTTTGATCCCTTCAATTGGAGAGGGGGTACCTTTTGGAGTACCACCCAGATTACACTTGCTTAATACTTAGGACAGACATGGCCAAGCCAAGGCATGCATGCTAGAACTGGTGCATGACTCCGAAAGGCTCAGCTAAGGGAGGAACTGGAAAGGAGGCATGGAGCAGAATGGGTCAAGGTGCCGCTGCAAGAGGTGTCAGGTGCAACTGCCCAGAGCCAGGTTAACCTTTTTCTGGCCCTGCAACTGCTGCCAAAGTCAAGGGTTTGGATCCTTGTTCGCTGTATAAAACTAAAGTGATTTTGGGGGCAGGGAAGGGTTTATTTGGCTCCTGTGGTAACAAGAACAGCAGGATCCTACCCTACTCCAAAGGCTGCAGGCCACCTGCCTCCATTCTGCCTTCATTCTGGCACCCTAGGGTATGAAAGCTATCAGGTATGCCTCTAGGGATGGAGGAGAGGGTCTGGGCGGGGGGGAATCAGAGTGGCAACTGGGGAAAGAGTAGGACTCAACTTGTGGCATGCCTGCCAAAAAGGGTGGCAACCAGTGGCTTAAGAGATGTAAGTAGGAGTAATAGTATCAAACATGAGCAAAGTATCAGGAAAACTGTCTGGACAGTGAAATCAAGTAGACACAGGAAGTGACTCTGTGTAGCAGTGAATTCCCCATTGTGGCATTTAAAACAGAATGGGACAAAGTGCAAGAGAGCTCATTGTAGGGAACAGTCCTGCCTTTCCATGACTCAGAGGATGGATTAAAAGGAACTAAAAACCCCTTACAACTCAAGCTTCTATGATTCTCTGACAAATTTATCACAGAACTTGTATGCTACCTGGCACAAAGTGTGCCCCTTTTCAGTCACAGCAGAGAGGTAAAGGACTGACTAGGCCATAAATACAAAACTTCCCAACTTGCATGAAGAGGAGCAAGGGCATAAGTAAGGGGAGCTCAGAGCTGCTTCCCATGCTGTGCCTGTTTTGTGGACAAGTAGAAGACTTCAGTTTCCAAGGCTCTGAATCCGGAACCTTTCAGCAGCACCAAATAAATAAAAATGTCCTTAAAAAGTGAATAAAATGCATATAAAAAAAAGTGGTAAGTAGCCAGCAGTCTGTAGCTTGAAGATGTGGGATGGATGGTAGAGACTAAGCAGGGGGTCTCCTTCTCACCTAGGTAATGATTATGAGAGCCCCATAAGGACATAGTTAAATCAAGTATTAAGAAGGCTGCATTTAGAAGGGGGAAAATATGTCAATCACACTTTGCCTTTGACAAAAGGAAATTCCTTGAAACTGAGAATGGGGCTAGAGTGGGGGGGAAACTGTCTCGTCATGTGGGTGGCCAGGAAACTGGAGGCCAGAAAAGTACGAGAGAAAAAGAAAGACTGAGGGGGGGAGGAGAAAACCCACCAGATTGAATTCTAATCCAAATGCTGTGAGGCGTTCACACCAGGCCTTGTGAGAATATTAACAAGGTTACAGGAGAGGGGCCTTTAGCCTCGGGAATTATTAGTGAATATGGAATTATATTTGCACAAACACAACCAGATGCAAGCAACTAAATGTTCTGCAGATGTGAAAGGATGTGGAGTGTGTTCCAGCTTCATGCATTCTAACCCTCCTTTTGGTGCCTTTTTGCATGTTACAGAAGGGTTACATTTCTCAAATGACAACCATCCACAAGGAATGGAGTTTCTTTTCTGTCAAAGCATCATCTGTAGATCCAATCTGGGGATCATTTTTTTTTTTTTTTGCAGAGCCACTAGCAGTGCCCAATTTACCAGACGTAAGCCTAACTAGCATGTCTCTTCCATTGTCTGTATTTTTCCTCAGATCTGTTTTCAATTATTTTGATATTTTGCTGGGGGGAGGGGGGTTTCTCTTCCACTCCCCACCCCCACCAATGCCCCTCAAAACCTCCCTCTCTCTCTCTCCCTTGCTTTCTCAAATGTCTTCTAGGTCCTCTTCGTTGTTCTGTTAGGACAAAGAGGCAGTTAGCTGTGTTAATCTAAAGTTAGGCAGAAGGCAGGGCAGGGTGGCACCTTATAGACTAACTTGTTCAGAGATGCATGAGCTTTCATAGGCTACTGCCTACTTTGCCTTCCATTACTAACACTGTGATTGTTACCCTAATCCAGAATGACCAACTAGCCAATATTCAGCAATATGTATATTGCTTCCATTAGGAGGACAAAATGGTTAGATGAGTCAGGTATTTTTAGCTGCAATCTTGTTGGTTTACAAAGTATGTATCCCAAGACCCATTTCTCTGAATATAGTAAGACACTGTGGAGAGCGATCAGAGAGCTGAGGCCAGTAGGTGAGCTAGAAAGCAGAGTGTGCTCCAACTGCCATCTGACAAGTGGATGTGTAGCCACTGTAGAAAGGCTTGCTGCTTGTGCATCAGGTTCTTCTCCCACGCCACTGCCAAGCATCATTGACTGACTTGACTGTGTTGTGTCTCCTTTCATCTATTACGATATTGGAAAGCCATCTATGTAAGATTAACAATAGGAGGCAGGTCCTTTTCTTGTAATTATAAGTGATTCTCTTTCCGTTTCTTGGTTTTCTGTATGTTTTTTCTGTCTTCTTTTGACACACACACTATGGCTTTAGCAGTCAGACTCCTGGCACTGTGTCTGAATTCAGCCTAGTTTTCATGGCTTCAGTTCACTAAAAGGGGCATTTAGCCACAACAGAAGGCAGCTAGCACACCTTGCAATTTCAAGAAAGTCTATGGCTATGCATAAATTAAAAGACACGGCTGCCATCTTCTCATTGTTATTTGCATTACGTTAGCACCTAGCAGTCTCAACTGAGAATGCAACCCCATTGATCTAGATTAGTGATTCAACCAGGGTCCTGTGGTACTCAGGTGCTGCCGGATCCTTTGAAGAGTGCTCAGGGTGTAAGGAGATAAGCAAAGTGTGAGAGGATAAACAGATAATCTAAACAGATAAGCACAAGTGCAAGCTTGTCCCTGCCTGGCCAATCTCATGCCCTCACTGCCCAGCACTGCAATATATAAATTAGTTTCTGGAACTGGGTGCCACTCAATTTACAAAAGTTATGGAGAGGTGCCTCTAGTCCAATGGAGAGTGACTCGAGTCCAGAAAGGTTATGAACCACTGTTCTAGATACTGTAGAAATGTTGTATGTAATCATAATCCCCGAGATCAGTAAGGATAAAAAAACTGGGAAAAACAAATATTGAGCCTTAAAAAAAACAAAAACACTTCTCTCCAATTTGGGTCCATAAAGATTAAAATACATTAATTGTAACTGTTTGTTTTTTCATGGTGCCACTATGTGGCAGAATTAATGTGTCTACTAAAAATAAACATTCTGTTATGAAGAATAATTGGAACAACTGACCATTAATCCTACGGAAGTTAAAGGTAAACCTAGGTACAAGAGTTTTACTGTTTTATCTTTATCAGAAGTGTAAAGAATCTGTAAGAGGCTACAATTAAAGTTGGTTTGAGAACCTAACTGTGCAGTTCTTCAGCTTAATACTGGTAATTAAAAAAAACAAACAACAACTATCAATTACCTGGAATGACAATGCTTGTTTTAAAGCAATGTATTCTATCCTAAATTACTAAGGACATGTATAGTCAATTATAGCTTTATTGTAAAGTGCTTTGTTTGGCAACATGTATTTTGCAGGCTCTGTAATTCTATAATTAGGATTGACTTTTACACTATATAGGAAATACAATGCATCCTCCCCAGAGTGACAGTGTATAGTTTTACTGAATGAATTTCACAGAATCATAGGATCATAGAAAGTGAGGGTTGGAAGGGACCTTAGAAGGTCATCTAGTCCAACCCCCTGCTCAAGGCAGGACCAGCCCCAACTACATCAACCCAGCCAAAGCTTTATCTAGCTGAGTTTGGAAACCCCCAAAGATGAAGCTTCCACCGCCACTCTGGGTAACCTACCCAGAGTGTTCCAGTGTTTTACTACCTAAAATTCTTCCTGATATCTAACCTAAACTTCCCTCACTGCAACTTGAGACCACTGCTCCTTGTTCTGTCATGTATCACCACTGAGAATAGCCTAGCTCCATCCTCTTTCAAACCCCCCTTCAGGTAGTTTAAGGCTGCTATTAAATCCCCTCTCAGTCCCCTCTTCTCTAGACTAAATAAGCCCACTTCCCACAGTCTTTCCTCATAAGTCATGTCCCCCAGCCCCCTCACCATTTTTGTCACCCTCTTCTGGTCTTTCTCCAATTTGTCCACATCCTTTTTGTAGTGGGCAGCCCAAAACTGAACACAGTACCCCATATGTGGCCTCACCAGTGCTGAATAGAGGGGAATAATTACTTCCCTTGACCTGCTAGCAACATACCTACCAATGCAGGCCAGTATGCCATTAGCCTTCTTGGCAGCTAGGGCACACTGCTGACTCATAGTTTCATAGTTTGTAGGGTCAGAAGGGACCTTGACAGATCATCAAGTCTGACCCCCTGCCATGGCAGGAAAGAGCACTGGGGTCAAACGACCCCAGTTGGTGTTCATCTAGCCTCCTCTTAAAGACCCCCAGGGTAGGAGCCAGCACCACTTCTCTTGGAAGCTGGTTCCAGATCCTAGCCACCCTGACAGTGAAATAGCGCCTCCTGATGTCTAGTCTGAATCTACCCTCTGCCAGCTTGTGACCGTTATTTCTAGTCACTCCTGGTAGTGCTCAGGGGAACAGAGACTCCCCCAATACCTGCTGGTCCCCTCTGACTAGTTTGTAACAGGCCACTAGATCCCCCCTCAGCCTTCTCTTGTGGAGGCTGAACAGGTTCTCATATTCAGCTTATTGTCCACTGTAGCCCCCAGGTCCCTTTTAGCAGAGCTGCTGCCCAGCCAGTGAGCACCCAGTCTGTACTGGTACATGGGATTGTTTTGTCCTAAGTGCAGGACTTTACACTTGTCTTGTTGAACCTCCTGAGATTGCTTTTGGCCCAATCCTCCAATTTGTCTAGGTCACCCTGAATCCTAGCCCTACCCTCCAGCATATCTACTATTCCCCCCAGCTTGGTGTCATCGGCCTTCCAGGTTGTTGATGAAGACATTGAACAAAACTGACCCCAGGCCCGACCCCTGGGACACTCCCATTGATACTGGCTGCCAACCAGACATTGAGCCATTGATTACTAATTTCTGAGCCCAATACTTGAGCCAGTTTTCTATCCATGTTAGAGTCCATTCATCCAGCCCATACTTCCTTAGCTTGCCTGCAAGCATGTTGTGGGAGACCGTATCAAAAGCGTTGCTAAAATCAAGGTACACCACATCCACTGGTCTCCTTGCATCCACAGAGCCAGTCACCTCATCATAGAAGGCAATCAGGTTGGTCAGGCATGACTTGCCCTTGGTGAAGCTATGCTGACTGCTCCTAATCACCCTTTTCTCCTCCCAGTGCTTAGAAATGGATTCCTTGAGGATCTGCTCCATGATTTTTCCAGGGCCTGAGGTGAGGCTGACTGATCTGTATTTCCCTGGATCCTCCTCCTTCCCTTTCTTAAATATAGCACTATGTTTGCCATTTTCCAATCTTCTGGGGCCTTGCCTGTGAAGCCTGAAGCAAAAAAGGCATTGACCACTTCAGCCTTTTCTGCATCCTCTGTCACAAGGTTGCCATCCCCATTCAGTAAGGAACCCACCCTTTCCCTGATCTTCCTCTTGCTACCAATATTCCTGTAGAAACCTTTCTTGTTACCCTTCACATTCCTTGCTGTCTGGAACTCTAATTGCACTTCAGCCTTCCAGACTTCATCCCTGCATGCCTGAGCAATGTTATTATATTCTTCTCTAGTTATTTCTTCAATTTTCTACTTTTTATAAGCTGCCTTTTTGTGATTTAGGTTATTGAAGAGTTCCCTGATAAGCCAAGCTTGTTTTCTGCCATACTTGCTAGTTTTCCTGCACATCAAAATGGTTTGTTCCTGCACTCTCATTAACGCTTCCTTAAAGTACAGCCAGCTCTCCTGGACTCCTCTCCCCATCAGCCTGACTTCCCATGGGATCCTGTCCATGAGTTCCCTGAGTGAATTGAAGTCTGCTTTTTTTTGAAGGCCAGGGCCCTTACTCTGCTGCTCTCCATCCTCCCTTTCCTCAGGATCCTGAACTCAATCATCTCGTGGTCACTGCTGCCCAATTTGCCATCCACTACTACGTTCCCCATCAATTCATCTCTGTTGGTGAGCAGCAGGTATAGAAGAGCACAACCCCTAGTTGGCTGCTCCAGCTCTTGCACCAGGAAGTTGCCCCTAGCACTCTCCAAAAACTTCCTGGATTGCTTGTGCACCACTGTATTGCCCTCTCAGGAGATGTTAGGGCGATTGAAGTCCCCCATGAGAACCAGGGCCTGTGATCAGGAAACTTCCGCTAGCTGTTTGAAGAAAGCCTCATCTACCACTTCCTCCTGGTCTGGTGGTCTATAGCAGAACACCACCATAACATCAACCTTATTGCTCTCCCCTCTAACCTTAACCCAGAGACTCTCAGGAGACTTATCTCCAGTTCCATACTGGAGCTCTGAGGAATCATACGGCTCTTTTACATAAAGTGCAACTCCTCCTCTTGTTCTCCTCTGTCTGTCTTTCCAGAACAGTTTGTACCCACCCATGACAGTGCCCCAGTAATGTGAGCTATCCCACCAAGTATCTGTTATTCCAATCACATCATAGTGCTGTTACTGTGCAAGGACTTCCAATTCTTCCTGCTTGTTTCCCAGGCTCTGTGCATTTGTGTACAGGCACCTGAGCTAACTAGTTGATTGCCCTGATTTCTCAGGAAGTATGAGAGCACCTCCTCTGTTGACCGCTCCTGCTTGCTCTTCCTCCAGGTCTTCCACTTCCCCACTTACCTCAGGGCTTTGTCTCCATCCCCCAGCAAACCTGGTTTAAAGCCCTTCTCACTAGGTTAATGAGCCTGTCTACAAAGATGTTCTTCCCTCTCTTTGTCAGGTGGATCCCATCTCTTCTCAGCAATCCTTCTTCTTGTAAGAACATCCCATGGTTGAGGAAGCCAAATTCTTGCTGGCAACACCCCCAGCCAAGTGTTCATCTGCAGGATGCACCTGCTCCTGCCCGGGCTCTTTCCCTTGACCAGAAGGATTGACAAGAACATAGCCTGAGCCCCAGACCCCCTCACCCTTGCACTCAGATCCCTGTAGTCACTCTTGATATGCTCAGGGTGTCCCCTGACAGTATCATTGGTGCCCACATGAATGAGCAGCATGCCGTAGTAGTCAGAGGGTAGGGTGAGCTTTGGTAGTCCCTCTGTGACATCTCGGATTCAGGCTCTGGGCAAGCAGCAGACCTCCCATGATAAGGAGTCAGGTCAGCAGACGGCTCCCTCCACCCACCACAGAAGGGAGTCTCCAACCACCAACACCCATCACTTCTTCTTGGTGGTGGTAGTCTTGATTGTTCCCACCTTGGTGAGGCCTGGCCTGTCTTTCTCCACCATTAGAACATGCTCCTCCCTCTCTACTGCTAGGGCTACATATCTGTTCTCCAGATGAACCACTGCAGATGGAGGTGAATATCTCTGCTTGCTGCCAGAAGTCACAAGCCTCCAGCTCTCACCCTCTTGGGTGTTCATGTCCTCTCTCTTCTCCAGCACTGCATCTGGCATTTCTTCCTCCACAGTCCTGGAGGTCTTCTCCAGCATCAAAAAGATGAATGCCTCATGGCAGAGGATGCTTCAGAGCCTCGCCACCTCCTTCTGTATTTCTCTTGCCTGTTCCCTGAGAGACACTACTAGGAAGCACCACTCACACTGGAGGCACTCCTTGGCCATCAGTGGAAGGAACCTGTGAGCCACAGCCCCCATAGCACCAAACCTGGACCTGGGTGGGAGTGTCAATGGTGAGTGGTCCTGCCTGGATAGAAGGTTCACAGGTGCAAGCAGAGGTAGTGGCAGTGGTTCTGACATTGCAATGTCCTGCAGCCATTTCCCTGGGTCTCTTAATCTGTCTTCTGTCTCTTACTGCTCTTCTTCCAAGCACACCTTCCCTAGTGAACTTGCCTGGAACTAGCCTATTTATTTCTCATTGGCCCCAAAGGGTTCCTTTTTCCCCCTGCTTCCTCACACCAAGCTGAAAAACTTGCCTCTCAAAAAAAAAGCAGGGGTGGGTTCCATAAACCGGCCTGTGAACTGCCTGCCTTGTTTGCAGCCCCTGAATAAAGAGTCTCCTTTTATATCCTGCTGGGGCTGAACTGGCTCTACCGCTTCTTAGGGCTTCTGTCAGGCCCAGGTAGCAATCACTCAACAATCAGCAATCACTCAGCAATCAGCAATCACTCCCAGCTTCTCAGAGCACATGCCCCAAACACACACGCAGCCCACCAAACAAAGGGCACAGGCAGCTGGATCACTTACCTTCCCTAGACAGGATCTGGTGCCAGGATCTGGTGCCTGGCTTCTCTCTCCATTCCTTCTCTTGCCCCCAGCAACTGCCTACAAACTGCTTACCCTGTTTGCAGCCCCTGTTCGCTGGCTTCCTGGTCACTGGCCATTGATGGTTTACAAGAGGAGCTGTAAACTCTTATTGAAAAGGAAAAGTTTGATTTAATTGTTACTGAAGACTGGTGAGATAGTTTATATGGTTGGATTGTTAAAATCATTAGTGATAACCTATTTAGGAAGGATAGACTGGTAAAAGAGGTGGCACTGTATGGGTGTAGGCAGAAATTACATTTGTTGCATGATCAGTCCCTTGAAAGTGATTTACAGTAGGCCTGTGTGAGTCGGCAGCAATCTGATCCGACTGCTTTGGATGGTAGAGACCCAATCCAGAGGTCTGGACCAGGTTTCCACCTCATAGTATCATAGTAGCTAGGGTCAGGAGGGACCTGAACAGATCATCTAGCCTGACCCTCTGCCACAAGCAGGAATGAATGCTGGGTTCACAAGACCCCAGACAGGTGATCGTCCAACCTCCTCTTGAATATGCCCAAGGTAGGGGTGAGGACCACCTCCCTGGGAAGTTGGTTACAGATTTTGGCCACTCTAACTGTAAAATATTGCCTTCTGATCTCCAACCTAAACCTATTCTCCATCAGCTTATGACCATTGTTCCTTGTCACCCCAGGTGGTGCTGGGGAAAAAAGGTCTCTGCCTATTTGCTGTTGATGCCCCCTGATGAGCTTGTAGGCAGCCACCAGGTCCCCCCTCAGCCTCCTCTTGCTGAGGCTGAACAGGTTCAGGTCCTTCAGTCTCTCCTCATAGGGCCTGTCCTGCTTCCCTCTCACCAAGCGAGTGGCCCTCCTCTGAACCCTCTCCAGGCTGGCCACATCCCTTTTGAAGTGCGGTGCCCAGTACTGGATGCAGTACTCCAACTGCAGCCTGACCAAAGTCGCATAGAGGAGGAGTATCACCTCTCTGGACCGGCTTGAGATGCACCTTTGGATGCATGACAAGGTATGGCTGGCCTTGCTGGCTGCGGTCTGGCATTGGCAGCTCATAATGACTCCAAGATCCCTTTCCGCCTCTGTGCTTTCAAGAAGGGAACTCCCCAGCCTGTATGTATGCTGTGGATTCCTTCTCCCAAGGTGCAGCACCCTGCATTTGTCTACATTGAACCCCATCCTATTCTATCTGCCCACTTTTGTAGTCTGTCTAAATCTAGTTGCAGCCTCTCTCTCCCTTCAAGTGTGTCCACCTCGCCCCACATCTTAGTGTCATCAGCAAACTTGGACAGCGTGCTTTCCACCCCCTCGTCCAAGTCGCTGATGAAGATGTTAAACAGTGCGGGCCCGAGGACCGAGCCCTGGGGTACCCCACTGCTCACATATCGCTAGGTTGAGTACAACCTGTCCACCACTATTTTCTGGGTGTGCCCCATCAGCCACTTTTTTACCCATCCAACTGTGTAGGCATCAATGCCTCAGTCATTTAATTTATTGATGAGGATGGGGTGAGAGACAGTGTCAAAGGCCTTCTTAAAGTCTAGAAAAACTATGTCCACAGCGACACCATCATCCAAGGATTTAGTTTCCTGGTCGTAAAAGGCAATTAGGTTGGTATGGCAGGACCTGCCTTTGGTGAAGCCATGCTGATTGCTCCTGAGCATGATCTCCCCTGCAGGCCCCCCACAGATATGCTCCTTGATGATCCTCTCCAAGAGCTTCCCGAGCACTGAGGTGAGGCTTACAGGCCTATAATTACTTGGGTCCTCCTTCCTCCCCTTCTTAAAAATAGGACCACATTAGCCAGTTTCCAATCCCCCGGCACCTGGCCAGATGACCACGAATGCTCATACAGCTGGGCCAAGGGCTTCGCGATGACCCCTGCCAGCTCCCTCAACACCCTCGGGTGGAGGGCATCTGGACCTGCAGATTTTAAAATGTCTAGCCCTTCCAGAAGATCCCTAACTACATCTGTGCTGACTGAAGTCCTGATAGAGCTATCCCCAAGATTGTCCCTGGTAGGTGGGATATCCTGGTCCCTGTTCAGGAAAATAGAGGCAAAGAAACTGTTAAAAATATCAGCTTTCTTGTCTGGAGTGGCCACCAGATTACCGTTTGTGTCTTGCAGGGGCCCTACATTGCCTGGTGCCCTCTTCTTGCTCTCAATGTACTTGAAAAAGGACTTTTTGTTGTCCTTAATCCTGGACGCTAGCCTGAGTTCCATCTCTGCCTTGGCTTTCCTAATAGCCCTCCTACACTCCCGGGCTGAGGAGGAGTACTCCTCCTTGGTGATAGTTCCTCCCTTCCACTGGTTGTACACCTCCCTCTTAGTCCTCAGGCATTGCTGAATGCCCTTGATGAGCCAAGGGGGTTTCTGAGCACTCTTACCCCCCTTGCTTCTCTCAGGGACTGTTATCCTCTGGGCCTGGAGGATCACCCCCTTAGGGTATGACCATCCCTCGTGGGCTCCCATCTCCTCTACCTTCTGGGCCCTCAGTGCCTCCCCCACTAGTCTCCTAAGCTCATTGAAGTTGGCCCTTCTGAAGTCAAGGTCTTTAGCTTTGGTGTGAGCCCTAGACGCCCTGCGTTGGATAGTGAAATCCAGCAGGTGATGTTCGCTATTGCCCAGGTGGTCAAGGACCTGCAGTCCCCTCACCAAGTCATCCCCCGTGGCCAGAACCAGGTCCAGCAAGGTGTTACCCCTAGTGGGGCTGTGCACTTCCTGGATAAGGTGAAGGTCCTGTAATACAGCCAGGAACCTATGCGAGCAGTCAGACCTGGCTGTCTGCTCCTCCCAGCAAATGTCTGGGTAGTTTAGGTCACCCATGACAATAATATCCCTTGACCTAACTGCCTCCATAAGCTGACTGGAGAAGTCCTGGTCTAGCTCTTCCCCCTGGTTGGGTGGTCTGTAGTAGACACCCACCGTAAGGTCCCTTTCGCCATGCCCCCCTTGTAGTTTGACCCATAGTGTGTCTGCCTGACCCTCCTCTAACCCGAAGCTAGTCCTTGATGATGTGAGGTGCTCTTTGACATAGAGCACAACCCCCCGCCCCCACCTTTCCTCTCTGTCCTGTCTCTTCTATATAGGGTATACCCCCGAATGCCCACTGGCCAGTCGTAGGTAGGGTCCCACCAGGTTTCTGTGAGCCCTACTAAGCCTGGGTTCTTACTTGCAATCAGGAGGCATAGATCCTCCTGCTTACACCCCATACGATGAGCATTAGTGTAGAGGTACCTGAGGCCTCCTGAGGGTGCTCGTGCCTTCCTCCCACTCCCAGGACAGTTATGGCCCCCTGCTCATCGGACGTTGATACTTACCTGTGCTTCCCTTCCTCTTGTCACCCTACATGCTGGTGAAGCATCCTCTCCACTCGAAGTGGCCCCTTCCCCTGGCGAAGCTAGTTTAGAACCCGCCGTGCGAGATCAGCCAACCTAGAGGAAAAGATACGTCTGCCATTAGAGGAGAGGTGAAGCCCATCCCACCCCAGCATGCCCTCCTTACAAAAACATGGGTCGTTGTCAAAAAACCCAAAGCCTGCCTCGTGGCACCAGATACGAAGCCGCTGGTTAACCACGTCAATGCAGGCCTCATGACGCCTACCCCATCCACTTACCAGGAGAATGGAGGAAAATACCACCTGAGCTCCCGTCCTCTTCAGTTGGTGTCCCAAGGCCTTATAGTCCTCCATGATGTTATCCAGCTTGCCCTTGGATGCATCATTTGTACCCACATGAACCACAACCAGTGGGTAGTAGTCAGAGGGCTTGATGATTTTAGGGATAGTCTCTGTGACATTGCAAATCCTCGCTCCAGGCATGCAGCAGACCTGCCGTGACCAGGGCTCCGGGCGACAGATTGGACCACTGGTTCCCCTCAGGATGGAGTCCCCAATCACGAGAACTTTGCATCTCTTTCTTCTCAGGGTATGCCTCTTCTGAGCCGGTCGAGCGGTTTCAATTCCTCTGGGGACCAGTTCTTCTGCCTCCTCCTCCAGCGGGGCTAGGGCTGCATACCTGTTCCCGAGGGGTGTCTGGGGAACAGGCGCAGCAGTTGTTCAGACTGCCCTGGCCTTGACAGGAACCTGCTGCCACTGATCAGTTGGGCACTGTGCACGCAGGGTCTCTCTGGTGGATTCCTGTCCCTGCAGAGAATGGAAATACAGGTCAATTTCATCCTCCGCTGCCTGGATCCCCCGCAGCATGCTCACCTTGGCCTGGAGCTCTGCCACCTGCCTCTCCAGAGCCTGAAGATGCTCACAAGAGGGGCAGGTGGGGGAGTCACCAGACCTCAGTCCCACCCCCAGGGATCCCACCCAGCCACCCCCACATCTCAGGGGGCAGGTGGTCACCAGGCCCCCCAAGGGCTCCGTCTGGGTGGTAGCCTCAGAGGAGCCCCGGAAGGGTGGCGCCATGGAGGCAGGACTCCTGGCAGCACTGCGAGTCCTCACCATGGCTTGCAGGCAGTCCTTGCCTCCCTCCTTTTTGGTGGAGTCTCCTACCTCCTGAGCAAAGAGGGATCCGGGGGCTTCCCCTCTGGATCCTCTGCAGCTGTGCTGGCTCCTGCCCCACTTACCTTTGGGGAATCAGCTGCTGCTGCCCCTGCTGTTGCTTCTCAGCCTCTGCCGCCTCAGGAACGTTGCAGGGGGCACACGTGTGCTGAGAGCTTGCACGTGTGCCCAGTCAGCCTCCTCTCCCTCCTACTGCACCCAACTGCTTCGGCCTCAATCCGGCCAAAGCAGCTCTGAACGCCTCGGAGATCCGGCCATAGGTTATAATGGGGGAATCAATGAAATATATGTATCTTTGTTGTTTTTTGTCTGATTTAAATGAACCTTGCAGGGATGGTAGCCTCTGCTGAGAGCATGAAACTTGCCAAGTTTCAAGAAGATCAGTGCAAGGGGTTGAGGGGAAACTGTACCCCAAATTCTTGAAAGCCAAACTCCTGTCATATCTATGTGTTACACCACAGGGGGGTCAAAACTGCAGGTGTGGTAGCTCTTACTGAGGCCACAAAGCCTGCCAAGTTTCAAGAACATCGGTGCAGGGGTTTGGGGGGAACTGCCCCTCAAGCTGCGGACAAGCAAAACTCATGACATAGATTAATAGAAGTAGGGTCGGAAGGGACCTTGTAGATCATCAAGTCTGACCCCCAGTCCTGGGCAGGAGAGAAAACTGGGCTCAAATGACCCCAGCCAGGTAGATATCAAGCCTCCTCTTGAAGACCCCCAGGGAAGGAGCCATCACCACTTCCCTTGGAAGTAGGTTCCAGATCCTAGCCACCCTGACTGTGAAGTAGTGCCTTCAGATGTCTAGTCTAAACCTACTCTCTAACAATTTGTGGCCATTATTCCTTGTTACCCTGGGGGGCGGTAGGGAAAACAGGGTCTCTCCCAAACTCTGTTGGTCCCCCCTAGTAAGTTTATAGATGGCCACCAGGTTCCCCCTCAGCCTTCTCTTGCGAAGGCTGAAAAGGTTAAGGTCCCGTAGCCTCTCTTTGTAGGGTCTGCCCTGCTGTCCCTGGATCATGTGGGTGGCCCTCCTCTGGACCCTCTCAATGCTGTCCACATCCCTTTTGAAGTGCAGCACCCAGAACTGAACACAGTACTCCAGCTGCAGCCTGACCAGTGTCACATAGAGGGGGAGGATTACCTCCTAGGCCCTGTTTGAGATGCATCTGTGGATGCACGACAAGGTACAGTTAGCCCTACTGACCGTGATCTTGCATTGTCGGCCCATGTTCATCCTGGAGTCAGTAATGACTCCAAGATCTCTTTCTGCCACCATGCTCTCAAGAAGGGAGTCTCCCAGCTTATAAGTGTGCTGCTGGTTCCCACTGCCCAAGTGCAGCACTCTGCACTTGTTATTATTGAAACCCATCCTATTTTCATTAGCCCACCCCTGTAACCTGTCCAGGTCCTGCTGTAATCTGTCCTTCCCATGACGCCTGCCAGCTGTTGAGGAGATCAGTACACGGGGATTCTTGGGCCCTGCACTGCTAGCTGCTGACGGACAAAACTCATGCCATGGGTGCTTGTTGAACTGATTGTGTCTGTCTTGAGGCAGTTGATTGTCTGTATTGATTCTTGCCTCTCAGTTTGGTTTTGTAGGTGCTAACTGATGGCAATTAACTGGCTACATTAGCTAGGTCCTGTGTATTGATCTGGTCCCCGAGTGAGTTGTGATTGATTGGTAACTGGTAACACAGTAGCTTAGCAGCCAGGCCTGCAGTAGTGTCTCCCACGCCCCAAGGCAGAGACAGTCAGTCCCACAAGCACCCATGGCATGAGTCTTGCCTGTCAGCAGCTAGAGGTGGAGGGCCTCAGAACCCCTCTGCACTGATCTCCTCGACAGCTGGTACACATTGTGGCCACAGCAGGGGCCACCATCCCTGCAGGTGTCACCTCACTGTGCCTTAACACACGCAGTATCACCCATGGCACGAGTTTTGCTTGTCCACAGCTTGAGGGGCAGTTCCCCCCAAACCCCTGCACTGATCTTCTTGAAACTTGGCAGACTTTGTGACCTCAGTAAGAGCTACCATCCCTGAAGTTTTCACCCCCCTATGTTGTAACGCCTAGATGTGACATGAGTTTTGCTTTCAAGAATTTGTGGTATAGTTCCTCCCAAACCCCTGCACCGATCTTCTTGAAATTTCGCAGGATTCATGCTCTCAGCAGAGTACCACCCTGAAAATTTCATCCAAATTGGACAAAAAACAACAAAGTTATAGATATTTTATTGTTTCCCCATTATACTCTATGGGCTGGATCTCTGAGGCAGCTCTGAGGTGGCTCTGAAGTGCTTCGGAAGCTCTGAACCACTTCAGGAAGCCTGATGAGGCCAGCGCTTTGACCCAGACATGCTGCTTCAGACCCCGAAGCGTCCGAAGCTTCTCCAGATCCAAAGCTCCGTCCAAAGCCTCGCACAGCCCTACTCTACAGTTGTGCCCTGAAAGAAGTGTACAGCTGTAGAGTGCTTTAAAATTCCCCAGTCATGCAACATTAACTCTCATATAATGAGGGTTCAGATGAAGGCACTCTGAAGTGGAGATACAAAAAACTAGAACTCTTGGTTCCAAAATGATACCTTTTATTAGACTAACTGGAAAATGGCAAGAAAATTGTCCTTTTCTGCAAGCTTTTGGGATCAAAATCCCTTTGTCAGGCTCTGGGAAAAGTGTAGATGGTACAAGAGGGTAAAAAGTCCCCATAGGTATGAAATAAACTTCATTTAACTTCTGAAGTGGAGTGCATTCATTAATTTCTATCTGCTCAGGCTGCTGAGCTGATGCAACGGAGTCCTTCTCCCCTCCCTGTGGTGTCTGTATGATGGGAGAGGGAGAGAAGAGGGGTGGAAGGTCAGGCTGGGGTTTTCACAGCCTGCACTGGAGTGGGGGGGGGCAGGTGGATTGGAACCCCGACCTTAGGCGGACTCCAATCCACCTGCCGCACTCCAACGCAGGCTGGGAAAGCCTGTTTTGGACCTCATTAAGACAGATAAAAATTAAATCAACCACAGGACTGGAATTTGGTAGCTGTCTAAGGACCAGTTATTGTACTATGATTACATTCAGTATGATGAAACAGAGGCATTAGCAATTAGTAACATAATTTTCTGTTTCAAAGGGGCTAGTTTTCCTAAACCTGAGGAGTAGAATGTGAAATATATTCTGAGAAAAATTTTGACAGAAAAATATGAATAAGTGAGAATTATTACAGAAGAGATTATTAGATGGCCAAAAGGCCTATGATTCCCTATTCAAGAAAGAGGTTTTCACACCCACGCACATGGGGAAAAAAGCTGCAAGCAGATAGCTAATCAAAATTATATAGACAAGGAAGGAGAAAACAAGGGCATGATAATTCAGGAGCCCATCACAGACCTTTGATTGATATGAATTGATTCAGATCAGCAAGGCTTGATGAACTTCATCTTGGGGTACAGAAGAAAGTGGCAGATGATCTCAGAGCCAGGTACCAGAGGACTAGGAAAGAGCTAACATGGTGCCCTTTAAAAAGGCAAAAAGGAGAACTAAGGGAGCTAGAGACTCTGTTTGCCTGGCTTCAGTATCTGGGAACTTACTGAAGCAAATTCTAAAGAAGTCAATTTGTAAGCATTGGGAGGAGGAAAGGTTGATCAAAACCAATCAGCATGAATTTGCTAAGAACAGATCACATCAAACAAATTTAATCTCCTTGTTTGATAAAATAAGCAGTTGGGTGGAGAAAGAAATGCAGTGGACATAGTGTATTTGGACTTCAGTAAGTCTTTTGACAAAGTCCCACATGACGGTCTCATAAGCAGATTAGAGAAATATATACAAAATGAATAGACAAGTGACTTAAAAGGTGCAAGCAATGGGCAATTATAATCAATGTGGAAACAGCAGGTGGTTTCAAGTGAAGTTTCACAGGGGAATGTCTGGGTCTGGTGCTGTTCAATAGGTTTATTAATGATTTGGATGCTGGAATAGAGAGACTTCTGAGCAAATCTGGAGACAACATGAAACTGGGAGGGATTTCAGACATGTTGGAGAACAGGAGTAGAATTTGGAAAGATCTTGATAGATCAGAAAGCTGGGATAAAGACAAGGGTGAAGTTCAGTGCCAACAAATACAAGGTATGTATCAGGAAGCATAGTCAAAAGCACAAATACAGAAAAAGGTGATAACTGACTGGGTGGCAGCACTGTGAAGAAGGATCTATCCTATTTCAAGAAGTTCATCCTATTTCTGAGTGTCACAGGCGGAGAAAGACCGGGGAGACTCCCGAGTTCATGGAGGGGGCCCCCGAGTCAGAGACAGAGGGCGGAATGGAGGGAAAAGAAAAGAAAAAAATAACTTACTCACTGCAGGATGCGAGGAATAGCAGGGACGGCTGGAGAAGCTCACGCACAGCCTGGACAACGCCTTAAGTCACCTGCAGTTGGTAGGTGATGTCAGTCCTAATCGCCGGCTGGCGGAGATAAAAGAGCCGGCAGTGGAGAGGAGCAGGGCGTGCATGTGGCTGTCGGGAGGGAGCCTGGCCGGTGGAGTCAGTTGCAGGCGCGGAACGCCGGAGCTGACTGCCGGTGCTCCCTACAGAGAAGTAAAGAAGCCCGGGGACGAGCCAATGCCCGAGGACAGCGTGACAGAGGTGGGTGAGCCGGGAGAGAGACCGGTAAGAGCCTCAGCAGTGTGGAGGGGTCAGCGGACCAAGGAAGACCCAGAGAGAGGGCTGCGGTCTGAGGAGGACCCAGGGAGAGGGCTACGGGCCAAGGAAGACCCGGAGAGAGGGCTACGGGCCAAGGAGGACCCAGAGAGAGGGCTACAGGCCAGGGAAGGACCAGAGAGAGGGTTGCCCTGGGAGATACCAGCCAGGGAGTGGCAGGAATCAGATATAGAAAGAGAGGGCTACTGAACTGAGTCACGAGCATGTGACCCGGTTGTTAAGCACGGGAGCAGAGAGGCTACTGGCTCCACTAGGAAGCCTAATAGGGGCAGGGTGATGCCTCTCGTTAGACCCACAGAGTTTTAGTTGAGTTTTGAAAGGTTCCTTTTTGTGTTTCCCTGGGTTAGAAGGGGCTAAGGGAGCGACAGCAGGGAGTGGGAGCGAGGAGTGAGCTTGTTCATTCTGTATCTGGGGGAATTATTCGAGCACCCACAGAAACAGCCAAGATCTGCCGGGCTGGGTAAGGGCGAGGTGCAGGGGAGGAGGAGCCTCGCAGAAGATATCTACGACGTAGGTACCTGACGAGGGTAAACTGCGCTACACGAAGTCCCACCCACTGAAAGATCCAAGTCGTGGCAGGAGAGAAAGGGCGGACTGCAGTGCGTGGAAAGACCTCCCAGAAGGCCACCTGCGACGGCAAGCCGAGCACCAGTGAGCACTCAGAGCAAGGAAGCCCGAGGCAAGATGTATGAGGCCCGGCAGCTACAAAGTGGTGCATTGGCCGGGAACCTGCAAGACGGGCCAGGTCCAGAAGAACAATTGACGATGCAGCCACCGATCGCTAACACTCCCGATGCCTTAAGCCAGAATTTACAGTTGCTTACACAGATCGTAGACACACAACAGCAGTTGTTACAACGACAACAGAATGGATGAGACCGGGCGTCTCAGCCTTTAAGATGCCGCGAATGACCAGTGAAGATGACCCTGAGGCCTATATTGAGGCCTTTGAACGCCACGCCATCCTCACGGGCTTGGATAAAGTTTTTTGGGCAGGCCAGTTAGGGGCTCTCGTAGTTGGAAAGGCCCAAGCGGCATATCGACCTATGCCGAGAGATGAGGCGCGGGATTACGATGCAGTTAAGACAGCCGTGCTATACCAGCTTGAAATTAATCCTGAGCATTACCGGTGCAAGTTTCGTGCCAAGAAGGGGGCGGAAGAAAGACGCCCACGTCTCTTGTTACAATTGTTGCCTGACCTATTTGGAAAATGGATTAATCTGGCTACGTACGACAGAGAGGTCGTGGTGGACCAGATAATCCTGGAACAATTCCTCGATAATCTAGAGGGGCATACACAGCAGTGGGTATGACAGCACTCACCTTCATCCTGCAAGGAAGCTCTAAAATTAGCGGAGGCCTTCGCGGCCTTAGAGGGATTCTTCCCAAAGGAAAGGCACATTCCAAACCCCTTGGCGGGGGTGATAAAAGAGGTGGAGAGGAAGAAGGGACCCATCCGAGGCCCAGTATGAGATATCATCTGCTTCCATTGTGGGAAGATGGGTCATTTTGCCAGGGAGTGCCCGAACCGTACCCAAGAGAGGTGGCGACCGGAGCAGTGGAACCGTGGAGGAAATGAGAGCCGCAGGGATGCCCAGGCTGGGGAACCAATGCATTGCAGCTTTGGGTATGGTAGCGAAGATGCCGTATGGGAGTGACCTACAGTGCGGGCACAAGTCAGCGGCTGCAAGGTGTGGGCGGTGTTAGACTCGGGGTGTGCACAGTCTTTAGTGAGGGCTGAGTTGGTTACACCTTGCCCTGGGGGTCGGGCTACCCCGGTGAGGATCTCATGCTTGCATGGAGAAACGCAACAGTTCCCACGTCAGTGGGTTTCCTTACAAGTAATGGAGCATCAAGGGGAATTGTTGGTCGGATTGGCGCCCCAATTGGCCTGTGAAATGTTGTTCGGGCGTGATTGGCCCCTGCTGTATGACACCTTAGAAAGAATTAGAGATAGAGAGGCAGCTAAGAGAAAGCTAAATAATGAGGATGTTTGGGTAGGGGAGTCAGAGGAAAGGGCGGAAAGTGATGATGAGCCCGGGATGGTGGATCTTCAGGCAATGGCCAGTAGCTGGTGGTTTAAGAAAGCCCAAGCGGAAGATGAGGAACTACGAGAGTTATGGTCTGGCCCCCCGGATGATGCTTCGACATCGGACGCCGGAATGACACTAAGACGACCGCGGTTTGAGGTGAGAAACAACCTCCTTTATCGCATACAACCAGGTCGGGAGGGAGAGACAGAGCAGACCCAACTAGTAGTCCCGACATGTTTCCGGGGCATCATTTGGCAACTGATGCATGCCACCCCGGCTGGGGGGCACATGGGAAGGGATAAAACCAGGGCCAGGATCTCCCGGTGGTTTTTCTGGCCTGGCTTGGGAGAGGATGTAGCAAAATGGTGCGCTGCGTGTCCCGAGTGCCAAAAAAACAGGGAGGATCGGCCACCACGAGCTTTGCTAAAACCCTTGCCGGTAATAGGATCCTCATTTGCGCGAATAGCCATGGACGTGGTAGGTCCTTTGCCGCGTAGTAGCACTGGTAACCAGTATTTGCTGGTAATAATCGATTACGCCACGCGTTACCCCAAGGCAATACCTCTACGGACGGTGACAGCACCAAAAATAGCGGAGGAACTAATAAAATGGATTGCCCGAATGGGCATTCCAGAAAAGATTCTAACAGATCAAGGATGCAACTTTATGTCTGGTGTATTAAAGACAGTATGTCAGATGTTGAAAATCCGACAATTACGCACCTCCATTTATCAACCTCAAATGAACGGGCTAGTGGAGAGATTAAATGGGACCCTAAAGAGAATATTGCTCCAGTGTCTTTAAGGGGATCCCCGAAAATGGGATTTACTAGTCCCACCGATATTATTTGTGCTACGAGATACCCCTTCTGATTCCCTGAAGTACTCGCCGTTTGAATTGGTGTTGGGGCACCGCCCTAGAAGTCTGTTGCAAGTGTTAAGAGAAGGGTGGGAGTTACCAGTCACTCAGGAACAGAATGTATCCGAATATCAACAGGCGTTCCAGCATCGACTTCGGATAGTGCGGGAAGTGGCCACTGAAAATCTGCGGCAGGCCCAACAGCAACAGAAGGAGAGGTACAATAGGCAAGCCCGGTCACGAGAGTTTCAACTGGGACAGAAAGTACTTGTGTTGCTGCCCACCTCCGCCAGTAAAGTGTTGACCCAATGGCAAGGCCCTTTTCAAATTGTAAGGAGGGTAGGGCCTGTTGACTACAAGGTGTTTAGGCCAGGACATCATAAGCCTAAACAAATTTATCACATTAACCTGTTATGAGATGGAAACAACCCGAAGGTTGGGCAACTTTTACGGAGGAGGAAGATTTCGGGCCACAAGGGAGGGAGGTTAAACCAGAATCACGAGGCCCGCCGATAAGAGTAGGAGAGTCCTTGACCCCCAAACAGAAGGAAGAGGTCCAGCAAGTCTTAAACGAATTCAAAGGGACATTTCGGGAAGAGCCAGGGTGGGTGCAAGGCACTTACCACTATATACAAACACCTCCTGGGGCTATAGTAAGAGATCGATGGAGACCCATGCCCCACCATCTGACAAGTGCTATAGAAAAGGAAATAGACAAGATGCTAGAATTAGGGGTCATAAGGCCCTCACGAAGTCCTTGGCGAAGCGCCATCGTGCTGGTACCCAAGCCTGACGGCACTTTAAGGCTATGCGTAGATTACTGGTGGTTGAATGAAATTGCTATATTCGATGCCTTCCCAATGTCGCGCGTTACGGAATTGGTGGAGAGGATTGGGTCCGCTAAGTTTATATCCACCCTAGACTTAGCAAAAGGCTATTGGCAAATACCCATGGCCCAGCAGGATAGGCCCAAGACAGCCTTTGGTACATCTTGGGGCTTATACGAATTTATAAAGATGCCATTTGGATTACATGGGGCAGCGGCCATGTTCCAACGATTAATAGAAAAAGTTCTAGCTCCGCATACAGATTATGCGGCTGCTTATATTGATGATATTGTGATTTTTACCCAGACATGGGCACAGCATGTCAGAGCACTAAGAGCAGTGTTAAGGGAGCTGGAGATGACAGGATTAACAGCCAACCCCAAAAAGTGTGCTTTAGCCCAGCAACAAACCAAATATTTAGGTTTCCTGGTGGGACAAGAGACCATACGGCCATTAGCGGATAAAGTGGAGGCTATCAAGAAATTTCAACTGCCACAAACACCGAAACAGCTTTGCTTCTTTTTAGGATTGGTAAATTATTATCGGCGGTTCGTTCCTCAATTTTCAGACCTAGCGGCACCCCTGTCAGATGCTTTGAGGGGACCCCAGAGCAAAAGAATAAGTTGGACTCAAGACATGGCAAGAAGCTTCACGAGACTGAAAGACGCCTTATGTAAGGATGTAGTGATACACGCTCCTAATTTTGAGAAACCGTTTATTTTGTAGACAGACGCATCAGACACGGCCATAGGAGCGGTTCTCGCAGAGAATGATGGTGGGGTTCGACGACCTGTGGCATATGCCAGTCGGAAGTTGCTACCAGCTGAAACAAGGTACGCCACAATCAAACGCGAGTGTCTAGCCATAAAATGGGCTGTGGAACATTTCAAATATTACTTGCTGGGGCGGGAATTTATCTTGATCACGGATCATGCCCCGCTAAAATGGCTTAACACAGCAAGGATGGACAACGCCCAAATTATGTGCTGGGCTTTGGCGCTACAACCATACAAGTTCTGCATAATGCACCAGGCCGGAGTAAACAACATAATGGCAGACTTTCTTTCTAGATACGCCGTGGCCTCTTGTGAAACCATAGTGGACCCAGAGCATAAGACCAGGCCGGCGGATACAGGTAGGGTCGCGACACCCTCAAACGGACCACCCCAAGGCAGCTTAAGGGGGGGGTTGTGTTACAGGTGGAGAAAGACCGGGGAGACTCCCGAGTTCATGGAGCGAGCCCCAGAGCCAGAGACAGAGGGCAGAACGGAGGGAAAAGAAAAAAAAAATAACTTACTCACCGCAGGATGCGAGGAAGAGCAGGGGCGCCCAGAGAAGCTTGCGCATGGCCTGGACGACGCCTTAGATCACCTGTGGTTGGCGGGTGACGTCACTCCTAATTGCTGGCCGGCGGCGATAAAAGAGCCGGCAGTGAAGAGGAGCGGGGTGCGCACGTGGCTGCCGGGAGGGATCCTGGCCGGCGGAGTCAGTTGCAGGTGCGGAACGCCGGAGCTGACTGCCGGTGCTCCCTACAGAGAAGTAAAGAAGCCTGGGGACGAGCCAACGCCCGAGGACAGCGCGACAGAGGTGGGTGAGCCGGGAGAGAGACCGGTAAGAGCCTCGGCGGCGCGGAGGGGTCAGTGGACCAAGAAAGAACCGGAGAGAGGGCTGCGGTCTGAGGAGGACCCAGGGAGAGGGCTACGGGCCAAGGAAGACCCGGAGAGAGGGCTGTGGTCCGAGGAGGACCCAGAGAGAGGGCTACGGGCCAAGGAAGACCCGGAGAGAGGGCTACGGGCCAAGGAGGACCCAGAGAGAGGGCTACAGGCCAGGGAAGGACCAGAGATAGGGTTGCCCTGGGAGATACCGGCCAAGGAGTGGCTGAAATCAGATATAGAAAGAAAGGGCTATTGAACCGAGCCATGAGCGTGCAACCCGGTTGTTAAGCAGGGGAGCAGAGAGGCTACTGGCTCCACTGGGAAGTGTAATAGGGGCAGGGTGATGCTTCTCGTTAGGCCTACAGAGTTTTAGTTGAGTTTTGAAAGGATCCTTTTTGTGTTTCCCCAGGTTAGAAGGGGCTAAGGGCGCGACAGCAGGGAGTGGGAGTGAGGAGTGAGCTTGTTCATTGTGTATCTGGGGGAATTATTCGAGCACCCACAGAAACAGCCAAGATCTGCCGGGCTGGGTAAGGGCGAGGTGCAGGGGAGGAGGAGCCTCGCAGAAGACATCTATGACGTAGGTACCCGACGAGGGTAAACTGCGCTACACGAAGTCCCACCCACTGAAAGATCCAAGTTGTGGCAGGTGAGGAAGGGCGGACTGCAGTGTGTGGAAAGATCTCCCAGAAGGCCACCTGCGACGGCGAGCCGAGCACCGGTGAGCACTTGGGGCAAGGAAGCCCGAGGCAAGAAGTGTGAGGCCGGGCGGCTACACTGAGTTTCCTGTACTACAGACTTTCTCAGTATTCCCTTCAAAGTCTGATTAAACCTCTCCCCCAGTCCATCTTTTGGAGGTAGTAGATGAAGGTTCTGAACAAGTGGACTCTAAAAAAGGGCCCACACTTCCTGTAAGAATTGGAACATAAGCACAGTACCTCAATCAGTTAATAATTCCTGAGGAAGACCTACACATGAAAAATATTTATATGAATTCTGTAACCAATAAACAGGCTGTAGTAGTAAAATGTTAAATGTTGTCCAAAGCCTGAATCCACTATACTCAGGACTTGGATATCCCATCTTAATTTGGAACCAAATAGCCCTTCTGCCTTGAGGTTTCTGTCTGGACTTAGAGATTTAAGTCTTCATGTAACTGTAGTCCATCTGTAGGCAATCCTTATGGCAACGTCCTGGTTTTCCACAAGTAAAGGAGACCAAGAATTCCTCTTTTTTCTCATGCTGGTAACACATCACAAAGGAGATCCTTTTCTATTAACAAACTGTTAGCCCTGTAATGTTGAGCTCATCCTTGCCTCAGGTTGGGACTAGGGCAGGATTCCTAAATCTAGTGCAGGATCTCCACCCAACAAACAAACCAACCAAAAAACCTACCACATCATAGAAATTCACAGTAAAACAATACCTTTTTTTTGAAGCCCCAAGAAATGGTTCAGAAAGTAGGGAAAAGCACCCCTGTTGGAACTGGAGTTGTTGAAAAAATTGTTGCTGCTGCTGCTGCTACTGCTGCTAGTGCAGCCCCTCTGGTCATTTTAGCAAGGCTTCAGTATCCATATTTCAGTGGCTAGTGACTGAGGCTGCCTTATTCTCCACCACCTGTAAATGGGTCATTTATCCTGGTTTCTTAGACCAGAGAGTTGGGTCTGCTGTCAGTTTTTCCAGACAGTTTTATTCTCCAGAAAACAAGTTTCATTTTCCAACAAAACAAAAAAATCCTCTCCTCCGCAGACGTTAGGAGAGGAGCCCCTTTTGCTCTGGCTTCTCACAGCAGCAAGCTGTTCCCTCACAGCTTGCTTTTCTCCCCTCTGCTCTCTCTTCTGGGAGTTTTTAAAGCTCCCAGTGGCACACTGTGGCTGCTTACAGACATGGAGAAAAAAAAAGGAGCTTTATTTTCAGCTTGGTGGGGGCCCTGCATTGAGTGCATCACATGCCTAGAAGAGGCACTGCATTAGTTTGACCTGTCTCACCCAATGTTTGTATAGGTCAGCACTTCAGCAGAACTTTTTGGTGCTTTTAGTTAATAGCTGATTGAATCAGCTATTAAATAAAAGTGCCAAAAAGGCCCCCTGAAGCGCCCGATCTATCCAGATGCTGCGGACCTGGGTCAAAATAATGCACTTCCTCTTCTGGTAAAGCACTGTTTTGTTTTGGGTTTTTTCCCATGTCTCTAACTAGCCTGTATGGAATTCCTCACAGCTGAACATTCTTAACAGGGCTGACTGCCTGTTCTTAAGGGGATAGACCACCCTGTTACAAGAAGGGTGCCTGCTTTTCAAGATCTGAAGGTCCGTAAGTGGAGTGGGATGTGTTGCCCATACTTTTCTTATATCAGAAATGGAAATGAGACTTTCCCTTAACAAGAACAAGTTTTATTGAACAAACTGAAAAAAGAGTGAACTTTCTGATCTCCCAAATCCCAGAGTTAAAAATATCAGAACAACGTACAAAAGCAACTGTAAAGTGTTTATATAGGAGAGTGGATGTATGGGGCAGGGGTGCCTCTCCCTGTGGACTCTGCTGCCTCCCACTCAGTGATTGACTGGGTTTGGTGGCCCTTTCCATGGGTTGGAGGCCCTCATGGGCTTGAATGAATTCATCTTATCCCTTCTGGAGCACTGGCTGTACTTTAAGGAGTCCAGGAAAGCAGGCTGTGTGGCAGAATGCCACCTGTCTCTCCCCAAAAACTCTTGCTATGTGACAATTTAGTTAACATGGTCATTGCAAAGAGCAGACATCCCATGGGGTCTTTAGGTAACCTTGAGTTGTAACCTGAGTTGGATATATTCCTGAGGGAGGAAGGAAACCTGCTCCCTCTGCTTATGTGACTGGCATCACATACCTGGGTAAGGGGCTTGGGCTCCCTATTGTTCTCAGCAATGCCAGTGTACCCGGCAACCAGTGATGCATTTCAGATTGTTTGGCTAGGAGCCAACAGGTGCTGGCCTCCATTGGGTCAGGTAAATGAGATCATAAGGTCTATATAAATTAAGGACTGCCCAGGAGAAGGGGCAGTAGCCATGATGAAAACTTAGAGAGAAGAACTGGACCATCTGAAACTTGCTCTCTCTCTTGAAACTTATGATCAATGAACTGCCTGCCTTCAGAGGGAATCTTTACCTGCCTCTGGATGATACTTCTGAGTATGCTACCTGAGAACTAACTAGATATATAGCTTTCAGTAACTCAGATACATGATCAAAGGCTACCCAGCCATGCAAGTTTGCTCCATAGGATTTCTTTGACATTGCTCTACTCTGTACCCTATTCCAAAGCTATCCCTTGTAACCAATAAAGTTCTCCTTTGTCCTTAGCACTCCTTATTAGGAGTGGGTCTAGATTATGCCTTGGGATTCCCTTGGTTCGGCTGACTAAGGAAGACCACTATTTGTGCTTTAGACTAAGGGAAGCACTCCAAAATCTTGAAGTGGGTTAAGTACCCTCAAGGACTACTAGGCCCGTGTTTCCCAGGGGGCACAGTGCCAGGATCAGGCCAGACCCTGGATGGTGGCAGCACTACCCCCAGGCTGGTGGGTGTTCTTCAGGAAAGGGGTCAGCTAGACATGAGGTGCCCCCAGGGAAGCACTTGGAGCCCAGAAGGTGGTTGGGGTGAGGTGGTTGGCTCAGTGGAGGACTACCTCGTACTGGCCCGCCACAGGCTGTATTTTAAGGAACAAGCTATACCAATGCAACAAAGGAATGGGAGTGCAACAGGAGACCAGTCTGGCTCAATAGCAATCTCTTCAATGAGTTGATACGCAAAAAGGAATCCTACAAAAAGTGAAAACTTGGTCATATCACTAGAGAAGAGTATAAGATTATTGCTCGGGCATGCAGGGAGAAAATTAAGGCGGCCAAGGCACAATTTGGGTGGTGACAGATATGCAGTTCCCCACTAACTCATGACCCTTCGCAGAAAGCATCAAGAATTACAGCAACCTCCCCAACCCAACAGATGTTTGCTGTTGGGTCTAGAGGGTGGAGGATAGAGCTCCACTTTGGAGCTGATCCAGGAAGAGCTGCCTGCCTGCAACCTCTCTTCTCTAGTCCTCTCCCCCCCTCTCCCCCAGCTCCAGTGCTATCTGCAAGACAGGAGTCGGAGAAGGGAGGGAGCTCTGGGCTGGGGTTTGTCCTGCCTGAGCTGGAGGCATGGTGTGTGGATTGGAACCCCCCCACCCCAAGGCAGGGGGCTCCAATCCACACACTCCCCACTTCCATCTCAGGCTTGACAAACCCCAGCCTGGAGCTCCCTTCTCCTCCTCCCTTCCAGCAGACAGCACTGGGAGTAGGGCTGGGCTGCATCAGCCCAGCTCTGATTGGTACAGGGACAGACAGGAACAGGGACCGACAGAAGTTAATGAAGATACTCCACTATGGAGCCTTCATCTGAACCCTCATTACATGAGAGTTAATTTGTTGCACAGTCAGGTACTTTTAAAGTGCTCTGCAGCCATGCACTTCTGTCAGGGCATGACTGTAGAGTACTTTCAAGGGGCTGATCATGCAACAAATGTCACATCTGTCAGTGCCCTTTGGCAACTGGCAAGGGGCATAAAAGGCAATAAAAAGGGTTCCTACATGTATGTCATGAATAAAAAGAAGACTAAAGAAACAGGGATCTTATAGAATGCAGAAGGTGATCTAGCTATAGATGATGCAGAGAAGACTGAAGTATTTAATGCCTTTTTTTACTTCAGTCTTCACAGATAGGGTCAGCTACCAGATGATGAGTGAGGTTGACAGCAAAGATAGGAAAGTAGTCAAAATAGCCTACAGTAGTGGTAGAACAGGTTAGGGATTACTTTAAAAAGCCAGAGGGGCTGGATGGGATGAACCCTAGGGTACTGAAGGAATTGGCTCAGGTTATATCAGAGCCATTGGTTATTTTCTCTGAGAACTTGTGGAGGTTGGATGAGGCCCTGGATGATTGGAAAAGGGCAAATATATATTATAAAGAAATCTTTAAAAAGGAGGATCTGAGGAATTACAGACCAGTCAGCCTGACATCAATATCTGGAAAGATCTTGGAGCAAATCCTCAAGGAATCTATTGTGAAGCACCTACAAGAGAACAAGGTGATCAAGAACAGCAAGCATGGATTCGCCAAATTAAGTCATGCCTGGCCGATCTGATTTCCTTCTGTGATAAAGTAACAGGCTGTATGGATGGAAAGACAGCAATGGATGTGATATGCCTTGACTTTAGCAAGGCTTTTGACACTCTTTCATGGTATTCCCATTAACAAGCTAAAGAAATACAAACTAGATGAAAGTACTGCAAGATGGATTCATAATTGATTGGATTATCATGCTCAATGAGTAGTCATCAATGGCTCAATGTCTAGCTGGGACCAGGTGTCAAGCAGGTTTCCCAGGAGCCTGTACTGGGGCCAGTATTGTTTCATTTGTTCATTAATGATTTGGATGATGAAATTGAGCACACAGTTTGCAAAGTTGTGGATGACAAGTTGGGTGGAGTTGCAGACACTCTGGAGGGTAGACCTAGGATCCAGAATGATTTGGATAGATTGGAGAATTGGTCCATAATGAATCAGATTAAATTCAAGAAGAGCAAGTATAAAGTCCTGCACTTGGGATGAAATAATTGTATGCACAAATACAGACTGGGGAATGACTGGGTAGGCTGCAGAGAAGGACTTAGGGATTATGATAGACCATAAGCTGAATAACATGCCAACATTATTGCGGCTGTGCAAAACAGCACCAGTCTGTTTTGACTTGTGTCTTGATATTTCAATGGAACAGTGTTTCATTTCAAATTTTGTTTTGATTTGAAACTGCTGTTCCGTTTCGTTTTGTTGAAACAGTTTCACTGTTCCGACGTTTCAATGTTTTGCCCTTGGCTATAATGGGGAAGTTCAAAACAGCCTACAGCTTTGTCATTTTGGGCCTGATTTGGATGCAACTTGCAGGAATGGTAGCTCCTTCTGAGGGCATGAAGTCTGCCATGTTTCAAGGAGATAGGTGCAGGGGTTTCAGGGAAACTGCACCTCAAGCAGTTGACAAGCAAAACTCATGACATGGGTGACACTGTGTGTGTGTGTTAAGGTGCAGCAAGGTGAAAACTGCAGGCATGCTAGCCCCTGCTGAGGCCATGAAGCCTGCCAGCTTTTGGAGATAGGTGCAGGGGGCTTCCGGGTTCTGGGGCCCTGCACCTCTGGCTGCTAACAGGCAAAACTCATGACATGGGCGCTTGTGTGACTGTGTCTGTCTTGGGGCACGGGAGGTGAAAACTGCAGGCCTGCTAGGCCCTGCTAGGCCCTGCTGCAGCCACAAAGCCTGCCAGTTGTCAAGGAGATAGGTGCAGGGGGAGTCTGGGTTCTGGGGCCTTATACCTCTAGCTGCTGACAGGAAAAACTCGTGACATGGGTGGGTGACACTGTGTGTGTGTGTTAAAGTGTGCCCTCACTCAACTGACACCAAGGCAGAAAGCAGGGCAGTTCAAACAATGCTGCCTTCTTTGCAGTTTTTCCATCCCTCTCCCAGAGCACTGGGATTGGAAGGGACCTCAGGGAAGGATCACAGTCACTGGCCAGCTACACAATCAATAATGAGAGCACTCCTTCCCTGCCCCCCCCCCTTCCCCCCTCTTCCCCCTCACTCTCCTTACTTTAGTTTCTGTTTCCCTGCAGGAAAGCCCAGCTTGAGCTTTGAAACTTGAAACGTTTAAAAAATTTCAAAACCTTTTGACTTGCCTTGTTTTGTGTTGAGGCTGTTTTGAAGCTCTCTGTTTCATTTTGATTTCACTCTTTGGAGCTCAACATGAGTAGAAACAGCATCGAAACAAAACTACGACATTTTGCACAGCCCTAAACATTATGTTCTTGTTGCAAAAAAAGGCCAAGATTATACTGGGTTGTATTAACAGGAGTGTCACTTTCAAATCAAGATAAGTGATTCTTCTACTTTGTTCAATACTGGTAAGCCTGTACGTCGAATACCATGTTCAGTTTTAGGCCCACAGATCAGGAAGGATGTGGACAGTTTGGAAAGAGTTCAGCAAACTCAACAAAAATGATTAGAGGCCTGGGAAGTATGACTTAAGAGGAAAGTCTGAAATAGCTAAGGTGATTTAGTCTGGAGAAGACAAGACTAAGGGGGGTGGGGGGATTTGATAACAGTCTTCAAATACCTGAAAGGCAATTACTGAGAGGATGGAGGTGGACTTTTCTCTGTGGTTATAGGGAACAGGACTAGGAACAAGGGCCTCAAGCTGCAGCAGAGGAAATTTAGGTTGGTAATTAAGAGGAAATTTCTGACTATGAGGGTGGTCAAGTATTGGAACCTAGGAAAGTTGTGGAATCTCCATTCTTGGACATTTTCAAGAGCAGGTTAGGCAGATACTTGGCTGAGATGGTTTAGTCAGGGATGATCCTGCCTTGAGCAGGGGGTTGGACTAGATGACCCTGTGAAGTCACTTCTGACCTTACTTTTCTGTGATCCTATGATCTCCACTTAAGGCTGACAGCAAAGACCTTGGATGGGGGAAGAGCTGGTGCCCTTGTTTCCAGATACCCAAATCCTCCACAAAAAACCAGGGTCTTGGCAGTTACATGTATCTGGAGTAAGGATTGGTAGTAGCGGTTTGGAAGGTGCAGGAGAGGCTGATTTGGGGAGGGGGGTGTTGGTGCCTTTTTTTGCAGGTGGGGATGTAGTAGGACCTGCCTGAAGGGTGGCTTAGATGCCCCTGATTGCAGGCTAATGTTGTGGTCTCTGGGCCCATCTTTCCCCCTAAACTCACCTAGGGTACTGAAGGAATTGAAGAAAACTTTAGATTCAGGGAGCTTGCTCTAGAATCTTGGAGGGAGTCTGGTGGTGTGATTCTTAGACCCATCTCAACTGCTAGTTTTTTCTCTTTACCCCTTCTGTCTCCCCCTACTGCACTGCCGCTAATTGTGACCTCCAGCCACCCTCCTTTCCCTCTCCCCCCCACCTCCCCTCTCCCCACCTTCACACACCCATTCCCCCATGCCTGTCAGATCTAACTCAGTCTCTTTTCCCCAGGCTTCCTGGCCTAAGTTCCTGTTACTTTCAGTGTCTGACCCTGCCTCTGCCTCCACTATTTCAGGCCTCTGCTCTGGTTGTAGTCTCTCTGCATAGGTTTCAGCCTCTCTTCTCTCTTGGAGCCCCTTGGTCCTTGCAGGGCACAAAATTGCAGTATGCTCCAAGGCACCCCACTGTGTGACCTCCAGACCACCCCTTATAGCTATTTCCAAGTCACTGGTTTCTATAAACAATCATTACCCTTCACTTCTTGTGGTCCTAAACTCATTAAGCTCTTCAGGAGCATTCCTTTTCCCAACACTTAAAGCCAGAGTGCCTTCTTTGCCTTGAAGAAAAGCTTATCTACTGGCCAGCCCCACCTCTGTCAATCAGCTGATCCCTGCTTCTCAGCTTTGCCTTTTGACTGTACCTAAGATAGATGGCAGTAATGGCCAGGACAGCAACAAATGGAGGTTGGATAGGAGAAGAGGGAAGTGTGGAACAAGGGTTTGAATGGGGAAATACGATAGATGAGGCAGGTGAGGAGGGAAGGAACTTCAAAGTAAAGAAGTGCAGAGAATAGGAAGAGATAAGGAAAGAGATGGAAAAAGGTGTGCTAGAGAACAAGACCTGAACCCACTGGCAAAGCATGCTCCACATACAGAGTCTTCTATTGCTACCAATTACACCACTAGCTCATGTGGTAGAGTCTGTGCTATGGATCTAAAAGTACAGATCTTGCTGATGAATCTAGCTGACTCCGTGACCTCATTGTTTTAAGTTCAGGGAATTAAATTAAAACACATTTAACAGAAAATTAAGATTACAAAGGCAATTTTTCAAAAGTTAGGAAATGCTAAAATTAAGGTTGTCTACACTACCTTAATTTGACTCCCCCCCTGCCCCCCTTATATACAAGTATTGTGGTGTAGTCTTTAATTATATGAGCATGCACTGTCTTCTCAGCAGCACCCCCCTGCCCCGCTTTGCTAAGTACACAAGGGGACAATGGAACAGCTCTTCATTTGCTGCAGATGAAGTTGTGTAATAGCTAAGGCAAGGGAGTACAGAAAAAGGAAGTATCATTAAAGAAACTGAAGATAAACTAAAGAGCATTTTGGGGGAACAGGTTTTATTCCTGTCTTTGCCACCTAGGTACTGTACTGCTGTTGGGCGAATCACTTGACTGGAAGCTTTCAATGGGCAACACAAGAGCAGTAGGGCTGTGCAAAATTTCACTGGTTGTTTCGTTTTGACACTGTTTCGACTTGTTTCAAGCTTGAAACAGTGAAATCGAAACATAATGGTGGTCTTCAAAACAGCCTCGAAACAAAATGAGGGCAGTCAAAACGTTTTGAAAGTTTCAAAATGTTTTGAGTTTCGAAGCTGGGCTTGCCTGCAGGGAAACAGAAAATAAGAAGAGGGGGGAAGGACTGCTCTGATATTGACTGTGTATCTGGCCAGTGACTGACCAGACCTTCCCTGAGGTCCCTTCCAATCCCAGTGCCCTGGGGGAGGGATGGAAAAACAGCATAAAAGGCAGTACTGTTTGAACTGCCCTGCTTTCTGTCTTGGGGTCAGTTACTGAGCTATCTTCCAAAATCTCAGGAGTGTTAGACACAAAGGCTACTACTACCATTGATTTCCTACTTGCTAGCCTACCAAGGGGGATTCTGCAATACCTTTTGCTTTCTTTCTAGACCCTTTTATTTTATTATTATATTCATTGATTGATTCTTTTCAATTTCATAATTATATTGCATATTATACTATAGAATTTATATAGGAAGACACACATATATTTATATATATATATTTTTATTTTTCATATTGCAAGCATATTATAGTATAGAATTTATACAGGAAAACACATATACATTTATATTTTTTTATAAAGACAAGACACTATGAAACATACCATGAAGTGTGCTGGAAAGGCAGCTGGCAAGCCTTCAGGGAGGGGTAGAAAAGCGGGTAGAGGGAGAGGTGTAAGTTCTCCCCCCGTCCAAACTGAGATACAGCTTCTTTGCTACAACAAGCAGGCATGAGGCTTCTACTTGTGCAGGCAGCAGGGAGAGGGGAGCAGTACCAGTGCCACTGCCTGTGCCTGAGTCTGCATCCTTTCTAAGAGCACCAGCTATACCCAACCCCCATGACAACAAGCACTTCCCATGCTGAGTCAGCCTCCCCCCCTCCCCCAAGACAACAAGCACTTCCCCAAGAGCCAGGGCTCCTTCCCCAGAAGGCACTTCAGAGGAGGTTGAGGTAGAGGTTGTGAAGGCAAGTGGCTTAGCTGAGTCTGCTCCTCCTGTTGCTGTGTCTCTGCTGCACTTTCCCTCTCCTCAGCAGGCATCCACACACGCACCCACACCCCAGAAACAAGTGGCTAGTGTGGCCTGGGATCATTTTGAGCTAGCAGATGACCCCGCATATGCTATCTGCCTTCAATGCCGAGACAAAACCAGCCAGAGCAAGGGAACAAAACACGTGTGCACCATGGAGATCCTGATGCATCTCCACAGGCACCACCCCTTTGCCCTTGCTCCTCCTCAGCCTGGCACCAGCAGAAGCATGCCCAAAGGGAAGTCCCCTTCTCTCTCCAAAGCCCCCGTCCTCCCAAAGCAGAGGCAGGCCACCCTGGAACAGTGGGGGAAAGGCAGACAAAAAAGGGGAACCATTGCAAGGGTGAGCGAGATCACCCAGAGCATTGGGGAGATGCTTGCTGTGGATGGCCAGCCTTTCTCCTTTGTTGAGCAGCCAGGGTTCAGGCAGCTCATACCAAGTGCCCACATATACCACCTTCAGCAGAATGGTGGTGCCCTCCCTGTATGAGGCATGCAGGGAGTGCTTGAGGGAGGATCTGTGCAAGGCAGGCCCACAGGTGGCTTTACACTTCACCTCGGACATCTGGAGCAGTCAGGGTGGAGATCACACCTACCTTTCCCTCACAGGGCACTGGTGCAACCAGTCAGGCTGTCGGTGGGGTCTCCTTCAAGCTGAGGTGATGGATAAGTCCCACATGGCAACAGAGATCATGGGGGCCATGAACTGCTTGGTGCAGGGGTGGCTCGTTGGGCAGGGTGAGCTCACCTGCGGGTTCATGGTCACTGACAATGGGGCCAATATGGTCAAGGTGGTCCATGATGCCAACTTTGTTGGCATCCACCATGTGGCACGCAAGTTCCACCTCATAGTCAGGAATGCCTTGGAGGGGGGACAGGGCTGCTGGTGACAGTGCCAGCACCACCAGCAATCTCATTTCCAAATGCAGAAACATGGCAGGCTGCTTCCACCAGAGCATCAAGGGGGGCAAGATGCTGCTGGACAAACAAGCAGAGCTGAACATCCCACAGCACAAAATCATACAGGATGTGGAGACTTGGTGGAACTCCACATACCTGATGCTCAAGAGGCTGGTGGAGCAACAGAAGGCCATCCATGAGATGGCCTTGTTCAGGGAGATTGGGATCAGCGGCCCCCTTAACAGAGCTGAGTGGGATACAATCTCCCAGATCTTGGTGGTGGTAAGCCCTCAAGCTCTTCCTTGAGGCCTCCAAGACCCTCAGCGCTGGTGACGCCTTCCTTAGCCAGGTGATCCCTGTAGTGAGGGAACTTCAGAGCCAAATGGAGAGCTTCCAGGGGATCAATATTCCTGGCTGGGGCAAGTCGCTGTCACCAGATGTGCAGGCACTGGTGAGGCGGCTAAAGGAGGGCATCAGGAAACAGCTTGATCCCTTGCAGTTCAGTACGGTCCACATGCTGGCCGCCACATATGACCCAAAGGTGAACAGCAGGGTATGCTATCCCAGCCACGAGCGGGAGGGTTCGGGATTGAGAGAGTGGTCGGGAGTAAAAAGCTAAGAAAGGTTTTATTGACTTAACAAACATACAAGTACACATAGTATAACAAGACAACAATGACAGACAATAACATTTCACGTCGGCAACTTATTGGCAGTCCTCTCTGATGCCTGATGTATGACAAGTTCCTCTTCTATAAAGCTCAGTGAAGTCAGGCAACCCCGATCTGTGCTGTCCGAGGGGTAGCGGGAAGAACCCTGGAATTCAGTCCTCGGGCTTCTCAAGATTCACGGGCCCAGCGAACCCAGGTCAGCAGCTAATGTTTAAATTAGTAGCTTCTCCTACAGTGCTGTGTCTTCCTTCTGCTGATTTCTGGATGTGCTACCCAATTTATAACTTCTGAGCTATGCTGTTGCCTTATAGCCACTCACTCTTACACTACAAACTTTCTTTATGATTGACCAATAGCAGTACAAGCCTTTGCATTTTTCTGAAAAGATTAATTTTAACTGCGTCACTACATACAAGGTCTCACTAATCTTTTACTTTAATTAAACTCTTAGAGGCAACATATAGTTCACAATGCATAAACAAACAACAAGAAACACCTGGTCTAATCCTCACAGAGTATTTAGCAAGCACCTTCACCACACAGAAACAATTTTCTGCTGACACACACCACTAGCTGCTAACTGATACAAGCAGCAGACAGCCTCCTCTAAATCGGCCCACACCTGAGGGGTGGGGCTAAGCTCTTCTTCTATATTACCATAACTGGCAGCAGTTGCCTGTAGTGCATTAGAAAACAAAGTACCATTTTCATCACCTCCTGCAAACTGATTTAACTGGAGCTTGGGGTGCAGGATGAGTTGGGCTGCCTCAGTATGGCTCACTGATATTGCAGAAGCTCCTTCACTATATATTCGAACTAGCTAGTCTATTACTGGCTCTGCCGGCTTGGACTTTTGCTGCTCCTGTATATCTTGAATCTCCGCATGGGTAAAGGAGCGCAGCTCTGCTCAGGGATTCTCCACTTGCAGCCCTGAGCGAGTCACCACTTCTGGGAACGCTTGGCTGAACTTCTCCCTCCGGACGGGGACATATGGGTGCAGTTCAGCACCAGGCCCGTCATCAATGTCCTCCCTCTCATCCATCCCCTCCCCGTGATCTTCCCAGAGCTCAACTTCTGGTTACTTACCATACAGGCACTGTCGCACCTTCTTGAAGTGGGGCTCCACGGCCTGCGCCAACTGCACCCTCTTCTGGAGGGAAGCAGCCACACGTGCAATCATAATCTTTCCTTCCCTCTGTTCTAATGTCTCCAAGTGACTCTGGGCAGCTCATGCAGCCTCACATGCCACACTCTTGGAATATCTCATATCCTCCAACTCCTTACTCAATCGGGTGACCTTTTCCTGGAGCTAGGCATTCTCTTTGGCCCCTAACTGCAGGCACGTGGCCAGCAGCCATGACAGGCTCCCCTTCGTGGGCTTACCCCGGTTGGCAGCAGCAAACCTAGCCCAATGATTAGGTATGGTTTCTGGGTCACTCAAGGCAGGCCTCAACCTATCCTTATCCCACCTAGGATTCTCCGTCCCTGTCACTTGCTTAAGCAAAGCCACCAATGGGGCCCACCCAACTCCCTCCATTCCGACCTTTCTCTCCGGACCAGAACCTCTCAATACTGTTTGTGATGCCAATTTATGTTCCAGCTGCCAGTGGGAGGGTTGGAGATTCAGAGAGTGGTTGGGAGTAAAAAGCTAAGAAAGGTTTTACTGACTTAACAAACACACAACTATGTGTGCTATAACAAGACAATGACAGACAATAACAATTAGTGTTGGCAACTTATTGACAGTCCTCTCTGATGACTGATGTATGACAAGTTCCTCTTCTATAAAGGCTTCTGTTGGGAGACACAGACAGCATCTGCTGGGAGACACAGACTGCAAAGTCCCACCGTTCACGCACGTTCCTATCCTGTGTACAGGACCTTCACCTGACGCAGGAGATACATGGTCCCACTAGGGGGAATGCCTTACTGGACCTGGTATTGGCAACGGGGGATGATATGGTAGGGGACCTACAGATTGGTAGTTACCTTGGGGACAGTGATCACCAAATAATAGAATTCACCATAAGACGTCGAGTGGGTAAGGTAACTAGTAGGGTGAAAGTGCTAGACTTTAGGAAAGCTGATTTCAATGAACTCAGGCTATTAGTCAAGGACGCACTGCAGAGTAGGAGTTTTGAAGAGATGGGAGCCCAGGAAGGGTGGCTGTGCCTTAAGGAAATGATCCTTTGAGAACAGAGGGAGACGATCCCGATGCGAGGAAAAAGAGGGGAAGGGGCCAGGAGACTTGCTTGGCTGACCAGAGAAATCCAGGGCAGCCTGTGGACGAAAAGGGGAGCGTATAAAAAGTGGAAACAGGGACAGATTACCAAAGAGAAGTATACCTCCTCTGCTCGCGCTTGTAGGGAGGCAGTTAGACGGGCCAAAGCTACCATGGAGCTGAAGATGGCATCCCAAGTAAAGGATAACAAAAAATTGTTTTTTAGATATATAGGGAGTAAAAGGAAGGCCCAGGGTGGAATAGGACCCCTACTAAATGGGCAGAAGCAATTGGTGATGGACAGGGGGGACAAGGCTGAACTCCTCAATGAGTTCTTTGCTTCAGTGTTCCTAAGTGAGGGGCAGGACAAGGCTCTCACTGGGATTGTAGAGAGGCAGCAGCAAGGCACCAGACTGCCATGCGTAGACTCTGAGATGGTGCAGAGTCACTTGGAGGAACTGGATGCCTTTAAGTCTGCAGGCCCGGATGAGCTCCATCCAAGGGTACTGAAAGCACTGGCTGACGGCATTGAACAGCCACTGGCAGGAATATTTGAACGCTCATGGCGCACGGGCCAGGTCCTGGAGGACTGGAAAAGGGCCAATGTGGTCCCCATTTTCAAAAAGGGGAGGAAGGAGGACCCGGGCAACTATAGGCCAGTCAGTCTCACCTCCATCCTTGGCAAAGTCTTTGAAAAAATTATCAAGGCTCACATTTGCGAGAGCCCGGCAGGAAAAATTATGCTGAGGGGGAAACCAGCACGGGTTCATAGCAGGTAGATCATGCCTGACTAATCTAGTCTCTTTTTATGACCAGGTTACAAAATGCCTGGATGCAGGAGTAGGGGTTGATGTCGTATACTTAGACTTCAGGAGGGCCTTCGATACGGTATCCCACCCCATACTGGTGAACAAGTTAAGAGGCTGCGACTTGGATGCCTACACAGTCTGGTGGGTGGCGAATTAGCTAGAGGGTCGCACCCAGAGAGTCATAGTGGATGGGTCGGTATCGACCTGGAAGGGTGTGGGCAGTGGGGTCATGCAGGGCGCGGTCCTTGGACTGATACTCTTCAATATCTTCATCAGCGACTTGGATGAGGGATTGAAGTGTACTCTGTCCATGTTTGCGGATGACACAAAACTGTGGGGAGAAGTGGACACACCAGGGGGCAGGGAACAACTACAAGCAGACCTGGACAGGTTGGACATATGGGCAGAAAACAACAGAATGCAATTCAACAAGGAGAAATGCAAAGTGTTGCACCTAGGGAGGAAAAATGTCCAGCATACCTACTGCCTAGGGAATGACCTGCTGGGTGGAACGGAAGCGGAAAGGGATTTTGGAGTCCTAGTGGACTCCAAGATGAACATGAGTCGGCAGTGTGACGAAGCCATCAGGAAAGCTAATGGCACTTTATCATGCATCAGCAGATGCATGACGAACAGATCCAAGGAGGTGATACTTCCCCTCTATCGGGCGCTGGTCAGACCGCAGTTGGAATACTGCATGCAGTTTTGGGCGCCACACTTCAAGAGGGATGTGGATAACCTGGAGAGGGTCCAGAGAAGGGCCACTCGTATGGTTAAGGGCTTGCAGGCCAAGCCCTATGAGGAGAGACTGGGGCACCTGGACCTCTTCAGCCTCTGCAAGAGAAGGTTCAGAGGCGACCTTGTGGCTGCCTATAAGTTCATCACGGGGGCACAGAAGGGAATTGGTGAGGTTTTATTCACCAAGGTGCCCCTGGGGGTTACAAGAAATAATGGCCACAAGCTAGCAGAGAGCAGATTTAGACTGGACACTAGGAAGAACTTCTTCACAGTTCGAGTGGCCAAAGTCTGGAGTGGACTCCCAAGGGAGGTGGTGCTCTCCCCTACCCTGGGGGTCTTCAAGAGGAGGTTAGATAAGCTTCTAGCTGGGGTCATCTGAGCCCAGCACTCTTTCCTGCCTATGCAGGGGGTCGGACTCGATGATCTATTGAGGTCCCTTCCGACCCTAGCATCTATGAATCTATGAATCTATGAAAAGCACAGTGAAGTTGGGCATCCCCGATCTCCGCTGGGTACCAGGAAGGACCCTGGTATTCAGCTCTCAGACTCCTCAAGATCCACAGGCCCACTGAATCCAGGTCAGCAGCTAATTTTTAAATTAGCTTCTCTCACAGTGCTACATCTTCCTTCTGCTGATTTCTGGATGTGCTAGCCAATTTATAATTTCTGAGCTATGCTGTTGACTCACAGCCACTCACAGTCACAGCAGCAGCAGCAGAGGAATCTGCAGCAGGGGCAGCAACAGCTGATCCCCCGAAGGTAAGTGGGGTGGTGGGACCTGGCACAGCTGAGCCGGATCTGGAGGGGAAGCCCCCCGTGTCTCTTATAGCTTAGCCGGTAGGGAGCTGCGCTCCCAAGCCACGCAGCGCGAACAGAGCGCGCAAACAGGGTGGGCTAGGGAGGGGACTGTCCCCCCAGGCCAGGGAGCACCCCCGGGGCTAACCCTTGGGGAGCAGGATCCGGCAGCACCGGATCCCCCCAGCGGGGGAGCGTAGGGGGCAGAACTGCCGGCAGGCACTTCCAGGTAGACCGGAGCGCCTGATTGGCTGTTGGGGCAGGGGCGGGAAATTCAAACCGCGGACTTTAAAAGCCATAGGGTGACGTAGTTCCCAGCACTCGGGAACCAGTATCGGGAAGGAGAGGATCCAGGCACACGTGTGTCCCGCACACACGTGTGCCCCCTTACCAACTCACTGACCGGAGGCAGAAGCAGCAGCAGCAGCAGAGGAATCAGCAGCAGGGGCAGCAACAGCTGATCCCCCGAAGGGAAGTGGGACGAAGGGACCTGGCACAGCTAAGCCGGATCCGGAGGGGAAGCCCCCTGGGTCCCTTATAGCTGAGCCGGTAGGGAGCCGCGCTCCTCAGCCATGCAGCGCGAACAGAGCGCACAAACATGCGTGCTCTGTAAGAGCGCGCCAGTGTTTGTGCAGGTGTTTGCGCCGGCGGGTGGGCAGGAAGGGCCAGGAGAGAGACTCCTGGCAGGGTAGAGCGTAGACACCACACAGATCAACAGACAGCAGCTTACAGAATGGAGTCGACGGGGAGTGCTGTTAGGGCCTCTGCCCAGGGGGTCAAGCCTACCAGGGGCTGGTCTGAGGCCTCCATCCAGACCGAGCCCATGGGGAAGCTGATGTCCCCCTACCTCCTGGCCTGCGAAGGATCCCCAGCAGGGTCGGGGGGGCAGAGATTGGGGGCCCCCACACCTGTCCCACAGGAGCCCGTCTTAGGGCTCTGGAGGCGCAGGTGAGGGAGCTCCGGAAGGAGGTTAGCAGGCTGAGGGGTATCAGGGAGGCAGAGGATGAAATTGACAGCTATTTCTTTTCCCTGAAGAACCAGGCACCTAAGAAAGAAGCATCCTGGGGAATGCCCTCCACAGCAGAGTGGCAGACGGTCACATCCAGGACCGGAGCTGCTCACAGTGAACTGGTGCCAGTTCCTCCAGTCCGACTGGAGAACAGGTACGCGGTCCTGGCGACCCTGCAGGAGATGGAAGGAGAGGAGGAAACCCTTGGGCAGGAAGCAACACCACATTCTCCACACTCCGAACAGGTCAAGAGATCCAAGCAGACCCAGAAGAGGAGGCGATGAGTGCTCGTCATAGGCGACTCCATCCTGAGAGGTACGGAAGGGCCCATCTGTCGCCAGGACCCCTCCACACGAGAGGTCTACTGCCTGCCCGGAGCAAAGATTCAGGATGTGACGGAAGTAATCCAGGCCAGGATTAAGCCCACCGATTACTACCCCATGGTCCTAGTCCATGTGGGTACTAATGATGCGGCCAGGAGAACCCCCGATCACCTGATGACGGACTACAGTGCTCTGGGCAGCGTGCTGAGGGAGTTCGGTGCACACGTGGTATTCTCTTCCATCCTACCAGTGAATGGACATGGAAGACGGTATGAGAACTGCATTAGAGAGACCAACTGACGGCTTCGTCAGTGGTGTCTCGAGGCAGGCTTCGGCTTCCTGGACAACGACCCGCACATCACAATGAGGGACATGCTCAGTTGGGATGGGCTTTACCTGTCCCCCAAAGGTAAGCGTGTGTTTTCTTCTAGGTTGGCGGATCTCCTCCGGCGGGCTTTAAACTAGGCTCGTCAGGGGGAGGGGAAGATGAGGGCAGGGGAAGCTGTGGACCACCAAACCATGTGGCACCCACAAGGACAGCCCAGCCTAAAGAAGGAGAACATTAGGAACCTGCAAGCCATGGGGCGGCCAGCAGTACAGCACAGGTAAGCAATAAGCAGGTAAGAAATAAGGGGCCCCTTGGGATTCAGAGCTGGGGGCCAGCAAAGGCACCAGTCACAGGGCTCAAGTGCCTATATACTAATCCTAGGAGCATGGGGAACAAGCAGGATGAACTAGCGCTCCTGCTTGCAGAAAACACCTATGACTTAGTAGGGCTAACAGAAACCTGGTGGGATTTGTCCCACGACTGGGCGGTACATATTGAGGGTTATAGGTTGTACAGAAACGACAGGGTGGGGAAGAAAGTGGGGGGGCTGCGCTCTATGTCAATGAGCAATATACATCGACCCTCATCAAGACGGAATCGAAGGATGAGGAAGCAGAAGGATTGTGGGTTAGGTTACATGGGGGGCAAGGAGAAAGGGATTTGGTGGTAGGGGTCTGCTACAGACCCCCACACCAAGGGGAAGAACTAGATTCGGGGATCCTGAGGCAGCTCTCAGAGACCATAAAAGCTAAGGAGGCGGTAGTCATGGGGGACCTAAACTACCCAGACATCTGCTGGAAGACGCAGACAGCAAAGTCCCACCATTCACGCAGGTTTCTAACCTGTGTACAGGACCTCCACCTGACGCAGGAGGTACACGTTCCCACTAGGGGGAATGCCTTACTGGATCTGGTATTGGCAATGGGGGATGACATGGTAGGGGATCTACAATTTGGTAGCCATCTGGGGGACAGTGATCACCTAATAATAGAATTCTTCATAAGACGTCGAGTGGGTAAGGTAAGTAGTAGGGTGAAAGTGCTAGACTTTAGGAAAGCTGATTTCAATGAACTCAGGCGATTAGTCAAGGACACACTGCAGAGTACGAGTTTTGATGTGATGGGAGCCCAAGAAGGGCTGTGCCTTAAGGAAATGATGCTTCGGGCACAAAGGGAGACAATACCGATGTGAGGAAAAAGAGGGAAAGGGGCCAGGAGGCTTCCTTGGCTGACCAGAGAAATCCAGGGCAGACTACGGGCCAAAAGGGGAGCGCATAAAAAGTGGAAACAGGGAGAGATCACCAAAGAGGAGTATACCTCCTCTGCTCATGCTTGTAGAGAGGCAGTTAGACGGGTGAAAGCTACCATGGAGCTGAGGATGGCATCCCAAGTAAGGGACAACAAGAAATTGTTTTTTAGATATATAGGGAGTAAAAGGAAGGCCCAGGGAGGAATAGGACCCCTACTAAATGGGCAGAAGCAATTGGTGACGGACAGGCGGGACAAGGCTGAACTCCTCAATGAGTTCTTAGCCTCAGTGTTCCTAAGAGAGGGGCAAGACAAGTCTCTCACTAGGATTGTAGAGAGGCAGCAGCAAGGCGCCAGACTACCATGCGTAGACCCTGAGATGGTGCAGAGTCACTTGGAAGAACTGGATGCCTTTAAGTCGGCAGGCCCGGATGAGCTCCATCCGAGGGTACTGAAAGCACTGGCCGACATCATTGCTCAGCCACTGGCAGGAATATTTGAATGTTCGTGGCGTATGGGCGAAGTCCCGGAGGACTGGAAAAGGGCCAATGTGGTCCCCATTTTCAAGAAGGGGAGGAAGGAGGACCCGGGCAACTATAGGCAAGTCAGTCTCACCTCCACCCTTGGCAAAGTCTTTGAAAAAATTATCAAGGCTCACATTTGCAAGAGCCCGGCAGGACAAATTATGCTGAGGGGAAACCAGCACGGGTTCGTAGCAGGTAGATCATGCCTGACTAATCTAGCCTCTTTTTATGACCAGGTTACGAAACGCCTGGACACAGGAGTAGGGGTGGATGTCGTATACTTAGACTTCAGGAAGGCCTTCGATACGATATCCCACCCCATACTGGTGAACAAGTTAAGAGGCTTTGACTTGGATGACTACACAGTCCGGTGGGTGGTGAATTGGCTAGAGGGTCGCACCCAGAGAGTCGTGGTGGATGGGTTGGTTTCAACCTGGAAGGGTGGGGGCAGTGGGGTCCCGCAGGGCTCAGTCCTTGGACCGATACTCTTTAATGTCTTTATCAGCGACTTGGATGAGGGAGTGAAGTGTACTCTGTCCAAGTTTGCAGATGACACAAAGCTATGGGGAGAAGTGGACACGCCGGACGGCAGGGAACAGCTGTAAGCAGACCTGGACAGGTTGGACAAGTGGGCAGAAAACAACAGGATGCAGTTCAACAAGGAGAAATGCAAAGTGCTTCACCTAGGGAGGAAAAATGTCCAGCGCACCTACTGCCTAGGAAATGACCTGCTGGGTGGCACGGAAGTGGAAAGGGATCTTGGAGTCCTAGTGGACTCCAAGATGAACATGAGCCGGCAGTGTGACGAAGCCATCAGAAAAGCTAATGGCACTTTATCGTGCATCAGCAGATGCATGACGAATAGATCCAAAGAGGTGATACTTCCCCTCTATCAGGCGCTGGTGAGACCGCAGTTGGAGTACTGCTTGCAATTCCGGGCACCGCACTTCAAGAGGGATGTGGATAACCTGGAGAGGGTCCAGAGAAGGGCCACTCGTATGGTTAAGGGCTTGCAGACCAAGCCCTACGAGGAGAGACTAGAGAACCTGGACCTTTTCAGCCTCCGCAAGAGAAGGTTGAGAGGCGACCTTGTGGCTGCCTATAAGTTCATCACGGGGGCACAGAAGGGAATTGGTGAGGTTTTATTCACCTAGGCGCCCCCAGGGGTTACAAGAAATAATGGCCACAAGCTAGCAGAGAGCAGATTTAGACTAGACATTAGGAAGAACTTCTTCACAGTTAGAGTGGCCAAGGTTTGGAACGGGCTCCCAAGGGAGGTGGTGCTCTCCCCTACCCTGGGGGTCTTCAAGAGGAGGTTAGATAAGCATCTAGCTGGGGTCATCTAGACCCAGCACTCTTTCCTGCCTATGCAGGGGGTCGGACTCGATGATCTATTGAGGTCCCTTCCGACCCTAACGTCTATGAATCTATGAATCTGAGTCTATGAATCTATCAATCTTATACTACGAACTTTCCTTATGACTGACCTATAGCAGTACAAGTTTTTGCATTTTTCTAATAAGATTATTTTTAACTGGATCGCTACATACAAGGCCTTACTAATCTTACAAGGCATCACTAATCTTTTACTTTAATTAAACTCTTAGCTGCAACATACAGCTCACAAGGCATGAACAAACAACAAGAAACACCTGGTCTAATCCTCAGAGAGCGTTCAGCAAGTGCCTTCACCACAGAGACATAATTTTCAGCTGCCACATATGCAGCAGCCAAAGCCTGAACCAGTGGATGGAAGTGCGGAAGTGCTGGTGAAGAGGGCCAAGAGGGCAGAACGGCGGAGGCAGGGGGATGTGGAAGAGGGAGATCCACTGTCCCATGCTAGCACATTATCCACCAGCCAGTCTCCTCCTCCACCATAGGGACTGCCAATGTGGGCCAAGGGAATGACTTCCATGGATGGGTCCAGAGGCACCAGACCTCACCATCAGGAAGGTAGCACTCAGGCCTTGGTGGCTGTCTATCTCACCAAGGGCATGGAGCCACTGCTGGGTGACCCCTTGGCCTACTCGGCAAGCCATAGCCAGATGTGGCCAGATCTGGTCATGGTTGCCGGGAAAACCTGTCCTATCCACCAACCGCTGTTCTGAGTGAAAGGGTGTTCAGCTTTGCTGGGGATGTAGTGACACCCCACCACACATGCTTGGATCCTGGTTTGGTGGAGCAGCTGGTGTTCCTCAAGGTGAATGTCCCGCTGCTGGGGTTCCCCAACCTCCAGGTACAGACAGAGTGAATGACACCTTCCTCACTCCATCTACACCTATTTCCTTTTTTCATTTTTTTAAAACCATTTAATGCCCCAATCTCAGAGCTGGAGGGAACACTCATTGCATCATCAACCAGCAGAGGAAGAACATGTCCCTGCTGAGCCCCCATGCCAGGATGAATGAGCTAGAGGTATGGGCTGAGGCCCATATGAACCAGAGGTATGGGCTGAGGCAGTTGGAGGTATGACCTGGGGCTATGGGGAAGAAGGCCCCAGGTCGTGGTCATGACCACTAAAACTGCACTCTGCCAGGGTCAGGAGGCCTGGTGGGACTGCCTGCGGCATGGCAGCCCCAGGAAATGCCAGGACTGAGGATCCCCCTGGTGAAAGGTGGGTAGGAGGTGCCATAACCTCCAGCTACCACACGCACGTACACAGTCCTGGCTGGGAAGAGCCCAGATGTATCACGTCTTTGACAGGCCTGAGGCTTGCTGGTTGCAGTGGAGTTGTAAGGCTCCAGGTGAGCTCAGCTTAGCTGCCTGGGGTGCCAGCTTTCGGGTTGAAAAACTCTTCATCTGGCTAAGGAAACACCTGCAGTTGGTGTGTGTGCTATTCCTGGATAGAAGGAATAGTAAAGAAGTCAGAGACTGGCATGCAATGCAGGCAAGAAAGCCAGTCAGTGAAAATGGAAATGGAGGCATCAGGGGGTGAGGGACAGGTTGAGGTGGGGAGGGAAGGGGGATGTAGCAGAGCAGGTATAAGTGGAGAAGTACCTGGACAGTCAGATGCCTGGCAGGCTGTAGTGTGTCAGAATTCCAATGCCTATATTGAGTCCAACAGTTCCTGTACCTACTACCTAGGAGGCTGATGAAGTGCAGCTCTTAGGCTCGTCTGTGAAAAGTGGTTTGTAAATTCCCTTTGAGGATCAGGCCTGAGAGACTGGAGACAGGTGGTGTTCTGTTGTTGTCTTTGATAGATTTTTGGTGTGCACTCATTCTGGTGCACAGTAGTTGCTTGGTGTCTCCATGTAATTTCCATCATGGCACTTGGTGCCTTGACAGAGATAGGTACTGTATTGTGACTATATCTCCACACTGGAGATATTGTTGGCAGGTTTTGCGTGTCTTGTCACGGCATGGCCTGGATCCATTCAGCGTGTTTTGGACTGTAGGAAGTTGACTTCTGGTGATGAAGTTAGAGAGGTTCAGTGTTTGTTTGAATTTACAAACCACTTTTCACATGTAGGTACAGAAACTGATGGACTCAATATAAACATTGGAATTTGGACACACTACAACCCACTGGACATCTGACGCCCCAGGTACCTCTCCATTTTTACCTGCGCTGCTACATCCTCCTTCCCCGCACCCTCAGCCTATCCTTCACCACCTGATGCCTCCATTTCCATTTTCACTGACTGGCTTTCTTGCCTGCATTGCATGCCAGTCTCTGACTTCTTTACTATTCCTTCCATCCAGGAACAGCACACACACCAACTGCAGGTGCTTCCTCAGCCTGATGAAGGGTTTTTCAACCGAAAACCTTGCTAAGATATATTTCTGTAACCATTCAGTTGGTCTGCTAAAAGATACTTGATTAGATTGATGCAAAGAACCTTGTCTGCCAGTGCCATGTCCTTAGACCAACACCCCTAGCACCTGACTGGAAGGATGCAGGGCCCTGGGCACATCTAAGCCCCAGGGCTGGGGCTGGCAGAGAGAATTCTCTGGCAGCTGGTGGAGAAGAAGCTCTTGCAGGAGAAGAAAGAAAGGCTCTGTCACAGTTGGACTGCCTGAGATTCTGCTGGTGCTACTGTTCTGCTCACTAAGTTATTATTACCTGTTGTTATTTAAAGTGGTAGACCTTATTTAATGTGGTAGACTGGAGGGGAGGAGGAGTCCTCATTGAGGCACACTACCTCATTGGGGCCTCATTGGGGCCCACGACTGAGGTATCATGTAGAGGCCCCAGTTCCAGTGAACCAACACACACACACACACACACACACACACATACGTACGTACGTACGTTACGAGATTTGCTTGACAGCAGCTTGAGGTGCAGTTTCCCTGCACCTATTTCCTTGAAACTTGACAGGCTTCATGCCCTCAAAATGGACTACCATCTCTCAATGTTCACTCTAATAAGCAGCGGTCCATGAGTGTGCTGCTTCAGTCTGTAAGTGTGCTGCTTTTGTCCCACCTCCCCTTTCAGTGCAGCGTGGGACACTTACCGAAGGTAAGCTCCTCACTCTTCACCTGAGGCAGGCAGTGGGGGCTGGAGGCTGGGGCCTGGAGGGCAGGGGCCTGGGAGCTGGAGCTTGAGGGGGCTAGACCTGGAGGGCTGGGGCCTCGGCCACTGGTGTGGGCTCCGCAGGCTCTGGGAAACTGCTCCGCTCTCCTGCATCGCCTCAAGGAGTGAGGAGGCATGTTGCATCAGGGCTGGGGAGTGGAGCACTTCCTGGAGCCTGCAGAGCAGTTCCCCGGGGCCAGCGGAGCCTGTGCCAGCCCCTGCCCCTGCCCCAGTCTCCATCCCTGTCTTGCCTCACCTCGGGGAGGAGCTGCTGCCTGCCCCAAATGATGCTCTGCCAGCTCTGGGGAACTGCTCCACGGGCTCTGCTGGCTCCAGGAAGTGCTCCACTTCCCGGTCCTGATGCCACATGCCTCCTCGATCCCCAAGGCGATGCCGGGAAGCGGAGCAGTTCCCCAGACCTGGCAGAGCCCACGCCAGCCTCCATCTCCAACTCCACCTCGGGGAGGACCTTATCTTTAGTAAGTGTCCCATGCCACAGCCCAGCTCCATTCCCAGTGGGTGTGTGGACTGAAAAAGTTGGCGCATGGCCAGACTTTTACTTGTGTGTGGCTATGCATGTGTGCACCTTAGAGGGAACCTTGCCATCCCTGCTGTTTTCATCCAAATCTGCCAAAAAATGACAGACATAGGCAGTTTCATGCTTCCTCATTATAGCCTATGGGTGAAACATTGAAACAGCATCGAAACTGTGAAACAAAACAGAACAGTGCTTTCAAAATGAAATGGAACTTGAAACGAAACACTTTCCTATTGAAATGACGAAACAGAAGTCAAAACAAAATGGCGTTGTTTCGCACGGCCCTAAAGAGCAGAACTTCAAAACTGCTTGCTAGTCTTACGTAGCAGTTGTGGACTGGGGTTTGAATTTAATGTGCAATAAGAATGCTAAATATTCAGGAAAACTGGGATGTGTGTCTGTCAGATTAGCAGAGCCAAACTTATCAGAGGCTTTTGTAGTAGTATTGGAATGTTGTTGGAGAAAATTTTAACATTTTTACCCTTAATTTCAGCCACAGTTCTCTACAACAGGGATAATGATACCCCTTATTCAAAAACGTTATGCAGATAAATTCACCAATATTTGTTAAGTATGCAGATATTATGATGAGACAACAAAGAGGAAACCAGTAATTTTATGTTCAATGGAGGGTTTGTGATAAGTAGCTTATGCAATGTCCTGGGACCCCGTAACGAATGGAGAGGATAAAATGAAATAACTGTCCTTTCACTGAATGAGTCAGGGGTCCTGTGGAAAAAAATAGTATGCATAACTAAAAAAGCAGCTAAACACTATTGCATAGTGTATACAAAGAAGGTGGCTGGCTGTATATGTTTGACTATGTAAAGATATATATTACATGGTAAAGACTGCAACAGCCTAAGGGGCTAGGGAGCAGATCAAATAATATTACCTTTTCCATTTCAAATTTGGTGCACTTAACAGAGGAAGCCTTAATTACTGTTCTAGCCGTCTCTGTTCCATGCTCAGAAGCAGCAAAACTTAGGGGTTTGAAAGGCTGTGAGTATTTGACAGTAAAGGTGTTCTGTATTGTATATTGTATATAAAAACTATTTGTGATAACACAATGTTCCATCACAGTTTGGTGAGAATTATTTTCTTTTAAGATCATGAAAACAGCAATTGTACTGCTAACAGAGCAGCAACACAAACACCTAACACCTACTGGATTCTATATCAACATTTTCTCTCCTTAATTTTTAGAGAAAAGAGAAATGTTTCCTACACGCTCTTCTGTATTATCATCAGTTATGGTGACCGTGTTCTTTAAATTCATTTTGAATCTGTGTTTCCTGTCATGAGTAGATTGGAAACAGGAGAGCAGAGTGAAAGTTTTCTATTGCAAACATCTGTGTCTGAAAAAGGATTGTGTTTCCATGTCCTAAAACATCAAGGGAAAAAGCTAACCCTCCCCAGACACACACCTATAGTTTGCAGCAGTAAGGAGTTTTTAGAAAGAATTGGTTTACTATGGTAAATAGAAAGATAAAATCAGCTATTATTTCCAGTAGTTTGTCCAGCCAGAACGTCTGAGGAGAGCTCTAGCCATAATGATGGCAGAGACCTACCTGCTTAGGATCTATTTAGGTGCCACATAAATGACTGCTATCAATTACATATTAATTTCTCTTGTTTCTTAAATTCAGTTTTATATGCAAATATTGCTGTTTATATTTGTAACAGGAGGGGGCAAGGGGAATATTTAACCAGGTATAAATTATATAATATCCACCGTCCAGAAGGAGTGGGTTTGAACCCAATCAGACTACATGAAAATAACAGAGTTACTTCTCTGGGGGTTTCCAGAATACACGAGTGGGAAGGGAAGGAAAAGGAAAGGGAGCGGGGAACGGTGTTAGGGAGAATTATCAAAGGCCAGTATTTACTTGTGTTATGTAATGTTCTTACAGAACCATGAATCTGAAGGAAAAAAAACTGAGTGGTTGAGAGGTTCCTGCCACCTTTGTGCACCTCCAACTCCTTTTTAAACCTTCTTGATACAGTTGTGCATTTAATATAAATAGTATCCAAAATGCTTAGTACTAGATTTGTAGAATCTCCCTGACACTGATCCCCAGAGATAAGGCTGCCTTTATGCAAAGCCAGCACAACTCTGACAAGGGACTTTTAAAACTTATACTCTGGATTAAGTCTCAAGTCAGCATCATTTTTTCATGCACTGAGGAAGCTTTTGGTCATATGGAATGGCAATTTCTCATCTCTATGTGGGAAACATCTGTAATGGACCCCATCCTATTTTCTTGGATTGAATTGATGTACTCTGCTACATCTCCTCAAATAACTGTTAATGGAGTTAGTGAAATCATCTTACTCTGGAGAGATTTACTAACAGGGAGACCTTATCTCCAGATGGTCCAGCCTGAAAGTGATATTCCCCTACCAAATTTTTTTTATAAAAAACCCTAAACTCTATATTAAAATAATGTTAAGACTGCAAATCTTTATTACTAATGTCATAGGAAAAAAAATAAAATCACTTTGAAGTTTTAAATGAACATTGCAAAAGTAGGAAAATATCAGTTAAAAAAACTTAAAGCTCTTTTATGTAGATTGAAAGGTCTAGAAATGCAGTTAAGGACACCAAAAAAAGCCTGGCATGATAAAGAGAGTTCTGCATTCAAAAGCTTGTCTAACTTTATCCCAACTACATAGTCCAATAAAAGATATCACCCTAAGAAATCCTTGGCTCTCACATAATTTCTGGACCATCACAGCTACAACATCACTCTTATACTGCTTAATTCTTCTCTGTAACTTTAGTCATCCAGATTCATGAGACAGCCTTATACCTGTATAACTTCAATAGTGCAACTGCTGTCACCTTTCTTCATTGTGCCGTACTGGTTATATGGCAATATGCAGCACTCACATATAACATATCTAAGTTAGTTATATGTTCTCCCACAAGAAATAATTAATTAATTTACTCCCAATGAAATCAATGGGAATTGCATATTGCTTTTGAAAATACCACTATGTGCAAGTTACCAAGGTCAGGAAGAAAGTCTTGTGTGAGGGCCAGGAATTGAACTCAAATTTGAAGTCCCATTTCATGCCATTACCGCATGGCCACTTTTTCCTCCCTGATACATGTACCATTTATATGACTCACCATTCACTTATAAAAATAAAAACATCAGTGAGCACGTCTACATGAGATGCTTAACTTCTCATTACCATAGCACATCTCTACACATGCACATACTTATTATGCAGTAAACCTCCCTAATCCTGAGTAAACTTGCTACCTGCAAATACAAGTAGCAAATTTACTGAAGACTGGTAATGGCACTGTGGCACTTTTGTAGACGCCTGACTGGGAGCAAAATCTGTTCCTGGTCAGCCATCTACCAGGGGGCAGGACATAGCTCCCTGCCCTGGGAGCTGCCACAGGAGCCCAGGTGGAGACTATGTCCCTCTGCCTTGGCATCAGGGAGCTCTAAGCCCCCTCATCCACAGTCACAATCAGGGAGTGAGGGGGCTGGGAGCTGCTTATCTCCCAGCAGCAGCTTCAGGATCATGGGGCCACTGGGAAACCCTTATCTCCCAGCAGCAGTTTCATGACTATGGGGCTGCTGCTGGGAGATAAGCATCTCCCAGCAGTAGCCCACAGTTGTGCAGTCAATGCTGGAAGATAAGGGTCTCCCAGCAGCACCCCTGCAGTCCCAGAGCTGCTGCTGGGAGATAATGGTCTCCCAGGAGTGGCCTTGCAGTCCTGGAGTTGCTGCTGGGAGATAAGGGTATCCCAGCAGCAGCCCCATGGTCCCAGAGCCACTGCTGGGAGCTCCCTGCTGGTGCAGGCTGGGAAGCCTCTTCCCCACCCAGTTCTGCAAGTGCAGATTCACATTGTGGCCTACCTCATGACCCCTACACCCACCAGGAATTCCTTGGTGATGAAACACACGCATACCCTTCTCTCTCCATTCTGGGAAGAGTGGCTCCTTTGAAAAAAAAAAATTCCCTCTCATGGACCTGTTAGGGAAACTCTCAGAAAGCCCTAATAGGACCACAAATGGTCAGTTAGCAAATATAATATAAAAGGTTTTTATTTAAGCATATTAGCACATATGGGGAAAGTGGGAGACAGGTTGGTGGGAAAAGAGGGAGAACTGGGAGCAGTGATTCAGGCAGTGGTGACTTCATAACAGTGCAGGAATCCTCCCCTGCTGGACACCCAGCTTCACCCCAAAACACTTTTCACTATTGACAGCAGCAGAGAAACAGTCCCAAGAGATGGGGGCAATGATAATATAATGAGAACCAAAGTCCAAGATATCCAAGCACACCCCTAAGAGACTGGCTTCATCCACCAGTCACCCGTAATTGTTCTGCATCTTTGGTGGCCAGTTGCTTGGATGTAACAGGATGGGGTGGCCAAAATACAGAATCCCCTTCTGGATCCACAGAGATGATTAAAGTCCCAGTGCCCAATCTCCATAAGATGTCCAGGACTGACAAGAAGTTGGGATAGTGGCTGTGAAAACTTTCAGTTTACAATCTCCCTAGGTTTTCAATCTCTTTTCAGCTGTGCATCCTCCATCCTCTCTCATTCTCCTACCATAGCCACAGTTCTCAGCTGCAAGGGAAAAAGGGGGAAAGGGAATATCTGTTCTAAGCAAAGGATGGTTCCAGAATGTTTTTCTGCCCACTTGGAGCTACCCAGGATGAAAGGCTGGTTGTGACAGTCACTGGCTGTACAAGGTGTGTTACAAAGCATTCAGTTTACAGAGCTGGCTTTGTGCCCAGGGTGGAGGACAGTCAGATCAACCGGTCCCTAGACAACAGCCAGTCCAACAGTTGTTTTATGGTTTGTAATTCATGTGATGTAAGGAACTAGTACTGTATTATCATATAGCTTTGAAGTGTGATCCTCATATTCAAAGAGATGCATAGTCAATGAACCCATCATATCTTGCTCTCCCTTTCCATAGCTCAAAATTGTCCAGCATGACCCTATCCTCTAGAAGGAAAAGAGCAAGGGAGGGGTTGCCTCTCCCACTTAAACAGCTCCTTTCTCCAGTACAGGGATACCAACATCAGGAGCACATAAGGGAGAAAGTCCTTGTCCTGCACAAATTCTAGGAATTCCCATCTGACAACCTGGGGGTTCCTGCAGTACCTAGGGTCCTATACCTCCAAGTGAGACACGATGGTCTGGACAACAATAAGTGTTGGTCACTGACTGTTCCCAGGAAATATTATCCCCCTCTGCCCTGCTTTAAAGTGGCAGAGCACACTACTCCAGAGGACAGACCTGAGGAACCAAAAGGGAAAAGGGATGGTAGGGAATGAACCCAGGCCATAGGGGGAACAGAGCAGATTGTGAAATTACCCTTCTGAGTTCCTTCTAGTATAAGGATCAGAAGGCTGACTAAGCTATGGAGCAACAGTTGTTGCTGTTTGCTCCATTTTACAGAAAACTTTGATTAATTTATAAAGGGTCTTTGTTGCCTTGCTCCATCCTCAGCCATCATACCTAAGACTGGGCACAGGGGGAGGGGGAGTGGGGGTGGGAAGAGGAAGCAAATCAGAGGCTGAGCCAGTGCCTTAGGCTTAGTCCAAGAACCAGTTCAGGGCCAATCAGGGAACTGGGAATGTTTTGGTGCTGGCTTTTAAAGTGCCCACAGACATTCTGCTGCGTGCTGCAGCATGAGGAGGAGCAGAGATAATGAATACTAAGAAATCCTCCAAGACAGCCAAATGTGTTTCAGCACTTGACCATGTGAGACCGTATCCTGCAGCGACCTTGCACGCAGATGAAGGCAGACTCTTCTGTACCTCCTGCAATGTAACTTTGGATGTGTTGAGGAAAACCAGCATAGATCAACACTTTAGAGTCCAAGGCACACATGATGCGGAAGGCTGATGCAGAGTCTAAAAGTCAGAGCAAGAAAGAAGCAACCATGTCCTCCCTCTTTAAAAGGACCACAGAAAGCTGTTTGGCAAGGCAAGAGGCAGCATTTTCCCTCATGGACGCTTTCGTGGCAAACATCCCACTGGAGAAACTTGACCAGCCCAAGTTAAGGAGCTACCTAAACCAAAACCAACAAACTTCACCAAGACTATCTCCCTGCAGTGACTGCTCTGCAGGCACAGTCCACAAAGACTGCCTTAGCAGAGTATGACTCCTTCTCCATTATGGCTAATGAAGCCACCTACCCTCAAGATAACTGCATGCTTCACATTTTATTTGAACCACAGAGATGGACAGACCAGGGACTAGCTGTGTTTTAAATTGAGCTGGTTCACTTTACATCTGTCAATTTTTCTATTGCATCTCAGGCCATCGTGAAGATAAGTGTCACCTATGGCGTAGACTTTAACAACATTTAAGCGATATGCAAGGCTTTCTCCATTGTGCTCCAAGGAATGCTGCCCAATGTTGTTCATGTCATCTGCAATGTGCATATTCTGTCTTTAGTAAGTGACATCTGGAGCATGCAGTTCCCCATTATGGATAATCTAAGTGGTGGTTAATGCCTTTTGCAGGCTCAATCAGGGGATTAAGCCCATGGAAGCCATAAATTGACATGTTAGAATCAAAGTTATGGTTTGGGACCATTTGGCAATCTGCAGCGAGGAGTGGGACTATCGGGACCCCTCGGCCAATCAGAGGCATGGGGGGGGGCCTGCTGCACTCAGCCCATAAAAGTGGCAGCCGGCCCTAGGATCTGCCTGTGAAATTGGCTGGCCTCTATGTCAAGTTCAGGAGACCCCTATTCATGGGTCATGAAATCTCAAGGCCAGGGCATAAGACTGTTGTGCATCAAATGAGCCATCAGAGGAGATGGAGGGGGCAAAGCAGGAAACAGATGCTGGTGTCATTGTTTACCTCCTCTGAGTGGAAGACCCTGATAGAGTTCCATCAGGATGACTGTGCAGATGTCTTGCGGAAGGGAATTGCCCAGGCTGGGTGCATGACCATGTTGCAAACCAAGAAGACTGAAAGCAACCATAATGGCAGTGGAGATCTCCATGTGCACCTTCTGATATGGTGACCAGTACTTTCAAGATGCTGGTGGAGAGCTTCAGGTAGGTGAGGGGGCTTCAGTAGGCTGCCTTAGCAGTCCTCAGCAGGTAGACAGAAAACACTGAGGGCAATTTACATTTTGTGCCACCATCATATGTTCCAGCCCTATATCTTTTGGGCCACCCACCACCTAGCACAGACCACTCATACATACCTCAAGGTTTGGCATAGTCCTCTACACCATCCATCACCCATTCCCCCCCTGGACTGGAATATGCACCAAGCCATGCTCCAGGACAAGCAATAGAGCATGGGTTTCGTGGATAGCACACCCACAGTTGCAGCAGGTTGAGAGCTACCCCACCTGCCCTCAACCTTCCAGATGATGGGCTAGGGGTATGGGCAGCAGCACTACTCAGGACAGGGGCTGGGGCACCTACAACTATGTCACTTGGGACAGGAGCAGAGACAGGAGTACCCATAGCAGCAGCACTCAGGTGAGATCCCAGGATCGGGTGTCCTCATTCTCTGTTTAGAGCAGGGGAGCGTAGAAGCAGCAGGACTTCTGCTCCGCTGTTCGGAGGTGGGAGCAGACCTCACAGTTGTCTTCTTCCTCCCTGAGTCAGTTCTTCCCCACAACAGCAGTTCAACAGCCTCCTCAGAAACTTCCTCCCTGAGTCAGTCCTTCCCCACAACAGCCTCCTCAGGAACAGAAGGTCTGGGCAGCAGTCCCGCTACACCCCAGGGTACACTGCCTGGGTGCACACTACCAACTAAGCAATCCCTGAGCTCCTATGAACAGTATTTCATTTCAGGATCTTGGCATTCCCAGGACCATGAGACTGGACCTCAGTCAGTCAGAGACTATGTGGCAGGCAGGACCTGACCTCACTGAACAATTATGGACACCCACAGCTCTCTGTCACTTGCACAGTGAATTGCACTTTCCCCATCTGTGGCCAGCCTACGGTCCCAGGTCTCTAACAGTCACTGAGAAGTCAAGGAGTTGGGGCTTGCAGCATTTCTCCTCTTCTGCCGGGATTCTGACCCAGATACCAAGCAGGGAAGAGTTGGAGCCTCTCATGGAAAGATCCTCCCTCCAGCCCACTCAACTCATTACTTGCATACGAGGCCAGGATTCCACAGCACTCCACATGAAAGGACTCCCTGTCTCCCTCAAGCATCCAGTGAGTGGCATTGGGAGGAGGGGGCAGTCAGACACCCAAAGCAGATGATCTCTGGCCACACCCCTATGCATGACTGTGATGATTATGTGCTTGTATTGTTTGTTTTGATGTTATATGTTGAAAATGGGGGTTTTTTTGGACAGTCTTTGTTCTGGTGGGGAAAGGCTTAATGGCTGGTATGCAGAGGGTCTGGGTATGGTCTGGCTAATAGCACTCTGCTTTCTGGATGGTGCTGGAAGGAGGTCAACCAAAGGCTTAGGAGATGGTGCCACCATTTGGGGTTTGGATACCTCGCCCCTGGTACAGTTTTACCACAGTGGTCTACACACAAGGGATGGTATTCACCTCATGAGCAAAGGGAACAAGCTCTTCACTCTGAGAGTCACCAGACTTGTTGAGAAGGATTTTTAAACTAGATATGTCCAAGGGCCAGGGAATGGGTTCAACTGCTGTAAACAATGCCGCTAGCCACAATGACACACGGGAAGGTGTTCAAGTACTGGACAACCAGATAAGTACTGATACAGGTGGCATGATAGGAAACCTGAGGTGACTAGGGGAGAACTCAGGTGTCTTTATGGGGATGGCAGAAGTATGGGAAATAAACAGGAGGAACTGGCATTCCTTCTGGTTGATGAGGATTTCAACCTGATTCAGTTGATGAAGACCTGGTGGGATGACACACATGACTGGGTAGTGAATATTGTGGGCTATAGTCTTTACAGGAAGGATTGGGTTGGGAAGAATGGAGGAGGTGTGGCCCTCTATGGGAAAGATCAGTACCCCTCCCTGAAGGTCATGTTTGACAGCAGGGAAGGGTCCCTTGAGACCATCTGGGTCAGGATACAAGGGAGATCAGGAGAGGGAGACTTGATGGTGGAAGTCTACTACAGACCTCCCTCCCAAGAAGAGGAGAGTGATCAGGTATTCTCCAGAGAACTAACTGAGACAGCTAGCATTAGAGACATGATTGTCATGAGTGACGTCAGCTACCCTGACACCTGTTGGGAGGATCACTCAGCCACCTCCAGCCAGTTAACTACCTTCTTGGTAATAATAGATGACCTGTTTCTGACACAGGTTGTGGAAGGGCCTACTAGGGGTAAGGCCACTCTGGATTTAGTTCTGGCCAAAGGGGAGGACATCACAGGCGACCTAAGGATTGGTGGTACTCTGGGAGACAGTGATCATGACCTGATTACGTTCACCATCCACTATAGAACTGGGAAATCAGTCAGCAGGACAGAAGTCCTAGATTTCAAGAAGGCAGATTTTGGCAAACTCAAGAGGCTAGTTGGAGAGGCCCTCTGCAACCAGCAATTGGACGATCTGGGAGTGCAAGAACAGTGGTATTTCCTCAAGGAGGCAATTCTCACGGTTCAAAAACAGGCCATCCCCACATTGGCAAATAGCAAGAAAGAAGCCAATAGACCTGCTTGGCTCAACCGGGATATTAGGAAGCTATTGGAAAAGAAAAAAGAAGCAAATAAGCAATGGAAGAATGGCTTGGCAACCAGAGAGGAATACACCTGTATCACCAGGGCCTGCAAATACAAGACACGGAAAGCTAAGGCAGGCATTGAGATCAATCTGGCAACTGGAATAGAAGACAACAAAAAGTCCTTCTACAGATACACAGGGAGCAAGAAAAAAATAAGGATCCACTGTGGGTCCCCTACTGACTACTCAGGAGAAGACCACAGTAGATCATGCCTGACAAACCTTGTGTCCTTCTACAACCAGGTATCTAGCCATCTGGATGAGGGACGTGAGGTTGACATGATTTACTTAGACTTCAGTAAAGCCTTTGACTTTGTTTCCCATGAGATTCTCTCAAACAAACTGGAGGGTACTGGGCTGGATCAGTCTACAGTGAGGTGAGTGGACAATTGGCTTAGAGGCCACTCCCAGAGGATGGTAATTGATAGGATGACCTCATCCTGAAGGGCCGTTTCCAGTGGTGTCCCCCAGGGAACAGTGCTTGGACCCATGCTCTTTAATATATTCATTAATTACTTGGATGAGGGGATGGAAAGCTCAGTGATTAAGTTTGCAGATGATACCAAGTTGTGGGGAAATGCAGGCCCATTAAAAGGATAGGGTCAAGATCCAGGATGACCTTGACAGACTGGATTCATAGGCAGAACGGAATCAGATGAGGTTTAACAGGGATAAGTGCAAAGTCCTTCATCTGGGTAGGAAGAACTCTCACCACAACTACACAATGGGTGGTGGTCCACTGGCTGGCACAACATCTGAATGAGACCGGAAGATGAATATATGTCAACAGTGCAATGAGATCGCCAGAAAGGCAAATAGAACTCTGGCATGCCTCAGCTGATGTGTGGCCAAGAGATCCTGGGAGGTGCTCCTCCCTCTCTATTTAGCACTGGTGAGGCCTCAGCTGGAGTACTGTGTCCATTTCTGGGCACTGCACTTCAAGAAGGACATGGATAAGCTTGAGAGGGTACAAAGAAAGGCCACCTGTACGGTCAAGGACATGGAAGATAGGACCTATGAGGAAAGACTCTAGGAAATGGGCCTGTTCAGTCTGAGTAAGAGAAGGCTGAGAGGTGACTTGATAGCCACCTACAAGTACGTCAGGGGTGAACACCAAGGTCTAGGGGAGCAACTCTTCAGGAGGGCAAGGAGCAATGGGCATAAGCTAGAGGGTAAATTCAGGCTAGATATAAGAAATAACTTTTTTTTCCTGTAAGGGTCACCAGAATCTGGAACACACTCCCAGCAGCTGTGGTGCAGTCACCCATCCTTGGAGGTGTTCAAGGTAAGACTGGACAGGCATCTTGTTGAGCTCATCTGACCCCAATAACTTCCTGCCCATGGCAGGGGACCAGATTGATGATCTTACAGGTCCCTTCCGGTTCTATGTTTCTAAGATTTTATTTCCTGAGAGCTCTGGCTCTTTCTAGAAGCTGTGGGAAGAGATATAAGCAGGGGAGCTGGAGCATACATGTGTAGATGTAATAGGGCATCGGTTCCAGGCCCTATTACAATCTGTACTTGCCAGCTAGACTAAAGCTTGCCCAGGGACCTACTGTGTGGCCTAAGGGCTGTGGCACAGGCTTTGAAGATACTCGGCCAGTCACCCGGAGATCAGTTGAACCTGAAGTGGTCAGACTGGGCAGTGTGCCAACATATATGGCTGGAGTGAGCTCCCATTGGCTTCTGAGAGTTCCACCGGAAGCTCAAAGGGGCTACCAACACATTTCCAGCTTCCCTGGAGAGGGGAAGGCATGAGACAAGCTGGGATTGTGAAAACTGCATGGAGACGCAGAAGCTGGAGCGAGAGCCAGAATACGGAGCTGGAACACCGGATTTGGAGATAGAACCAGAACCCAGATCCAGTTGGCACCAGCACCCAGGGCTAGTGCCAGAACCTGAAGCTGGAGTCAGTGCCAGAACTCAGGAGCGGGAGCGGGAGCTGGAGCCAGTGCTGGAACTCTGAGCCAGAGCAAAAACTGGAACCGGAGCTGTGGCCAGAGCCAGAACATGGAGCTGGAGCCAGAGCCAGGGCTAGAGATGCAGCCAGAGCTGGAGCCAGGGTCAGTCCAAACTAGGGCCAAGATGGGGCCTAAGGAAGGGAAGTCAGAGGGAGTGACCAATATCAGTGAGTAAACAGGGGGACTGGCAACAATGACTAAAGGCTTACTGAGAGGACAGGTAAGTGCACTGGTGAATTGGCAGGTGATAAAGCTGTTGATTGTTGGGATTATTAACTGAATTAAGGCCCTGGATGGGGGCGTGGACTATGCAGTAACGAAATGTGCGGATAGTTGATAAGTGGATGAGTCAATGAGTGCTAGAAAGAATACCAGGGGTAAAGACGAGAGCCAATTGAGTTAAGATGGTACTTGATGGTAGGTCATTTGAAGACTCCCAGAGAGGGATGCCCATTACAGGCGACAAACAAAGGAAAACTTAAATTTAGGGAAAGACAAGGGCACCCAATGATAGGTCCCCTCTGGGGCCAAGAAGATGAGTCCAGAGCTTTGGTGAACAGATGAAAAGTTTAAGACCATAATCAAGATCTATCTGGTGCAGGGTGTAGGGGACAAGGAGCCATGAGAAGAAAAGCATTGCCTCCATGTCATACCACTTATTGTGGATAACACTTCACCTACCTTTTCTTTTCTCAAACTTTTGAAACATTGACATCAACTTCTGAAACATCAGGTGACCCAGATCCTGCTACATTAGCCCAAACCTTAGACTGAAGAGGGGCAGTCTGGCTGAAAGAGTTAATGGGGACAGAATGCTCCAGTCCCCCTCTGCCCCAGGAGGCACAAGGACAGAAGCACAGATTATGTGGCAAGTGAGTAGCAAGGGAGACTCCAAAGTTGGGGAGCGAGTGAATGAGACATCCTGGGGCTTGCTTGCTTACAGTGTGCATGCTTATGTGAGTACCTGCCAGCATGTGGCCTGCTGGAGTCCACTGAAACTTACTGGTGTGAAGCCTCAGAGTGGAGACAGAGGCCCTCAACCCTGTGTGGCAAGCTCCAAGTATAAACAAAACAAAACAGAAAAATGCTTGCTTCCTGTGCAGGTCAACAGCCCCTCTTTGCTCAGACTTCTTTCCAAGTCCTCCTTGCTGCAATCTGTGCATCCAGAGATAAGGGGGAGTTTTGCTGCAGAGACAGTGATGATTCTTGCCCGCCACTGAGTAACGGGGCCCCTGCCCTGTTACTAGGGAGACTGGGTGGTTTAGGATCTGCTCTTACTGCTCCTTTGCCCCCGCCCCCCTCGCCCCCATTATCTCCCTGTTCTTGTTGCCTTTATTCTCCACTCTCACCCTGGCTGGTCTGGGTGTGGCCCTTCCCATTTATTTCCCTGGGTCGGCACTCCCCCTCCCCCTTTCTCAGTTACCCCTGTCCCCATATCTCTCCCTCTACATACACATGCTCCTTCACTTTGCCTTTATCACAGGGTCTGAGTTGATGAGGTGTCAGTTTGGATGCAGACTGAAGATGTGAAACAAGATGGCCACCAATTGCTGGTGCTGACAGAACCTGATAACCCAAAAAGTGGAAATGAAGGGTCAGGTGACCCAGATCCTGCTACATTAGCCCAAGCCTTAGACTGAAGAGGGGCAGTCTGGCTGAAAGAGTTAATGGGGACAGAATGCTCCAGTCCCCCTCCGTCCCAGGAGGCACAAGGACAGAAGCACAGATTATGGCAAAGGGGACTTGGAAAGAAGTCTGAGCAAAGAGAATCTGTAGACCTGCACAGAAAGCAAGCTAAGTACCCCGTGCATTTTTCTGTTTTGTTTTCTTTAGACCTGGAACTTGCCACAGAGGGGTGAGCTGAACCCTTGTGGGACACTGCTGTGCCTGGGGACAGGGATTAGCATTTTGGGGGCTCATCTTGTTTCCTGGAGGACTTGATTGTGACTGAAGGGGAGGCAGAGGCCACTGAAAGGGGTGACTGGGGACAATCCAAATTCAAAGTTCAGCTTGGATTAGGTATGATCTAGGACCACAAGCTTACAACATGGTAGAAATAATGAGTTTTGGAACCTGGGGTCATGAAGCATGACCCAAAGCTGAGCCAGGAGTTCGTGAACAGTGGGTCCTGTCCTGAGCTAGAAGGCTTCGCTAAACTAAAAGTGGGATGGCGATGGGGAGCTCTGGACCAGACAAGGGCTTGTTTCTTTAAAGTGTGCCTTACCTTCCAGACAGCCTCCCCTATTGAGTTTAAATCAAAACATGGCAAATGAGAATGTAAAAGGGAGGAGAAGACAGAGGTTACAGATAATGGAAAGCCTCTAAAGGTGGGAACCCCACAGCAACACCCATGGGGTGCCTACATACTGGTACCAGCCGTAGAGTAAGAAGTAAGCACTAGCCAAGTGTGAGAGTGAAGTGTCAGAAGGTAGGATGTTTTAAACCTTTATTTTTGTTTTCCCCAATTATGTGGCGGTGTTTTTAATCTCACTTCGCAAGGAATTTGCACACCCACGGCCTTGGCTGACTTGGGGTTGCATTATAAACTGTTAGAGTCCTGCCCTTGTTCCCCCACCCATTTAGCATTGTGCTTAAGTTAGGGTGTATGAATATTGAGGCAGTTGCCTGTTTGGAAACAGTGTGGTTATATTTACAAGGAAAATCCATGTGTGTAGATGTCTTGATCCCTATTCACCTGCCTCCCCCTCCCCCTCCTCATTAAATACTTTAGGGAAGTACAGGAAAGTTCATTTAATGGTTTAAAATGCTTGCTTCTATTAACAATAAAAATAATAAAAAACCCTGAGTTTTGAGGCTTCCTTGTTCCCTACTCTCCTATGGCCTCTTCCCACTCTGCTTCCCATAGTTCCAAGAGGTAAGCTGCCAGGGCTTCTCTGATAACTTGCCAGTTGTTGTGCTCAAGCACAGGGTGCCTTGAAGCAATGTAACCAGGTATGACAAAGATTTCCCTCTTGGCCTTACTGGTATCATACAGGATGCAGGTAGAGCTGTCAAAGCTTGGTATGTAGCACTTGCTGACAGTGAAGCAACCTCCCAGTGTTTTTCAGAGTTCCTTGAGTTGCCCAAACCATGCTCCACACTCACGTGGCAGCTACTGAGGTGGTAGTTGAAGCTTCCTGCCTTGCCTCCAGCTACTCAATGTATGGCTTCATGAGCCAGGGGAGGAGTGGATAGTTTGGGACTCAAGTTATCAGGTCATCACTCCATCAATTTTGGGAAACCTGTGTTCAAAAACTCAGGGCTTTAAACTAGGTTTGCCAGGGGATGGAGACCAAAGCCTTGAGTTAAGGGAAGTCCTTGCACAGTCAAGGCACTATGACATGATTGGAAAAACAAAGACTTGGTGCAATAGCTCGCATGACTGAAGCACTGCCATGGATGGGCACATACTATTCAGGAAGGACAGGCAGGGGAAAAGAGGAGGAGTTGCACTTTATGTAAAAGAGCCATATGATTCCTCAGAGCTCCAGTATGGAACTGGAGATAAGTCTGCTGAGATTCTCTGAGTAAAGGTCAGAGGGGAGAGCAACAAGGGTGCTGTTGTGGTGAGGTCCCACTATAGATCACCAGACCAGGAGGAAGTGTTGGATGAGGCTTTCTTCAAAAAGCTGGTGGAAGTTTCCTGATCACAGGCCCTGGTTCTCACGGGGGAAATTAATCACAATGACATCTGATGGGAGAGCAATACAGCGGTACACAAGCAATCCAGGAAGATTTTGGACAGTATTGGGGACAACTTCCTGGTGCAAGAGCTGAAGCGGCCAACTAGATGCCAGGCTCTTCTTGAGCCAGTGCTCAGAAACACGGAAGAATTGGTGGGGAATGTAGTAGTAGATGGCAACTTGGACAGCAGTGACCACAACAGGAGAGTTCAGGATCCTAAGGAAAGAAAAGATGGAGAGCAGCACAGTAAGGGCCCTGGACTTCAAAAAGCAGACTTCAACTCACTCAGGGAACTCATGGGCAGGATCCCCTGGGAAGCCAGGGGGAGAGGAGTCCAGGAGAGCCGGCTATACTTTGAGGAAATCTTACTGAGAGTGTAGGAACAAGACATTCTGATGTGCAGGAAAACTAGCAAGTATGGCAGAAAACAAGCTTGGCTTAGCAGGGAACTCTTCAATAAAAATCACAAAAAAGCAGCTAATAAAAAGTGGAAACTTGAAGAAATAACTAGGGAAGAATATAAGAGCATTGCTCAGGCATGTAGGGATGAAGTCCGGAAGGCGCAATTGGAGTTGCAGATAGCAAGGGATGTGAAGGGTAACAAGAAGGGTATCTACAAGTATGTCGTTAGCAGGAGGAGGAGGGAAAGCGTAAGTCCCTTACTGAATGGGGAAGGCAACCTTGTGTCAGAGGATTCAGAAAAGGCTGAAGTGCTCAATGCCTTTTTTTGCTTCAGGCTTCACAGGCAAGGTCAGCTCTCAGACCACTGCACTGGGCAGCACAGTTTGGGAAGGAGGTGATCAGTACTCAGTGGTGAAGGAACAGGTTAGGGAATAAGAAAAGCTGGACGTGCACAAGTCCATGGGGCCAGATGGGATGCACCCGGGTGTGCTGAGGCTGATGTGACTGCAGAGCCACTGGCCATCACTTTTGAAAACACTTGGCAATCAGGACAGGTCCCAGATGATTGGAAAAGGGCAAACAGAGTGCTATATTTAAGGAAGGAAAGAGGAGAACTACAGAGGATCCAGGGAACTACAGATGAGTCAGCCTCACCTCAGTCCCTGGAAATCATGGAGCAGATCCTCAAGGAATCCATTTCTAAACACTTGGAGGAGAAAAATGTGATTAGGAACAGGCAGCATGGATTTAGCAGGGGCAAGTCATGTCTGACCAACCCGATTGCTTTCTATGATAGGTGACTGGCTCTATGGATGCGGGGAGACAGATGGATATATTGTACCTTGATTATAGCAAGGCTTTTGTTATCATCTCCTTCAGCATTCTCGCAGGCAAGCTAAGGAAGTATGGGCTAAATGAATAGACTACAAGGTGGATAGAAAACTGGCAGGAGCATCAGGCTCAGAGAGTAACAATCAATGGCTCAATGTCTGGTTAGCAGCCAGTATCAAGTAGAGTGCCCCAGGGTCATTCCTGGGGCCTGTTTTGTTCAAAATCTTCATCAACAACCTGGAAGATGGCATAAGAGTGCAGCAAGTTTGCAGATAACACCGAACTGGGTAGCGGAATAGATACACTAGAGGGTAGAGCTAGGATTCAGTGTAGCAAAAACCCCAGTTTTTCTTTCTTAATACAGATAGATAGATAGATAGATAGATAGATAGATAGATAGATAGATAGATAGATAGATAGATAGATAGATATGCATTCCCTTCCCTTCCCCAACTATTTCTGACTTTTCTTTCTCTCCCTCTCTATTCCCTATAGACAAGCATAAGCGAGCTGAGACAGGATAAGCTTTAACATTTTCATTTTGGTAGCAAGTTTTTGGTTTTGGATATCCATTGTTTTATACTGTATAATTATTAGGTTTGTATTGATTTTTACTGTTGTATATTGTATTATTATCATTTTTATATTGATTTTTATTGTTTCATATGGATATTGTATGGTTTAGGCCTGTGTTTGTAAGTGAACCAAAGTCATGTCAAGTTTCCATTTTGTATGTCAAGCCTCCATCTTGTGTCCTCTGCCCGGGCATCCCCTGTGTTGCAACTGTACGATTAACATAACCCTCCCATGTAAATTGGTTCCCGGATGAATGAGAATGATTGGAAATGATTGAAATACAATGGTAGCAGGCCTCTACTGAATGGCCTGCAATGACTGGGCCATCACCTCGCATTGATTCATCCAGGAACCACAGACCTCACCCAGGAACAGAGACAAGAACCCAGCATTTGAAAGACAAAAGACCCTGCAGAACCAGCAACTCTACCATTGTACCCCACCATTACAGACACCCAAAACTGCACATCCCTGCATGGAGCACACATGCTCAGTACGCCAGGGGTTGACCCTTGCCTGGGCATGCCTCCTGTCACTAGGGTCACACAAGGTCTGACCCTATAAAAAGGGGCAGTGAAGACAGACCCAGTGGGAACATAATTTCCATCCAAACCAAACCAGCTTCACGTCACCTATTCACCCCAGAGGCCCTGCTGGTGACCCCGTCTGGACAACACTGAGCTGAAGGAGACCTTGACTGGCCGTCGAGGATCAACTTCCAGCCTGGGATAGGTAGATATTACCTGCACACCTCCTCCTACAATTTGGACTCACTCTCTCTCTCTCTCTCTCCTCCTGGACTTCAGTGGGCTTCATCCCCTGTGCCAAGCCTCTCTAACCCCTGCTGCAGTGGGTGGGTGTGGGTGCAAGGGAACCAATAAGACATTGTGTCACCATCTCCCCTGTTCAATAAAACCACTGTCATTTGCAACCTCAAGTTGGGTCATGTTTTACTGAATCCTAGTCACTTCCCTATCTTAAATTCCAGCCTCGTTCTCTCTCTCTCTCAGCTCCAGCCCCACCCCCTCCGCTAGTTTCCCAATCTTCTCCCAATTCCATCTCCCCTTTTCTGCCACCTCTCAGCCTCTCCTTGCTTTCCTGCTGTCCCTGCTGCCTTTCAGCCTCCCATGCCATCTACTGCCTTTTCCCTGTGACCTTCTGCTGCCTTTCTCTGCTTTCCCACTGCCCTGCTACCTTTCAGTCTCTCCTGCTGCTTTTCCTGTGATTTTTCTGCTGTTCCCTGCTCCCCATGCTCCTACTGCCTTTTCCCTGTGACTTTCTGCTGCCTTTCTCTGCTTTCCTGCTGCCTTTCAGTCTCTCCTGCCACTTTTCCTGTGATTTTCTGCTGTCCATCTCTGTTTTCAGGCTTCCCCCACACCTTCTGTAGTAAACTCCCCTGCCCAGCTTCCCAGCTCCTCGTGGCTGTCCTGCACTTTTCTCCAGCAGCTAGAGCCTTTCTCCAGCTCCCAGCACCTACTACTGCTCCCTACAGCTTCTCTAGCTGCCCAAGCCATCCTCTGGCTCCTCACACCCAGAGCCCCTCTTTAACACCTACACTTTCCCTTAGTCCCATTTTCCCTCTCCCCACCTACCTTTTCAGCTCCCCCGTAGCTCTGGTCCTAGCTTCTGTGCCACCATTGCTCCTGTTCTGCAGGCTTTGACGGTTGTCTTTTAATCAATTAAGATCAATTAACCTAAAGTTACCCCCAGCCTCAGTTTCTTCAGCCCAGGCCCCTCTAGTCTACCGGTTCTAATCCCGGTCCTAGTAACTTTCACTCCCTACACTTCTACTTTCTTACCTTAACCTTTCCCCAGGTATCCCAAGTACACCAAGCACATACATACACACACATCACACATACTGAGTATGTGTGCTTAATTGATTTTTTGTGTGTGCATGTGCAATTGCACACCACGCCCTCCTGTCTAACAGCGCAATATTGAGATTCTGAGCATTGGCCTGACCCCTCAGGGCAACAAGAGTGATTTAGACAAATTGGAGGATTGGGTCAAAAGGAATCCCATGAAGTTCAACAATGACAAGTGCAAAGTCCTGTATTTAGGATGGAACAATCCCATGTACCAGGACAGGCTGGGGACCGACTAGCTGGGCAGCAGCTCTGCAGAAAAGACCTGGAGGTTACAGTGGACAATAAGCTGAACATGAGCCAGAAGTGTGCCCTTGTTGCCAGTGGAAGGCTACTGACACCCTCAGCTACATTGGTAGGTGTATTGCCAGTAGGTAAAGGGAAGTGATTAATTCCCTCTATTCAGTACCAGTGAGGCCATATCTGGAGCACTCTGTTCTGTTTTGTGCCCCTCACTACAGAAAGGAAGTGGACAAATTGGAGAGAGTCCAGTGGAGGGCAACAAAAATGGTGAGGGGGCTGGGAGACATGACTTATGAGGAAAGACTGAGGGAACTGAGCTTATTTAGTCTGAAGAAGAGACTGAAAGGGGATTTAATAGCAGCCTTCAACTTCCTAAAGTGGGGTTTGAAAGAGGATGGAGCTAAACTGTTCTCAATAGTGGCAGGTGACAAAACAAAGAGCAATGGGCTTAAGTTGCAGCAAGGGAGGTTTAGATTAGATATTAGGAAGAATTTTCTGACTAGGAGGGTAATAAAACCCTGGGACAGGTTACCCAGACAGGTGGTAGAAGCTCCATCTTTGGAGGTCTTCAAAACCCAGCTAGACAAATTTTTGGCTGGGATGATCTAGTTGGGGATGGTCCTGCTTTGATCAGGGGGTTGGATTAGATGGCCGCCTGAGGTCCCTTTCTGTGAGTCTATGATTCTGTGTCAGGGATGGTAGTAATGAACAAGGGATAGATCATTCTAGATCAGAGGCAAGTAAAATATGGCCCATGGGCCAAATCCTGCCCAGCAGGCACTTGGCACTTTTATCTGACCCGTGGGCACCTACCAACAAATTGCATCCTGCCTGGCCCTTCTGCCCAAAACTGTGGGAGCAACATACCCTATTGCACCTTGCTTCCACCCTCGTGAGCCCAAGGACCTGGCTCAGGCATCAGCAGCCACTGGGAGGGAGGAGCTGCTGCAGCCGCCCCAGGGGGGACCTGCTTGGCTTCCCAGGCATCCTGCTCGCTCTGGAAAAGACAGAGCCTGCCTTTTTATCTCCTCAAACGTACATCCCTTACCTCCTCCGTCCCAGGGGCAGCCCTCAAACGCTGTCGCAGCACCCTCACCCTGGCTGAGGACGTTCTTTACTGTTGTCATTTGTTTCATGCCTCTTAACATTTTCTAATAACGTTATATCTGATATTCTCCGAGGGTCCCGCTTTGGAAATGCCACCAGGAGCTGCACCTGCAGGTGACAAACGCGCGCTGCCCACCAGGCTCCGAGTTCCGCAACCCCAGGCGCTTCAGAGCCGCCGGGAGATGGGAAGGTAGAGGGGCAGAGCGAGAGCTGCGCGGGTCGCTAACTTCCGCCGCAGGCTCCGCCCACCCAGGGGCGCTGCTGTCTGTTCTGCCCCGCTTCAGTTTCCGTCTCCGCCTTCGCCTTCGCTTGGCGGCCGCACCACAGTGCGCAGGCGTGGCTTGGAGCGCGGGGTCCCACTTTCCCCATGGCGGCGCGGGCCGGGTTGTTCCGAGCCCTGCTGCGCGCCCGCGTCTCCCAGGTAACCGGCTCCGCGCGGCGGCGGGAGCTCTCCGGCCCACGGGCTGCAGAGGCAGGGGAGGGCCCGGCGCTCGGGCTGCGCGGGGCCTGGGGGCGGGAGCGCCGCGCGGGCGGCCTAGGAGCCGGCCTCTAGCCCGAGGCCGTCTCAGCGCCCGGCTGGTTGGGGGCGACGGGGAGCGCGGGAATGGCCCTTTCCAGCTGCGCAGCCTGGACCTCCCTCCAGCCCAGTTTGCTGCGTCCCCATCACACAGTGCTCGCTAGTGCCTCCGTAGGAAATGGCAGGTATTGCTTCTCGGCTGCTTAAAGATTCAGCTCAAGCACAGTCTGTGCTTGCCTGGCAAGGGAAACATTGTGACCACGGAGGCAGTCTTCCTAGCCACACCGAGGAAGACTGCTCTCCTGGCAGGGGATAGTACCTGCCAAGATAATGTATAGTAAACCTCCTACTTAGCTGCTGGAGTCTTGGCTTTAAGCCCATTTTATGGAACTGGGAGTCTTCTCCCTGGCCTGCCTCTGGGACCTCATGGCTGACAGCAAGCAAAACTCAGGGGGCATCTGAACCCCAGACCTCCAGGCTTGGGTATGCAAGTAAGATGCCTGCCAAAGGTTTTGGAAACATCTGAAGCCCCAGATGGGGGTGGAGGATGTTTGCCGATAGAAGGGCCAAGAACTCAAGTGTTTCTTTAGAAATTTCCTGGGTGCCACGATCAGTCTCTAGGCTTGTCCTTCCCTCTAACAGTTATCTACATCAGTGGTTTTCAGCTGTTTTTAGAGTCAAGGCACACCTCCATAACTTTCCTGAGTTTAGTTGTGCCCTAGTTGAGACCCATTATTCTAAAGTCTCAATTTATGTACTTTTTATCTGCGGGCTGCTGCACTTTTTCTGCCCCCGGGCGGGGGATGGGGGATGTCCTAAGTGCCTCTGTTTCCGGGTGGGGCTTATGGAGCCAGACCAGAAAGGAGCAGAAATGCCCTGTTGAGAACCACTAATTTGCATTTTATTTCAGTGCACAGGTGCCCCTTTTCCAAGAGAAAAGCCTTTTGGACTAATTGAGAAGAGGCTACAGGTCAGTCCTGTATCTTGGTGCTTTTGCAGTACCTGACAGGAGCCATATAGGCTTCAGTTGCTTCCCACTCTGTGCAGCCATAGGGGATAGACATTTGCTGTTTTAAGTTTGAAACTGAGATGCAGCAGTTGGTTGCTGCAGTGAGGTAGGGATATTAATTGCACTGCCTTGCTTCATTTAGGTGAATGGGATTTATTTAGTTTTTTTAACTGAGCAGTTGGCTTTTCTATGGAGACAGTGTTTTTAATTCCGTAATATCCCTCTAACTGAATATGATGGATTTTTTTTGTCAAGCAGATTGGCTAGAGGTAGTATTAAGTAAAGAACTGTCAGCTTGCTTGAGGAAAGCTTGCTTGTGGAGTAGGTAGACCATAGTGAATAAAAGGGGATCTACAGTTTCACAGCTCTCTTCTTGTGATTCATAACCTTGTATGAATTTAATTTTTGGGGTGATGTATTACTGATCAAGAGTCCAGTTTGCTGTGAAAAAAATAATATAGAATTTCAGTAGGTGTGGGTGTGTGCATGTGCACAAGCAGCACAGGATAAACTGCATTATGAGGATGCTATACTTGTATCAGAAACCTGAAATATAACTCCAGGAAGTTCACACTGAAGGTTAAACTTTAAAATGCATAAAAAATTGAAATTCATAGTTACAGTACCCCAAAACCCCTGAACTCTGCCTTGAAAACCATGGATGGAAGGACATTGAAAATGAAATATGAGGAAACATGAGAAATATAAGAATGAGTTTTTTTCCTCAGCCAAATATTGTTAGAAACATATACAGTTTGCTTAGAAAAAGTATTCAGCAATGATGTACATACACATTTTTTAACGTAACCTCTGTTAATGGCCTTTTTCCACTGGTGAACAAAGGCATATATCCCAAAATTGTATCCTAATATTGTCCTTGTTTCTGCTAGCAGCCACTGTTCTGCAGATCCATCACTTTGCTGTCATCCCAGAAATATCACCCTCATGGTCTGTCCCTCATCCTCCAGGCTGTGTGGGGCAGTATAACTGCCCTGTATAGCTGATCCAGCAGTGAGATTGCTTCATGGGGGCACAAGATGTTGTATAGGCAAGGGTTGTCATGTAGGAGCACCTCAGACATGTCTCTGTCTTCACATGTGATATTTCAGTTTCTTCTGGGTCTAAAAATAGATGTCATAGTCTATTGTCAACCCACCCCTCCAGGCAAGAAATTGAAAAGAATGTGCTCCATGTCCACGGCTTGGTTAGGAGATCAAAATTAAGAGGTATACTTTCTGATTGACCCATATACAATGTCAGATTACACATCCTTTTCCCCAGTGGAGAAAAGCCATTTACACAGGAGACTGATAGAACAAATAAGATTTCTCAGTGATAATGTACAATTTTCTGTGCAGATTTATTATTTTTGGTATTACTATGCTGAGGGAAAAATAGGCATTATCTTTGGACTGATCTTTTTGTATTTAAAAATCAATTTATTCTAGAACATAGACTTTTTTGTTTTTTGGAGGATTTCAAAGGTATGATACCATTGTCAAAACCAGTAAGATAGACTTTGCTGAGCAATTTAAAAATGTTACTCTTCTCTTTATACAGAGCAAGATATAGTGTCTCAGGCAAAACACAAAGTTATTTGTATGCCATTTCATGCTTAAGTTTCCCTTGAAACTCTCGATTGCCCTTTAGGATTTGGTCATTGTCCTTTCATGCTTCCAGGTCCCCCATGGAAAACTTGCCAATAAAACATGCCTCTGGACTGGCCTGCTCTGGGGAGATCTGGTTTTGTAACTTCAGTCTCCTCCTGGTCAACTTCAAACTTCATTTATCTGACCAAGGTAACTCAATGGTTAGTCTCTCTCTTAATGACCAATTACCTGGAGGCCAGATTTTAAAATCTGGTTTATTTTGCTTTTATTCCACCAGAAGCTTGATACAAGTCTACAGTAAGAGAGTCTAAGCCTAGGATAGGCAACCCCTGGCATGCATGCCAATTAGTGGCACATGGAGACATTTTCCTCAGCATGCCAGGAGGTATGCAAGGAAATTATTAAAATATATATATATTTTTTAAAGTTGCTGCTTCAGGCTCTCCCAAGCAGCTACAGGTCCCAGCACTGCAGCAGGCACCTGGGGTGGAGTCAGGAGAACACAGGCAGGTACACAGTCTGTATTCGGCTGACTGTGCCCCCTGTCCCCGGGCTGCACCCCTCAGCCTAGCCCAGTCCAGCCCCTGGAGGAGGCTTCACGGGGGCAGAGCTGCTGTGCTGGAGGCTCCCAGTGGGTGACTGAGCCCTGGGCCTGGCCAGGACATTGGGCAGGCAGATGTCCCGTCCCACTCGAGTGGGGGTAGCGGGGTGCCAAGCCCTAGGGCTGGATGCTTGGGGCAGGATCTGGGCAGCGCAGAGAGAAGTAGGTGCGGGGGAAGGTGCTGTGGGCAGGCCAGCCCAGCTGGGCCGTAGGGAAGGCAGGGGCTGGGCGGGAAGTGGGGCTGCCCGAGGGCTCTATGGGCTCAGGCTGTGGCTGGTGGCCAGGCAGGCAGATCAAGGTGCTGGGCTCGAGGTGCTCCCAGCTTGGGGTTTGGCCTCCATGCACGCTGGGCACAGCTCGAACAGGGCAGAGCCACCCCTGATGCAAGGGTGTGGCTGCGGGCCTTGAGAACAGCTGCCATAGCTGCCTCAGCCTTGCCAACCTGCAGTTGCCCTCCAGGGGCCAGGGCAGGTACTGTGGAGGGCCTCTGGGCTGCAGGCTCCCAGCTGGCTCAGTCCTAAGTGTTATTTGTGGCAGCTGTTCCCAGGGTCCAGAGGGCTCCGGAGGCCAGGCCCTTGCACCAGGGGTGGATCCACACTGCTTGCACTGCGCCTAGCGCGCAGGGAGGTGAAGCTCGGAGCTGGGAGCCACCCGAGCCCAACATCCTGCCCCAGCCAGGTGGCATCCCCTTGCGGACAGGGCAGCTGTGGCCCATCCCCATGGAGCTATACAGCTGGGCCAGGCCACATCTCAGGTGCCACTGGGCATCCCCACATGTTCACCCGGCCTGCCTGCAGTGCCTCCCCCTGCATCTGCTTCTTTCTGCACCGCCTGGACCCAGCGCTCAGTGCCCTGGTACTGCACTGCACCTGCGTGCCCCCCCCCCCCCCCCCCGGATGGGGCATCTACCTGCCCAAGCCTTGGCTAGGCCCACCCGCCCAGCCCTGGGCCCGGGCTTACCCTACTCCAGGACTATCAATGAGACCTGAGCACCCCGGCCATGGCGGCTGCTGCTGTTGTGTCACTGCCTCCCTCTGATGGACGCTGCCCTGGGCCAGTGGGTCCAAGCCATAGCCAGTAGTGGTGAGACACGTTGGTGGCAAGGGACACTCCCTCTTCCTATTTTTCCATTTTTTCTCTCTCCTTTTTCTTTCTCTCCTCTCTTTCTCTTTTTTCCTTCTTTTTCTTCTCTTTTTTTCTCCCTTTTTCTTTCTCTCTCTCCTGTCCTCTCTTTTTCTCTCTCTTCTCTCTTTTTCTGTCTCCTCTTTTTTGTCTCCTTTTCTCTTCTCTTTTTTTCCTCTTCTTTTCCCCCCTTTTTTCTCTTTCTCTCTTCTCTCCTCTCTTTTCTCCTATCTTCCCTTTTTTTCTCTCTCCTTTTTTCTATTTCTTCTTTTTCTCTCCTTTCTCTTCTTTTTCTCTCCCCTTTTACCTTTTTTCTTTCTCTTCTCTTTCTTTTTTCTTTCTTTACTTTTTCTTTTCTCTCTCTCTCTCCTCTCTCTTCTCCTTTCTCTTTTTCTCTCATCACAACTTGCTTAACAGAAAAGAATACACAAGGACAAAGGTAGTATATTAAGTTTTATTTATTGTCACCAGGTTTAGAATTTTTAGAAAATCTGATATTTACCATAAAAATGACTTTTATGATTATTAACTATATTAATATGCAGTGCATCCTCCCATGTACCCCTTGCCTCCGGTTTTGTTTTTCTGGCGTGCTGGCCCTCCGGCTCCTTACAATGTAGACGTTGCATTTTTTTTCTGTGCTCTGGGCAAAAATGTTGCCTGCCCCTGGCCTAAGCCATAAACTTCATGAAATCAAACTGGAATTTAGAAGTGGTGTGTGGACAGGTCCCCTAAATATATTCTTAACCCTGACAGCTTTTCCACATATCTCATTTATTTTCATACCACATGCTTCCAAATAGGACAGCTACTTTACCAGCTACGGAATTATCTCTCTCAGCTAGAGTCTAGTTGCATGCAGAGCACTGTAAGAGCCTTGATTCAGCTGCAGCTGTGAGAGAGTTAAACCTGTAGCTGTTGCCATAATATCGTCTGCTGGGCAGCAGCAAGGAAGGGAAGAGAAAGACTAAGGAGGGGAATCCTGCCCTAGCTCCATGCACCTAGATCTTTCAGCCCCTGTGAAAATCGGTCTCCTCAAGACATGCACTCCAGGTTTTCATCTCCAGTTTTTGGATAAGGGCACACGTGAATAAATGGTATGTGAATAAATATGGTATTTTTGTTAGGCAACTTCATTATTCTCCTTACTTGGAAAATGTCATGCAGGATCATGGACCAGGGGCCTGAAAGAGAATGCTGCTATGCAATTTCAAATTATTTGAAGATGCATAGTCTTAGTGTTAAACTATTATTCTAATTTAAAAGTCTAAAATATTTTATTTGGTGAACACTTCTCTGCAAGTCTGACATGATCTGTTGTCACCTCATTGTTCTTGGATTTTGTACTTGAAGCTTGAAATGCATACTTCCAATTTTTCATCTTGAAATAATGGCACTCTGTATTCTAAAAACAGCTTTCATTCTGGATTGCTTTTCCTTTTTGCCATCTTGCACTTCCCATGTGTTTCAACAAGAGCAGCAGATAGCTTTGAAGAGATCACATCTTTTTATGATATAACTAGGGAACATTCTGTCTCTGCCTGGAATCATTTTGTCTCCAAATTTGCTTGTGTGCTCTGCGCTCAGTGATGACATCAAAAGGAAACAAGCACAACTATTTGACATCATGCTCATCAGCTTGAATATAACAAACTATTTATTTTTATTAAAAGATGCTGTGTTTACAATGTCAGCTGATGTTTATAGGCATGGGGCACAATTCATATTAATGTATGCTTGTATGATGCTGCAAAGAGGTTTGTTCCTCTTTATTTTTGTATCATGCATTTCTAATATGTACCTAACTAAAATACCTAGGTGCCATATACATGGGTAAAGAAAAGTAGCGTTTTGTTTGAAGGATCCATTCATCTTCTATTGATTTTTTTTTTTTTTTTTTTTTTTGTAACTATTGTCTCAAGTTCTGATTTAAAACCTAAAGATTCCTATTCACTTCAGTAATCTTTAGATAAAGGGTTTTTTCCCCCTACAATTTTTTTTGATAAAGCATAGCTAATTTGAATGTAAATACTGCCATAGCAGAGCAGATATCTGCTATTTTGTGTAATTTTGTGTCTCTGAAATGGCCACTTCCAGATGTTTTAGAGTAGTGGTGCCCTTCCTTATTGGCAGGCAGACCACAAATCAAGCCCTGTCCCCTCAGTGCTACTTCTGATCCCTGCCCTTCCAATGGTTTTCCTGATAGTTTGCACTTTGAAGTGCTGGAGTGGAAGTCGGGGTGGGGGGTGTAACGGGGAGTCAGGGGCTCCTTTACTCCCTCCTTTAAGGAACTTTTGCAGCAGGTAGCTGAGCATGAGCTAGCTGCACCACAGCAAGCAGGCCAACCATCAAGCCCAAAGAGAAACTTGTGCTTAATTAGGGTCACCGGACTGGAAGGGGCAGTGCTCTAGGGCACATAAACACAATACTAGGAGAAAAGACAGTCGCTGTAGGTGAAGTGGAAGCGCCTCTACCCACGAAGGCTTCAGAGGAGTGCATGGCCCACAGCTAAAACTGTCCTGGGATTATAAGTAAGGTGCTGAGCAGTGACGGGAATATAACCCAGGGAAGTTTGTGGTACAACCAGTGAACTGGGGTTTATGTTTGGACCCAGTGCGGGGTTAGTTTTCATTGCAACCAGCGAGTTTACTTTTTTTTTTTGTTGCCAATTACACCAGTGGACTGGGTATGTGGCTGTAAGGAAATGTGAGGAAGCTGCAGTGGGGCACCCAAGGGGTACATTGTGCCAGAGACACCCGGGTGTTTTGAGCTGTGTTAGGGCTGGGGGCTCGAGATATGGAGTAGGCTTATACAAAGTAGCCCCTAGAGAGGGGCTGAAGCCAGGGACACAGCACCTGACAAATGTGGAGATGGACTGGACCCTAGGAGTCAGGTCCAACACAGTGGGCCTAGACAAAAGGGCACAGCTAGAGAAAAGGGGTGGAAGCTGAAGAGGCTGAGGCCCCAACAAGGGTGTGAAGTCTTGATGCTGTACTGGTGCAAAGTACCCACTGAATAATTAACCGTTAACATCTGCAGGAGGTGTGGGTATGGCTGTAGGGAGGGTTGGAGGCAGTGAAATGAACCCTTAAGGCAGTTAGTGCACTTGAGCACAGACAGGCTGGAAGGTCCCCACTCAGCACCTGAAGGGCAGGCTGGGGGGTTGGGGTGTAGACTGGGTTAGAGAGGCACTCACTGACTGATACTAGGCAAGAGCTCGCTCTGGGGCAGCCTCTCTTTTCAGAAACCAGTAACTACATCAAGGTATGGAAGGAAGGAGAAGGGGGAGGATACCTGAGGAGCTGTGGGAGGGTAGGAGTTGTATGGCTACTAGGGAGTATCATAGCCACCCCAGGGCCTGGCACCTGTTACAGGGGGACTCAAGCCTCTGGTTGCATGGAGCAGAACAGAGGCAAGATGTTGCTGTGAAGAAGTGTGCATTATTGCCAGGAGCCAGATTAACTTTTTCTTGTCCCTGTAACTGCTGCATCTTTTATTATGGCAAGCAAGGCTTCAAAGCCCTAAATTTGTCAGTGGCTGCCAAGCCAAGAAAGGGTTAACCTGGCTTTTGGCAGTGATACCTGACATCTCTTCTTGCAGCAGTGTCCTGTCCTTATTCTACTCCAGGAGGGCAGAAGCTTCAGCTCCCTACCTCCATTCTGCAGCACCCAAGGCTCATGTGCCTACTATGTCACGTCTAGAACAGATTGATTCCCCCTGCTTTAGAGGAACATGTAAAAAATCTGAAGATTCCAATCGTGGAAAATTTGCTGATAGGACAGTTTCTCTGATGCCAGTCAACTAGCTCATACCGTAAAAAGGATAAAGTTCATTTCTTTAAAAAAAATTGTTTTTGAAATCTTTGTTAAAATACCTGTAAGATCTGATTATCTAGAGAAACATCAGCCATGGTTAGTAAAATCCAAAGTATGATTTTTAGGTAGACCTTAGTCTATGGAGCATTGTATAAAATGATTTCCTTTGTCAGTTTTAAGCTGGATTTCTTTCAGCTGTCCCCTTGCTCCTATATCAAAAGAAAATAAATAAGTGTACCTTCTGTACACCATTTATTATTTTATATATTGTATTTCTGCTACACTGTTGTTTGACTTTCCTCTAAACTATGCTGAGGCTCAGATCCTCAAAGGTAGTTAGAGTTGTCTAACTCCTCCTGACATCAGTGTTAAGCTTTTGAAAATTTAGACCTTTGTCCTTTCTCCTTTTGTTCTAATGTAATTTATTATTAAGTCATTAAGGACTGAACATACCTTTCCCATAAAAGTTAGGAATGTTCTTTGGGCCAGAAGCAAGCATCTGCTCTTTCTCACTATCAGGGGTTAGCATAAGTCAGTATGCAGTGGTACAACATATATTTTAGGGCTACATTGGTTGCAGCTACATTTAAACTTCCTTGTTAAAAAGTTACTAGAATTTCTGGGTGGAGAAAAAGGTTTCTTAACTTGCCTGCCTGATGCTTTGTCTATGCCAGTGTTGTTCAAACTCTCTGGCCCTGCAAGCCAGATGATTGGTGCAAGACAGGATCCAGTGCAGGGTCAGCATACAGGATCAGTCTGTGGGTACAGTCTGGTGTGCCACTGCGGGCCATGGCCTGACCCCACATGCTGGCTCTGGATCAGGCTGTGGAGTTACCACATGCTGGTGTGATCCAGCATGTGGGACCATGCCATCTGGGCTGTGGGGCTCCCTACAGGTCCAGAAATTTGGCAATGAGGGAGCAGTGGCAGCATTAATTGCCACAGCTCTGGGAACAATTATCACTGCTCCTGTTCCTCCTTTGGACCCATGGGGAGACCCACAAGCTGGATGACGGGCTCTGCTGACCAGATCCAGCCCTGAGGGCAGAGGTTGAACACCACTGTTCTGTGTTGGTTTTTTTGCCTGGAGTACATGTGCAAGAAAGAACCTCTACTATAGACAGAAGCAGAACATCTTTAGGGCATGAACTCACTCTGTTCATTACAGTAGGTATGGACACTGAATAACGTGTGATAAATGTTGCATCTGTTCATTCTTTCTCTGTGAAAGTCTCTTGTTTCTCTAATGTGAATTTAACACTAATGAAAGTTGCTAAATTTACATTCCTGGATTGTGAGGTTCTATGTAAATATCGCCAGTATAGGTGACAAACTTCCTCCAAATTGCCCTGCTTTTAAGGGCCACATCTAGGGGTATATGTTGACTGGAGTTTGTAGTCCTGGTTTAACTGGTAAATAACATTTCTAGTTAACTTGCACAGAAAACGGTACTTTAGATATTCCAGAATTGTTTCATGATACAAACTTCTGTTTTTCCCAGCACTTCAGCTTTTTCAGAAGTAAACTTGAATTGCAATAGGACCACGCACTCAAGGTGTGACAGTCCCTGAGAATGGAGTCATGGATACCACCTTGGACTATTCAGATGTAGATCTCTCTGCTAAGGCTGCTAATAAGGGAGACAGTTACTTTTTGTGGTAACTTTTGTTATTTGAGCTAGAGGTGCACCGATAAAGATTTTCTTGGCTGATACCATTAGCCAATTATTAACCACCTATATCAACTGATACCGATCCACTAACTGATTTACAGGAATGCAGCTGGGCAGCATGGAGAGCAGCTCTCTTCAGGTAAGTCTGTGGAGGGGAAGGGACTTGTGGGGAGGGGGGCAGATTGAGGCCTACACAGTGAGGGAGGGAGAGGGGCAGGAGCTGGGGGTGCTGCCCAGTCAGAGCAGTGAATGGGACCCTGGGGCCGGGGCAGGGAGCAGGACAGAGCCACGGGTGGCTTGTTCATAGGATCAAAGTCCCAGTACTTAAAAATGACGGTGGGGGCACTTGAACTAAAGCTCATCGAATGAGCTTTAGTTCAAGTGTTGCTACCACCATTTTTAACCATGGGAATGCTTTGAACTGGAGCCGAGCTGAGCTGAGCAGGGTGAGAGCAGATGTGGGCTGTGGGCTCTTTACTCTGCTGCTTTTGCCCTGGGGGCTCCACACCGACCACATGCCCCCTGCTCACCCAACACTACTGTCAGGCAGGCCAGGGGGTGCACAGCCGGTGTGGGGCTCCCGAGGGAAAGAGAGTGGGGCAGAGAGCCCTAAGTCCACAGTGAGCAGCTCGCATTGTCCCTGTGCACAAATCTGGGGTGGGGCACAAGCCCTCCCCATGCCTCTCCTGTGGGGTGCATGCAGCGGCAGGGAGCCTCTTCTCCTCTCCCCACACCCCCTGGACAAGCTGTCTGCAACTCCATCTCGTTCCCTGGCCCAGGTCCCATTCACTGCCGTGGCTGGGCAGAGCCCTCAGCCCCTCCCTCTGTCTCATCCCTCCATCAACATGGGGGCTTGATCTGCCCCCTCCCCCGTGCACTTTTCTTCCCCTATGCCCCTTGCCCTCCAAAGACTTACCTGTAGGGCGCTGCTCTTCACGTTGCCTGGATGTATTCCTTCCCATGTGCATGCATGCTGCTGTGTGCGTGCATGCAGCATCCAAGGGCCTGGGGCCAGAAGGCATATTGCATTTACGGGCGATAGTTATCGGCTACGCTGGCCAAAAAAGCCGATAGCTGATAATGTTTATTTTCCTTTTATCAGTGCCGATTCGATATCCAACTGATATATTGGTGCACCTCTAATTTGAACATGTGTTCATAAGGAATCAGACTGACTCCATTCCTCATCAGTGCACACTGGCCAGTAAACAGTTTTAAGGATGGCTTCTTAGTTCGTTGAGTTTAAATGCTTTATCTGATATCTGTTAATCTGATATCTGCTGGAAGGAAAAACACCCTGGCTGCTTCTACACGTATGCAGATTGCAAGTGCTCCTCAGTTCCTTTATCCAAAGGGGGGAGTATTTTGCGTTTTGTTCATTTTGGGCTAGAAATTAATGGCTAGTACAAGGATGGACAATTTCTATTAGTTTACATTTCTTTAATGCTGTCTAGAATTTTCCTCTACTGCTAGAAGGAGAACTCCAAGAACCAGAGTGAAATTAAGTTGATTTTTATTTTTGTTCAGTTATGCCTATAGCAGTTGGAATAGCTGCAGGGGTAACTGGTGATACTGCTCAGTTTTTATGCTGCTATAGCTTGGTGAAGTGGTAAGGAGCAGCAAAGATGCCAAAACTGACTTCAGGCACAGTTACATAACACTGCATCAGTTTTTTGGATCATATTTAGGTGGCTTATTCACATGCCCAATTAAAGCTTATAGTTCTCAGGAATGGAGTTTTAAAGTCTTGATGGTAATTATTTGCTCTCAATGCAATCTTCATAGGGGGTATGCCTCTTCTTAGATACAGTGGTATCACTGTGTGTTCTGATACAAAACTTTATTTTCATTTTCATTTTTCCCACTAAGACCTATAGTCTTTATGCTCAACTCCATGCCAGGTACACATTACTTCCTCTATCACAGTGGGGGCGAACTTTTTTGGCAGATGTGCCTCAAATTAGCCCTGAACCCTTTCTAAGTGCCACCCTCCTTCCCCTGCTTGATCTGCTGCTCTGCTGTCTGCTCCCTACCCTGTATTCCCTGCCCAGTCTTCTGCTGTTTTCTAGTCTCTGATCTGCCACTATGCTGCTTGTCCCCTTCACCACCTGTAGTATGCCACATGCGCAGCCTGCCTGCATCGTGTATGGCACATGTGCCATAGGTTGGCCACCCCTGCTCTAGTGAATATATGTTTGTTTACATATGGAATTGAACATTTGAAGTGGAGTTCCTAGAGAGTGTAGTGTTTATATTGTCAACCATTTTCTGATAAGATCCGAGCTAAGATCTCCAGGTCTAAAGCAGCATATAAAAGGTTGGTATAATGGAAAGTAAGTTTTCAGGTTTGAATGGCCTGAGTTGTCTCTTCCTCACAATGTCTGAACTGTGATTATCACTGAATTAATGTACTTCAGGGGTGCTCAACCCACAGCCTGCAGATCAAATCTGGGTTGTAGAGTCATAGCATCTGGCTTGCAGGGATCCCCATGGGTTGACAAATTTGGTGTCAGGGGTGTGGTAGAAGCTCCATGTGCCTTGATCCAGCCCCACCTGGGCCATTGCCGTGAGGCCACATCAGGCCCCAGGCTTGCCCCTCCATGGGGCTGGATCAAGCCACTCTGCCCCTGCACATCAGGATTGGCGCTGCTCTGCCCTCACCCCCTCTCCATACGTCCAGATTGGGACTAGGTCATTCTCACCCCCTGCATGTCCAGCTCAGGGCTGAACTGTTCTCTGCCCCCTCATCTGGCTGGATCAGGGCCGGTCTGTGCAGATCAGACCCCTACTGTGCCCATTCCATGTGCCAAATCGAGCCGAGTGGCTGGATCCTGCCTGCCAATGGACCTGACACTGTCCATCCAGCCAGCTGAGTGAAGAGGTTGGGTACCACTTGTCCATGAGTGGTAGCATTACTTCTGGTTGTGATCCAGACACAGATGAAAGATTGGGTGGGATGAATCAACTATTAGATGGAAGGACCCCCCAAAATATGCTTCTCTTGCTTGAAGTATTATTTCTGATGCTTGTAAGTGGCCTTCCCTCTGAGTATTGTGCAAGTTTCCTGGAGTGGTGTTGTGAGGGGATGTTGTACTGCTGCAGGAGCTGTCTATGGAGTGAGACAGGTTATTCTATGGATCTAGCAGTCACTTACTGTCCTGAATAGTTAAATAACTGCTGTGTTTCATACCCAGAAGTTGGTGGAATCTCTGTGGTGGGTCAAGTGGTGCTTCCTTTGTACAGTTTAACATATTAAGACTTAGGAGATTCTGGAGGTTAGAAGTTTGCCTGTACGATAGTTAATAGAAAGTGAATATTTTGAAATGGACTTATTTGTGTTTTTATTTCTTCTTTATTTTCTAAGTTGGTTTTCTTATATCTAGTTTAATCCACTATCCCACCACTTTTGCTTTATTTCACTGTCTTCTGCCAGGGAATAGAGAGAATTGTATCCCATGCCAGCTATTCCTATCTGCTATCTGAAATGTTATTTTGGCAAATCAGTATCTTGGGGCGTATGTGTTTTAATGTAGAGTTAATACGGACATACAGCATTTCTAGTCAGGCAGTGCTGAGGGAGTCAATTGACTTCATAGCTCTTTAAAATCTACCTTAGCCCTTCTAAACTCTTCATTCAGTGGTTGATTACAGCCCTCGCTTCTTGTAATGGTCTTGATGTTCTGCCAAGCAGGCTATCCTTTGTTCTGCAATTCTGCTGTCTGTTAGCTACTCCTGGTAAAGAATCTCCTATTTCACAGGCTTGAAGATTGCTTTTAACTCATTCCATATTTGTTTTTGCTTGGATCTGAATAATACAGCCCTAGGCTGCTAGCATATTAATAAAGCTTCCAGTTTATTTTTAACTGCAGAAAAATGTGTGTTTTTATATGTGATAATATACTTCAACATCTACACCCCCCTTTTCAAAATTCTAGATCTGTCCATGCCCCTGGCCTAAAGGGTACCAGCATACTTTACAAACTTAAACTGTAATTATTGCTGAGGTGCTTGGACTATGTAAAATTAACAAAAGTATCCACATCCCACTAGGCTCCAAATAACTTATTCAGAGAATCATACTTGTTGTCTAGCTCAGAGTTGGTTAAGAAACCAGCATTTCACTTCATTCAGCTATAGTCATGAAACTGACTAGTTTGATCCTTTACCATCTGGATACAGTAGAGGATGATACTTTTTCATAAGCTCACTGGATAGTGTCCAGAAAATAATATATTTTGTCCATCAAAAGAGCCAAATTGTTTGTTGTTTTTTGGATCATGAGACTTACTGGAAGGAGATCAGAATTGCCAGAATCTCTGTGTTTTCTGTCATTTCCCTTTCCACATTCATTCATAGTCCAAAATGCACTTGTGACTAAAATCCTAGAATCTCAGTAAATGAGGTTCCTATCCAGGCATATTACCTGAAGCGATCTTGGTGGTTAGTGTTTGTGCAACTTCCTATAATTTTCCTTTTACTTCCATTCATAATCTCTTTGAGTCACAGTCAAGTTTCATACTATGATCATTTCAGTCTCCACCTCATAGTGTCACTTTAGCCATTCAACTTAAACAGAAAGAATCCAGCTAATGTGCAGAATGTTCTTATTAGCAGAACCTTTCCTACTATTAGAAATGCTTACCTGGTTAAGTAGAAGTTGTTTCCAAGACAGGCCAGCCATCATTAACTATCTCCTTCCAAGGCGCAGATCTGAGAGTACCTACTAAAATAAAATAATTTTGGACTTTGTAAGGTTACTGAATGTTACTAATGACCATTTCTATCATTTACCCTCCCATTCATGTAACATCCTGTATTTTGTTCAGTGTTCGGGCAGGAAGATTTTACTCCTTCTCAGCACGCTTGTGTGCGGGCCGGGTCGGACCCCGGGCCCTTTTCGATGCTCTGCACGCGGGCTGTGGCCAGCAGCCCGGGCAGGCCGGGTCGGAGAGGGTGGGCGCCGAGCTAGAATTAGGCACAGACGCTTAACGGTTGATTTTAAGATTGTTTACTTACACCGAGTTGGTCGCGGTACAGGCTGAGAACTTGCTTGAGTTGCGGTTACAACAGAAAACACGAACAATCACGTGGAGTTTGCTAGGCTCCACGCAGACAGAACTCCGGATGTCCAGGACAAGCGCGCATAAAACTCGTCGGTACGTCTTATAGAAGGTTCCGTTCGAAGACGGGAAGAGGTGGGCGGTGGATCAGGCTGCCAAACTCCTCTGAGCAACACACAGGGTTTCTATTACCCTGCCGCGCACACCCAGAGTCCCCACGAGATGGATGTGGAGTCCTCTTCGGCTTGGGCGGAAACTGCTCAAGCCTCTTATTTGGCTAGCAGGCCAATCGCTAGCCGCCACGTGGGAATAATTTAGCACTAGCCAATTGCGGGGCACAAATTTGCATGCGAAGAGCGGGAACTCCTTTGCATCGTGCATTTCTGTGTTACAAAGGGAAATGCACCCTGCAAAGACAACTGCAAAGTGGCGGGAACTCTCTCCTTTGCACGCGGGTTCTCTGTGCAGCAGAACTCCACCATGCAATGAAGCTGTAAACCCACGGGGATAATTCTTAGTGCCGAAGCACACACAAAAAATCAGACCTTTGGGTCATGACAGCTTGTAACAGTTACAAAATTATCCTCTTAATCTGGGACAGCACTGGCCCAATACAGCACAACATTACATCTTGGGGAACCAAGGATCACACCTAAACTAGGATCTGCCCTTGGGGTGAAAAGGGCACATAGAAGTCCTACTTAAAGAACTACAGGTCAGTCACATCTTACTTGGGGGTTGGGTGCTAAAGTCAGTGCGTAAGGTGAAAATCGCGTAAGGCGAAAATCGGTGACTATACGCGGGGTGGGTGGGGGGGCGGGCTTGAGTTTGCACACGGCTCTGTGCTTAGAGCTGTGCGGCCGGCGGCAGCAGCACAGCACGGGGTGATGGTGGAGATGGCTGCGTGCCACCCGGCCACCACCATGCTGCCACTGCTGCCTAGCGGCCGGCCACGCAGCTCTGGGCACGGCTCCGTGGCGACAGTGGGAGGTTTTGGAGGCAGTGGCTGTCACCGCCATAATGGGCCTCCAGGTAAGCAGCAGCGTCGCATGCAAGCTCAAGCCCCGCCCCCCCACCCTGCATATAGTTGAATTCGTGCACGTTAAACGCGCGTATGATGCGACTGATCTATATTTATAAGCATTATTTACAACAGACACTGAGTCTCCCAAAGTGCTTTCAACAGATCCAGGAATTTGGCAGTGGTGGCCATTGATTTCCTCCTCCCCCCCCCACCAAATTTCGGGCCACACCTTCTAACCCCCCCGCCTCCCCCCATGAGGTCAGGTCGAGTTGAGTCGTGCCCCTTCCCCCCCCCCCCCTTCCTTTCTGGATCACTGCTGGGCCATTCCTCCTTTTCCTACAGAGCTGGGTCAAGCTTGTTTCCCTGAAGGGCCATGTTGTGATCATTGGGCACTGCCTATCTGGCCCGCTGAGGAAAAATATTGAGCACTACTGGTTAAGACCATTAAAATTTATTGTGGAGGGATTCATGTTGATTTAAAGTCAGTTTAGTTAAGGAATGCTGTTCCTTCTAAGGAATAGGAAGTTGTGGAGTTTTCTTGTGATGGGCACTCTTTACTAGGAAATATTGTGACACCCAATTCATTTCACACAGGTCTCAGAACAGCCGTTGACTCTACCTGAGCTGGATTTGAGCCAGAGACCCTGAAGTGCATGTTTTTAAACAACTGTATCAGTCCAGGCTTCATGTAAATAGTAGCTAACTTTCCCTTCTCTAGGTGATTACCAAAGAGAATAAACAATAAAAACCCATATATTTTAGCTTCTAAAACTTCCAAATAACAGAGTTGTTAAAAACAAAAATGTGATTTAAAAATCCCACTGACTGTAACTTGTTATTCTTTGTTTATATTCCTTTGGGCCAGCCTCGGTAACATGCAGCTACAAACTCAAACAAAAAGTATAGTAGAATAAAAGAAACTCTTCTCCTAGAGCTAGAAAAGGAGAAATATAGATCATATGTTCATATGGTATTTGGATACTGTTATAATCAAAATATGAAAATGTAGCCAATTTCTTCAGTAGGAAGGAATAAAGAAATGTGGAGTCTTCTACTTTTCTAAAAGGAGACTGGGAATATCTAACAGATGAAACACTGTAGTTCAGAGAAGAGCAAAAGAAAGCTTACAAAATGCTGACAGCTAATCTTTTGAATATTCAAAAGCCTTTATTCTGTATTGTTAATAAATATAACAAGTTTGTTGTCTCTGTTATAGTGGACCTGGTGTTTATTCCTTGCTTTTCTTTTTTAGAAACAAATCAGACATGCTTCCATGAGTTTTACTGTGTGCAAAGAACTGGAGGCTTCTTCTTTTTCTGAAGATAGAACATGCAAGGCTGTGAGTATTAAATACTAAGCCACATTTCCATGTTCTCAAAGATTGTGTCAAGTTTAAAACACTAAATGGTTTAATTATCAATTATGTCCCATAATGAAGTTTTTATAATCTCTTCCCCAAAGTCTGTCCAATTAGAACAGAATCAAATCAACCCTCATTATTCATTATTTTTCCCCACCTGGAAACCACTGACTTTTTTTCCCCCCCCCCCTTTGGCCTTGTTTGTGCTTGATACTGTTTTAACTCTATTTGTGTAGTTTAAAGCAGGCTACCCCCTTATGGATATAGATATGCTTGTATGAAGATGTGTTGTATTAGTGTGATTATTCCCATATGGGAATGAGAGTAACTCCCTTATACTAGTTACTGAAGTGGAGTACAGCATGTAAGACAGTGGTTCGCAAACTTTTTTGACTTAAGGCATCTTTTGGAAAATGCCAGCTCTCAGTTCTCACTCATTTTTTACTATAGAAAGATAATAGAGCAATTCTGTTGCAAAGTCATCAGAAAGACCACATCCGGTCAGAATGTTTGTGACACAATAGATTCTTATTTCAAAACTCTGGATTAATTTTGTGAATTGTGTTAGTGTTTGTACAGTATCTTTTAAAAGGATCTCATGGTGTCCTGGCTGAGAACCATTGGTTTAAGGCTTCCCTGCCCTCTCCTTTGCTTTCACCAGCTGATAGAGATTCTCTCACAGCCTACTGGTTACCTCTTTTCTTCTCCTTGCAGGGCTTGTGGAACCAAAGGCCAGGAGGGTAGACCTGGTAGCTTAGTGGCAGCAAAACTTCTTGGGCTCCATCATGTCTCCATCATTGTTTGTTGTGGAAGTGGTGTCAATGTAAATTAAGTACCTCAGATCTCTATTAACTCAGAATTAAGATAGACAGGCAGTGTCTTGTACTGCAAAAGGAAATGCAGTTAATGTACATATCAGCCTTGCTGCATATCTCTACCCTCTGAGTGATGCTTCAGCACCCCAATCAGGCAACATAGCAGACTTAATCAGTGTTTCTCAAACTGAGATATGCAATTAACTTCTTTTGCAGGGCCACAAGAAAAAAGAAGGGGAGAAAAGGAGGGAAAAAAATAAAATTAAAACCTTTACAGTATCTTTTAGGTTGTTGGAGAGGATACAATGTAGTTGTAATGATTAAGATGATCCTTTTTTCTTATCCGTCACATGGATATGGACGGAGTACTGTATTTACTTGAATAGAAGATGACTCTGATTATAAGATGACTCCCCCAATAAGTAGATTCCATATGTGGAAAATGTATAAATGTATTACAGTTTTCTAGTTAGAGAATCAAATTACTGGGGTTTTGCTTTGAATTTGTTCCCCTCCCATTGCTACAATAGGGAAAGTAAATCTGGGGGATGAGGTAGTTCTTTGCCCTCTGCTTCCCTCCAACTTTTTCCTCTGGCAGTCCCTTCCCCATCTCGTTACTGCCAGATCCTGCTCTTCCTGAGCATATGGAAGTGAAGAACAAATTTGAAGATCCTTGGAATTAAACATAGTTTTAACTATTATCATATAGTACCCATAAACTGAATTAATCAAGAATTGATGCATCTTACCTTTTTTTTTAAACTGCAGCAGGGTTTAGCACAGGCATTCCATAAACACACTTCTGAGCAGCACTTTGGCACCTCTTTACATGTAGTATGACCTTTTTTTCTTTTTTTTTAAATATATATCCTCTCTATATAAAAAATGATATACATCTACACTCTGAGTATTATTCCACAAAGAAAAACCATAACCTTTTACAAAAACTGCACCCGTGCGCCCATTCAAAGGCCTGCTGGCCACCTGGACCTATTAGAATATCTGCACTGCGCACCACACACCCACAAAAACTCTGGTCTCTCAAAGCAGGCAACACCTTCCTTTGATCCCCATCCTGCTTGTGGGGTCACAGACTCAGTTTATCTGTCGTCCATGTCGCTGTTGCTCCAGGCCCCGCTGGAGGACCTGCTGCTGCTGTCGCTATTGCTGTCCTCAGTTTAATTTATCTCTTCCTCACTGTCACTGCCCCCCTTCTCTGCTAGGGGTAAGTTGGAAGAGCCTACGCCATGTGTCTCTGTGCCAGGTGGCTTTGGCCGCCTCCTCTCCATCTTCTGCTACCAATTTCTGGTAGTAGGTCTGGAGTTTACTCAGAGCCATTTTCACACAGTCTACCACCTCTACGTCCATGTTTCTATACAACAAGAGGTTCCTGGCTTTCCACAGGGTGCTCCTGAAGCACTACGCAAACTGGTCGAAAAGGGCCGACAGGCTCCTTTAGTGTTTGGTGAAGAGCCAGTACAGTGCCGCTTCTCTGGTTAGTTGGTTGATGCTGGTCACCGCTTAGCAGAGCTGCTTCACCCTGTTCCATACCTCTTTGGCACAGGTGCAGAGCCAGAGGAGGTGGTTGATTGTCTCGGTGGCTCCGTGGAAGTTGGTCTCCCCAGCTGTCCCTCCCTATACTTCCAGGCCCTCACTGGCAGGGCTTGGTGGGCTATCAGCCTGTTCAGGTACCTGTGATCTTTGCACAGGTTCTTGTGGTCGATGTGCTCCCACATGGCCTGGCACGCATTGCCCAGGAGCAGGGCCACAGGTGATGTGATGTCCCTCAGCTTCACCGTCTCCTGGATCTTCTTGTAGTTGCTCATGGGCACACAGCCTATGCTCTGCAGGCTGTACAAACTGTGGCACTGGTTTAGAATCTCATACAACCACAGTGAGCCCATGATCCACGGTCTGTGGTTGGTCAGGGTGATCACCCCCTAGTGTCTCAGGATGTGCCCTGCAAAATACCTCACCAAGCAGGCGGTTTTGGATTTCATGCTTGTTGCCATCTTGCAGATCTGGCTCATGTACTTGGCCCACAGGAACAGGAAGATGTCTGGCATGCCCCTGCCCCCAGCCTTCTTGTCCTTGTACAAGGTCTTCCTGGTGACCTTTTCCCATCTGGAACCCCAGAAGGACATGCACACGTCCCTCTGGATCCTGTGGGTGACATGCTCGGAAGGGGGGAAGACCAGTGTGGTGTACACAAGCACCAGTAACAACAACACCTTCACAAGCGCAATGCACCCCCACCATAGAAAGGGAGTGCATGCACTACAGCCCAAGTCTCTGCTTTACCTTTGCCTCTAGCTTCTCCCATGCTGGCCTGCCCCTGAGCTTGTGGTTGAAATCTGTGCTGAGGATCCTGACCCCCTCGCAGGGGACAGAGACCCCCGGGGACTCCAGGTCCCCAAGCTCACCCACGGCAAGGCAGGTGCTCTTGCTGACATTGAGCTTGGCCCCCATCGCTGCCTCGTATACCTGCGTGTGCCACAGGGATCTCTCTCCTGACCACTTGTTCTGGCACAGGATGTTCAAGTTATTCATGTAGGCCAGGACCTTAACCTCTCGGTTGCTGCTACCCAGAATGTGGACTCCACGGATCCCTGAGTCCTGCTTCAGGTGCTGGGCCAGGTCCTGGTCCTCTCTTTCACACTGGCCCACCACTTGGTCTCATTCTGGTACAGGTCCCAGAGATTCCTCCAGCCTGTGTAGTACTCTCTGTAGCTGCACCTGGTCCGCTTGTCTTCCAGGAGACTGGTGTTCAGCTTCCACACTCCTCTGCCTCTTTCCAGCTGTCCCCCCAGGTTGACCCAGAGGGTGAGGAGGCAGTGGTCCAAGAAGCACATGGGTGTACAGCGGGCCTTCTCTGCTTTCCATCCCATGGGGAGGAAGACAAAGTTGATTCTGGACTTGGTGCTGCCCACGGGCTCCACTCAGGTGAAGTGTCCCCTGGGTGCCTTTGGCTGCATCCATTAGGCCATGATCCCAGACAAGCTGCTTCAGCTACCTGGACAATCTGTCCATGCCCATCCTGCTGACTTTGCTAACCCTGTCCTCCTTGCTGATGATGACCCCCGGGTGGCCGGTGGGCATCGTGATGGCCACTTTCCAGGAACAGGCCTCTGGCCTCTCTATTGGCTGGTGCATACACTGTCCGCAGTTCAAAAGCAGTACCATGCGTCTCCAGGGTGGCTTGTAGCAGCCTGCCTGCAACAATCTCTTTGTGCTGCAGGGGGCTCATGGTGTCTCCTTTCAGCAGGATTGAGACACAGCGGCTTTATCCGCTGAGCCAGAGCACATGGCTGGGCTATGTGACTAGCGTTTGGAGAGCAAAGCCCTGCTTGTCTGGCTGGAAAGTCCACATTCCTGCACTGCCTCTATTTGTTCCAGGGTTTGCAGCACCTGGTCCCACTTGCCTCATCCTGTCAGGCTTCTGACATTCATAGACGCAATTTTCATGCTTCCCATGGCACTGGCTGCTTGCAGGGGCTGGGTTGGTGCAGGTAGCTTGTACTTTCAGTTTCTGATTCCCTGCTCCAGTCTCCATCCTGCTCCACTTGTGGTCAGAGGCCAGGCTCTTCACCGATTTCTTTACACTATGTGGGTTTCCCTCTGCCCAGGGGATGCCTTTCAAGGGAGGCTTGCCCTCTTTCGCTCTTATCTGGTTTATCTGTGCCCACATCTATAGCACTGAACTCCTCTGCTTGGAGGGAGCATTCCTCTCCACTTCCAGGGTTCCTTCTTTTTTTCCTAGTCCCTTTCTGTCCCCCTTGGGGTTGATCTCCTGTCCCAGAGGGTCCCACAGTCGCCTCCACTTCGCTCTCTTCCTTGCTCCCCCCTCCATTACCTGGCTCTTCTGCTGGGGCTGGGAAGGGGACGCAGCCCTTGCTCAACTGCTCCAGCAGGTTGCAAGTTTCTTTCACTGCTTGGTCAACAGGATTGAGCTCTGGCTCTGAAGTATCCTCTCCCCCTTCTCCCTCCTTCTGACTCTGGACCTCCAGCTCCATTTTGCTTTTGCTTTCTGGGCCAGCTGCATCCTGAGCCTCCAAAACTGGGGTCATGGACGGCACCTCATCTTCCTCTGCTTCTCTGGCAGCATAAGCTTGTGCCCCCAGACATCTCCTGAAGAAGTGCCCCTCTTTCCCACACAGATTACAGTGCTTCCTTGGTGCAGCTCAAGGAGCTGTTCCCAGTCTGATTGCAGTCTTTCCTGAGGTGGCCCTCCTTTCTGCATCGGTGGCAGAGTTTGGGCTGCCCCCAGTAGGAGATCTGTCCCTTGTGGCATCCTAGGGTCAGGGAGGCCGGTAAATGGATCATGGCTCCTGCCTTATCTGGGTCCTGTTTCAGGATGACCCCTGCAAACCATGCCCCAGTCCAAATATCTTCACTGTCCTTTTCCTTCTCTACAGCCTTCACGGCTTCTGCTGAGCCAGAATCTCAAATCCTGCTTCCCCATCCTGATGTGCAGAACTGAATTCTCACCTGCTTTTTGTCTCCTGAGCCTGTTCTAGGCATCGCCACCATAGAAGACAAAGTCCTTTACCCTGGGGTCATTAGCCAGTCCCTGGAGCTCTTGCCAGAAATCCTGCATAGCCCAGGACTCTAAGTTGTGGGGTGAAGTGCACACTCTGGAGGGTAGGGAACAATTGCAGGCAGACCTGGACAGGTTAGAATAGTGGGCAATACACAGTAGGGTGCAGTACAACAAGGACAAGTGCGGAGTGCTGCACCTAGGGTGCAAAAATATCTATCACACCTACTGGCTGGGAATTGACCCTCAGCAGCACAGAAGCGGGAAGGCATCTTGGAGTCATAATGGGACTTTAAGATGAACGTGAGTCGTTAGTGTGATGAAATTATCAGCAAAGCTAGCCACACTTTATCATGCATCAGCAGATGCATGACAAATAGAACCACGGAGGTGATGCTTCCCCTCTATGCAGCATTGGTCAGACCACAGTTGGAGTACTGCATCCAGTTTTGGGCACCGTACTTCGGGAAGGATGTTGCTAGATGCGAGAGAGTCCAGAGGAGGGCCACTCATATGGTTAGGGGCTTACAGGACAAGCCCTATGAGGAGAGACTGAGGGACCTGGGCCTCTTCAGTCTCCACAAGAGAAGGCTGAGAGGTGATCTTGTGGCTGCCTACAAATTCATTAGGGGGACGCAGCAAGGGATCGGACATGCACTGTTCACCAGGATGCCTCTTGGGGTAACAAGGAACAATAGTCACAAACTGACAGAGAGCAGATTTATGCTAGATATCAGGAAAAACTTCTTCACAGTAAGGGTGGCCAAAATTTGGAATGGGCTTCCAAGGGAGGTGGAGCTCTCCCCTACTTTGGGCATCTTTAAGAGAAGGCTGGAAAAGCATCTAGCTGGGGTCATCTGACCCCAGCACACTTTCATGCTGGGGGTCGGACTCAATGATCTGTTAAGGTCCTTTCTGGCCCTAACATCTATGTATTTGACTCCTGAAACCCACCTCCCAATCAGGAGTGGACTCACATTTCCAGATGTAGATGAGGTCCTCCTTCACATGGAACGTCTGTCTCGGGATCATGCAGCAGAACTCTTCCCTCTTCATTCCATTTGGCAGGTATTGGTCTTGCTTGTCCAACCCTTTCCCTCTGGAGCTGACTGGGTAGGCCCTCACTTCCACACTGGGTGGGGGAAGGGGGGCTCCCCCTGGAGGGGCATCCCTCCTCATAGTCTTGGCTTAGGTCACCATGTCCTGGTGTTTCGGGAGTCCTCGGACACCCAGAGTCCAAAAATGATATTATTCTCCCCGCTGTGGTGGCGTGGGGTGAGACCGCATGGGTCCTCTGCTTTGTTAAGAACCAGACCCTCGTCTCATAAGAAAAGGTTGAATTTTATTAGTAGATGTTAAGAATCATGAACTAAAAAGATGACAGAGCCAGAAGGGAAGTACAGGATGCCCAAGCAAGGGACTAACATAAGATGGATGGGGGTGAGGAAGGGAGCGCAACTAAGTTACAGGAAATACAGCTACAGTTAGCCAGCTAAGAACCATAAGGCAGCACATCAGCTTGGCGTAGCGGCAGGAGACGCAGCAGGAACGCAGGACACTCTTGTTGCTGGGGTCCCAGGCTCCCAGTTTTACCACAACGAGCATGTTGACTGTGATGTCGTAGCCACGGCCCCTCAGGATGTCGGTCAGTACTTCTCCCACTTGCAAACCTGGGCCTCACTGAAGGCTTAGTGCCAGTTCTCAAAGGGGGTGGTGATGTCCATGATCATGATCTTCTTGGCCTCCTCATTAGTGATGACAACGTCGGGGCGCATCTGGCTCTCGCTGCCTGGGATGGTGCATGTCACGGGATGGGGTCCCTAAGGATGGTCATGTTACCCCTAAAGCCCCTTGACCGTGCCAATTCAGCCTGATGGGCACCCTCTATTCTCGCCTGCCACGTCCTGATGGATTTATGCTATAGGGAGGCTGCCTTCATGTCCCATTGGACATGGTCCTGCTGGATTTCCTTGAACCCTGTGGGTTCCCAGACCCCTTGTGGGTCCCATTCCAAAGTAGATGTCACAGGACACCCCAGCCTTATGGGCTATATGCGTGGCTCTAAACAACCCCTTTACCACGATTCAAGCCTCACAGATGGTACTTCCACAGCGTCCCTCCGAGGCCTTGGTTTCCCTTGGTCTCGGGTTGGCGCTGGGCTCGCCGCAGCCCTGTCTCTCACGGCGCCCACACTGGCGCTGGGCTCGCCGCAGCCCGGTCCCTCACGGCGCTCACACTGGTGCTGGGCTGTCTGCACTATAGTGGGGCCCCAATGAGGCCTCCTCCTTCCCCAGTAGCCTCTCCCAAACCACCGGTGTTATATAACAGCAAACAAAACATAAACCCCTGGGCTATAACATAATACAAAAGATCAGGGTGTGCTCTGTCCCTTCAAAAGAATCAGATTTCATCCCTGGCACTAAGTGTCTAGTAGGCAAGGGTACATGTGGAGCTCATGGAGCCCCCTTAGCCCTAGGTGCAGCATACCAGGCAGTTGCAGTGTCACTGGGCACTTCCTCCCTGGAGGTTTCTTTCCCTCTGGCTGCTAGCAGGGAACTGCCTTCCTGGCCACAGCCCTGGGGTTTATATATGAGCCAGGCCCTGCCCCTTCTGGTCAGCTGACCGCTGGCAGGTGTGGACCAACTATCTCGCCCTGGCTGCCCTGGTAACCAGCAGCTGGGGCTCCCAGCTGACTGCTAGAGCTCTCTCCCTAGCAGTTCCAGCCCTTAAAAGGAGCAGAACACCCTAGTGCTGTGTGACAGTGAGGTTCATGGAGATCTCCCCCACTACGATCAGGATGGCCCTCACCAGACAGTCCTGGACAGCATTGTGGCAGAGCTGCTAGGCTCTGGCATGCGGCATGCAGCTGCACAGCACATGGGGGAGGATCTCTGCCACGTAGCTGCACTGCTGACACCTCTTGTCCTGGTGTCCAAAGCAGATGGCCCCATTCAGAGGAAGGCAGTTGAGGTGAGCGTGGTGGAGCGCCAGTCCATGAAATGTGTGAAACTCCCACTGGGCATGAAGTGGTTGTTGAAGTCCCACTTCAAGGTGACGTCAAAGACCTTGCCCTGGTCGGGTTTGACCCTCAGGTTGCCGGCATACTTGTTATAGACGGCGTCCTTCAGTAACCACTCCAGTAAGGTCCTTGTGCGGGGCGTCACAGTGACATGGTCAGCATGTGGGGCTGGCAGCAGAGAGACTCCCAGCTCCCAGCACTCTTCTGTCCAGGTCTAGGTGCAACCGATGCACTTCCTGAAGTGGTGCAGCCTTAGCTCCACAGTAAGGCAAAGTCCCTGCCGTCTCTGCTGAACTCGCCCTCCAGCAAGCCACTGAGGAAAGTGGCTAAGTTGCGTCTGGTAGGTTGCCTTGTGATCCTCTTGCGAGTGGTCTCCTCAAGGGCACTGGCAGTGATGGTACTCACCGTCTGGTCCAGGCAGGTCAGGAGGCGGAAGGCATGGGTGACCACTGCGATGTCACAGAGAGCTCCCATGTGGGGGGACATTGGTACTTTCCTGCTGGTAGGGGACATGCAGGATCTCACTGCGGGCCCTCAGTGGCAGGTGCAGCCACTTCTTCAGCAGCCGCCAGATCTCGGTGTCCGCCTTCTTGTGGAAGGTCTTCGGGACCACCAAGCTTCTCGGGATGAACTCGACTCGGGGGATGAGGAAGGTGTTCACTGCATCTGTCTTCTGCCAGGGGGCCAGCAGGGACGACTGTAGCTTGTGGGTGACCTGCATGATCCTGTTGAAGGTCTGCTTCGGCGTCTGCCTCGCCTGGTGGCTGGTGGCCATCCTGAGGTGGCAGTAGGCCTCGCCATCGTGCAGGTGCCTGATCACCTGGCCCTGGATCGTGAGCGTGGAGTCCAGGACATGGCTCTTCTGTCTGCCATCAATGTGCAGGGAGGCGCACTTGGTGACGTTGAAGCACAGGCCCATCCACCTGGCCATCTTGGATGTCATGTCTAGCATCTGCTGCACCTGGGCGGCGGCATTGGCAAGGAGGACAAGGTCGTCAGCATAAGTCAGGACGCTCAACTTCTAGCCGTACAGGTCGTGCTTGCTGGGGCCACCCGCCACGGCCTGAAGGAGCTGTTCCATGGCCACGTTGAAGATGATGGGGCTGAGGGGGCAGCCCTGTCTCACCCCCGGTCAGGTGGAGATCTCGCCGGTTTCTCCATCGGTGGCACAGCCAGTCGTGGTGTAGCCATTGTAGGGCTCCCGCACCAGGTTGACAACGCTGTCCGGTAGGCCGAGCTCGCAGAAAGTGCTGAGGGTGCGGCAGTGGGGCATGTAGTCAAAGGCATTGATGCCCAGCCATGCCACCATGCAGTGCTTCCTCGTCCTTCAGTCATTGTCTAGGACCATCTGGAGGGTGAAGTTGTGTTCATAGCAGCCCTCCATTGACATGAAGCCCATCTGGCTCTGGCTGACAGCCCCACCGGTCACCACCCAGTCGGTTATACAGGCCACCAGGCAGCAGGTGTACAGCTTGGCAAGGGTGGAGCACAGGGCAATGGGTCTCCAGTTGCCTGGGTCAGTCAGGTCTCCCTTCTTGTGGATGCAGATCATCAGGGCCCTCATTCAGGCGATGGGCATCCACCAGAACTCTCTGCACCTGTTGAAGAGAAGAGAGAGAACAAGACAGCCCGGGTTGTGCTTTTTCAAGAGGCTGTACCTGATGTCATCCCTGCTGGGGGCAGTGTCCCTGGTTCTCTTGAGGCAGGTCTCCACCTCCTGCAGTGTGAAGACATTCTCGAACTCCTCTGTGAAGGGAACGGGGGTCAGAACTTTGACGGTTGCAGGGTGTGGGGCAGTAGCTTCTGCTGAGGGGTCGAAGACCCTGCTGAAATAGGAAAACAGAGTCTCCTAGGGGACCTGACAGAAAGCCAAGGCACCTTCCAGGATCTCTCTCCTGCCTTGGGACGGTTGGCCTGGTACAACTTCTGAATCCAGGAGGCTGCTGCTGGGTTGTAGTGTTGGCGCTGGGGTCGTTTCTGTTGCTGCAGTCTGCAGTCCTGTCATGTTGCTGGTCTGTTGTTGCCCCCGCCCCGGGGATGGCCAGGCCAGGTGGCAGCTGAGAGCTCCTCTGAGCTGCGCTCCCAAGGCCTCAAGGGCCTGGAAGGTGGTGGCCCGAGAGACCTCCAGCCAGAAGACCTATCATGGGATGGGCATCCTTTGCTGAGGGGCAGGCTCCATACCCAGAGACAGGGCTCCTGGTAGCTCAGTTTCTTTGAGTGCCTCTGGGATCCCCGGTGGTTCAGAGGCTTTGGGGAGGGGGCCATCTGGTCAGTACATTGTGACTGGTTGGGGGTCCCTGGGTGGAGACCTGCGTGGTGGCATCACTGGGGTGGGTCTCTTTGTTGAGGGGTCCCTGGAGGTCTGGTGGGGAGGCCAGTCTGACGGGCCTTCTCACCACGGCCTGGTTCCAGTGGGTTGAGGCGGCAGACCTCACCAGCATGCTGGGTCTCCTCTCAGCTCCTTGGCCCTTGCATCCCTTCTGGTGGTGCTTCAGGGCCTCGAACTTGGTACCGCAGAGGATACAGTAGAAGGCTATGCGCAGCTGGTAAAAGCGCCGTAGGTGTTTGTGCAGGTCATTGTATGACATCTGTTGCCTTGGCGGGTGGCATTTCAGACAGCAGCTTCAAAGAGAGGGAGAAGGGGAGGAATGTCAGTGCTATTATGTCTGTGCACTTGCCTGAGTCGTCCGTTGGGGGGGTCTGTTGTCAGGGAGACCTGGGGCTCCTCCACCAGGTTGGAAAGGTTCTCGGGAGGGTTTTCCTGGGGGGCATTGGCACTCGGGGTCCACCATTGTCACCGAGGGTCCGTGGAGGTCTGGAGGAGTTGGCTGTCATTTGAGGTGCTCCGCCATTGTCTGGGGGGCATCCTCGGGGTCTGGCGTCCTCCACCTGGAGGCGGCTCTCGTTATCTGGGGTTCGGGACTCTGAGAGTCTCGCTGCCTCCAGGGGTCTGCCAATGGTCAGTAGTCCACTGCCGCCTGTTGGAGTCCCTACATTGTGACGGGGGTGCGTCAGGTTTCGTTCCCAACTTTGGGTCACTGATCCACCCACCTGGAAGGGTCCTCTGCAACCTGTAGTCTGTGGTCCACCCTTGCTGGGGGTCTCCTGGCGTGCCTCGAGCATTCTTGTGAGTGGATCAGGGCATCATTGGAACTTGGGTTTTTTTTCTCCGTGTTCTGTCCTCTGAGCACAGGCGTTCGCCTACTCTGAACTGGGGGTGATGCTCCTGGCCTTCGGCTACTTGCCCGAGTTGGGGTTTTCATGTTTTTGGGTCTGGCAAACTGTAAGACTCTTGAGCTGCTCACCTGAGCAGCGCGGTTGCTTGTGCAACCGGCGCTCTTCCGGATGTACTGGCAGCACCACCTTCCCTAGCCCGTCAGGACTGACAAAAACTCATGCTGCACCGGAGGAAAGAAAAGAGGGCCACTAGTCAGCTCTCTTTCTATCGTTCTGACAGTCTGCCAGACTAAGTTGGCGCTAATCCTGGAAGTCCTGCAATACCAGGCCAGGTGCCGGGAAAAAGGAAGCGGTTCTCTGTTTTTCCAGCAATTAAACTGATAAGAACAGATGGAATTTTATTAGTAGATGTTAAGAGTCAAGAACCAAAAAGATGACAAAGCCAGAAGGGAAATACAAAGCACCTGAGCAAGGGACTATCATAAGAAGAATCTCAGCCTTGATCACTTGAGCCTTAATACACTTGATCTGAGCCTTCAAGAGGCCGAGAAGACATGGTTATAAGAAAAGACAGGGTAACTTATAAGCAGAGTAAAGATACTGGGAAGCAGTAAGGTAAAATTCATACTATACACAAATGATATAGATGTAATAGAGACTTCTAATGGAAAGGTTGTGAAAGCATACATCAGAGTATACAGAAGCAACGGGGGCTAAACTAAATAGATCAAAACGCACCATAGTGGGCGTGAGGAACAGGAGGGACTTGGAGAAGTAGGGCCTTCAAATAAGAGAGAGAGAAATCAGAGTATTAGGGATCCGAGTGAACGCTGAAGGAAAAGGTAATACAGCATGGAAAAAGGTGATGGCAAGCTACAGCAAGTACTTTGGTTATGGTCTGAAAGGACACTGTCTCTTGCTGGAAGAGTTGTGGCATTGAAGGCTGTATACAGGAATTCTATATACTGGAATTGTATTCCCACTGACGTGGTGGCAGATAGCAAAAGTACAGAGGGAAATGTGTGTGTTCTTTTGGAATGCCAAAAGAGAAATATTGGCTAGGCTACAGCTGAAATGTACAAAGCAAGAGAGATGGGGCGATGGAGGATGCCAGTCTTGGGATTGTTCATCTATGTGAAATATGTAAGTGTGATTGTGCCAGGTGGTAACGGAGGGAGAGGGGAAAGCATTGTGCATCACTCAGTTTCACGCAGCTGCAAATTTTGAGGAAACGGGGAGTATATCAGACCTCTTTGAAGAGTCCATGGGCTTGGCAACCACTGATTCATTATATCAGGGTGGAAGGATTCATGCAGAGGTATAAAATAGAGAAGGTAGGGCTGGAGGTCTTGAAGGATCATAAGAAATTGATGAAAGTGGTAAGGGAGAGACAGGACGGCACCAGAAGGAAACGTCACAGAAGAAAAAGTGAAGAAGGTACAGGGAGCAGTGGCAGGTTCACAACTGAAAGGTGAACATGTTGACCTAGCTTGGATGGTTGCAGGGGGGGAAAAAAGTCCACCTGTGTTTAGGTATTTGCATTGAAATCCAAACTAGGCTTTACTCCTATACTTCAGTTGGTAGGATCTTACTTCACTTAATTCTCTTGTTTGTTACTAAAAAACAGCAGGATGCAGTTTTCTGAAAGCCATGGTTAACAGACCAGCCTATTTTGAAAACTGAAATGAAGAATGTTCAAAATATTGATGAGGGAAGCAAAAAAAATACAGATACATCCTAAAAATGTAAGAGATCTTAGAAACTCTATCTGCTGGGGAATTTCTTCTGTCCTTGAAACTGAGATGAGCGTTACAATTCATACCTTGTCTGTCCCAGGAGGATCCTTCTCATGATTGAGACATGTACAGATTGGTTCACTATTCCCCTTCTGTATTTGCTTACACATGTCGCTTTCTCCCTCCTGGCACATTTTTTCTTTGCTTACACATTTCTCTGCTTTTGACAAATTCCAAGATGCTTCTTTTGGAAACCGCTAGAACTATGCAAACTGCTATGGATGAGATTATAATAAAAAGGAGAAAAGTCTGTGAAGGTTTCTTCTCTGTTTCCTTAGTCATTCCAGTCTCATTAATCAGAGCTAGTGGTATGGAAGCTGTATAGCATGTTGTCATCATCACAGCAGCTCCTCCCTCCCTTTCCCCCACCCCCTGTGTGCCTACACAATGGGGAAAACTAGAGAGGGAAGCCATCAATCTTTCCTGTCACACATGTCAACGGTGATCCTCCATCCACTTCCTGTTCTCGCTGTCTCGCTCACCACCTGTGTTTAGAATTAGCTTGGATTGTGCTAATCTTGCTCTATTCCTCACCTGTTCTTCTTTGATAAAATATGTACAAAGAAAGACCCCAAGCAGTCTTAATGTTATAATATATTTAAGAGTGACCATTGTAGTTTGGGTTGCAGCGTAATTTCCTTTATAGCTTTCTGTTGTAACTCATAATTTCTCTTTTGGGGTTAAATCTCTCTTTTGGGGTTGCAGCTTTCCTTACTTTTGTCTTGGCCCAAAGGAGAACTTTTGTTAAAGTTAAAAAAAAAACCAAAAAACAAAAAAACCCACTCCAACAATTTAGAAATGTTTAGTTGCATTCTAGCAAGAAGATGAAACCGCCTCGGTGTAATGGCTGATACTGTATGTGAGCAGATGTGATGGCTCTTAAAAATTTACAGGCCACACTTTGGGTAACCCAGTCTCTGCCTTTGCTCCTGGAGGTTGTGCTTACCACAGTATTATTCCTGCACCCTGCTTGGGGCTTCATCTTTCATGTCAGTGTCTAGTTAGTAGTATCTTCAGTTTGGAACCCTGTCACTTCTACCAGTAATTTCTTGCAGATGCAAGGCAAAGATTGGGTCTTGCACTAAGGTCCAGGTTCTAGTACCATAATCTCATTATTGTTTCTGGGGGATAATGTGGGTATCCCAAATTCTGGCCAATAAAACTTTTATACGCATTGCCTTATAATCAATATAATTTTTCTTAGACAAAAATAAGCAGAAGAGTGAAAAATAAAGTGGATAAATCTTATGTAAAGGTTTGTAGCTTTTAAGAAACTCCAACAGAGGTTGACCTTTCTTTTAAAAGTTTAAAAAAGTTTATATAAAAATACAGAAAATCCTAGGTAAGGGTATTTTAACTGGGTCCGACCCTGCTGCCGCTCCAAGTTATATGCTTAAAATGCTATGAATTTATGAAAAGAGGTTGTTTGATCGGAATAAAACTTTAAATCTTACCAATTTATTTTTATAGCTTGACTTGAGAAGCAGAAACAGTGTAATAAACCTCTGGATTTTTCTAACATGTTTAAGAAGTGTTTCCCTGTAACCTGGATATGTACAACTACAGTAAAATCTCTGTTATCCGGGGTGAGTGGGGAATGGGGAGTGCCAGTTATCTAAAAATTCCAGTTATCTGAGAGAGATACTCAAGGAAGACAGTGCCATTCTTGTAGTGCAAATTTTCAAATTATTAGTGTACAGTACATTACAGTATAACATACTGTATAAAGAATAAAATAGTATACAGATAAAAATGCCATAATAGTCACTCACCCCAAATGCCAGGGCAGCCCGGCCGCAGGTTGCTGCAGCAGGGGGGAGAGGTGCACACACTTGGATACCCTACATGGGTACCCTCAGAGCAGCACAGCAGGCAGCAAAGCAACATGGTGTGGTGCCATGTTGTCCCACCACTGACATTTAGGTTAATTAAGTATTCTACTTAGTTAAATGCCAGATAATAGGGATTTTACTGTACTTAATTTGGTACCTGCCTTATGAAGTACATAACTCCAGATAAGGTAGCTGTAGTCACTTATACAGTATTAGAAAAGTGTTTTGGGGGTGTCTTAGTTTGTGTGCACTCAAATTTAGGCAACTCTGAGACCTAATTTTTTTCAGGATGGATACTCAAAGCTTTCTAAAAAGATAAAATCCTTTTTGAGGTTCTTAAATGAACACTCAAATTGAGACACTCAAAATTGCTGTTTTAAAAATCTTTGGATCATGGATCTGTACTAAGCTAAGCCTTGCAGTAAGATAGTACTCGTATTTGAAATTTCATAAGAATTTTCCAGCATTGTTCTTTTTAATAGAAGTTTGTGTTGTTTATTTTTCAACTTTTCCCATGATTTTAAGGAAGACAGATGTCATTTGTTGCAGCGATACCAAGGCAGGTGTATCTTACTTCCAATGCTACAGCAATAATGCTCAGGTAATGAAAAGAATACTCAAGATTTCCAGTAAGTGATGCAGTGAAACTATGCTGTCTTCCAGTTGATGTCCCAGCTGAGATGTGTTTAGCTTGCAAAACATAAGTTTCATAGTAGTAGTTAGTTAGTACTCTTAATTTTGGGACTTTCTAATGTTACTGTAATTTGAGAAAACCACAGTATTTTCAAGCATTTTTTCTCTACAAGTAATTGCTAGTTTATATATAAACTTATTTCAAGTGTAAGGTTCTTAGATTTTAGAATGTGTTTTATAACAATGCTGTATTACTTGGATATCCATTAAGGATGTTTAAAAGCCATGTGTGTTAATTTGGGCATGTGTTCAGTTCAGAAGGGTATTAATAAAATAAACGAGGCTTTTGAAAGCTGTAGAATGAAACAGAGCTTATTGTGAAACTTTGACTGCAGCTGTGTACAATTTAAGGAGCGTATGGCATGCTGCTTTGAACACAAAGAATATTAAACATAACATAAAACATGGAACAGAGCTACCAACATCCTAAAAAAACTGCATTGCATGGACATTGAGGATTTCAGGTTGTTCAAGAGATAGGAAGTTTCTCCATGTGCCTTATAGGGGATAGGTCTATTTCCCAAAATACTAATTTTAGCCCCTGTAATAGACAGATTATTTCCCAGCTCCTCAAATAGAGTGAATGATGGCAGTCCAAAGCCAACTCGGCCAAATATATGAGAGCTGGCTGTTTGCTATGTCAAACGTCTTTTGAGCTAGGAAAAGGCAAATCGAATTAGGAAACTTTTCATAGTCTAACACCGTAACAGTTTCAGATAGGTTGAGTGTCCTTTTCAATTACCTGGTGTCCCAGGGACGCCGGGGTTAGAAGGAAATCCCGGGGCAAAACCAGGGGGGAAGTAAACACTTACTTACCTCACGCAGAAGCCGGAGGGAGCAGGGACACGCGCGCGGGAAAACCGCCAGCGTGATTTGTAAGCCGCGCTTATATCCAGCTGGGGCCGGGTGACGTCAGCAGGAGACGCCACCCGGCAGGAATAAAAGGTGGCCCCGGGAGCGGAGCAGGGCCGGAAGTGGGGAAAGCCCGCAGGGAACCCCGAGAGCAGGACCCGCGCCTACGGGGCCCGTGTACCCAGCCTGACGGGGGAAGCCGTGGCAGCGGCAGCGGCGTCGGCAGCGGCGGTGAGAACGGCAGCGGCAGCAGCGCCGGCAGCTACAGCAGTGAGAGCTGCGTTCTTAAGGGAGCCGACAGAGGAGGTGGAGACGACGTCGGCAGCAAGACTAAAGAAGGAATCGGCTACGGTTCCGGTAAGGGAGTGGGTGGCGTAGCCGGTGAGGAAACCGGCAGCGGACCCGGCGAGAGAGCCGACAGACGGACCGGCAGCGGAACCGGCGAGGGAGTGAACGCCGGATACGAGACTCCCAGAGAGCGGGAGCCACGGTCCCGGAGGGTAGACACTCGGGGGAGTCGGTGGCCTTAAGCCACCCGACAGACTTTGAGCCAGGACAGCCCATCTATCGGGGCTTAGGCACTGGGGTCAGATCCCGGGCCAGGCGTGATAGAAGGGATTGACTTTCTGTTTTGTTGTTCGCTTTCCTTTAGGCTCTCTCATTTTGTGTTGCAGTGGCCTCGGGTCAGTGTAGGCTAGGGGCAGCAGGGAATCGGGGTGTGAGACCCTCAAGGCGGATTCCAGTCTGGGAAGCTTGGGTCTCCGGAGTGGGGACCACTGGGAGGCACAGGAACGAAAACACAGCAGGATCTCCAAACGAAGGCCACAGGGAGACCCGCAGCAGCAGGTGGCGATTGGCCGGGGTGTAGGGGAAGTTGGAGCCCCGTGAGTGCCCGCCGAAGGCGTGACGACCCTGGAGGCGGTGTTAACGGAGACCCCCACCACTGAGGTTCCATCTGAAGTCGTGGCAGGCGAGGTTAGGGGGCCTCCCGACACCACCCAAGGTACCTTTCAGGGCCCTCTCGTAGGCTCGGGCAAGCTAGAACAGCCACCCGAGCAAAGGCAGCTCGAGAGCGCCTAGTCGAGCAGAGGCAGGCACACCTGGCTTACAGTGGGAATTCAAAATCAGTCTGATAATGTTACAGAGAATGTATATGCAGTATGTGTAAATGTGCACACAAAAATCCCCAACCCCTCAGGTGTAAGTGTATATTTCCCAGTACGTTATACAAGTATGCTGTTAGTATACAAACATACTGTCGGTGCTTCCTTGGTTTAAGAAAACAGTTTAGAGCAGCATCCCAGTGAACACTCAAACTTTCTTTTTTCCAGTCCAGAAATTTCACATTTTCTCATTCTGGCAGATCAATTTCTAAAGAAAATCAGGTGTCTGTTTTGCAACTGAAAAGAGGTCCAAATGAAACCCATCCTTCTATTGGATATGGAGGGAGTGGCCCATTGAGAAGATGGGTCACTGTATGCAACGCACTGCCTCGATACAAGGTAATGGCATTGGCTTTGGGGATCGGCAATCTTTGGAGAACACTTTTCATGTTGAAAATGAAGGTAGTCATATGGCTGCTTTCAGATGTTAAAAAAACAAACCCGTGCTTTACCGGAAGAAGCAGTGCATTAGTTTGACCTGGCTCCACAGCATGTTTATTTCAGGCAGTTCAGTGGGGCTTTTGGGGACTTTTATCTAATAGCTGATTCAATCAGCTATTAGATAAAAGTGCCAAAAAAGCCCCACTGAAGTGCCCACTCTATACAAATATTGGGCGATCCAATTCCAACTAGCGTGATGCCTCTTCAGTTGAGTAACAAGTTCCAAAGCCAAGACGGGTTTGGAATCACCACCCATAAGGGAAGGAAAGAAGTGTAATAAGAATGTCACATGTAAAAGCCTTACTGAAGGGAAATGCAATATAAATTAAATATGGTACCTGAAAGATCCCCCTTTTCTTTAACACACTCTGCAGATATGTATAGATTAACATGTAGCATATGCAACTCTAATGGACTTGCATGCAAACCATATAGACTTAGGTTCACATAGTAAACTTTCAAATTGTGCACACTACAGATGTCTGAATGAGTGAGTGTTGATGGGCTGAGGCTGCACATCTTGTGGTTTCATTGGGAAGCCTTTGCTCCTTTCATTTTTATCCTTTTTTAACTCCTGTATGTTAAAGCTCACAACTCTCATCCTGTAACCTCACAACTGCCTTGCAGCACATTCCAGCCCTATGATTTCATGATACCAGGCAGCACTCCCCTGCCATGCTGCTATGCCACCTGCTGATTCACACAGGATGAACAAGCAGGGAACATAAACTCTTTCCAGAAGAGAAATATCTGTATATTTTTAGTACTAGAAACCCATGATTCCTTTAAGGATTTTTATACAGACTTTCTAACACAGTGGAATATTCCATATCATCCTGTTTGTTGTAACCTCTCTTGCTTTATGTTCCTGGATACAGTCAAAGGAATTAAAGATGAAAGACTTGTAGTCGACTGGTCTGGGAGCTGAAGTGGGATTGTTTTCTGTACTGCTTAATTTAGGTCCAGCCTCTCATTTTTTGTTTGCTTAGTTATGAAGCATCATATTGGATAATTGCTGAACTCAGAATAAATATAATGTGTCTACAATCTATTCCTTTCATTGAATCTATCGCTGTCTGTATACAAAGCAGATCTTTTATCAGCAGCTATTTACCACTTGAACATACAGACAAAAACAAAAAAAAAGGTATTACTTGGCTCCCTTTCATTTTATGGTCCATTCAGAGATGCTGCTCTTTTTCATAAAGTCAAAGAACTCTTGTCTTGATTAATCTATGTTGGCTTTTCTTTCCCAATATATACCACCCCATCTATTGCTATGTTATATATTAAACCCATATATTAAATCGATTTTTCTGTAGAGCTCATTTATAACTTGACTTGATATTTTAACAGTAAGTGCATTTATTTGAATAGGGAATATACATAAAGGTCTCTGAGTTTTCTGGTGACCTGATTAAAGGCATTACTTGACTAAGTTTAAGGAGATCATCAACACAATCATATTGCAGGGAGCTGCATTAAGCATTCTCTGTCTTGGAGTAGGGGCAGGCAGTCATTTTGGCTGGAGGGCCACTTCAGGAATTTTGGTGAGCCGTTGTGGGCTTGGGGGGCGGGGAGAAGGACCGACATGGTGTGTGCGCGGGACGGACAGGTCAGGATGACCAGTTAGCAGGGCTGGAGTTTGGAGGTAGTGGAGGTGCTAGCAGTGGCAACCAGAAGGAGCTGCTGCTGTGGTGGCTTCTTAGAAGTGGAGTCAGATTAATGACCGCCCCCCCGCCCGTGGTGAGGGAGGGAGTTGGGCTATGGCTGGGGTAGGCACTGCCCAGGCACAGGACAGAGCCCTGGCTCATCTGAGGGGTGCGGGGAGAACGGAGGGGGGCAGCTCCCGCTGCTGCATGCCGCACGTCCAGTGCTCGCTCAGCAGCTCCCTCCACTTGTCTGGGGGGGGGGGCCATGTGCCCCCAGATCTGTGTGGGGTGGGCCAGGCAGGCTGGGAGCCACGCTGTGCTCAGGGCAGGTGGCGGCAGCACTGGGAGGGAGGCTTTGGGGAGTGCTGCAGCCACCCCAAATTTCACAATAGCATCCCCGTAGCTCCCTCTCAACGCCGCCGCTGCTCACTGTGAGCACAGCACAGCCTTTTGCCCCAGCCCGCCCTGCCCTACCCTGCACACATCCAAAGGCACACACCTCACCCCCCCATCTCCTTTCCTCCTCCCCTGTGCCCTCCCAGATGAGTGGTGGGAGCTGCCAGATGAGTGGCGTGCAGCAGCAGGAGCTGTGTGCGTCTCCCCGCACCCCCTGGATGAGCCATTGCTCCATTCCACACGTACCTCACCTCAGCTGGGCAGCTCCTACCCCAACCCCACTCCCTCCCTTACCACAGGGGACCTTGATATGCCCTTCCCCCCACTCCTTCCCTCCCTCCTCCCCTTCCACAGTCTTAGCAGCTGCACGCAGCTCTCCATGCTGCTGGGCTGTGCTCCTCGCTGCCTGCATGCTGCGCTGCAGCTGCATGCACACTCGAGCATTTATTGGCCAAATCATGAGCCACTTCAGGCTGATTTCCTATTAGTCAATTTTCTTTATATTGTGCCGATCCAATATTCAACTGATGTATTGGTGTACCTCTAATGCAATCCTGATGGCAACTTTCAAGCACTCTCTAATCTGTAGCCCACAAGCATCATGCAGCAGTTCTGTTGGAAGACTTTAGGTTTGAGGTGATGCAGAGGGGAAATGGGGAGACAGCAGGATTAGGGAAGCTTGAGGGCTGGGTGTATTTGGAGGAGGTTTGGGGGCAGGTATGTAGGGTAGAAAGGGATTATGGGCTGTGCGAGAGCTGTGGACATAAACCAAATATGTAAAAAGACAAGGGGAAGCAGTATTCTTAGAGGAGATATTGGGGCCCAATGGAGTTTGAGCTGAGGAATGGGAGGCAGAAAGTATGGAGAAAGAACATTGCTTTAACAGACCCCAACCCCTTGTGGTTCTTCAGGTTACAGCTCTGCTTTAACCATAGGCTTTGTCAGTGATCTTTTCTCCATTCCACAAGTCCTGCTTTTTTCATGCTTCTTCCATGCAGACCATCTTCATGGTCCACACTTCTCCCCCACTAGTGTCTTAGTCCCTGCCATGCTTTCCCAGTAATCTACAGAAATTAACTCTTACGTGTTGGTTATTGTTGCTGTCTGTCTGCAAGACTGAATATGAACTGATGGTGGTACTTATAGAAAATTCATGAAAACATTGCTATCTATTGATACAGACCATTGGTTGAAGGTGGGTGGCACTTACTGGGCTGAAGCTCTTACTTAGAAGCTTTCCCAGCTGTAAGGGTATCTGTGGTTTGACCACCAAAGAGATTGACTATCTCCAGGGATTGTGTCCTATGAAGTGTTCTTCATATGTTTGGTTTTCTCACTGTGCTGATCCTCAGGCCATCCCTGCATTTCTGGGTAAAATCTCTTTGTAATGGTGTGTTCCTACTTCAGGGGCTGGCAATTATTTCGGCTGGAGGACCACTTAATGAGTTTTGGCAAGCTGTTAAAATCACCTGCCCCTTGACAGGTGACCTGCCCCCTGGTTGCCATCTTGGGACGGAAGTCCTGCCACCATCCCCTGACCTTTGCCACCAGAAGTCCTTCCCCTTCCCCCCCACAAATACTCTTTTTGGGAAGGGGGTTTGCCATCTTGGAACTGGAAAAAAACACAAGTTATACTAAATATCAAACATTGACAATAATGTATTTTAATTTTATTTAAAAGAATATTTGTGTCTTGATTTGTGTATGTGTTGTGTATATAGAGGTGATTGCATAATAGCTCAAAATTAAGTCTTATTCTTGTATATTGGGGATGTGTGGAGGAATTGGGGGTAAGGTTGGGTGGTAATGGGGTTTGTGGGGGATGTAGATATATGTGCATGTGTTTGTATAGGATGTGGGGTGTGTGCAGAAGTGGATGGGTGCATATGGGGGGTTTGTGGGCGCTGTTTGTAGGGATGTGTGGTTGTGTGTAGGTGGTTATGGGGTTTGTAGGGGGTTGTGGGATGTGTGGAGGGGAAGGGTGGCTGGGGATGTGTGTGTGGGGGGTGCAGGTGCATGTGTGTGGTGGGATGTGTGTAGCAGTGCACAGGGCTCCCCCCAGAGGCATGCTGGTGTGTGCGGGGGAGGGTGTGGTGTTTGTGGGGTGCGTTATTGTGGGCAGGAGGGTATAGTTGTGGGGTTTGCAGGGGAGGGTTTGTGGGTATAGTGGGGTGTATAGGGGAGTCCCTCGTGTGCACCCCCCCGAGCTGTCCAGCCCCTGCAACAGCCCAGAGCTCTCACACCCTGCGGCACCTCCCCACCACTACCAACAGCACACAGCCCCAGCACACCCCATGTCCAGTCCGGATTTACCCTCGCTGGAATGGATAAGCCAGAACCTGGGCAGCCCCAACCCAGCCCGCTCCACACTGCCTGCATGTGCTGCATCTAGCTTCCCCCTGGGCACACAGCAGGGCTGGGGCGGCTCTAATGCTGTACTGCCTTTCTAGGCATCCCAGGTGGCAGGCAGCTCCTGGGTGCTGCTGCCGCTGGCCCCAGCCCCACGGTACCAGCGGGGACCAGTGCTGCACAATCCTGACCCCATGTGCCCTATGCCTGCTCTGGGCTCAGTGTGGGGTAAAAGAGGCCCCTCCCCCTTGCTGCTGCTGGCACTTCCTGGTCTAGCCTCCCAGAACCCTCAGCGTGCAGGGCTGCCCTGCGTCTGCTGTGTCACTGCTGCCTCTGGGCTACCCAGTGGGGTAGCAGTGGCGGTGCAGAGTAGACAGTGGGCAGCCCCGCTAATAACACTGTACAGTAGCATGTCAAGCAAAAACCGTGGTACTACACTACTGTGAAGTGGTCATATTAGGCTACTGTACAGTAAGCATCACAAAAAAACCCTGTGTGCCAGCACTACTGCGTGGTAGCATGAGTTGCGCGTTTAGTTAGTACATCATTAAGCAAGTACTAAATTAAATGTGCAGTAACTATTGCACGTTAATAAAAGTGTAGATATGCCCAGTGAATTCATACACAACTTGGAACAACATTTTCTTTTATCTTAGCCATGAAAGTATTGGCAGTTCATAGATTCATAGTTTCAGAGATTGTAAGGGCTGGAAGGGACCTTGCAAGAGCATTGAGTCCAGTCCCTCTGCACTAGGTAGGAAAGACAACTGGGGTCAGATGACTGCAGTGAGGTGACCATCCAGTCTCCTTTTGAAGAGTTCTAAGGTAAGTGATTGCACCATCTCTGGAGGGGAGCCTGTTCCACAGTATGGATGCCCTAACTGAAGTTTTTCCTAGTGTTAAGCCTGAAATGGTCTTCCAGGAGTTTGTGGCCATTACTCCTGGTTTTCCCCAAGGGTGCCCTGGTGACCAATTGTTCGCCAAGCCCCTGATGTAATGGTAAGCTGCTACCAAGTCCTCTTTCAGCCTTCTCTTTTTTAAAGCTAAAGAGGCCCAAGTCCCTCAGCCTTTCCTTGTATGGCTTGCCCTGCAAGTCTTTGATCATACAGGTGGCTCTTCTCTGGATTCTCTCAAGCTGTACCTCATCCTTGCTGAAGTGTAGTGCCCAGAACTGGACGCAGTATTCCAACCACGGTTTATAGATTCATAGATGTTAGGGCTGGAAGGGACCTCGAGGATCATCACGTCCAGCCCCTTGCGCCAGGGGCAGGAAGTCAGCTGGAGTCAAAGGTTCCCAGCAAGATAAGCATCCAAACATTTCTTGAAAGAGTCCAGAGTAGGTGCCTGCACCACTTCTGGAGGGAGTCTGTTCCAGGTCTTGGGGGCTCACACAGTAAAGAAATTCTTTCTTATGTCCAGCCTGAAACGGTCTTGGAGCAGGGGGAGATGTTCTCCCAGATCCTGATGTACTCCCCTTATGTACTTATAGGCAGCCACCAGGTCCCCCCTGAGCCTGCGCTTTTCTAGGCTGAAGAGTCCCATAGCTCTCAGCCTCTCATCATAAGGCCTATTGTCTTGCCCTCTGATCATGTGTGTGGCTCTCCTCTGGACTCTCTTAAGCTTCTCGACATCCTTCTTGAATTGAGGAGCCCAGAATTGGATGCAGTACTCCAGCTGCAGCCTCACCAAGGCTGAGTACAGTGCGAGAATGACATCCTGAGATTTACTTGAGAAGCATCTATGGATGCAAACCAGAGTTTGGAAGGGTAGCACTGCCGAGCCTATAAGCATGCTGTGGGGTTTTTTTTCCCTAGAGCTGGAGTACCTTACATTTATCAGTATTGAACGTTATCAGGTTTGTATCTGCCCACTTACTAAGTTTCTTCAAGTCACTAGCCTGTCCTCAGGTGTGGATGCTGGGCCCCAAAGTTTAGTGTCATCAGTGAACTTAGCCAGTGCGCTTCTGACACCAGTGTCCACATCACTGATAAAGATGTTAAAGAGAACTGGTCCAAAGACAGAGCCTTGGGGGATGCCACTGATCACAGAGCGCCATAGTGAATTTGCTACCAGTGACCACTACTCTCTGGGTCCAACCTCAGAGCCAATTTCCCAGCCGTCGGACTGTGGTGTAGCCGAGGTCACAGTTGGCCAATTTTTCCAGGAGGAGGTCATGGGATACCAGATCAAAGACTTTTTTAAAGTCCAGATATATAATGTCAGTCTCTTCTCCCTTGTCCAGGTGGTATGTCAACTGATCATAGAAGGAGATGAGATTGGTCAGGTAAGACCTTCCCGTGATAAACCCAAGCTGGCTATTCCTAAGGATTTTTCCCTCAGCAGCTTATCCAGAAGGGTCTCTTTGATAATTTTCTCCAGAATCTTACTGAGGATTGAGGTCAAGCTGATTGACCTGTAATTCTCAAAATCTACTTTCCGTCCTTGCTTGAAGATTGGAAAAAGGCCAATGTGGTACCCGTCTCATGGTGCCCGGGTGAACTACCTGAAGTTTTCAAATATTTTTTGCCAATGGTTGGGCTATGGCACCTGCCAGCTCCTTGAGTACTCTAGGGTGTAATCTGTCAGGACCATGACTTGAAGGTGTCCAGCCTCTCAAGGTGATCCTTTATTAGATCAATGCCGATGCTGGGTATAAATACATCCTCACCCTGCCCATCCCGCATCTTGCTAGGCATGGCTTTCCCATTGGACTGATGAAAGACTGATGCAAAGTACCCGTTAAGTAGATTGGCCTTTTCCTGGGTGTTGGTTATCAGCTGTCCCATATGGTTCAGCAGGAGTCCAATGTTACCCTTGCTTTTTTTTCTGACTCCCTACATATCTGAAAAAGGACTTTTTGTTGTCCTTGATATGTGAAGCCAGGTGGAGCTCAGTTGCACCTGTGGCTTTCCTGATCTGCTCCCCGCAGGTACGGACCAGTGTAGAGAACTCCTTCGTGATTATTGCAGCATTCCATCCTTTATAAGTCTCTCTTTTGAGGCATAAGAGGTCCTTCAGTTCCCTGCTGAGCCAAGGGGGTTGCTGCGCTCTTTTGCTACCCTTCCTCCGAGTTGGGATGGCCATCCCTTGTGCTGTTAGGATCACTCCCTTGAGGAGCAACCATTCCTCTTGGACTCCTCTTCCTGTTGAGTTGTGGTCCCTTAGGATCTTGACAGCAAGCCTCCTGGGCTTGTCAAAGTCAGCTTTCCTGAAGTCGAGGACTTCTGTATTGCTGATTGACTTGCCAGCTTTGTGATGGGTAGTAAAGGTGATCAGCTCAAGGTCACTATCACCCAACTTCCCATCGATTCTTAGGTCACTGAGTGGGTCATCCCCTTTGGCCAGTACCAGGTCTAGCAATTCTTTACCTCTTGTCAGCCCATAGACTTCTTGAGTCAGGCAGAGCTCGTCCATGCATGTGAGGAAGCTTTGCAGCCAATTGGATTTGGCTGAGTGCTGTTCCCATGAGATGTCTGGGTAGTTAAAGTCTTCCATGACAACCATGCGCCAAGAGCGTGCAGCCTCAGCCAGGTCTTTTGTGAATTCCTGGTCCAGCTCTTGTTTCTGGTTAGGAGGGCTGTAGTAGACTCCATGATGTCCCCTGTACCATGTTCCCCATATATTTTAACCCAGAGAGACTCCAGTTGTCCTTCCTGGGTGCCAAGGTCAATTTGCAGGGATGTGTAGCTGTCCGTGACATAGAGAGCTACACCCCCACCCCTTTTGTCTACACAATCTCTCCTGTACAGGGTATAGCCATCTATACCTGTGGCCCCGTCATAGGTAGAGTCCCACCAGGTCTCTGTTATCCCTATGAGGTCATAGTCATTCTTGTTTAGCAGGAGGACCAGTTCCTTCTGTTTATTCCCCAAGCTCCTGGCATTGATATATAGGCAGGCAAGTGTCCCATTGGGGGCCGTTGCCTTCCCCACAGATCGTTCTGGGGCTAGGGTAGCGGTGGGTTCCCTTAAGTGCCATAGCCTGCTGAATTTACAAAGGTTGCCCAGTGGGCTTGCAGTGGCGATAATCCCCCCACAACCCCCTGCAGGCTTAATTTAAAGCCTGGTCGAATAGGTCAGCCAGTCTGGCTGAGAAGAGCCTCCTCCCCAGCGGAGTGAGGTGGAGGCCGTCTCTCCCCAGCAGACCACTGCCTCTCTCACCAAAGAGTGGACCGTGATTGTGGAAGCTGAAGCCTTCATGATGACACCAGTGCTGCAGTCTTTTGTTGACTACCTTGACCCATCTCTCCCTCAGCCCATGACCCATAACTGGGAGGAGAAAGGAAAAGGCCATCTGTGCCCCCAACCCCTTAAGCCCGGCTCCCAGAGCCCTGTAGTCTCTCGTGACTTGACTGGGATTGCTCTGAGCCATGTCATTTGTGCCCACATGGATAAGGAGCAAAGGGTAGCAGTTGGAGGGCCAGATAATCTTTGGGATCCTTTCTGCTATGTCCCAGATGTGGACCCCTGTGAAGTAGCAGACCTCCCGGGCTAGGGGGCGGGGCAGCAGATTGTCCCCTCAGTCCCCCTTAGGAGGGAGTCTTCCACAACAACCAGTCTGCATTTCATCTTGGGGGGAGTAGGGGTGGGTAATCCTTCCTTGCCTGCAGGAGCTGGCATCTCTGCAGGCTCTACTGGGGCTGCAAGAGGTTCGTACCTGTTGCAAAGCCTCAGAGGGGAGGGGACCTTGGTGCAGCGGGCCTTGGAGTCCTTGACCACCTTGTTCCATCCTGCTGGCTGGACAGTATGGGAGATCCCCAAGTCCTCCCTTGTCCTAGAAAGTGACCTTGGTCTCCCCTCCGCCTCCAGGGGGTGAAGGGCCTGGCAATAGGAGTCTATTTCCTGCTCGCCATCCCTGATGGCACGTCATCTCTGGACTGCAGCCTGGAGCTTCTCTATATGGTGCCCCAGGGACTCCAAAGTGGAGCAAACCTCGCAAGGGGAGGTGGCCATGCTCCCAGTCCCATGAGCCTGGAAATGTGCCAGGCAACCACAGCAGCCGAGGTCAAGAGGCTCCGTCTGCGCGGAGCCCGGAACTATGGGTTCCGTCTGGGTGGAGGCCTCTGAGGTGCCAGAGGGGGAGGCCACAGACTCTGAGGGGACCCTCGGGGTGCAGAGTGTGCCCATCCACATCATGCTGCTGGTAGCCTGGCTACTGATGGGACTAGCTTCCCTAGGGTGCACTGGCAGGGCCGTAGGACCTCCTGCTCACTCTCCCATGTGAACTCCCACACTAACTTGTACGCTGGGCAAACAAGTGCGTCTGTTTGCGCGGCCTGTTTGCGAGGCTCGGGTTGCGTGCCTCCCTGGGGGCTGGTCCAAGTAGGAGCTGGGGGGTTGGGGGGGCGGGGCGGGTCATGTCCCTTCTTGGCTCCAACTCAGCTGCCCCACAGGTGTCTGAGTTGGGTTCCCTCCCTCCCTGACATGCTCCCCACCTTCCTCTGGCTGCGCTGGGGTTCTGGGTCAGGGTCCCACTGGGGGGTCCTAGGTGTCCATGGGCTCAACAGGGGTGCAACAGGCGTTTGCCCATGCATCTCTCGCAGGAGCCAGGATCTAACTGTGGCTATGCTGTCAGCAGGCCCTTTTTAAACTGTATGCATGCATAGAAGGGCTCGCTGATGGCGTTGCGCCGCTCTAGGGGCTGGGTAGTCCCAGCCCACAGAAGAAGGGGACAGGGGAGTGCCCCCCCTTCCCTTGTCTCTTGTGCAAGGTGGGACCGGTCACATGGCTCCCTGGGGGCTGGGCCAAGTAGGAGCCGGGGGGGTGGGGGGAGTGTCCCTCCTCAGCTCCGACTCAGCTGCCCTGCAGCTGTCTGGGTTGGGGTCCCTCCCTCCCTCCCTGCCGCGGGCCCCACCTACCTCTGACTGTGCCGGGGATCTGGGTCGGGGTCCTGCTGGGGGGTCCGGGGGGGTCCCTGGGCTCAACGGGGACACAACTGGCGTCTGCCCATGTGTCTTTCGCCAGAGCCAGGGTTGAACTGTCTCATCAATGCTGAGTAAAGCAGAAGAATCAGTTCCTTGGTATTATCTGCTCTGCTGGCTACAGTCTCTCACTGATGGCTCATACTCATACTGCGGTCTATTATTACCCCTAGATTTGTTTTAGTTGTGGTGCTGGTCAGTTTGGCACCACCTAGCCTGTAGGTATGTTGGAGATTGTTCGTCCCAAGGTGGAGCACTTTACACTTTTTGATGTTGAACTTCATCTAGTTCTGATCTGCCCAATTTGCCAGCCTGTCTAGTTCTGCCTGTATCTGCAACCTATCTTCAAGCGTGACCACACTCCCCCATAAGATGATGTCGACCGCGCACTTGGCTAGTGAACTCTTTACCCCCACATCCAAATCATTGATAAAGATGTTGAAAAGAACTGGACCAAGCACTAACCCCTGAGGGACAACACTAGCCACTTCTCACCAGAACAACACAAATCCGTCCATTAAAACTCTCTGGGTCCTACTCCGTATCCAGGTTTCTACCAACCTGACTGTCTCACAGTTAAGCCCACAATCCTCCAGTTTTCCTGTGAGAACATAGTCTAGATATACAACATCAACCTACTCTCTCTCATCCAGGTGGCGACTTACCTGGTTGTAGACGGAGATTAGATTGGTAAAATAAGTCCTGCCCATGATGAAGCCATGCTGGCTGTCATTCAGAATCCTAACTTTTGCAAACTTATCACATATAGACTCCTTAATGAATTTTTCCAGGATTTTCCCTGGGATAGAAGTTAGGCTAATTGGCCTATAGTAACCCGGGTCCATTCTCCTCCCTTGCTTGAAGATGGGCACAAAATTGGCCCTCTTCCAGTCCTCAAGGACCTCTCTGGAGCTCTATGCGTTTTGGAAGAGTTTTGCCAGAAACTGCAATGACTTTGGCCAGCTCTTTCAGCACTCTTGGATGCAGTGTATCCGGTCCTGCTGACTTGTATATGTCTAATTTTTTTAAATTCATCACACACCAGTTCAACATCAATAGTAGGAAGCCTGTCATTCCCACCATGCCCATTCTGTGTCTTATCTTGCATGATTTTCCCCTTGGCCCAGTGAAATACCAAATAAAGTAGTCATTCATAAGTTCAATTTTCTCCTGAGTGTCGGTAACCAGCTATCCTGAGTTACTGAGTGATGACCCCACGCTCCTGTTTGTTTTCCTTCTGTTCCCTACATACCTAAAGGAGGACTTCTTGTTGTCCTTGATTTCCGTTACTAATTTAAGTTCAGTCGCTGCCTTAGCCTTTCTAATCTGCTCCCTATAAGTGCAGGCTGTTGTTATATAGTCCTTTGTGGAGACTTTCCCAAGTTTCCATTGTTTGTATGCCACTTTCTTCTTTTTTAAGAGGACCATGATTTCCCTGTTTAGCAAAGAGGGCTTCCCAGCCCTTTTGTCACCTTTCCTTCGCATGGGAATGTACTTCCTTTGTGTTTCAGGGATAGTGTCCTTAAGAAACAACCACTCTTTGTGCACTCCTTTTGCCTTCAGTCCCAGGGCCTGCAGCACTTCCCCTACTGTTGTCCTAAACTTGTTGAAATTTGCATTTTTGAAGTCCAAAACTTCAATCTTGCTATCTAATTTGCTTGCCTTGCGGCGGATGGTGAACATGATGGTTCTGTGGTTGCTGTCAGCCAGATTGCCCTCTATCTTCAAGTTGGTCACCAGCCCGTCTCCTTTGTTCAAGACTAAGTCTAGGAGAGCGTTATCTCTGGTTGGCCCGTGCACCTCCTGAGTCAGGAAGAGCTCTTCGATGCAGGTCAGGAAGGAACATGACCGATCCGACTTGGCGAAGTGTTCCTCCCAAGCTGTGTCTGGATAATTGAAGTCACCCATGACAACCATGTTCCGTGTACTCGTGGCCTCTGTCAGTTCTCGAGAGAACGCCAAATCAAACTCTTCCCCCTGGTTTGGTGCTCTGTAGTATACAACTACAGTTAGATCTCTCTCGGTGCGCCCCTTCCTCCCTGCCCCCTGCAGTTTGATCCAGAGGATTTCAAGCCGTTGTTCTTTGCAGCCAAAGTCAGCCTCCAGGGAGGTGTATTGGTCCCTTACATAGAGAGATACACCTCCACTTTTCTTCCCTACTCAGTCCCTTCTGTGCAGGGTGCAACCCTCTATGGGTACTTTCCAATCACATGAGGAGTCCCACCACGTCTGTAATCCAGGGGTGGGCAGTTATTTCGGGTGGAGTTTTACTGAGTTTTGGCAAGCCATAGAGGGCCGCATGACAGGCAGCCAGGGGCAGATAACTATTCATTTTTTAAATTTTTAGGGTCCCCGTGGCCTGGATAGAGTGGCCTGGCAGACCACATTTTGTCCACCCCTGCGTAATCGCTACTAGATTGTAATGCCCACTGGAGAGTAGAAGGGCTAGCTCCTCCTGCTTGTTCCCCATGCTCCTAGCATAAGTCTACAGGCAACTGAGTCCTCCAATTGAGACCCTCAACTTCCTGTCACGCTGAAGGAGAACTATCAACTTCTGCAAGAGTGGTTCTCCTAGTATCCCCATCTGTGGAGCTTTCTTGTATGTCGGTCCCTGGGCTTGCTCCAGTCAGTGTTTCCCCATCTCCCAACATTCTTAGTTTAAAGCCCTATCTAGAAGACTGGCCAGCTTAACAGTTATAGAAAAAAGTTAAGATATAAGTGTAATTAAATTTGCTATCTCTTTGGCATATCAAATGTTTCATTTGTACAGGTTCTTAGCATTGATTTCATAGCTAAGGCTGAAAATAGGGTTTATTAGCTTACTTGGTTTCCACATTTGCACACCCGTGTAATGTAGCTTGTGAAAAATATTTCCACATAAAGCATTGCTTAAATTCAGTGCACCCAGAAAACAATTTTGGGAAAGTTTTTGGAGGTAATTGATCAAATCCTGACAGCTTGGTCTCTGAGAGAATGGTCAGCCAGTAAGGAGGGATATCTTTCCAAGATGTTCGTTGTCATTTGGCCAGCATATACACATGTAATTCTTCTAAATTTGCTTTACAAGCCAGTGTTTCTCAGCCTCTTTGTCATTTTTGCTGCTTTTTGAACTCTCTAGCTTGTTGATATTATTAATATCAGCATGCCCAGACCTTGATGTAGTATTTCTGGTGTTATTTTTGTGCTGAATTGCAAGTGTTTGCTGTGTGATTTTTTTTTTTCTTTTTTTTCATTTTTCTGTCATTAACAACTCATAGCTGCAGAGGGTAGTTAAGTGGACTAATACCCTTTTCATTACTTTAATATTAGAGACTAGTGACCAACTTTCTTTTAAAACTGTACTGTCGGTTTTTAGTTTGACTACAATGAGCTGTTAAAGTTCATTGGAATGAGAAGCTGATTTTTATTCCTTTTGATGTTGTGTATATTTACAGTAAAAGTGTTTGGTTTTCTTTCCACTGTGATTCTTAGCTTCTCTATCAGTTTGGCTACTATGCTGAAAGGGGAAATAAGTTACAGGTCCAGAGCAAAAATTCTCCTCCTCTGCCTCTCTGGAAGTAGATAGTAGTTCATGTTGAATGTCTTTCTTCCATTCAGGATGGATTCATTTGTGTAGAACTGTAGGAAAGTAGGCCTGGAAGAGACCTCATGAGGCCATCTAGTCCAGGGGTTCCCAACCTTTTTATGCTCTGGACTGGAAGTGACCGCGGACCAGCAAACTGCGGATTAGCATACTGCGGGCAGGCAGCCAACCCTTCTTTATACTCAGTAGGATGTATACTCAAGAAGGATGTGGCAAGCTCAAAAGGGTGCAGAGAAGGGCCACCTGCATGATCAAGGACCTGGGGGACAGGCCCAGTGAGGGAGATGCTTTGGGATCTGGTTTTGTTCAGCCTGAGCAAAAGAAGTCTGAGAGGTGACTTGATAGTCACCTACAAATATGTCAAGGGAGAATACCAGGATATAGGAGAACAGCTTTTCAGAAAAGCACCACCCCCCACCGCCTCCCCAGGAAGACATGGAGCAATGGACACAAGCTAGTTGAGGAAAAGTTTCGGCTGGACATAAGGAAAAACTTCTTTTCTGTATGGGTAACTAGAATCTGGAACATACTTCCAGCAGAGGTGGTACAGTCGCCATCTCTGGTAGCCTTTAAGAGAAGGCTGGACAAATAACTCGTTCAGGTCGCTTGAGTTCAGTTACCTCCTGTCCATGGCAGGGAATAGGACTTGATGATCTTACAGGTTCCTTCTGGTCCTTCTTTCTATGATTCTATAATAAGGGTTGGCTGCCGGTCACTTCCAGCTTTCCAATCCGGCAGCCAGCCCTCCTGTGGATCGGCAGCCAGCCCTTCATGGCCTGGTACTGGGAACCCCTGATCTAGTCCAGCCTATAGGATTCAAGGTAGGATTATCTCTGACCAAATCATCTCAGTCTTCCTAACCAGTTTTTGAAAATCTCCGAGGGATGAAGATTCCACAGTTCTCTAAATAGCCTATTCCAAATACTTGACCACCCTCAGGGTCCTTCCAGACATGCTGGTGAAGGCATGATGGGATCTGCTGGGCAGTCCACACAGTCATACTTCCTGCCATGTGTTACCAGATTTGCCCATTACTTTGGGGGGTGCTCATTTATTAGGGATATGTTTCTAGGGTCTTGGTAATTCTGTCAATGTGCTGCTTGTGTTACCTGTGTTTCTATACAGAGCTGTATATCTCCCTTCTGCAAGTCCTCACCCCCAATGGAGCTATCTTGCAGAACTCAGTTTCAATGGAGCTGCATTCCTCCAGTCACCAAATCAGTCATACACACAAACACACAAATTAACGTGACACACCTGAGCTGGCCGGGTTGATCAGCATGGACAGGCGTCTGACACCTTCATATGCCAAGAATCAGTTCATCAGAGCAACAATAAACTGCAGTCAGACACAAGCACACAGGTAAACAGAATCCCTCTGAATCCGGCTGGGTGTCCAGTTGACACCCTCATGGGCCAGCATTCAGTTCATAAGGGCACGTCTGAATCAAACTGGGTCAATCAGCCTGTACAAGCTGATCCCCTTATGTGTTTCAAACTCAGCACGTCCCAATCTTTGGCCTCTTGATGAGCAGACCCCACAGTATTTTTGGGCTTCACAGGGATCTTTAGCTTAGGTAAAAGAAGCATTGCTGCAGAGCACGGGAGGAAAGAGAAGCAGAGAAGGAAAAATATACCCAGTTGCTACCAGTTTGACTATAAAAGTTATTTATTGCTAAGCATATGAAATATATAATGGTACTAGTAGTAATAGACATGCAAAAGGAAAAAACAAACAAACAGAAACAATTACAATACTACCCTGGTTTCACTAAGTATTTGGGGAAACTTAGCTCAAGCTTAACTAATACATTTCAGGTTCAGAAATTTATGCCTAGAGTGAAAAGAGAGAGAGAGCACTGGGATCTCACCAGTCCAAGGTACTCACGCTGCAAAGCTGACAGGCACAGTCCGTAGCACAGTTCTTGAAGGGAGACGATCTGTTCTTCCAGCGTCCCAAGAACAACGGGATGGTGTCAGCACAGGAGTTTTTTTTGTCTTAAAGCACTCACACTGCTGCTTTTTACAGATTTTTATACCCTCAATTCAGCTGCTTCGAAGCATTCTCAATAGTGTAAATCATTGTCTTTTCTCTTGACAAGGGGTTATCTGGTTTGGAACATCTCAAGAAACTGATTGATAATCAGGAAACACATACGGTTAGGGAGTAACCAGATACTTGAGAGCCAGCTTGAAATTCCTATGGATAGCAGATATACTGATGGGATATCTCATGGTTTCTTCAGAAACAATAGATAGCTTGCAGCATCAGGGTTTTGGATTTTCACTTGTTGTGCACAAGCCTCAGCTTAGCATGACTTTTCCAGATCTTACTATAGTCTTTTAACAGGCTTAAGACGATTATTGGGGTGCTCATAAACTTTTGTGGAGAGGACTTCCACCAGTCATCTCGGGAAAAGTATGGCAACACCTGTGATTAGGCCTCCAACGGGCTGGATGCTGTGATGAACCCCTTTACCATTGTTCAAATGTTGCCCATACCCCCTCGGACTCGGTCTCTTGCCTCAGCATTCCCTAACCCGGCAACCGAGTTTTAGTCAATCAAGTTTAAATAGGCCTCCCATAGTGGGACCGGGGAATGTACGGCCCGAGATGCCTATTAAACTTAGAGGTGTGTGTGTGTCTGGGGGGGAAGTCCTTTGTAAATCCAGATTAAACTGGTCTGATAAATGCTGAGCTGGGTGTGTGTGAACATGGGTTGATTAACATTGGAAGCACAGATTCCCCATCATGCAGCGCTCTCCTGCTTCTCTGGTCCCAGAATTCACTGCAGTCTCTGCTTCAGGCTTTCTGTTCTCCATCTCTCATGTAAATGAATGGTCATCTGGTTCCATCTCTGATGCAAATGAGACCTAGGGCAGTTGTTTCATTCTTGTCACCCTTATCTGGAGAGTCTTAGGTGCGTCTCTTGCTGCATCTTAATCAGTTTCGTTTATGTAGAGGAGGGGAGGGAGAGAAGAATTCTTTGTGAGTCAGACAGACTGCATCCTGTGCCAGGGTTGCCCGAGAACACAGAGCTGAGACGTAACACATGCCACACAGGCGTGGCAGGAGGCTAGAGCTGCACCGATACATGGGTCCCATATTGGATCCGCACCAATATAAGGAAAATTGACGGTATCGGCATTCAGCTTTTTTTGGCTGATGTGGTCGATGTTGTCGATTAAATGCAGTGTGCATGCGCAGCACGCAGGCAGCCAGGAGCGTAGCTCAACAGCATGGACTGTAGCATCTGGCTGGTAAATCTATTGGGGGGCTGGGTAGGGGTGTGTGTATGTGGGCGGGGGAGTGCAAATCAAAGACCCCATGGTAAGGAAGGGAGTGGGGCTCGAGCTGGGGCAGGGGCAAGTGCTGGCCAGCTGGGGTGGGGCACAGGACAGAACCACAAGCGCCTTATCTGGAAGGTGCAGGGAGGGGGCAGGGGGTGGCTTCTGCTACGCGCACCCTGGGGGGGCATGTGCCCCCCCTCCAATCTGTGCACAGAGTGAGGGAGGGGTGCCACTGGGCTGTAGCTAAGGCTGTGCCAAGCTCTTCCCAGTGGGGGGTTGGACCAGGCTGCACTCGTGGCTGGTGGCAGCACTGGGAGAGAGGGCTACAGGGGGCACTGCAGCCCCCCTCCGCAAAATTTGCCATGGACCCCGCTCCCATAGCTTCCACCCGCCCTGAGCACAGCCCGGCCCAATGCCCCCGCTCCCTCTGCCGGAAAGAGCTCAGTGTAGCCCTGGCCCCAGACTACAGCAACAGCCTGCTCTTGTCCCATGCACAGATCAGGGGGCCACTTCCCCCTATGCTCTCCTGGGGTGCGTGCAGCAACAGGAATAGCCCCCCACCACCCTCCCTGTGCCCCCTGGATGAGCCACTAGCGGCTCTGACCCATGCTGTGCCCAGGCTGGGGAATCACCTGCTCCTGCCCCAGCCCTACTCGCTCCCTCACTGTGGGGGCCTTGATCTGCCCCATGCCCCTTCATTCACCCTGCCACTTCCCCTACAACAGACTTACCAGACCCATGCTGCTCTACAAGCTGCCAGGCTGCATATCGGCAACTGGATTGGTATCGGCCGATATGCCTTATTAAAAATCAGCCATTGATATCGGCCCAAATAATCTCTATCAGTGCATCCCTACAGGAGGTGTGATTTTGAGATCATTCATTGGATTGCATCACACCTTATTGTCTTATTAGGATCCCAGGCTCCCCCTTCATCAGAAAGTAGCAAGCTCTTCCACCTGGGAGCTGCATCAGCAGATGGGGACCCAGCCATGAGGGCGTATGAGCCTGCAGCTGACCTGCGCTCCAAGCTGCAGGGACACACCATACTCCTCTGTGACTGGGAACTCAAACCAACTGATGGGGCGCATGGTATGCACCTGTACTTGGAGCCCCATCAGCTGACAGGGCTCTTAGCCCCAGGAGCACATGATGCAGTCCTGTGGCTGAGAGCCCCATCAACTGTGAGCTCCCAAGCTTGGGTGCATGATATGCCCCCACAACTGGGAGCCCCATCAGTTTACAGGGCTCCCAGCCACAGGGGCTAACCTGGCCACACATTGTGTTAATGTGGAATGATAGGAACCAACCACCAAATTATTACATATTTTTTGTGAAACAAACTTGTGGTTTATTCATTTTATCACACTATTGATTGATTTTTGTGGCCAAGTTACAATTTAAGATGTGATTTACTCATTAATCATATCTTAGGTGTAAGGTGTGGCAGGGGCCTCATAGTCAAAAAAGTTGTTCCTCATCTCCAACCTAAATTTAATCTGCTATAATTTAAGGCTGTTGCTCCTAGTTGTGTCCCATGTGGCCACAGAAAAGTCTTATCTCTATCATCCTTACCAGGGATGGATAACCTGTGGCACAGGCAGCCGCTTGTGGTGCAAGACAGATGAGGGAGGTGACAGAGAGGTAAAAGCAGAGAATTAGATTGAGCAGGGAGCACAGGCCAGACAGCAAAAAGAAAGAAAATCAGTCTTGGGAAGGTGAGTGGAGTGGCACTTTTGGAGAGGTTTTAGAGCTTATGTGTGGCACACCTGAAAAAAAGGTTGCCCCCCTCTGTTCTTTATAATTGCCCTTCAGATATTTGAAGACTTTTATCAAATCCCCCCTCAGTCTTCTCCTTCCCATACTGAACAGTCCTAATTCTTTCAACCTTTCCCCTTAAGTAAGAGTATGCTGCTGATTCATATTCAGTTTATGGCCCACTGTAACTTCCAGATCCTTCTCTGTAGTACTACAGCCTAGTCTAGGGGTCTGCCAAATATAGTCTGTGTACTAGATTTGGCCTACAGAACTATTTAATCTGGCCCAACATCAGGGGCTTCAGTGGCAAGGGGCTTTTGGCACCAGTCACTTTCCCCTGTCCCCGCAGAAGATGCACCATCTGCATGTGCTGTCACCATGCTACCACAGAGAGAAGCAGCAGTGATGACTGGGTCTGAGTAGCTGTTTGCGCATCTCTGACTGGAATGGGTTCACTCTAGCCCACAGTCTAAAAAAGGTTACTGACTGTTGATTAGCCAATCATTCCCCAGTCTATATTTGTGCATTTGGTTATTCCATCCCAAGTGCTTAATTTTTCCTTGTTGAATTTCTTCTGATTTTTTAGACCATTTCTCCAGGTAATTCTGGATCCTACCCCTACCAGATTGTAAGGCACTCATGCTATGGCAGCAGAGACAATAGAATTTTTGGCATTTTATTATAGATGTGGGACTTGCCCTGCCCCAAGGTAAATGGTCAAACCAGTGGAACATCCTTTTTCCCATGAGGACTGTTGCATGTGCAATCCAAGTATTTAATGCTGAAATCTAGAATTTTTTTTTTTCAGAAGTAAAAAATAGGAATCTTTATTGACTTATGAAAACTCTCTGAGCAGTCATGAGCTGAGATTTTTTTTTCCATGTAACGGTGTGTACTTGCCTCACAGCAGGAAAGAAGGAATGGAGAGTAGTGAGGCATAATTAATGTCTGAAAAATAAGTTGACAGCCAAAGTTAAGTACCTGTAGCGAAGTCTCGTAGTATTCATTTTCTTTCTTTGTTTTGTTTTTTTTGTAACAGAACAATGGTATGGATCGAATTTTCTCTGGTATTCAGCCAACTGGGATTCCCCACCTGGGCAACTACCTGGGAGCCATCCAGAACTGGGTGAGACTTCAGGAGGAATATAACTCCGTGTTGTATAGCATTGTTGACCTGCACTCCCTCACAGTGCCCAGGGACCCACCTTATCTGCGTCAGAGCATCCTAGACACCACCGCTGCCATCCTTGCCTGTGGTATCAATCCAAAGAGATGCTTTGTGTTTCAGCAGTCACAGGTTAGTATTCCTACTACTTTAAACTTAATTCTCTTATTTAGCCATATGGGATTCTCCTTGCGTTTTTATCAAGTGCACACAGCACTGCTCAGGCCTATTATTCCTTTATGCTTAGTGTCCTTTATGCTTGGAGTGTTGTTGCAGCTGTGATGGTTCAGGAAATGTTGAGAGGAAAGGCTTTATTGTGATACCTTTTATTGGCTGGGAGAGCTGATGGGCAAGTTTTTGGGCATCAGGTGCTCTTCCTCAGGTCCACTGTCCAAAAGCTTGTCCATCAGCTCTCACGACTATGCAGTTGGTCCAGTAAGAAATATCACCAGAAAGCCTTTCCTGTAGAAAATTTCATTAGCATTCATATCCCAACGTTTGCTGCCTTTTGGGGGAAAAGTTGAAGATCCATTCACAAAATGCGTTCTTATCGGTTTACGCATGTATAAATCTTTATGATGGTCAGACTTAACATAAAATGAAAAACCATTTTGTTAAACCAGCTGAAAAGTTGTAACCAAGTCTTATATTAAATTTGCAAAAAACTAATGCAGATAAACCCCATCTGTATAACTATGTCAAAGAAAACCTATTCCTATTTCAGTGTCATCCTTTGTTTGCCACCCAGTCTGCCTGGTGTTCAATGTCACCTGCAGATAAGCTGTTTGATACATACAGGTCCAAACACAGGCCTGAGTGTGTCTGTACCTTTTCTGAGGCCAAGCAATCTTTTTTCTCCCTCTCCCCCACTTCAGAAAGTTCCTCTCTTCCATAGCTTGCATACATTTATCTGTTTTGTTTTTAGCTGTTTCTGCATTGGTAAACCTTGCATCCGTAATTTTTCTACCTTTGCCAGCTTTACTGTAACTAACAAAACTGGAAGTTATAGTTTGGAAAAGTAGATCCCACACTTGCAACTCCTGCAGAGATGCAGAAATGCCAAATTGTAAATATATTTCAGTTGCCATTATTTTCTGTCAGTGAACTTGATTTTCGTCCGTGTTTACTTATGAGTTTCCTATGCCTCTCAAGCTGAAGTGCTGCAGGTGACAAACGTTAGAGGACCCTTTTGTTTCATGCTTTGTTGGCAGAGATTAGTTGTATTTCCTTCCTTTACAAATTATAAAATTGCACTTGCTTAACTGAACTGATTTTAAATTGATCGGGTTAAATCAGTGCAGTTATCTAATATATGGTTTTCACTCATGTACTATGTGCACCTTTTTCACAAAATTTAGCCATCCAAAAAGGGTTTGCGTTCTAAGCAAGGAAATCAAAGGAAGCTGAAAATAGAGCTACTACTGTTTTACGACTTGATTCAAAGACAACTGAAATTGTAGAAAGACTCCTACAGCTTTCACTGGCCTCAAATCAGACTCTGACCTGCTAATTATTGATGGAAGGCTTGTTTTTTTGTGCGGCAAAAGCAAAGCTGACTCTTTCAGAGTCCCTTGAAAAGGCACTCCCCAATTTGCTTTCTGGTAGGTCCCAAACGCCCTGACTCTCTTTTGCTGCCAGTGTTGACAATCCCTTGATTCAAGAATGATCTCTACCATGGCTCACTGATGGGTCTTGAGGTAACTTAAGAATCCAGTCCTTGAGCCACAGATACATCCACAGAAGTTGGAGTCTTTCCACAGGGGAGTAGGCCACAGACTACGATTTCTCTCCTTTTCCTTCCTCCACTCTTGCTTCTCTGCTTTGAGGACAAGGTGTGTTACTGTCACTAGGAGACCAGCTCAACAAAGAATTTAGGTGTTCTGGCTCTCTGCTTCTGGAGAGATATTTGCAATGGTGAGTTATATTGGAAAGTTCCCTATATATAATACATGGGTGTCATAACCCAATGAGTATTTGTGTGTGTGCTTCGGCACTGCAGAATTACTTCCCGCCATCTGGAGCTTTCTTTGCATGGTGCAATTCTCAGCTGCAGAGAGAAAACCCCGGTGCAAAGGAGTTCCCACCACTTGCATGCAAATTTATGTCCCACTATTGGCTGTTTCTAAATTATTCCCACGTGGCAGCTAGCGATTGGCTTGCTAGCCATATAAGAGGCTTGAGCAGTTTCCGCCCAAGTTGGAGATCTCCGAGAACCTCAGGAGGATCCTGAGAACCCCAATTCCGGGAGAAATCCGAGAGAATTCCGGCAACGAGTCCACGATTACCTTGTAGATTTCTATATAAATCTCGGACCGAATGGTGGTTTGATCAGCCATCAAGAGTCTCTCCCCGTCACCGAACAATCCCTGACGTATCCCTACCCTGCGCGCTCGTTGAGAGTCACAGCTCGGACTCTCGTATCGGTTCAGAGAGCTCTCATCGTTCAAGTTTTCTTCTTTTCTTCTTTTCTTCTATCTACAACTGTAACCAAGCAAGTTTTCCTGCTTGCACCACAACCATCTACGGTGTAAGTAAAACAATCTTTAATCAACCTCCACGCGTCAGTGCCTAATTCTAGTCCACCGTGCCAACTTCCCCAGCCCACGTGCCCGGGCTGCTGGTCACAGCCCCTCGGCCCCGACAACGGGAAGATTTAGGTTCCCCAGAATGGGGGTCACAACACCTAGCGCATTGAATGGAGGGCAGCCAAAGAGAGGGTGACTAAAATTCTACTTCTCTCTGCACTGTAAGCACCTACCAGCAGCTTTCAGTTCAGTGCCTGTGTGAGGTTGGGATTCACAGCTCAAAGCCCTTTCCTGGATGTAAATGCCTGTGGTCATTCCATTGGGCATAGGTGATTAGCTTAAGTTTTATTTCTTTCTGAAGAGGAAGTGGTGATATTGATGGTGGTACCCCCCACTCTAATATGATAGCCTAGTGATAGAATAAATGCCCTGAAAGTGAAAGGCAAATGGAAATGGTCAGTGCCCTCAGCTTGAAGGGGTTCAAACTCACTTCTCCCATCTCCCAAGAATGTCTTAATCACCAGAATGGAGGCAAAGTTGGGATGGGGGTATTTTGTACCTGTCCATCCAAGGCTGCAAGATTCATGGGACTAGAGGGAGGAAGCAGAAGGAAACAGAATGTTGTGATCCAGGGATAGAGAGTACTCCTTCAGGGCCAGGGACAGACATTATACATAAATCAGTTTAAGTGATCAGAAACTGGTTTAACCTTGTAACGGAATAGGTGTTCAGTGCACATAAACAAGTTTGAAAATGACCGAAACTGGTTTGAGATAAATCTGATTGAATGTAGTATCAGACTTAACTGATTTGGGTCAAACCATTATATGCAGTATCTGTCCCAGACCCCCTGGTTTAAGTTGAACCAGAGTCCCCCAGCATCCTAGATGCTTTGCAACCCTGGGCGGAGCTCTGCTTTCTGCTCCAGCCCAGTGGGGCAGGCCCCACCCCTCTCCTCCTGCTCATCTCCCTCCCCCCCCCCCCCCCCGTCCCCCACCACCACTCCCTGCTCAAGCAGGGATTCCCCCCTCCCCTCTGCATTACACAATCAACTCTCAGCATTAGCTAGCATACCACATGCTGAGGTTGACATAAATGCCCACCATGACTGTGCCTGGAATAAAGAAGGCTATAAGAGAAGCCAGGACAAAGGCAGACAGGACAGTGTTGGCTTAGGGCTTTTTGGAGCTATCAACAGGTAGTTGGTAATGTCCCTCCATTCCTTCCTTGGAAAAAGTTGTTTAAGAAGAGCTTGAACTAATGAGATACCTTTGTTTTGTTTTGATGGGCTGATAAATGCTAACAACTCCCTGCTGTGTAACTAAATGCTCTGTTGTCAACAGTGAGGGTGGGGAACCCCTCCCTAATCAGAGGTCCTGCTGGCCTGGCCACCTTTCCCCCTACTCTTAGCACTCTGGAAGGGGAGGGAGGGCTGCTCTAGCACCGCCTGGTTTCTAGCCTGAGCCACTGCAGGCATGGGCCTGCATTTCTTCAGTCTAGAGAGAATAGACATTCTCAAACCACTTCAGCCTAGCCAGGTTAACCTGCAAAGATTGAATCAATTTAGGCTCAGGCTTTCTGAATGTCCGTCCCTAGCCCAGGAGGGCCGAGTCCTGGGGTCTAGTCCCTGCTCCCAGGACTGTATACACATTTTCCCCTAAGGGCTAATGCAGAATACATAAGCAGTCCTGGGCTTTTCTATGCTGGAGTGCCCAGGAAAGTTGAGGCAAATCAGCGGCAAGTATAAACTCACTGCTCATTATTTAAAACCTAGTAATTCACTTGGACCCATCCTAGTGGGTTCTCTCATTCAGGTATACAGTGATGGTTCAAATCAAGATCTGATCAGTTGATTCTTTTTAGGACTTGTGCTCTTTTCTGAACAGATGATGTGGGTTGAATGTGCCTTGAAGATTTAATTGTCATCCTTTTAAAGAACTTCCTGGCAGAGCTGAATCCCATGGCGATGGGCAGAGATAGCTATCTAGGAAAACTTGCACTGCCAATGATGTCAAACTGATAGCATGTTCTGTTCAAATCACTAGCAATGATGAAGGCAAACTCAAATATAGCTGAGGTTAACGATAACAAATGCCCAAGGCCATAGTGCTGGATCTTCTGTCTATACTTGTGACTCCTACAGCACTGCGGAATTATATTTGTACATTTTATTTGTAGAATCAGAAAGGGCCTAGGTCCAGTGGTTGCACTGGCTGATCTGGTGTTTTTTTCTCGGGTCTCTTTCATTTCCAGAATGCAGCTAGACCAGAATAGCTTGGAACAGGTGTTGGCAGCCTTCTGCAGATGCAAGCCATAGCTTGTAACCCATCCAGCACTGCAGGCCACCATTCCCCGCTGGCTGCTCCAGCGACATTGAACAGAGGCTCCTGAAAGGAAGACCTCCACATTTTCCACATGGGCTATAGCAGCTGGCTGGAGTAACAAGAGGCAATTGGTGTGCCATTAGCAAAACACAGACCAGATCAAATGGCTGGGGAATCAAGTGTACCCTTAGTAAAATGCGGCCTAGATTAGACCTTTGTGGAGCAGATCCAATCTTTTTTATGGACTGTAGGTTACTAACCCCTACACAATTGGGAGGGGGGGAAGGGGGGGGGCTTTCTCTCATTGGTGACTGTTTGGTTCCCCTAGAATATGCTTGCCATATGTGGAGTATCTGGTGACTACTTTGCTTCCCAAACGGCATGTGCATTTTATTTCCAGTCAGTAATAATGAATGTTTTCTTTTTATTTACAGCAGGCTTTATGCAGATCAAACCTCTAGCTGTCTGAAGTGTCTGTCTCCCAAATTTTCCCACATTTTTATATGCTTGCTGCCGCATATGTGAGATAAAAAGCTAACCCTTAGTCTTGACTATATCCTGGCCAAGATACAGGACCTCCACTTAACCCAGGAGGTGCACAGTCCCACCAGAGGAAATGCCCTGTTGGACCTGGTCCTGGCCACAGGCAATGATCTGATAAGGGGCCTCCAGGTCCTTGACCGCCTGGGTGATAGCGATTATCGCTTGCTGGAATTCATCATCCAGCACAGGGTGACAAGGGCCTGCAGTAAGGCGATAGCCCTAGACTTCAACAAGGCCGACTTCAAAGAGTTGAGGAGATTGGTGGGAGAGGTGCTGGGGTTCTCGAGGGCAGGGTAACTCAGTGCCCAAGATGAGTGGTCATTCCTTAAGGAGACGATACTCAGGGCCCAAGAGGTGACAATCCCAACTAGAAGCAAGGGGGGCAAGAGTGCCCAAAAGCCTCCCTGGCTCACCAAGGACATCCGGGAATGCCTGGTTGCCAAAAAGGCGGCGTACACCCGGTGGAAAGCGGGGGGCGATCTCCAAAGAGGAGTATACCTCCACTGCTCGGGCCTGTAGGGGGGCTGTTAGGAAAGCTAAGGTGGACATAGAGCTAGGACTAGCGTCCGAGATCAAAGATAATAAAAAGTCCTTTTTCAGATATATAGGGAGGATGGAGAAGGCACCAGGAAATGTGGGGCCCCTGCAAGATACGCTGGGCAATCTGGTGGTCGCGCCAGAGAAGAAGGCAGACCTCTTTAACAAATTCTTCACCTCCGTTTTCTTGTGCAGGGACCGGGACTCCTGCACCGTAATTCAAGACGGACTCAAGGAGAATGCCTCAAGACCTAAGGTTGAGGAGGATCGGGTTAGAGAGCTTCTGGAGGGGCTGGACGTGTTCAAATCAGCAGGTCCAGTTGCTCTCCACCCCAGGGTGTTGAGGGAGCTAGCAGGGGTTATTGCAGGGCCCTTGGCATGGCTTTACGAGTGCTTGTGGTGCTCGGGCCAGGTGCCAGATGATTGGAAGATAGCCAATGTGGTCCCCATCTTTAAAAATGGGAGGAGGGAGGACCCGGGCAACTATAGGCCCATCAGTCTTACCTCAATCCTGGGGAAACTCTTTGAGAAGATCATCAAGGAGCACATCTGTGACGGGCCGGCATCGGGGATGATGCTCAAGGGCAACCAGCACGGTTTCATTAAGGTCAGGTCATGTCAGACCAACCTGATTGCCTTTTACTATCAGGTCACAAAAGCATTGGATGCAGGTGTTGCCGTGGTTGTAGTCTTTCTGGACTTCAGCAAGGCCTTTGACACTGTCGACCACCCCATCCTCATTAAAAAACTAGGTGACTGTGGCATTGATGCCTACACGGTCAGATGGATTGTGAATTGGCTGAAGGGTCATACTCAGAGGGTGGTGGTGGACGGGTCATATTCGACCTGGGGGGAAGTGGGCAGCGGAGTCCACCAGGGCTCGGTCCTTGGGCCCACACTGTTCAATTTCTTTATCAGCGATTTGGACGATGGGGTGAAAAGCGACCTGTTCAAGTTTGCTGATGATACCAAAATATGGGGAGAGGTGGGCACATTAGCAGGGAGGGAGAGACTGCAGAAAGACCTGGATAGGTTGCAGGGGTGGGCTAACAAAAACAGGATGCATTTCAATACTGACATTTCAATACTGACAAGTGCAGGGTGCTGCGTTTGGGCATCACTTACAAGATGAGAAACTCCCTTCTTGAGAGCACAGAGGCAGAAAGGGATCTTGGAGTCATCATTGACTCCAAGATGAACATGGGCCGACAATGCGAGGTCACGGTCGGCAGGGCTAACCGGACCTTATCCTGCATCCACAGGTGCATCTCAAGTAGGGCCAAGGAGGTGATCCTCCCCCTCTACGCAACACTGGTCAGGCCACAGCTGGAGTACTGTGTCCAGTTCTGGGCACCCCACTTCAAGAGGGATGTGGACAACATTGAGAGGGTCCAGAGGAGGGCCACCCGCATGATCTGGGGACTTCAGGGCAGACCCTACAACGAGAGGTTGCGGGACCTGAACCTGTTCAGCCTTCACAAGAGAATTCTGAGGGGGGACTTGGTGACCGTCTATAAACTCTCTAGGGGGGACCAGAAGGGTTTGGGGGAGATCTTGTTTCCCCTAGCACCCCCCAGGATAACAAGGAATAATGGCCACAAGTTGTTGGAGAGTAGGTTTAGATTAGACATCCATAAGAACTACTTCACAGTTAAGGCGGCTAGGATCTGAAACCAACTTCCAAGGGAAGTGGTGCTGGCTCCTACCCTGAGGGTCTTTAAGAAGCGGCTTGATGCCTACCTGGCTGGGGTCATTTGAGCCTAGTTTTCCTCCTGCCCAGGCAGGGGGTCGGACTTGAAGATCTACAAGGTCCCTTCCAACGCTACTTCTATGATTCTATGATTATGATATCGGAGAAGCACCAAGGAAGGAGGGTACTAAAAAATGAGTCCTTGAATCCTTAGAACTTGATTTCTCTTTTTCTTTGGCTTGCAAAGATAGTGACATAAATTATAAGGAGTTTAAGTAGACAAAAGTTAAGGGCTACAAATTTCCTAATTTGAGGAAATTATCAGTTGCATATGAAGCCTCCATTTGTGAATGTAACCTCTTGCATGTGACCCATTTTACGTAACAAGTGCAAATTTTTTTGAAAATTAGTTTTGTACATTTACATGTACATTTAACAGTATGTCAAAATAACTCTTACAGTTGGAGGCTTTAGCTGACACCACTGAATATTAGGCTCTCTTTATATGAAAGATGTAGATAGTACGTTTAATACCAGTGCGGTTACTGCTGTATGCAAACTAAATCTCTGGGTGGAATAAGTGATGACTATGAAGGAGACGTGATGATAATCTAAAAGTGTTTGGAGGATGTTAATACCAAAGTTAAATTTATTTTGGGTTGCACAACAGGAGTGCAGCATAATTAGTTGGACTGGAAGCAAGCAATAAGATGAATATCTGGAACATATTCTTTAGAGTAAAATCTGTTAGATGCTGAAATAGACTCTGAAGGAAAGTGGTAAATATTCCCCTACTATCCATAAGTCAACTCAGAGGCATTACAGACTGTTCAGGTTAAGAACTTCCTTAGAAAAAATGGATCAAGTGCTTATTTCAGAACTGCACACAAGTTAGTCAATTTTAATGGGGACCTTAGATGTAAATGGGTTACTGTACTAAAATAAACTGATGGTCTAACAAAGAAGATCATATCAGTGTTTTAAGTACATATTTTTTGCTCAGTGTCGTGCACTATTTATCTGAACATCAGATCCGTTCCAGATATGCTTTCAGTGTCCTTCTGTTTCTTCTATACTTAAAAGACATCATTAAAAGTATTGATGGGTTCAGTTTATAACAATAAGGCCATGATAACTTGATAATACATTGATAACTTTTTGGGGCCTCTTGTGAGGGGAACATCTGTAATGAAAGACTGGGCACAGGAACAGGCGATAAGAGGCTGTCTGTCCCTTTCTCCTTTAAAACAATGGATCTCAACCTTTGTTTACAAATGTGTCCTGGTGCAAAAGCAGTGGTCATTCCCAACCCAGTAAATGGTTTAAATAGAAAACACAAATGTTTGGGCCCCAAAATACTTATCACATGCTACAAGTTAAAGCAGCTCAACAGTCTTAATTTTAAAGATAGAAATCAACATCAACAGAAAAACAGTAGCAGCACTATCAGCATGTGGCCCTCCATTACTCCCAAGTGACATTCATCATTGTGCCAGTGCCCCTCACTCCCAACTTGCAGCCCCCAACCCTCAGTTCTGCCAGTGCCCCTCACTCAACCCCCAGCCCTACTGATGCCCCCCACACCTGACCCACTGCCTCCCACCTCCAGGTCCCCAGTGTGTGGGGTGGGGGGGTGGGGCATGTGGAGGCACGTGCCCCTCCCAGATTTGTGCACCCACAGCAGGCACGGGGCTCCAGCCTAGCTTGATCAGCACTGGCAGGAGCTGTCTTCGTGGCCCAGCAAGCAGGGGCTGCTGCAGGAGGGCAGAGCAGGACAGTGAGACTCGCTGCAACCTAGACCCCCAAGCCAGCTGTGCCACCAGCAGTATGAGAAGTAACGGTTGGGGTGGGGCGATGTCTTCACCTCCTCTTGCCACCAGCCACTGCCATCAGGCTGCGGCTCTGCCCAACCACCATGGCCAAGTTGCTGCCACTGCTCCCCTCAGGCCTCCCACACCCCCCACCTCCCCTCCAGGGAACAGCCCGCTTTCCATCCTGGCAGCAGCAAGCCTTATTGCCCGGCTCCACCTTCCCATACCAGCTCCCACCTGCTGGGCCATGGAGGCAGCTCCTGCCCGTGCTGGTCCAGCCAGGCTGCAGCCCCAAGCCCGCTGTGTGTGCACAAATCTAGTGAGACATATTCCCCCCACCATGCCTCCCCAGTGTGTTGCCTGTCCATCCCCTCCCTCTCTCTCCCCCCACCATATAGACTTAGCAGTGGGGAGTTGCTCCTCAAGCTGCCTGGCTGCCACCTGCATGTGGCGCCCCCTGCCTGATCACCCGCCTCCCACTCCCTGCAGCCCCTCCTTGCAGGCAGGAATTCTGCCAGCCTTCAAGGGAGAACCTGCAGTTTCCCACATTTTTCTCCTTGAAAGGAGAAAATCCATGATTTTCTGCATTTTTCCATCATTGTTTGCAATCCTTTCATATATTCTTGTAACCCACATTTGGGTCATGACCCACAGGTTGGGAAACATTGCTTTAAAGAACTAGGCTCTGCCTGTGTGTTTTGATCTTTCCGTGCAAATGGAGTCTGCCTTCACTATGCCTTCTTCTGATGAGCCTGCTCAGTGCTTGCATTTGACTTCAGTTGTGGAACAGTCAAACCACTAAACAGTTTCAAGTCAGTCTGACCTTCTATCCAGCTCGAGGAAGACCTCAACTGGTTCAGACAAATGCCACTGGAGCAGCTTTCTTGCTGCTTCACACTGCCCTGACTACCCTGACTAATCCTTATCAGGATGCAGGGAAGTGTCTGACATGTTTTTTCTTTTTTCAGCCAGTAATTTTACCATAATCTCAAACTAGTTTCATAGTTTTGGGTTTAACTGCACCTCTGACCCCTTTATGACCTTTTGAAGGACTCCCACGTAAGTCACAGCTGAAGGCCAGAGACCTTTTCCAGGAGAGGACCTCCCTTTGGGCTAGGGTTTTAGGTAGGCAGTCCCCCTATGGTTTGTTGCAGTTGTCCCTAGTAGGTTTACTTTAGTTCAGCACCAGCAGTTCTGCTTTTCCTTAGGAATGGTGGCAGTGAGCTTTTACAAAGCACAGTGCATTTTATTTAAACTCTAGCTTTGCAGAGAAACAATGTGAAACATTAAACAGTCTGAATATATGCTAAGCTTACCTGGGGGAAAAGCATCATCTACATAGGTTCCTGACTAGCATTCCACATGGTTTTGTTAGTTCTTTGTTCCCAAGTGAGTCAAACCCCCTGCTGCGCTAGACATGCTTTCTGTGTTTCAGGATCTGTTTGTCAGGCTGCCTCACTCAGGTCATACCAGAAGTTTCAAAGAACTTCCTATCTGCACAATCAGCACTGGGAATTTGCATCAGTTACCACCGGCAGGACATCTCCCTGTTTTTTCAGGAACAAGGATGGGAAAGATGTCTCCCCTAAACTTTTGTCTTGATACAATTATTTTTATAACATATGTTGCATCTCATTGTAATGATCTTTGAAGTCTCCATGCTTCCAAATGTCACCACTGTCATATGTAACATTCTACCAGAAATATGAAACTGGCTATGTTTGTCTTTTAGAGAGCAAGCAATGCCAATAAAGATTACTTCCTTAATCTATCTCTACTTGACACCTGCCTGCAATCTCCAGTATTTTTCCAAACTGTGCACCACTGAGCACTTGCTGGATATACTTAGAGAGGTGACTGATTAGAGACCTAGCAGGCCATAACTTCCAGTTGCTATAGGGGAAGGCAATTAGTTTGGGCAGAGGGCCGCTTACCAAGTTTTGGGGAGTTGTCGAGGGCTGCATGGGTAGCCCTGTTCCCTGACAGTTGCCCTGCCCCCTGGTCACCATATTGGAACAGTAAGTTCTGCCCCCAACCCCTGACCTTTCCCAGCAGAAGTCCCTCCCCTTGCCCTGGAAGTACTCCTTTTGGGAGGAAGAGTGGTATAATCTTGAAACCAGAAAAAACCCCAAATCATATACAAAAAAATAAAACATCTACTATAACTTATTTTAATTTTATTTAAAAATATTTTAATACTGATATATGTGTTTATGAAGTGTATCTAGAGGTAACTGCATAATAACTCAAACTACAGTCCTATTGTATATTGTGTGTGGGTGGTATGTGGCGGGGTGTGTGTGTGTATGATGGGTGGGATGGGATGGGAGAGACAGAGAGAGAGGGGGCTGGGCTGCTGGCTCTTGCAGACTGCCTGAGAGCCTCACATGATGCAGCCAGGCAAACACCCTTGCCCAGGCTCTGCACTCCTGCCACCCCGCCCTGAGTCCCTCCCAGTCCCAGGGCACCGTACCCACTCACTGTTGCCATTTTCCTGCTTTCCCTCCCACATGCTTGCTTGCCACTTGCCCCACTGCCACCACTCCCCGTGGTCCCCGCTGTTTCCTGCAGTCTCCACCACTCCCCATGCCGCTGCCACAGCCCCTGCCGCAGCCTCCACTACTCAAGCTGCTGCCATGGCCCCTACCACTCCCTGTGCTGCTGCCACTCCGCATGTCACTCCCCATGGCCACTGCCACAGGCTCCACCGCTCCCCATGGCCTCCACCACTCCCTGCGGCTCCTTGCGCCACTGCCACAGCCCCTGCCACTTCCCATACCACTCTCCGTGACCCCCACTGCTGCCACAGCTTCTGCAGCCCCCTGCCGCTGCTGCAGTCTCCACCACTCCGTATGGCCTCCACTGCTCCCTGATGCTCCTGGTAGTTCCCACACCACTCCCTGTGGCCCCTGCCACTCGCTGCTGCTGCTGCTGCTGCAGCCCCCGCTGTTTCCCACTCCAGTCCCCATGGCCCTTGCACCAGTCACTGCTGCCACGTCCCCCACCACTGCTTCTCCCCCCTAACCCCCCGCCTGCTACTTCCCACTCTGGCTCCAGGCTGGCCCAGCCAGCACCATGGGATTCCCAGCTGCTGGGCAGTTTGCAATGGTTTTCCCCCTCCCTCTGTCCAATCTTATCTTTCCACTTGGATGGAGGGAGGCAGGGAACAGCTCCAGGAGCGCAAGGTTGGAAGCTGCAGAAGTTTCTGGGTGGGGGCTGAGGGTCAGAGGGAGGTGGGGCTCTAGGGATGGGGTGGAGCTGGGCTGGACTTGCTGCTCATCCTCTGGATTCTGACACAGGCTCCCCCTGGGTCCTACTGCTGCTGGCTGCCTGCCATTTTTGATGGGCAGATAAAAATTAATTTTCTAAAATGTTTAGGGGCCCCACGGGCCATATTTTGCTCACCCCCTTGCTAAACAGTAATAAACCTAAACATATTAAATACTTTTTCATATCAACACTTTTCATTGTCTAAGGGTCATTCTACAGTTATAAAGATAGCATTTGCCTTTATTCACAATCTCTTTAAAAAAAATTATAGTATGAAAAATGTGAATCCTCTAACTCATAAAAGGCATGAAACCAGCTGCTTGCTCTAATGCAGACTAGAAAAGCAACACTATTCATCACAGTTCTGATGGGAACAAGTACCTTAGTCTGAGCTGTCCATGCTTCATCTCTAGTTATGCAAGGATAATGATATCTTTGAAAGTAAATTGCAAGCATCAGTTGCTTGTAGTTTGTGGCTGCTGTTTTAATTCCATAAAAATGCAGAATTATTTTGCAAGTTGACAGATGATACTGGGCTCATGTGCTAGATAAGTAGCCAGGTAGAGAACAAGAACTATAAATATTCCATCAAATCCTGTGGCCAGATGCTTTTCCCCATGAGATAGTCATAGAAATACTTTCCTTCAGCCTCACTTCTTTGTAAAGTGACCGGACACCAGTGGTGTGGTTGGAAAACAGCGTGGTTAGGGGAAAAAAAGAATGAAGCCAGTATCCTTCTCATGACACCTGACACATTGAGCAGGTCTTGTTTTTCAGATTTTCTTCCTCTGGCTTGATAAAAATTAAATGGTGGTAAGCTAGTAAAATCGTAGTTGCTTAGCCAGCTTTTGGTTCTGTATCTGGCAGCTTAAAACTTCAAAGAAAATACTAACCAAAAAAAAAAAATTTCTGAAACTAGGCACCCAGAAAAGACTAATGTGCTTCTTTTTAGGACATTACTGACCTTAACATAGTGCTGTCGGGATGAATAAAGTCTACCAAAACCATACAGTTCTTTCCTCATAACTATTTCTTGAAAATCAACTAATGGCTGTAAATCAGGTCCTTAAAAGGTCTTAGCAGTTGCCAGGAGCAAACTTGTAAGGAGAATGTCAAAGGCAGCATCTAACTGGTTCACAGACTGAAGCATAGCCTCATTCTCTGAGCTCTAGCCCTGGTGTTACTTAAGTGCCTGAGCGAAGTCCTTATTTTATAGTTTATTAAACTAGCCTTTTGATCAGTAATTATTCCTTTTAAAACAATTTCAAAAACTGATGATTCTAGATATAGTCCTTGTATTTCATCTATATTAAAAACACATAGTTATGAGCAGAACCTTGTATTAGTGTGATCTCAGGACAACCAATTAGAATTTGTGTGCATGTGTAGATATGTATATATTTTAACCTAGCCATCAATTTTATTTCTGCTTTATGACCAGAAAGCAATCAGACTTCTGTCCGAGGGTTGGATTCTGCAGTAACTACCCATTCTACCACATCTCTGAGATCTCTGTCAACTTCTGCAGAATTTATGCTTCTGTTTTAAAAAAGGAAATTATGTTTCTACCTGGTCTAGTTGTGGAGATTCTCTTGGGTGTCAGCAGATACAGTATTCTTGTAGTGTGCAGGCAAATCAAAGCAGTAACTCTGAGAGGTGGCAACTTTGGCATCAATGGGCATCTTAACTCTAAAGTCTAAAGATAACAGTTTAAGAGTGAGCACTAACTAACTGGTTCTGCTGCTCATTTTCCAGAAATAGCTATCAGCTCTTGATTGTGTGTAGGGTGGAGTCATGCTCCTATTGCTCCCTTTTTGGAGGCATTTCAAAGTGTGCTTTGCTGAAACTTTTAGAAGCTAAAGTTTAAACTCCAAATCAATTAAACCCATCCAGCTAGCGTGGACCAAAGAGTACTTTTCATAAGAAGTAGTGTGTGAATAATTCTTTTAATTTGGAAAAGTGTCCCATTGTAGGGCATTCATAGCTGTTGGTACTGCACAGTGGGATTGAAAGCCATACTTGAACTGGAGAGAGATTTTTTTAGTGTCCCTAATTTATATCTATTGTCATCCATGTTTGGCAGTCTAAGCCATTCACAAATCTTCTACGCACATATCATTATTTGTTCTAATTGCATTTCTATTTGGAATAATTTCATTTTATTGTTGTTGTTGTTGTTGTTATTAATAATAATAGTAGTAGTAGTAGAATCTCTGGTATTTTTATAAAGGAAAGGAAAAAAATACCACCTGTTCCTGATTATCCTGATCTTTGTTTTGTTTTACATTGGCTGATTCCAGTGGAATGGTTCCCAAATGATACCAATATGATAGACGAACTAGATACTCTTCTTCCAAATTTCTCTTTAATATTAGATGACTATAAATTAGTTGGTTAGGTAAACCTTTTTCATGCCTTAAGGTAATAATAAAGGTTTTAAAAATAATATATTTAACAGCAATCTCTGTGAAAGCTACCTCCCCCAATTTAAGATTTTTCCTTTTATTTATGGTCCTTCAGGCAGATTACTGCCCATATAAGTGATCTCATTCCAGCCAACATCAGTTAATTTCATGAATAAGAATTTGAGACACCATATCAAATTTCTTAATATCCACGTGCCACAACTGTTTCTGTCCACATGCCACAACTATTTCTTTCCCCTCACCTAATAACTTTGTGAAATTATTTTTAAAAAAGCAGTGTGACTTGTCTCAGTGCTCATTGTTCATGGTTCTGCTACTCTGTGATAGGGGTGTGCAAAGCTTCAGTCACTGATTCGATTCAGAGAAGGTTCAGCCTGATTCAGAGGCCTAATCACCGAATCAGAAATGCATTGGGAGACCAAAAAACCCCTCCAAATCGATTCAGAAAAGATTCAGAAAAAGATTTGGAGATTCGAAAGGCAGTTTTTTAGGGTAACAAACTGAGAAGAGGAAGGGGGAGCAGGGGGGAACGACTGGCATCTGTAGCTGGCCAGTGACTGTGATCTTTCCCTGAGTCCCCTTCCAATCATAGTGCTATGGGGGAGGGATGTAGAAACAGCACATAGACCTCTGTCAGCAGCCTTTCTGTCCTTTTTGTGAGCTGTTTTTGCCTGAGCACCAGGAAGATGCCCTGTTACAGGCTACCATCCCTGCTGTTTTCATCCTGCTGTACCTTAACACACACACACACACACACACAGTCACACATGTCACAAGTTTTGCTTTCAGAAGCTTGAGGTGCAGTTTCCCAGAAACCCCTGCACCTATCTCCTTGAAGCCTGGCAAGCCTCATGCCCTCAGAATGGTCTACCATGCCTGCTGTTTTCACGCCGCTGCGCCTTAACACACATACAACATGAGTTGTGCTTTCAGCAGTTTGAAGTTTCCCAGAAACCCCTGCACCTATCTCCTTGAAACTTGGCAGGCTTCATGCCCTCAGAAGGGACTACCATTCCTGCTGCTTTCATCCAAATCTGCCAAAAAATGACAATGTTTTAGGTATTTCAGTGATTCCCCATTATAGTCTATGGCCGAATCACCGAATCTCTCCGAATCAGTGCCGAATCTTCCGAAGCCGATACAGCCGAATCAATTCGGGACAGTGATCCGAATCTCAGAATTGAATCACTGTCCTCTGAATCAGCCGAATCTGAATTGAATACTTTCTTATTCACACAGGCCTACTCTCTGTAGTTTTTCCCTGTTCCTACTTTGTAGGCGAATTACAAGCAATTTAGTTAATGCCTCAAATTTTGGGCTGTGAGAAAATTGCCTGTTTCTGGTTTAGCTTGTTTATAATTTTAGGTTTCTCAAAAGGGCAAATACTTCAGAGATGTTCTTGTGAATTCTTAGGAGCATTGGGAAGAATAACTGGTGATCATAGAAATAGAGAGAAACTGTCAAAATCTTTGCCCTCTTTTGAGATTTAGGATGGCATCTCATCTTATTAGGTTACATAGAGTTATAGAACCCCTACTCCTACATCATCCTTTAACCACCCCCGCAGATAAATACTGTTTCTCTGCATCATCAAAATCTCTCAGGCATAGTTGCAGTGAGCTATTCCAAGACCAGCTAGTTTAACTTGCCTACCATACCTAATCTTCCAAGTTCTGGTTTAAAAGAGGCCAAGTTACAACTTGAGGAAAGCTGTCATGGAAGCAGTTTGAAGACTGAGATACTGAGCTTGACTTCACACCATCTCTGCAGCTACTGATACATATCCCTGGATTATTCACTGACCCATGCTGATGTCGCAGATCTTGGAAAATTTATCAGCTTATCTGTCTGTACCCACCTCTACTTCACTTCAGCACATCCATGATTCCCTCTTGATCAGTGTCCTTGAGCTCTCCCACTTACTGTTTTGTCTCTGAATGCCAGTGACAAAACACCTCTGATTCATCAGACTGAGGATTCATAGATGCCTCACAAAGTATGACTGGGATCAGAGCATGCATTGGTTAGCTGGTAGAACACTAGTTTCTATTACAGAGCTGCATAAGAAATCTTATGAACAGTTAAAAATTAAAAGATGTTAGCTGAATTTGTTAGTGTTTTTTTTATTGATAGTACTAAATGTCAAACAAATGAACTATTGGGAGCATTTACAGGATGAGAGTATCAGGAAGCTTATTTTTTAAAGGAGAAAGAGGAGGTAAGGACAAAACCTGGACATTTTCCTCGCGTCTGAGAGGTGAAAGGTATCATGGAGTTGCAGGCAAACACACATCATCTGTGCATGGCCACTTTTGCTGTAGAAGTCACAAGGCTTTAACATGCTGGAAAAGGAGTAGACATAGACCAGAAATGAAACCGGTAGGAAACGTGTTCCAGAAGTCTGCCTTTTCTCAGCAGCAGGAGAATAACCTCGTACAGCAACTCTGTAAGGAACCTATATGTCACTCTTAAAATGAGATGACTATCTCAACTCTGAGAAATGGGAATAGGTTTTGAGGACTTGTAAGAGATTTGGAAGAGTTTGAGACTGGGGAGAGAGAGGCATATGCCTCATATGCACACAAGCTTATAAAACAGGTCAATAGGAATTTATCGTGTTTAGTAAGAGGCAGAGAATATGATTTGGGTACCCAAAAGAGGGATTCATCATGTGGATATGGGTAAATTTTTAGTGAAAACTACTAAACAGGAAATACTTGGTTTCCGAAGGGAAACAATAAATAGGAGACTTGCAGGGCTTCTGTTCCTTCAGATCATTTCAGCCAAGCTGCAGGCAATATTTCCAGAGAAGATTTTTTTATATTGAAAACAGGTTATTATATTCCTTCAGGACAAACATATCTGGAGCTGACCGGCAGGATTTAATGGATTAGATAGCTGATAGTCAGGGTTTCTAACAGCAGTGATGTTCTAGTAGGTGGGTTTGACATGCAGCCAGGGACATTACCCAAGTTGTGATTTCTTTTTTTTTTATTGCTGGTAGCAGAAGAAATCCTTGGGCTCGGCTTTGGACTTTTGCAGATTCTTAGATAGTAAGGTTAAGAAGGGCCTGTTGTGACCCTCAATCTGACAGCCTGTTGTGAACAACTTCCCATGCTGGTGAATCCCCCACAACACTTGGTAGTTGTTCCAGTGACTGCCATCACCATTATAAAAGTTTGCACCTTTTAATATGTATTCATCTAGCTTCAACTTCTACTCGATTAATCTTCTTATACCTTTACCCGCTCGATTTGAGAGCCGATAATCAAGTTTTGTTATCTATGTAGGAGTATAATAGTCAGTCCTTAACCCAGTGGTTTTCAACCTGAATAGGGTCAAGGCAGCCCACAGATAATCCCAGTTTTTAGCTTTCACTTATCTTTGGAGTACAGAAAAATTATAGAACAGTACTTCTGTTGCAGAGAACCAGGGTACCATGGTACCCTAGCTGAGAATCATAGCCTTAACCTTCCCCTCCTCCCCCCCCACTCCTATCCCCGCCCTGCAATGTTTTGAAGATATTCTTTCTTTACTACACTTTACTGAATGCAGTGGTGCATTCAGGCTCTTCATCTATGCAGCTCTCATCCTGCTCTGCTGTTCTGAGCAGCTATGTCATTTATATCTCTGGCTTTGCTTATATTGGCCTAAGCTCTCTTTACTTATATTGGACTTAAACTTCTCTACAAGTTTGGCAGTTGATTTTACAGAATATTCTACTCTTGGGTTTGGTCTTTCATACTAAATTTTGAAAATTAAATTTCCTTTGAACCTCCACTCTTGTCCCATAACTTTTGATCAAATGAATAGCTTTGTGCATATATACACTCTTGTGGGTGTGTCTACACATGCATTTCATCCTGGAGTAGTTTATTCATGAATACACATGCAGAGACTTGGGAACAGATTTGCTGCTCATGGCAGCAGTCTGCTCCTGCCCCTGCCAGCCCTGCAACAGCCCCCTACAGCAGCCAGGGGAACTCTAGGCTCCCCCAGGTGCTAACCCAGGGGCTGGCAGGGAGCATGGGGCCAGGAGATGGCTGTCTCCTGGTGGGGGCTGGGATATTGCTCCCTGCCCCCAAGGAGTTGCCTGCTGCCAGGGTGGGCATCACCACTGGGTGGAGACAATGTCTCCCTGCCCTGGCAGCAAGGAGCTCCTGGCCCCCGCTTCCAAACCAAGTGCAGGGGTCACTGGCAGATAAGGTCATGGGGCTCGGACTTGCCCCTGATTGGAACAGTTCCCAGCCCCCTGCTCCATGATCGTGGGGCAGGGGCCAGAGAGCCTGTTCCCTGCCCAACTCTGCAATCGTGGAGCTGGGCAGCAAACAGGCTCCCCAGTCACCACCAGCGGATCCTTATTTCCCAGCACCAGCTTTACAGTCATGGTGGGGGGATGCTGAGAGATACTTATCTTTCCAAAGTTCAGGCTGGGATATAAGGATCTACTAGCACTAGCCCCTCAACTGCTGGCACTGGGAGATAAGGATCTCCCAGCCCTCCCTCCCCCCTATGTGGCGAAGCAGGGGCTGAGAGATAAGGATTTCCCAGTCCCCGCTCTCCAATCACAATCTTGGAGTTGGGGGCTGGGAGCTCCTTGCTGCTGGGCAGGTGGACATAGTCCCTGCCCAAGCTTCGGTGGCTGAGCCTCCCTTGACCGCAGGCAGCTTCTCGAGGACAAGGAGCAATCTCCTGCCTTCTGCTGCCCGGCCGACTAGGAAGGAGCAAATTTGCTGTCAGCCAGGTGTCTACAAGAGCACTACTGTGCCGTAACTAATCACAAGTAAATTTGCTACTTGCATTTTCAGGTAGCACATTTACTTGTGATTAGAACAGTTTACTGCACAGTAAGTGTGTGCATGTGTAGACGTGCACACTTACTGCACAGTAAACTGCTCTACTGAGCAGTAAAGAGTCTTGTGTCTTGCCCAATATGTTCTAATTTATAAGCAGAGCTGGCAGTTAGGCCTTGCCTAACACTTGCCATTATAAGATCTCCTTTTGGTTTCTTATAACTCTATTCCAATTTAACAGTTTGTGCAAAAAATTTTCATCATGGGTGCATGTTCCAGGCTGGTTTTATTTCCTTCTGTTTCAACAAAAATTGGTCCTTTTTGAAAAGGGAAGAACAAGCTGTTTTGCAAATATATTTTTTCTTTCATATAGCTATAGTGACTTTTTGCATTGGAGCAGGGTCTGCAGATTTTGGAAGTAAGGTCACTTGGGAGCAGGTGTGGGTTGGTTTGTTTGTTTTTACTTTGTGAATATCCATACAAACCTGGGCAAGTTACAGGGCTCTGAAAACCCGTATCTGTGAATGCCCTGTAATCTTTTGTTTAGTTTGACAGACAAACTGCCTGTGCTGACAAATTCCTGTACAGGGTTGCTGAGGCTAAACCTTTCCCAGCTTTTTCAGAACAGGCAGCAATAAGTTTGTGTCTTCAGTGGTCAGTATTTCCCCTATTCACACTGAGGCTATAGAGAAAAGGTAATAGCCTTCTTACAGGGTGTAGGGAATTATTAGAATATATTCTGTTCCAGAACTTTCTTTGGATCCCTGGGCTTTAGCCTGTCAGCTGTTAAATCTGCCAGCTCTAGTTATTGGTTCATGGAGAATAACAACTTATTACTGCTAGCAATTATTCCATTACATGATACAGCTCTTTACTCTGCAGCCCACAGGGTGCATGTGGGCCCTAGTAGCATCTGTCCCATTGTTGCAGAGCAAAGTGACTGGGGGTCTGCGCAGCCTGCATGGCAAGGGCAGTGGGCTGCATGCTTCTGGCACAGCCCATGTGGTGGAGGGGATCATGCAGGGGAAGGCCGAGGCTCATGTCAGTGTTGTATGTGGTCCCTGGTTGTGTGCTGGATTTGGAGAGCCCTACTTTAACAGAACCCAGCTAGAACCTTGTGTTCAAACTAAATAATACGCACTCTTTTTTTTTCATAGGGGAGGAGGAGGTTAATTATGGCAATGAACTTCTGAGGCAAGTAATGGATTCTCCATCTCTTAATGTCTTCGGATGAAGACTCAAATGCCTTTTTGGATTCCAGTGGTCTATTGTGAAAATGTGGCAGTCTTAACTGCAATTCACTTCTTTTTTAATGGATTTTTTTTAAGGAATTGAACCCAGGTTTGCTAGAAATTCGAAAAAAATATCAAATCTGTCTTTAGACCTCTTAGGTGTGGGGTGGCCAACCCAGTGGCAGGCATAGGTGTTTTGTTTGGCATGCAGCAGATCCAGCAACAAGTAGGGAGAACAGTATAAATAAGGCAGGGGGGAGAGAGCAGAGCAGGGGAAGAGAATCAGTGGCACGGCTTGCTTTGTGGCAGGCTGACCAAAAAGATCAGTCCCCACCGTCTTAGATTGAAAGGTAGCTTCTTACTAACCATTCTAACCCATGCTTAGGTTGCATTAAAAAAAGAGGTTACAACTGAAATTGTCAAACTTATGATTTTAGGCAAGATCTTATCAACTGCTCAGTTTAGGGACATTATAATGGTGAATAACCCAAGCTGAAACCCTGTCATCTTTCAGCCTCACCATTTTCCAACTTCTCTCCACTACAGACAACCCAGACAACTGGTCTTTATGCTATCTCCTATGTACATCCTTTAAATTTTCCTGTGGTACAGTTGTTAGCAAAGATGATGCTGAAAAACAGATGTCCCTACTGGGGCAGAGTTAAGGTTGTGGTTGTGCTACTAGAGACCTGTGTGCCTGAAGTTAGGGAGTACAGGACAAACAGTGTTGTAAGATGAAACTTTTAATGTAGTCTGATATATAGGTTTTATGTTAAGTCTGTTAAATAGAACAACTTTAAATGATGCATAATGCATAATTTCCCAGGATGTTAGATTCAATCTTCAACACTTCAGTGAATCATTTCAGAAATAACAGGAATCTTCACCAGAGTTCTGTGACAGAGAGCCTCTTCTTTGTGAGAGGAGCTGTAGCTGTGTCAACATTTTTGCTCTTGGTTAGTGATAAGTGTTATCAAACTCAATACAGAACAATTGGGAATGAAATCAGAGTGATACAGAGGTGGCACTGCCTGTTTTTTTTCTGTTGTTTGAATTAACTTTATGGGCCTCTGATTTAACAGCAAAGAGAAAGGACCTCACACTGAATTTAATTGTGTATTTAGACAAGAGGTCCTCCAAAGGAAGTGTTCGACTTCATTGGGATCTACTATTTGTTACTAGATGCGTGCCTGTTTGTCGCTGTTTCTTCTGACTTTTTTTGGCAGACTTGCTTCTTTGTACTACTGTACACTTTTGTATTATTGTTACTTAGGTACCATGCTTCATGTGAATCTGTTTGGGGCTTAGAAGTAAATTGGCCTACAGTTGGAGCTACAGATTTGGCTAGACAGATGTTGTTCAAATCAGTTAGTTTTTCAGAGGCTGATGTGATGCCAAAGCCATTGGTGCAATGAGATGCACGTGTAGTCATGTCTGCTAGAGGGAGGTCTGATAGAGGCAGATCGGCAACTCCATAACTTTAAAAGGGAGTCCTTGTCAACACAAACGCAGCAGAACAACATCCCCTCTTCGGTCCGTGACTAGAAGAAAGACAGGAGAAACCACTTTGTACCAGATGGTGGTTCCTTTAAAATGAAATGGGTCTGTGTTAAGTCAATTCTATCCAGCTCAGTTTACATCATATATTGTGCAGAGGACACATTTGGTGCATCTTGTCACATTTTGCTTTGTGCACAAAAGCCTGCCAGTCAGATGGATACAAATGAACCAAAAATAGCCAAGGGAGAAAGGAGTGGTCTAAAAGGCTTTCTGCCCCTGTATTTAGCCAGGTCACCAGTCCAGCTATGACCCATCTCACTGGTGACCGGTGACCAAAAGTAATTATCATTTGATGGCTGTTTGTTGGATAGTCAGTCATGAAATCAGTCCATTTCTGTGTTTATACAGAACACCAAAATGACTGTCACAAGGGATACTAGTAATTATCTAACTCAGACACTTAGAACTTTCTATCTGTAGTCTCAAAATGTACCAGAAACATTGCTTCTCAACATCTACACTTGCCAACATGTGACAGAAGCAAATGAAATGTGTAGCAAATAACCAAAATGTGGAACATTTGTGTTTTGCTGCATATCACATTATACTTCAATTATTCAGTTATCAGTGGACTTAGGGTTAAGAGCATGCACCACAATTCAAGGTAAACCATTACCATAATGTTGTAATTAACCTCTGAACGAGTATTTTAAAGCCAGAAAATTGAAAGTTAAACAAAGAGATCCAAATGTGTTTAGATTTAGAAATGTACTGTGAGATAATCTAAACAGCCTTATCTCTGCCCTATAGTGACACCATGAGGAAAGAAGAAAAAAATTAATGCATCATTGAATCTGTTACTGTAACCATTAAAATGCTGTACCCATTTCATTTTGCTGCATGGAAGCATTTTAATGGTTTTAGTACTTGATTAGACATGGCCTTGTGGTTCTTGGCCCAGCGTGTCCTGCTCTAAACCAAAGGGAAGGAAGGTAGAGACTTGGATCTCTGTCTTTCTGACAAGACATTGTTCTGGCTTTGTTGCTGCAGGACAGATTAACTGATTATCCCAAGATGTAGAACATGGTTTTAAAATCCAAAGCACCCAAAGGCTTGGTTACTTTCCCCATTTTGCAGACAAGGCAGCTAATTTTATAGTAACTTAATGATTGAGGTAAGACCAGAAACTAAGTAATTTGACTCTCAGCCATTTCTAGCTTCCTGTTTCAGAACCATTGGAGATCTCAGACAGATAGGGCAATAAAAACTAACCTTTGCTTTCATCCCCAATGGATCTTTAGTCTCCAGGCCTATCCAGTAACTTCTTACCAGCATTAGCCTCACTTGAAAAAACAAAAATAAACTGGTTTCTCACCTCTGGCTTTGATAACTTGTATTGATTCTTCTTTCTGTCAAAATGATAAGCAAGTGAAAATATTTTAAATTTATTCTGATTTCATTTTTAGGTGCCTGAGCATGCAGAGCTTGGTTGGATTTTTGGGTGTTTTACTAGTGTGCCACGTTTACGACGCTTACCCCAGTGGAAGGTAAGGTTTATATCATCAAGTAGAAGGACATTTAAGGGAATTCTAAGAGGAATAGTATTGTTCTTCTTGTATTACTTTCTCCTGTCTGTGGACTACAAACATTGTGTCCTCCATTCTTGCTAGATGATGAAGTAGTCATTTGCTTTTACCACTGCAGGAAAAAATAACTTCATTTTAAAGGTTTTTCCTTAGGAGGTGTACCTATATCAGGGGTAGGCAACCCCCAGCACTCATGCCTTGCAGAAGGGGCCAGGGCTGCGCTGCCACAACAAGGATTGGGCCCCTCGCAACTCCCCTGCCATCTGCCCCTGGCATGCCAACATCTTACAAGTCAAGGTTGCAGGGTTTTCTTGGTACTCTGCCCAAAAACATTCCCAACCCCTGAACTATATATTATGACCATGTTGCTGTGAGATGCTAAAAATACTATTTTAGCAGAGGCTACACAAGCTATTCGATTATAAATTGATTTTAATCCATTTATCAAAATGCTTGAAGTTGAAATTTCAAGGCTAACAAAATGCTGAATGCAAAAAGTACAACAGAACATTAAGACTGAAAAACTGAGCCACCTCAAATAAGGAATACTCTTGTGCCAGGAGATAGCCAATTTGTTTGTTTTATAGCACAGTAGACAAATGGTTTGCAAATTTAAAAGGATATTGAAATAAAAAATAATAAATTTGGGTAATACTACATCTTAAAATGTAGCGCTGGGGGCTGCATGCCTGGCCCCCAGCACAGGGGCCTGTATCAGGTCTCTTGGAGTCCTTAGAGCCAGCAACATGGTATCATGTGGGCTGGGGTCATCCACTGGAGCCAGATGGGAGTGTTAGCTTGGGGCCAGTACCACCCCCTGGGAAGCAGAGCTTGGAAAGGATAGAGGGGTTAGTAGAACAGCTAGGTAGAAGGGCTCAGAGATAACTCTCCCCTAAGTGGCGTAACTTTAAGACCCTGAGAAGGTGCTTAGCACAGTTTAACACCTTTAATATGTAAACACATCCATCTCAAATACCTTTAAAATGGTTTAAAGGTAACCTGTAACATCTTTAGATGCTAAAGGTGCTCAGAACCTTTCAGAATCAGACTTCTGTATTTTAAGTGTCTGGGTATAGGTGGAAAAGAGAGAGCTGGGTAAGGGGTCTGGTCAGATAAGAGCATAATCAGATAATGTGTATCAGAAATACATTATTTTCTTAACTGCATGACAAAACACAGGTTCCAGTTTTTTGCCTATTGCTTACATTATAACAAACATTGATTATCTGTATACTGGTTAGGTGCAAAAAACACCTAACTGCTAAGACCTAGACTTTGTAGAATACCTACTTTATAATATAATTGCCCTTTAACTCCCTTTAACTGCATAATTGGTGAACTGACTCGGAACCATAGGAACTATCAGTTTCTTGGCTAACTAAATTATAGATAAGGTTATCTGAGAAAAAAGGTGAGGAGACTGAATGAGGTGCCAGAAGATTAGTGCAGGCTCTTTGTGCAGTTATTTACAGTTGTTCTTACAGAGTTTAAGTGTGGTCTCCCCTTCCCCCCCCCTCCCCCCCCCCCCCCCGGCTATGCACTTAAACAGGGTATACTTGTAGTTTAAAGTGAAGAGTAGTAAATGGCTACTCAAAAAAATATGAATTTCTACAGATTAGTTTATCCAAATGATGTGCATTCCTGGAATTTTAAAGGAATTCACTGTTAAACGTCTGAACCTGTGGGGAGTAGTATGGATTTGCGGAAAAAGGTTGGGACCAGGAGAGCTGGATGCTATTCCCAGCTATGTCTCTGATTTTCCTCATGATAGTAGTAGAGTAGTCCCTTCCTTATGTCTGTTTTTCCATGTGTAAAATGGAATCCCTTTTGCATCCCTTTGGTAACACACTTTGAGAGTCATAAAAATGCTATATAAGAACCAGGAATTATGGAGATTATATTATTTAAAAATGGCATGATACCTGGGATTTGAAAAAGAAGAGTGATTCTAGCAATTGCCTTCTTACAGGTCTGCTATTTCTCCCTACTAAAATAACAGTGTACACATCTATATATGCGTTTTAATGCACTGTAGACTATTTTACTGCGCATTATAGTGCCACATCAAAAATTGTGCTAATACAGTGATATGCAGTAAATATTGGCTAGTGCGCATTAAGTGTCACTTAAAAAAAGTATGCTTTCGCTGCTGTGCAGTAGGGCAGCCTAATGCATATTTATTTAGCACCTGACATTAGAGGGCATTTGTACACGTGCTCCAGGAGTAGGGTTGGGGGGGGAGGAACGATTTAACTAGAATGGCTACGAAAGCTGTTCTAATTAAAATGCCCACGGCATCTCCTGTGTCAACGTCCCAGCACTTCAAAATGGCGGCGGGAGTGCTTTATCTACAGTGTGCTGCCATTTTGAAGCATGGGGATGCCGATATACAAGATGTGGGAAGTTGCTGGAGCACAGTAATTGCCACGCTCCAGCAGACTTGATTAATCGAGTCTGCTCTGGTGCACTAGAATTCCAGCTCATCAGATCAACCTCCCTACTCATGTAGAGGCACCCAGAGGTACTAAATTTAACTACATTAGTAAGCACACATTAATGAACATGTAGCTGCGCCCAGTGAGCGCTAAAGTGTGTGAACATCTCTATAGTTGTGGCTTTCAAATTTTTTGATTTCACAGTCTCTCTCACACTGTGAAATCTCTCACACTGGACCTATGCGGTGCCCAAGGGGCCCACAGATCACAGCCTACCTCCTTGTTAGTTCTCTCACCAGCCGTGCCACAGAGATGGCCATGTTAGCCCTGCAGGCACTGGCTCCATAACAAAAATATCATAGTAGCATTCACGTGGCACTACACTTGAATTAATTAGCTCTGTCTCAGAATATGAAAGGTAGCATTAACAGATCAGCCTAATTCTCAGCACAATGATGGTTCTATAGAAACATTTCTGGGGTTTGTTGATACCTCTTCCAGCTCCTTCCATATACCTGCCTTTGCAGTCCACCTATGGCAATTCTACAGCCCACCTATGGATTTGAGAACTACTGGTCGGTTGAGCAATAAGAAATATTTGGTATTGACAAAGAGCAAATTCTGGGTGTATTTTTTGCTAGAGTTACATAGTAAGTCAAGGGACACATTTGTTGTAACCTACTACCAAGTATATCAGCATTTTATTTTGATTTTTGTAGTCAGGTTTTGACATTATTGGTCAAGCACATGATTTCCCTTTCTTCTTGTTTTATAAACAGATAAAGAATACCAGCCAAAATAACGAAGGAAACGTTGGTTTGTTCATGTATCCCGTGCTTCAAGCTGCAGATATTTTGCTATACAAGTAAGAGTCAGAATGTCAGCTTACAAGAAATCAGTTGATCTGTGTTGTGGACAGTTTGCAACAACAAATAACTAAAAGGAGGTGAAAAACTCAAAAGGATTAGGAACAGATTACAGCTTTCTGCTTCTCAGTCATTGGTAAAACCCTAGCCAAGGGATAGAGACTGAATATCAGGTCACAGAGAAGTCATTAAATGACACTGTATTGAAAATGTGGTTGGTTACCTCAGAAGTTCCATAGAATCATAGAAAGTGAGGGTTGGAAGGGACCTTAGCAGGTTATCTAGCCCAGCTCCCTGCTCAAACCAGGACCATTCCCAGCTAGATCTTCCCAGCCAAAGGATGGAGCTTCCACCACCACTCTGGGTAACCTGCTCCTGTGTTTTACTACCCTCCTAGTGATAAAAATCTTCCTAATATCTAACCTAAACTGCCCTTGCTGCAACTTGAGACCACTGCTCCTTGTTCTGTCATCTGCCACCACTGAGAACAGTCTAGCTCCATCTTCTTTGGAACCATCCTTCAGGTAGTTGAAGGCTGCTATTAAGTCTCCTCTCAGTCTCTTCTTCTCTAAACTAAATAAGCCCAGTTCCCTCAGTCTTTCCTCATAAGTCATGTCCCCTGGCCCCCTCGTCACTTTTGTCACCCTCTGCTGGACTCTCTCCAATTTGTCCACATCCTTTCTGTAGTGGGGGGCCCAAAACTGAACACAGTACTCCAGATGTGGCCTCACCAGTGCTGAATAGAGGGGAATAATCATTTCCCTTGCCCTACTGGCAACACACCTACCAGTGCAGGCCAGTATGCCATTAGCCTTTTTGGCAACAAGGGCACATTGCTGGCTCATATTCAGCTTTTCTACAGAGCTGGTGCCCAGCCAGTCAACCCCCAGCCTGTCCTGGTGCATGGGATTGTTCCGTCCTAAGTGCAGGACTTTGCACTTGTCCTTGTTGAACCTCATGAGATTCCTTTTGGCCCAATCCTCCAATTTGTCTAGGTCACTCTGAATCCTAGTCCTGCTCTCCAGAGTATCTGCTACTCCCCACAGCTTGGTGTCAGCTGCAGACTTCCTGAGGATGCACTCTATGCCATTTTCCAGGTCATTGATGAAGACATTGAACAAAACTAGTCTTGGGACGAACCCCTGGAGCATCCACTTGATACCGGGTGCCAACTAAACATCAAGTCATTGATTACCAGGGATCCTGGTTTTCCCTGTTAAAAAATCCCAAATTCTCTACTAAAACCCCCCAAATCCTTGGTTAAAATTAAAGCCCCCTCTCCCCCCCAGCCTTGCTGGTGCCCCTGCTCCCCCAGCCCTGCTGGAGGGGGCCCCCAGCTGCCAGGAGTACAGACCCAGATCCGCAACTCTCTGCCCCTGCTCCCCCTCTTCCTGCGGGCTCAGGCGGGGCAGCTCCCTGCAGCTGCTTGCACTCCCAGGGGGCAGTGCGGACCCGTGCCCCCCAGATCTGTACCTGGGCAGGCTCAGGCTGAGACTGCTGCCCAGCTGGGTGGGGTTTGGAGCCCAGGGCTGCAATACACAGCTACAGGGCTCCAGCGGGGAGCAGGACAGGGTCGCAGGTGGCTTGTTTGGGGGAGGGGAAGGGCCAGTTCCCTGCTGCTGCAAATGCTCCCAGGCAGGGGAGACCCACCCCCATCTGTACCCAGAGCAGGCGCAGGCTGCGGGCTTGAGCTCCCGCCCTGTTTCCGCCCCCCACCAGGAACTGGAGCCAGCAGGAACGACCCAATGCAGCTGGGAACAGCAGGGCTGCACAGGGATTCCTTGTCACTGCAAGCATCCCCCCCCCTGGCCTGGGGGTGCACCTCCAGTGCCTATTGCTGCTTTGAGGGGCACAGCCCTGTGCTGCTGCCTTACTGCAGCCCCACACACAGGAGACACATTGCCAGGGCAGTGTGGGGGAGAGAAGCAGCAAGGAGGTTTTCTGCATGGCTGGGTCACAAGGGGAGAGGGGGTGGCAAGGAACAGCAGGCCCCCTGCTCTCCACTGTTCCCTGCTGCCCTTCTTCCCCCACCCAGTGACCTGGTGTGGTGGGGAGCTGAGGAGCTGTACAGAAAATCTCCTTACTGCTTTTTGCCCCCCCACTGCCCCAGCGACGTACCTCCTGTGCGTGGGGCTGCAGTGAGGGTAGCAGCACAGGACTGCGCCCCTCAAAGTGGCAGCAGGCACAGAAGGTGCATTGCCAGGGCAACAGGAGGGTGAGAAGCAACAAGGAGGTTTTCTGTGTGACTCTTCCACTTTCTGCCATGCCGCATCATTGAGGGGGGGGAGCAGGCCCCCTGTTGGCCACTGTTCCCTGCCACCCTGCTTCCCCCATTCCACGACACAGCGTGGCAGGGAGCAGAGGAGCTGCACAGAAAACCTCCTCACTGTTTTCTCACCCCCAGCTGCCCTGGCGATGCACCTCCTGCACGAAGGGCTGCACTGAAGGCAGCGGCGCAGGGCTGTGCTCCTCAAAGCAGCAGCAGGAGCCAGAGCAGCGGGGGGCAGCTCACAGTGGCAAGGAATCCCCACACAATCCCGCTGTCCTGAGCCACACTGGGTCGTGCCCACCAGGCTCCGGAGGACTCGGGGGAAGGAAGCAGGGCGGGAGCTCGATCCTGCAGCCTGCACCAGCCCTGAGTACAGATCTGGGGGGCGTGGGTTTCTCTTGCCCCCCGGGAGTGCACGCAGCAGTGGGGAACCAGCCGTCCCTCAGACGAGCCACCTGCAGCCCCGTCTTGCTCCCCGCTGGGGTCCTGCAGTTGTCCACTGTGGCCCTGGGCCTCAAGCCCCACCCAGCTGAGCAGCAGCCCCAGCTCTGCCCAGCACCCTCCCTCCTTATAGGGGCCTCAGTCCCTCTCTCGCCCCCAACTTACCTGCTGGAGCTGCTCTCCAGGCTGCCTGGGGCCACAATCATGTCTATGCACATAGCACCCCCTGTCTTTCCTCCTTCTTCCCGCTCTCTGCCAGCCTGCAGGGAGCTTATTGCAAAACAGCAAATAACAAGCTTCTCTGGTAAAATGAGAAATCCACGTTTGCCTCTGGTTTACTCTGTTTTTTCCATGGGAAACATAAAATCTGGATCCCTTTTGATTACTACTCTCTGAGCCCAATGTTGCAGCCAGTTTTCTATCAACCTTGCAGTCCATTCATCCAGCCTATACTTCATTAGTTTGCCTGCGAGAATGTTGTGGGAGATGGTGTCAAAAGCCTTGCTAAAATCAAGGTACACCACACTCACTGGTCTCCTCACATTCACAGAGCAAATCATCTTAATCACAGAAGGCCATCAGGTTGGTCAGGCATGAGTTGCCCTTGGTGAATCCAGGCTGACCATTCTTAATCACCTTTTTCTCCTCCAAGTGCTTAAATGGATTCCTTGAGGATCTGCTCCATAACTTTTTCAGGGACTGAGGTGAGGCTAACTGGTCTGTAGTTCCCTGAATCCTCCTTTTTCCCTTTCCTAAATGTGGGCACTATGTTTGCTTTTTTCCAGTTATCCAGGACCTCTCCTGATGGCCATGAGTTTTCAAAGGTGATGGCCAATGGCTCTGTAGTTACATCAGTCAACTCTCTCAGCACCCTCGGGTGCATTCCATAGATTTCATAGACATATGGGGCTGGAAGGGACCTCATGAAATCATCATATCCGGCTCCACCACCGTAAGCGGGAAGTCAGCTGGGATCCAGTGACCCTAGAAAGAAATACATCTTCCTGTTTTTTTGAAGGAGTCCAGGTGCTTGCACCACCTCTCTGGGGAGTTTGTTCCAGACCCTGGACACATGCACTGTGAAGAATGTTTTTCTTATGGACTGTCTCAAGCTTCTCCACGTCCTTCCTGAAGTGGGGGGCACAGTACTAGATGCAGTACTCCAGCTACGGTCTCACCGAGGCCAAGTAAAGCAGGAGGATGATTTTCCTGGTTTTGCTTGAGATGCATCGGTGGATGCACTCCAGTTTGGTTAGCCTTGCCAGCCACAGCATCGCATTGGTGACTCATATTCATCTTGTGGTCAGTCAAGACCCCCAATTCCCTTTCAGTGGTGGTGCTAGAGAATGTAGCACTGCTGAGCCTGTAAGTATGCTGGGGGTTCTTCCTACTGAGGTGCAGCACCTTGCACTTCTCTTCATTGAAGGGCATCAGGTTTTGGCCAGCCCACCTTGAGAGTATGTCCAAGTTGGCCTGTACCCCTACCTTGTCCTGCGGTGTGATCGCCCTCCCCCATAATTTGGTATCATCCACGAACTTTGCCAGTTCACATCTGACTCCTGAATCCAGATCATTGATGAAGATGTTAAAGAGTACTGGCCCAAGTACCAAGCCCCAAGGGACTCCACTGGTAACCCTGTGCCATGTTGATTTGTTCCCTTCAAATAGTACTCTTTGGGTCTGACCCCGTAGCCAGTTGCCTAGCCATTGGACCGTATGATAAATGATCAAGGCCACAGTTCCCCAGCTTATCCATGAGGACATCACGGGGAACATCAAGGTCAAAGGCCTTCTTGAAGTCCAGATACATGACATCCACGTCATTTCCCTTGTCCAGGGCACATGTTACCTGATCATAGAAGGAGATGAGGTTGGTCAGGCAAGACCTGCCAGTCACAAAGCCATGTTGGCTGGCATTCAGCAGCTTGCCTTCCATTAATCTGGCATTGATGGATCCCTTGACAGTTTTCTCCAGGAGTTTTCCAGGGATGGACATCACACTAATTGGTCTATAGTTCTCCAGCTCCGTCCATCCCCATGGACTTGTACGCATTCAGCTTTTCTGAGTAGTCCCTAACCTGTTTTTTCAGCACTGAGGGCTACACACCTTCTCCCCAAACTGTGCTGCTAGGTGCAGTAGTCTGGGAGCAGCCCTTGCCTATGAAGATGGAAGCAAAAAAGGCACTGAGCACTTCAGCCACTTCTGTATCTTCTGTCACAAGGTTGCCTCCTCCATTCAGTTAATGACCCACACTTTCCCTGATCCTCCTTTTGCTACCAACATACTTGTAGAAACCCTTCTTGTTACCTTTTACTTCCCTTGCTAGCTGCAACTCCAGTTGTGCTTTGGCCTTCCTGACTTCATCCCTGCATGCCTGAGCAATGCTTTTATATTCTTCCCTAGTTATTTGTCCAAGATTCCACTTCTTATAAGCTTCCTTTTTGTGATGAAGTCACATACAATTACCAGTAAAAATAACACTCTTGATTTTTTTGGCCTGATTGGATAAGTCAAACTAACCTATAGTCTTTGAAAATAGGGAAGAGTCGTACAGACTTCCCTGCCTCTTCCTGTGATGGACTTGGTATATGGCTTGAGAACTTAATTCTGGAGCTTTCAGTTAGGCCCTTTACACATCTATCAAAGTCACGTTCATTTGTTTGGTTGCTTTTTGGTTTTTTAAGTTTAAAAGTAGCAGCTATTGGGAAAGCCTTCTCTGAGAAAGGAGAAGGGAAACTTCATGTGGTACCCTCTAACTAAAAATTTAGATCCCTTGCAGCAGCACAGTCCTGTTCTAATTTTCTTTCTTGGTAGATTAGAAATCAGCATTCTTTGGTTCACATTTTAACTGAGGACATGTAGAGTACTCTGAGGAAATTAAAGGTGTGCATGTATGCGCATGCAGGAATAAGGAACCAGGAGTAGCGAGGCTTCATTTTACAGAAATAATCTACAATGCAGTATTCATGGAGTGACGGCAGTAATCTCAACAGATCTAGGGATGACATTGTTAGTTGTGCATACTGTAGTCAGAAGTAACAGTGTACAGTTAAAAGGAACATTAGAAATAGCTTCATAACTGTGAGACCCATTTTAAGTTTTAGTTTTTAAAGGACAATAATAGAACCTTCAAAATAATTTCAGATACTTGACTTGACCGCCAAATACCATACTTCAGTAAGCCTTGAGAAGAACTAAATCATAATATTCTAGTCTGCGAAACTTGACTTATGCTTATAGCCAAGCATGTTATCAACAGTCTGACTGGAACCGAAAGACAAATGAAGGTGTGTGAGTGTCTATATTAAGAGGCTATATCCTTAATGACACAGCGTCTTCATATTAAAAAGATAAGAGAAAAGGAGATGTGGGAGGAAGTGGATTGTAGGGTAAGGAACAGCAGTCATGGTAAAGAATTAAGATCTGGGGGAAGAGAGAAACTAGATAAATCAAGATGAACCACAGAAAAAGGAGTAAAAAAGAAAAGAAATACATGAACAGAAGTTTAGAAAATAGTATGTGAAAAAGAAATAAAAGCAAGGAAGCTGGTTTTTTAATTAATAATAACAGCAAGCAAGAAAGAAAAGAATCACGCAGAGACATTTATGAAAGCACAGTAGGGTTTCTGTTTAGTCAGGTAACTTCAAATCTGGAACCATTTTGGCATATGGAAACATTTCTTTTGACCTGCTTAAAGTATATTGGTTATGGTAACTGATTTGTGTGTTAGTTATAGGCCATTGTGATTTCCTATGGGCTACCGTAGCTGTTTTTAGGTTGCCCTGTTAACTATTTGGTGAGGGGAAAGGGTGGGCAAATTGACCCCTGAATGTCAGCTCAATAGTTTGGGACCAGAAGGAATACCATATTGAATTGAAATTGCCTGGGAATTTGTTGTCATGGAATGTTCTTCCTTGAGTTGGAATTTGCTCAGGATTCAGTTTAATGCGCACCCCAGTGCTTACAAAAAGTGCAGTTGGTATTTAGGCTTTGGTAATCAAGTGTTGGCTGTATTTCAGTCTACCTCACATATAAGAAGGAAGGAAAGAAAGAAGTTTTTAGTAGTTAGGATGATTTAATCATGGAAAAGAAATGCCATGAGACATGGTGGATCTGTCATCTCTTGATATTTCATATCAATGCTAACTAATGAACTCTGCCGTAAGATAATACTGTCACCGACAGTATTATCTTACGGCAGAGTACTTCACTGTACTGAAAAGCATATGTAGATGCTGACGGGGCGTAAATTGCACCCAGCCAGCCAGGGCCTTGCTCCACCCTGGCTCAAATTGCTGCTATCCCAAATGCACGTGTAGATGCTGCACCTGAAGTTCATTTACTCTGGCTTGAATGGCTCTGGAGTTTATGGCTTCACATTAATTGCACGTGTAGATGCACCCACAAAGGCTTTTCTTTGGGTTAAGTATAATTGCATTTTGTGTGTAGAAAATTTGTGCTGTACTTAATTTTACTTTGAATGAAATAGGCCCCTGCTACATGTTACGTATATAACTGGTGAATCATGCAATAAATTTAGACCAGCCACAAATGCAAAGTAATTATCACTTGATAAAAATGACTCTTCAATTACATAACATCAAATTAGTGCTTGAAAATATGTAACAGCTTTATAGTTCAGGAGTCAACAACATTTTTGGGCAGAGTGCCAAAAACACCTGCAATCTCAACTTGTAAGATGTTGGCGTGCCAGGGGCAGGTGGCGAGGAAGCCATAAGTGGCCTGATCCTCGTTGTGGCAGTGCAGACCCTTCCCTACTGTCTTCCCTAAGGCACACGTGCCAAGCAAAATGCCTGTTTGTGCCATGTTTTGTCATTTGTGCTGGGGGTTACCTACCCCTGCTGTAGCTGGTTTCTATCCAGCCTTAATTTGAACGTGTAGCAGGGTTGTTAGAGAGCTACTCACCCTTTTGTATATGAGCAGTACTTAAAATCTTTCTTGTCCTTTCTGAAGAAGCAGGTGGTAGAAATCCTACAGAAGGTGAGGATGTCTGCAAAATACAAATAAACACAACTCTGCTTGTGCTATAATTGGGTATATGTTCCATTTACTTTTTTATACTTTTTGAAAGACTGTTTATTTTGCTCCTGAAGATTCATTTCATCCTACCAGAAAGAGTAGAACCAGATTGGATTAGGATCTGCTTGGATCTTTTTCCAAAAAGAGGAAAGAGAGGTTTCACTGAAATTGAACATTTGGCTCCATCTGGCCATAAAGCATGGAGGAATTGTGACAGCTTTGGGTTACATTTCAACAGAACCAGAGAGCTTTACTTAATTTTCTATATCTGTCTTTTATTAAAAGGTCAACACATGTTCCTGTTGGAGAAGATCAAGTCCTGCACCTGGAATTGGCACAAGATATAGCACAACACTTTAACAAGAAATATGGAAAATTCTTTCCAAAACCCAGAGCTATTTTAAGTAAGAAGACCTCTGACTAATAATTACTACTAATTGTTATTCATGTTTACTGGTGTTATGAGTTGAATTTGATTCAGCAGTAAGGAGAATCTATTTCAGAAACCAGGGAAAGGAGATAAATATGTGAGAGCAGACAGGCAAAACAGACAAATTGAAAAAAGGAGGAGAGACTGTAAAACTCCCAACGATGAAAGTAGGGCTCTGCAACCCCCCAGTGCAGGAATATGTAAAGTGTCTCCTGTTCCAGTCCTGGGTTCCCTGCACAGCTCTGCTACTGCCCATTCAATTCTGCTTTTTATAGGGCTGTGCCTCTCCTGAGGAGAGAACAGATTCTGTGATGTCAGTTACATAGCAGTTAACACTGCCAGTTAAAGAGCTATAAATAAGATGCATAAAACCAGGACAATTATACACTGTTTGTGCAAAATATTGTAATCTAGTGATTCTCAACCAGAGATCTGTGGCCCCCTGATGGGTTGCAAGCAGATTTCAGAGGGTCTGCCCAGGGCTGAGGCAAGTCCCAAGGAAGGGGTGGGGATGGGCTCGCCTTGTCTGGCCCCACAGGCTCCTCCTTACAGGTGGCACTGAAGGCAGGTGGGTGAGGCTCTGCACTGCTGCTTAGGTGCATGGGGCCCTGGGTCTCCCTGCCACCGAGCCCCGCCTGCTGCACCTGGGGCTGTGTGGGCAGGACTGGGGAATAGGACAGTTGTTGTGGCACAAGCGGGCCATGGAGCTTTTATATCATGCGGGGGGGGGGGGGGGGCTTGGCTCGGGAAGAAAAGGTTGAGACCTCCTGCTGTAATCAATGCTGCAAAATAACTTCCAAAAGTTTTAACATTTACTTTTAACATATATGTGTTAATTTCAGTATCATTTTTTTAACTAAAACACTGCATGCTTGATTACAGCACAAATGTTTGGAAAGCTTTGAGGAAAATCTCCACTGTCTTTTTTTGAGTTATGAGGTCATTAAAAAAACTGAATCATGCTATAGAGCAAATGACACATGTGGCTGGAAACATGAACAGTTGGGTCAGGAAGACCTGTTGCGTCTCTGTAGCAGTTTATGATCTCTAGGGAAATGTGCAGCAGAGGCTGCTAGATCTAAAGCAGCAAGGCATTCTCACCTTAGAAAGGAGTATTCTTTGCCAAAGTATTGCTATTACGCTCCTTTAAGTTTTCAAGCCCCAGTGACAAATGAGATGTTAGCCACATGGTGTCAAACAGAGAATACTGTGTGTTGCAAACTTCTGTGTAGTATCTTATGAGCAGTTTGAGAATACGCATTATATCAGTAGCTGGGCTATTTGCTGTTCATGCTTCAAATTATCTTGTCATTTTTCTTCACTGTACAGACTAATTATAAAACGGAATAAAATGATCTTTTAAGTAGGAGCTTCTCTACTCCCCTGAATATATGCATTGTCTATGAGTGCATGTACATCTGTGTTCTAGTGGAACAGGTTAAATCTGGGATTTTCAATCGGGGGTACTTTGGAAAGCCCCAGGGGGTATGCGGCAGCGGTGTGGAGAAGCCACCGGCACTTCCAGTTTTGCCAGCAGCACTTCCAGGTTCACTGCCATACCCTGCGCTGGTGGCCCTCGCTGTCCCTCTCCTCCCCCACCCCCACTCATCACCTGGCCGCCATAGGTACCCCAACCAAAAAAGGTTGAAAAACCTCTGGGTTAAATGATTCTAGTAATTAGGTCAACAGCTTGTAGTGCACTCCAGGTATAATACTTTTAGAATAGGACTAGTACAACAAGATGAATCTTGTAAAGCATTTTATATTACTTCTATGTCACCTACGTTCATATGCCCTAGTTATTTCCATAGAACGTATTGCCTTAGTATAATTTGTTAAAAAAAATCCCCTTTAGGAGTTTGGCCAGGTTTTGGATAGGCAAAACCTCTTAAGTAGCTATTTCCAAGGGGTTTAGGAGAATTTGGGGGTTACTTGTGTTGAATAGTTTCCCTGTGGTGAGGAGACTGGTCATTTTAGGACTTACCTGGAGGATAGCTTGACCTACTTACCCACCATTATGAAGACCCTCACTAGTGTCTGGTCTGTGTTTCTCAGTTTCTTTCTTCTCAGCATCAAGACCCTAGAGGGAGGAGATGGTTTAGAAAGTGAATCACCATGGAGCTTCAGCAAAAGAAAGAAATGGCTGGGGTGTTTTGGGGGGTGGGTATGAAGACCAAGGGTGAATGATCCTTGACCAAGGTGGTGAGGGAAGTGTATCTGCCAAGGCAAACAGAGACGTACTGAAAGTTGGGGTATACTCTTAACTCAAGTGTCTTACAAATATTAATGGAAGACTTGTTTGTGTGTGTTTCTAGATTCAACAAAGAAAATAAAGTCCCTCAGAGATCCAACAGCCAAGATGTCCAAGTCGGACCCTCAGAAGTTAGCTACAGTTAGCATAACGGACAGTGCAGAGGAGATAGCGCTAAAATTCCGCAAGGCTGTGACTGACTTCACCTCAGAAGTGACCTATGATCCAGACAGTCGCCCAGGTGTCTCCAATCTTGTGTCTATTCATGCTGCAGTAACGGGACTCAGCATAAAGGAAGTACTACACCAATCAGTTGGTCTTGACACCGCCCACTACAAAATGATAGTGGCAGAGGCAGTTATCCAGAAACTTGCACCAGTTAGAAATGAGATTAAGAGGCTCCAGCAGGATAAATGCCACTTGGAGAATGTTTTAAAGGCTGGAGCAGAGAAAGCCAAAGAACTAGCTGCCCCTGTGTACCAGGAAGTAAGAAGATTGGTAGGTTTACAGTAGAAATTGCTAAATAGTGATAAGCTATTTTATTTTCTATAGCAAACCTTTATTTATTTTCTTAATGATTTTGAGGGAATCTTTTATTTGGGGAAATCAGACTAGAAAATCAGAGATGTTTTGAACTACAGTCAAATGAAGACAACAAAGACCTGCAGTTTCCAAAGAAAACCATAACATCAGGACAGTGAGACTACCTAAAGAAATTGCCTATTTTTGTAGCATGTCATAAGAAGGGAAAGCAAGGTAACTGGAATGTTCTCAAACTAATCCAAACAGGAGAGAAAGTCAAACTCTTGTCACAAAACTCTATCATACACATAACCCTAAATAGAAAGGCAGTTATCCCATTAGCTTTATTGCCACTTATCCTAGGTTGAAGATGATAGCAAAATGTATTCCCAAGTAACCAGAATAAAAATATTAGGCTTTTGGAGTGGAATGTGCAGGGAATTGATAACGGGAAAAAAATGTTCACCTCTGAGTCGCTAGTTAAAATCCAATCTAGTTAAGTAATGATTTCTAGCTTTTATGAAACAAATTTGGCCTCAGTCTTGGTATACGAATATCTATATTACAGAAACCATCAAGAGCATCAAGTGAGGCTAGTTGGCATTTTGGGAAGTCATACCAAGAGCCCAAGGAGTAAACAAAGTGTACATCCTAAACCTTGCACTCTTCTCTCACTCTGAAGTCAGCCCCTGCTTACAGCAGATTCCATGAAGGGAGTTTTATGCCACAGTTTTTCGTTTTGTATTTATCCTTTGAAGCAGCAAAAATTTCTGTTCTTGTCAGTCCACTACTAGTATGAACTGCAGATTTAAACAACAAACAATATCTTCATCCTCCAGGAAGATGACAGGCTGAGAAACCAGAGAACTTTTATAAAACTCACCAGAATTGCTTGGGTATATGTTTAGCTGAATTTGGACTATGGGTTATGATAAAAAAAGCATTTTTCTCAAAGTAGTGAGAGAGAAGTTTATTGTACACAGGCCCTAATTTCTTACTAGCCCCCAAGAATGAGAGCTGCTGTTGAAAAGCTCATGGGAAGGGGGAATGAACAAAAGAAAATTAAAAATTTTTGTGATAAGTAGAAAGGAGAGAGCTATAAAATATAAAGGCAGTGTAAAACTTATACTGTACTGTCCTGAAACATTTAACTGCATCACTGCAATAATGCTTTTCTTGAAATTACTGCATTGAAATATAAACTCACATATACTGTCATTCTGGAAGCTTATACTATGACAGCTATTGCAGAGAGGGGAAAAGCTGTATCGGTAAAATATGCTTATAATATGTCTGTGTCCTGAGCAGGGAAAGATAAATAGATATAATGGAACCAAATAAACTGATCTTTTTTCTGTGTGTTTTTTTCTTCTTCTCTGAAGCATCTGTCACAGAACATTTGACTATATGTCCATTGGTAAGGATTTCTGAGGGTGATATCTTTTAAACCAACAATGCACTTGGTCCAATAAAGTTACACAAGCTTTAGAATGCAAGGCAGTCTTTATCAGGTCTGAGAGAAGAAACAGACACATTGATGATTAAAAGCAGTGCATAGGGCTGTGAAACTGGAGAAAAGACAAACAACAGAAGAAAAGAGGCTTGATTTAATGGGAGATCAAGACCTACCAAAAGAGGGAGGATTATTATCACTTGTAGTGTGAAGGAGGAATTTCAGGAAGCCAGTAGATTATAGTGTAGTCAACATCAGGTTCTTCTCAGAGCCAATGCGATGGTATCTGAGTATCTGACTGCAGATTACAATTGTTTTGGTGTGCTTGGGATGATGGATGGTTTAATGGACATAAGTATGGTGATCTATGGGTTTTTTGTATGTAGTGGTTTTTAGGGTGCCATTTCAGATGTGGATTATAGTATCTAGAAAGCTGACATTAATGTAAGACTATTTCCAAGAAAGTTTAATTGAGCCTTGATAGTTGATAAATCTGTGGTAGAAGTGGGTGTTCAGTCCAGATGATGAAAATATCATCTTTGTAACTCAGAAATAGTGCAGGTTTGATGGTGCAATTTTCTAAAAATTCTTCTTTCAGGTGGCTCTTGAAGAGTTTGATATATTGAGGAGCCATCTTTCTGGCCATACCTTGTGCCTGTGGCTTGGAGAAAGTGTCAATTGCTGAAAGTGATATTGCTCTGGGTGAGGATGAAGTGGATGATTTGTGCGATGTGTTGCAAATCTGATTGTACTTCATGTTCTTGTAAGTATTTCAGACAGGCAGTTGTGCTTTCATGGTATGCAATATTAAGTGTTCAGGCTAGTGACATCCATGGTTACAAATATGGTCTTCTCAGGAAGATGGTTAATGTTTTTGAGGAATTCTGTTGAGGAAGTCTGTGATGTTTTGCAGAAAACTTTCTCTTTGAGTGACAGGCAGTTTCAGAATAGCTTTTATGAATTCTGATAGTTATAATCATTCTCAACCATCAAGACTACATCAATGAGACCAACGGACAACTCTGAAACCAACTGCTATAAACAGCTTGGAGAGGACCCCACATGAGTGTTCACTCTGGAACTGGAAAATATTATCAAATCCTTTCTACACCAACTTAAGGAAAACTTACTTCTGCTAATCACCCTCTCTCCTACCCCAGGAACTTTTTATATGCTCCCAAAGGTTCATAAACAAGGCAACTCCAGCAGACCCATCTGTGGTAGTTCATCAGCAGGGAAGTAACTGGACCATCCAAGAACAGGCCACTTCCTGCCCCTCTCATCACTGATATGTTGGTCAGTAGTTTTGAAGGAAGCTGATGTAAATTGTATCAGCATCCATCAGCAGGATGCAATTATCTACCAAAGCAGAGAGGTACTTGAAGAAATATCTTGTCATGACCTTTGAAATCTCAACCAAAAGTAGAATCTATCACAGTTAATGGTAACCGACCAAACTGTCAACATCAATTGTTGTTTGAGGAACTTTGTTTTGATTTAAGCGAAGGTCATGCCGTAGCTTCCTTAAGAAAAGTCAACACAATACCCTTGTTCAAGGAGGTGCTAACAGTCTTCATCAGTAGTAGATGCAGTTTTCCCCTGCTATTTTTCACAAGCCAGAAAAGACAATGATTAGGGGTGTGCAAAGTGGGCCCTATTCGAGTCGGATTCGGCCCGAATCGGGGACAGTGATTGAATTTGTTGATTCGGATCACTGTCCCTGATTCGATTTGACTGAATCCAAATCTGAAGATTCGATGCTGATTCAGAGAATCAATGATTTGGACATAGACACAACTTTAAATGTTTTTTCTACGTACCTCGAGGTACTAGTGCGGCTTGTGAATGTTGTGATGCTGGGGCGCATGGAACGTCCCACAGGAGTGCAGAGGGCCGTCCACGTGCTTGGTAGCGAACCCAGAAGTTAACTGGAAGTACTTCCTGGTCCACTTCCGGGTCTGCTGGGGAGCGTGCAGGGTACCCCTCCCCACCCCCCGCGCCTCCTTGGCTTGGCAATTGGCCATGGGGGACCCCAGTTCCCCCCCCAGACCCAGGAGGCACCAGTCACTGAGTGGGGGGGGGGTCCCCTCCCCACGAGCTTCCCAGCAGACCCGGAAATGGGCCAGAAGTGCTTCTGGTCCACTTCCAGGTCTGCTGCTGAGCACACTGGGGAACCCCCCGTGCTTCTGTAGGACACTCCATATGCCCCAGCATTCACGAGCCCCTACTACCTAGAGGTATGTAGAAAAAACATTTAAAGCTGTGTCTATGTCCAAATCACCAAATCTCTCTGAATCGATTTGGAGGATTCCGATTCAATTCGGAGAGTAAAGTGTCCTCTGATTCGATTTGGATTTGGAGATTTGGCCACCAATTCGGGCTGAATTTCCGCTGAATCGAATCAGGGACCAAAGCTTCGCACAGCCCTAACAATGATTTTAAAAGCAACCTCTAAGTTCTAAGGCTCCTAACACCTCTAATATCACAGGGCTAAACTCAACCACAGAAGACCTAGCTTTTGAGGCTAGTTTTCAATATGTTTCCCTTACAACCAAAAAGAAATACTGTATTTACTCAAATAGAAGATGACCCTGATTATAAGATCACACCCAATAATTAGATTCTATAAATGGAAAATTTATAAATTTGTTAGTTTTCCAGGAATGGAATTAATTATTGGGGGTTTGCCTTGTATTTGCCCCCCTCCCACTGCTACAGCAGGGGGAATAATTCTGGGGGATCAAGTAGCCCTTTGCTCTCTACTTTTTCTTCTGGCAAGCCCTTCCTCCTCCCCTTACTGTCAGACCCTGCTCTTCCTGAGCACATGGAATTGAGGAGCAAATTTGAAAACAGTAACCTTGAAAATAACATGGGTGTACCAATTTATATATAATACCTATAGACTTAGTTCATCCAGAATTGATGCATCTTACCTTTAAAAAAAACACAAAACTGTTGCAAGTTTTAACACGGGTGTTTCATAAATGCAATTTTGAGCAGCATTTTAGCAATTGTGTGTGCGTGTATAGTTGCAAGGACTAAATCAGTTCCAGATTCATTTGGGCAAAGTTCAGTAGTCAAGTTCCAAAATTTGACACCACAGCTCAATGAAATCTGTGTGGCTCTACCTGGGCAAGTACCCTTTTTCCTAGACCCACCAGTCTGGGGCTTTGAATACTCCCCAAGTCCAGGTAGGCATCTTATGTGCAAGCCCCAGGCCCAGATGCCTTGAGGTTCATATATCCTTAGTCTTTCTTGATCTTAGTCAAAATCCTAAGATCATGATATTGCCCTTGATAGGTTTTTGGGGGTTTTGTTTTGTTTTGTTTTTAAAGGAAAATTTTTTGTGTTCCAAGTCAAATCAGCCAAATCAATTCCAAATCCATGAATCATTCAAGAAGCATATGTGACCCTGCTACCAGAAAACATCTTCCACCCCTGCCTGGGGCTTCAGATGCTTCCAGATCATTTGGTAGGCATCCTACATGCAGGCCCCAGCCTGGAGGCTTGGGGTTCAGACACCTGCAAGATTCACTTGCTTTCAGCTGTATGGCTAGAGGAGCAAGCTTGGGAGAAGTCTTCCTTTTCCATAAAGTGGGCATAAAGCCAAGATCTTCCCACTGGAAGAGAAAATGGGATGTTAACTATATATCATCTCAGTCACAGCACTACCTCTGCCAAAAATGTGGTTTTACCCTGCAACTAGGAAAACTGCCTTAGTGGTCATGTTGTTTCCCCTGCCAAGTAACAACAAATAAACAATACATAGTGTTAGTCCAAAAGACTCATGATTTACCACATGGTTCACTTAGACTAGGTCCCACCAGAGTCAACAACATTTCTAGTCATGGTGAGCCACAATACTGCATACCCATAATCCCTGTTGCACACTCTCCCACCTGGCACATAAGATCTGTCTGGCCCTACCGTCCCCAGTGACCCCACAGCTCAGCACTGCTCAGTATGTGTGTATATTCCAGATACCCCCCAGAAAGGATGCATGTGCCACTTAGCCCTTACTCATGGCTGGAAATGGGTGTTCTCATCACAAGTCCTGGGGTGCTCCAAAAATTTACATGCAGATGAGGTGAAGGGCAACCTGGTATGGCTTCATCTCATGGGTGTCAGCACCACATTAATTATATGCATCAGGCTGAGAGAGTTGAGAGGGACTGACAGGTATTCTGCACCTGGAAAAAGCCTACAACAGAATGTCACACCAGTTTCTGCTTGAGACACTGAGGTGAATGGACGTCCCTCCAACCTTCACCGGCTGAATAAAGATGCTGTACACAGATGTGAGCAGCCGGGTGCTGGTCAATGGGTTCTTGAGCAGTACAGTGGGGTGTCTGCTAGGGCTGCCCACTCTCCTCGATCCTTTTCATCTGCACCATTGAACCCATGGCCCAGCGCATCAGGCAAGACCCTGGGATGCAGGGAGTCCAGATTCCTGGAGGTAGCAGGGAAGAGTCCAAGGTCCTGGCCTACATGGATGACCTGAACATCCTGTGCCAGAATAGGTGTGCAGTAGAAAGAGACCTGTGACACACACGGGTTTATGCAGCGGCAGCTAGGGCCAAGCTTAATGTGAGCAAAAGCACCTGCCTGGCCATGGGCAAGCTCAGGAACCTGTAGTCCCTGGGGGTCTCAGTTACTTGCAAGGGGGTGAAGATCCTTGGGGTGGAGTTCAACCCCAAGCTGAGCAGAAGGAGGGCCTGAAAGAAAAAGGAGGCCAAGGTGAAGTAGAGATAGAATCTGTGGCACGCACACCACCTTTCCATGGAGAGGCGCGTGGCGCTCGTGAAGGCAGTGATACTGCCAATGCTTCTATACACCACACTAGTCTTCCCCCCTCCAAAGTATATCATCCACAGAATCTAGAAAGCCATGTGTGTTTTCTTCTGGGGATCCAGAATGGAGAAGGTGGCAAGGAAGAACCTATATAAAAAGAAATGGACCAGGGGCAGGGGGATGCCAGACATCCACCTGTTCCTGTGGGCATGGTACACAAGCCAGATCTGCAAGCTGGTGACTGGGTCAGCACCACAACACCCTGCCTAGTAAAGTTTTTTCCAGGTCAGCTGAGACAGTGAGGGGTGTACGCACCAACTAACTGGAAACCATGGAGCATGGAACACCCCAGGCTTTACAGAGTCCTGAATGAGTTCCAGAGTGAGTACAGGCTACAGAAGGAAAGCCCAATGATTATGACTAACCACAGGAAAATACAGAAGGCAGTCAGAGACAGAGACATACTATCAACCATGGAGATGCTCCCCGAAGACAACTGCCAAGCCTTCTGGAACCGGATCTTCCACAAGGACCTATGAAAGAACCACAGACACTTGGATATGCAGAAAGGGATGAGGGATTCGACCCAACTGCCCCAGGTAAACCTGCCAAGATGAAAGAGAGACCATCAACCACTTTCTAAGGCTCTGTCCCTATGCCAAGGTAGTGTGGAAAAAGATAAGTCGGCTCCTTGAAGAGGTAACGGGAGTCAGCTGATGACAAGGGAGGCGGCACTGTACAGAGACTAAACAGCAGGGGTCTGAAACAGCTGACTTTGACCAGTTTGTGTCCTACATCAGGAGCACCCTGTGGCAATGCGGGAACCTACTGGCGTATGGACACACGGAGCTTGAGGAAACAGACTGTGTCAAAATGTTTCTGATTGAACTCCAGTCCTACTACCGGAAAGTGGGAGAGGACGGAGAAGATGCGGCCAACTCCACTTGGCAAAGGGACTCTTGGCAAAGGCTATCCAAAGACACTCTGAGAGGCGGAGTAGTCAGCAATAATGAAGATGACAGCAACACACTGGACCTTGAAATGGCAATGATGACAACAGCAGTGTCAGTAGCAGGAGAAGGACCAGTGAAAGCAACAGTGACAACAACAAAGACAGGGAATAAGCATACAGTGTAAACCCCAACAGCCGGGTGAGAATTAAGCGACTGTTACAGAAAGGATGGGGACATGGATGTGTGGGTTTGACCATTATAAGAGGTGCACATGTTTTAAATGTGTTTTAAGGTTTGTGTAGAAATGCTTATGCAGGATGTTGTGTGTGTGTGTGTGTGTGTACACACACTAGCTAATTGCCTGCCAAGAATGATGGGGCGGGGGAGTGGGTGTGGATGGAGCCCTATGCCACCCCTGCCACCCCCGTCCAGGCCCACTCCACCCTTTCCTCCTGCTGCTTGGGGTCCGGGCCCATTCCCCACGCTCCGTGCTGCAGCGGCGGGGGGAGGGAAGGAATGGACCCAGGCCTGATGCGGGGGAGGACTGGGCCCACTCCCCCAGCTGCTGCTGTGTTGGACCGCGTCAAGCCAGGCCCACTGGTCCCCCCTGCTCCATGTTGGGCCTGGGCCCACTCCTCCCCTTCCAACACCACTGCTGCTGCAGCGCACCCACTCCTCCCCCCCCCCCCCAATCAGGCCTGCTCCTTTTCTCTGCCACTGCCAGCTCGGCCCTGCAGGCAGTGATGATGGAAGGGGGGAGGGGTGGGCCGAGGCCAGCACCAGTGGCAGCCACCCCCCCCCACAGCATCCCGACCCCACTCCCCCGCCCCCCGCACCACCTCTGCCATCACCTGCAAGGGGGGGGACGAGGCCAGCTCCGGTGGCCTCATTCCCGCCCCCCCTCTGCTCCATCATCATCACCTGCAGGGAACAGAGCAGTGCTGGCCTTGCCCCCCCCAGCTCTGTTCCCCATGCCCCCACCATCGTGGCGGCGCATTGCCACCCATCCGAGCGCTTCTTCACGCTCTTATTGGCTGATTGGCAATCAGAGCACGAACAAAGTGTTATAGACAGACAGATTAAGGCTTTATAAAATATATTTTAAAAAAAAAATCTCAGCTTTTTAAGTACCAAAGCGAGGGTGGTAGGGCTGGCTCTTGCCCTCCTAGTGCCAGCCTGGTACTGCAGTACCTTCAGGCCCAGTGCCAGTTCTCTTCAGAGAGAACAGCCACCCATTATCTTAAAAGGAACATGCACAAAAAAAGGTTCCCATCAGCATGTTTGCACAATGTGGGCCATGTGTTTTATAGTCATGCTCAGTGTTGGTTACATTTAATCAACTTTATAGTTCATTTCCATTGCTGAGCACATGATGATTTGGCAACAGTTTAATGAAAGACAATGTATTTAGTGAGATTTCCTTGTATACAGTTATAAAATGGGGGGGGGGGGAGGGGGAACCTCATCTTGGAGTTAAATAAATAGAGTAAGTATACTCCAAATTAAAAACAAATCTTTAATACCTGTGCAATGAAAAGGTGAGGACAAATTACTAACTGCTGGAATGTCAGCCTGGTTTGTAAAAAGGGTGTCTCTAAGGTTCTTAAAGAGGTAACTATGAGATTTTTCTAAGAAGCTAAAAATATTTGCTTGGAGTAAGAAGAAAGGCTCTTATGAAGATTTATCTAGCTTTATTTGATTTATTTAATTTAAGTTTTACTACTGTTTCTAGCACATGAATTGTTTTCTTTCCCTTCTTTCTTTTTTTTCCACTTGAAAATGGTGATTTTTTTTCCTTTTAAATTTTACATTTATTTCATGTTTTAATTTCCATATAATGTGTTTTGGATATTTTCTTTTCTTTAGAAAAGTTTTACTACTGCAAAATATATAAACAAAATAGAAACATGAGGGGAAAAATGATTTTTAACTGGAGGGGTTTGCCTGTTACAGCTCCTAAGGGATAACAGGTGCAACAACATGGGTAGATCCAGCAGTTCCACTACAACATAGAGATCTGATTCACAAAGATAAGATAGCTTTTCTACTGGAAGCAACCATCTATCTCCTTCTCTACTGTTTCATAGTCTGGTGATTTGTGGAAACACTATAGGAACATAGGATTGGAAGTGTCTCCTGGATCAAGTCTAACCCCCTTGTATTCACAGGCAAGCATTTACCCAAGGTTTCACCAAAATTATGCAAAAAGCTGTCACCTCAGAATGTCTCACACAACTACAAGGCACAAGACTAGGCATGCCAAGATTACCTTATGATAGTGGGGCCAACCTTTTTGGCAGACATGCCACAAATTAAGCCTGCACCTTCTCTAAAGGCTACTCCAATCCCTTCCTCTGTTTTCTGCTCTTTGCCCAATCTGCCTTGTGGAACACACAGGGACTGCCTGTACCACTCATGACACACATGCCACAGGTTGGCCACCTGAAGTGCTGGGATGTGGGTGATAGGTCTGAGGTCACTTGAGGGAATCAAGGCACTGAACAGAATCAAGATAAGTGAATGGAATCTAAGGCAAAAAGGTCAAGGAAGCAAGAAGTCAAGCTAAGAGCAGGGTCTGGGTGTAAGCCAGGGTGAGAAGGCAGAAGATTACCCAGAGAGTGGAGTACAGGAGCAAGTCAAAGGGAACAGGAAAGCAGTCTAGGCTCAGGTTGAGCCCTGGTGCCCAGACGCTCCCTGTTCTAGTTCAATAGTTTATATGGGGAAAGTGATATAACTGAAGGATTTTACTAACCAGCACCAAAAGATGCATGTGTCCAACTTGGTACCACAGTTAATGCCATTCCTCTCAAGTCTGTGGAGAGGTTTTGCCACTTTGAACGCATGTTGTCACAAAATGCTATGATGGAAAATGAGATTACCCACCACACAGCCAAGGCCAATTCTGCATTTGAAATGCTGTTCCATTGCCTGGAGAACAATAGGGATATGAAACTAAGCACTCGGCTTCATGTCTATCGTACAGTCGTGCTCACAACACTCCTGTACGGTTGTGCAACCCAGGCAATACATCTCCCCTGCATCAGAAGTCTTGATCAGTACCATATGCACTATTTGCAAGATGAAATAGCAGGACAAGATTTCCAGCACTGAAATCCTTAAATGTTGTCACATGTTCAGTCAAGAAAGCTCTGCTATGATGGCTTAGATGCAGCATTCACATGACCAACTTGAGAATGCCTAAGGCTATATTTTATGTTCAGCTAAAGCAAAGATGGTCAATACAGAAGAGAGAGTACAAAGATAACATTAAATCCAATCTGAAAGCATAGCGGGTCAACACCAATAGTGGGAAAGCAACAGTACAAAACAGAACAAGGTGATTGTCATTTTGTAATGTTGCTGCAAACCATTTTGAAATAAAGCACTTTGATGCCTTGTGTAACAAATGTAAACAGCACAAAGCAATAACAGAACCACTTGTCATGCTCATGGGCAATCTCACATGTACCACATGCAGCTGTGTCTGAAGATCTCAGGTTGATCCCTTGCACGTATTCACTAGTGTTTTCTGAGTTCTCATACTTTGACCCCAACATGACATTCTCATCACCAATATTGTTTTTTTAGACTGAACCAAGCTATTTGGATGGATGTCAAGACTTGTGGTGTTTTCTGATAGGGTTATTTGACAACCAGGCTCTTCACAGAGGCTAAGTGTGTCTTGGACTAATGTTAAGATTTGTTTTACCCTGTTAAAAAAAGATCCACATGGGCAGATTATTGTTACCTCTGCCTGTGCTCAGGCAGCTTTTGTAGGATGCCTGACAAAAGTCCCCATAGCAGAAATATGCAGCACAAATGTGTTCCCAGGTTCACCCTTCAACATTCCCTAATGCAAATTTCTAGGTCAGACAAACTTTGGTGGGGTTGTCTTGCAGTTACTCATCCTACACATCTGCAGTCATACACCTCCTGGTAATGGTCCACCTGTTTACTAAACAGCAAGAGTAAACACTCTTTTGAAGACTAGTTACCTACCTCTTAGAAGCTACAATTCTTCCAAGACCTGTTCTCAGAGATTCCAAGTCCTGCCTTCCATTCTCACTGATCAGTCTTGCCCCTGTGATTCTTAACCAGTGCAGTGCTAAGTGCTGGTGGCCTTTTATGCCCTTGCAACAGCAAGCCAAATGGTAAGCAGGTTTGGACCCACTGGACACATCTTTATGTGTATTAAGTTGAAGTAATAAACTTTGGTGCTTATCACGCTGGAGTTTATTGCTTTCCAGGTGCTGCATTTATATGTGCACCCAAGAGCGCAGCATGATGAACCAGGTCAGAGCAGCCCTGGCTGGCAGGCAGTCTGGGGGTCAGCCTGCCAGCCCAGGGCTGCTCCAACTTTGCTCAATGTGCTGTGGAGTGGCTGCCTAGTACACAAGGGTGTTTCAGTGCAGGGCTAGCTGGCAGGCAACTCCTGTACTGAAGCACCCTTGTGCCTCAAGCCGTCAGGGCAGCGTCTATATGTGCACTGCTGTGTAGTAAAAAACTTTGCAGCAGGATAGTACTTGTATACAAGTACTATCCTGCCACAGAGTTAATTAGTTTACTTCCGCCTAATAGGGGCGCACATGTAAATGCCAGATTTACAGCAGAGCTAATTAGTCAGCTCCACTTTAAACATGTACTTGTTCCCTCTGGTTGCTGCTTTTTCAGAAGTCCAATTTTGTTGGGCCTAGGGCACATGTAAACCAAGAGCAGAATTTATGGGGACAACACATCTTAAAGAAACAGAATAAACTGTAGAGTAAGAAGAATAAATATTTTTTTTTTGTACAGACCACTGAAAAAGAGCATGTCAAATCATCTTTCAATGGGTGGTCCATATGAATCCAAAGGTGCTCTATGAATTATTACAGAAAGCAGATTGTCCTGATTCCATACAAGATGGAGATTGTGTTGGCAGAGGTTTTTGTTTTAATAGGCTGATTTAATTTACATGGTGAAACAATAGCATTACAATAGACTTTTTAGCTAAGAGGTATTATAATCTGACAAGTACAGTGAGATATACAACAAAATACGATTATTCATGTTCATTTGTCACATTTTGTTTTGCTGGTTTTGTTACATGCTGATTGGTTTGCAAGCAATCACCAGTTACTTTTTAGTTATCTGAGCCCTGGCTCTGAGGTTTTGTTCTTCTCCCAAGCTGCTTTCAAGGGAATAGATTAGCTGGGGGCATCTATGTGTAATTAATGCACAGATAGCTTACTGTGCCGTAAGCTTTCCATGAGTGCACATCTACATGTACACCCATCAGGAGCTAATTTGATCCCAACCAGCGCATCCAGACAAGAGTGGATGTGCAGTATGTGATGCCTCAGACCATGGTGGGGGGTTGACCCCAGGAGATCCTGGGGTCAGAAAAAGCCATGTTGAAAAAAGGGTGGTGCACATGGCAGCAGCCTGCACCACCCAAAACCAGAGCCTAGCTAGCCAGAGCCACATTCTACCTGCCAGCCAGCTCCATACTGTAGGAGCACCACATCTGCAGCTCCCTAAAGTCCCCAGGGCCCCAGGTAAGGGTCCTGGCACCAGCACAGTTTCTGGCCAAGCCTCCCCTACCCCACCTGAGGTAACATGCTGTGCGCCAGAGCACGCATGGCATGGGTGTTCCCTGGTGACAAGTAGCAGCAGTGCACCTTGTCTCCAGGGAAACATGTTCCTGCTCATGGTGACACGCCCAACAGAAACAGTTCAAGGCAGGGATATTCCTCCCCTCCTCTGCTACTATATGGCAGCCAGGGAAAGCTCTAGGCTTCCCCAGGTTCCAGCTCCAGATTGGCAGGGAGCACTGAGGTTAGGCCTGGGACCCAGGAGGTGGGGGAAATTGTCCCATCTCTGACAGCTGCTTCCCACCCCTACACATGCCCTAGGCAGCTGCTTTCTGCCTAAACCCCACTCTGATTGCAGAGCTGGGGCAGAGACAATGTCCCCTGCCCCTGCAGCAAGCAGCTCCTGACCCCCCACTCCAAGATCAAAGCTGGGGCTGCAACATTGCCCCCTGCTCCCAACAGCTGCCTGCTGTGGGGCCTGGCTCCAGTTGTGGAGCTGGGGTGGGGACAGTGTTGATCTGAGATGGGAGGCAACCAGTGTCGATTGGCAATTGGAGCTGGACCCAGCAGCAGGCAGCTCCTGAGGGAGGGAGCAACATCTCAGCCTCTGGCTTCAATCTCAGACCTGGGAGCTGAGAGCTGACTGCTTCAGAGGCAGGAGACAATGTTCCCACCCTAGCTCTGCAATCAGTCAGCCCTGGCAGCAGGCAGCTGCCCATGGGAAGGGAGGGGGCCAGGGGAGAGTTCTCTCACTCTTGCTGCCTAGAGTAGAGTGACCAATTTACTCCCAGTCAGTTATATAACAATGTGCTACCGTGCAGTAGCTACTGCACAGTATATCTACTACCTCTATTTACAGGTACTAGAAAACCATGCAGTAGGTCAATCTACTGCACAGTAAAGCGGCTCATGTAGACACACCCTTGAAGTGTGAATGTCTTCTCTGGTTGATGAGAAGCTCTCAGAGGTGATAAGTCCCAGGGAGAGACTCTTTTCAGGTGGGCTAGGAAGATTTAAAATGTTGGGATTATATGGGATTTTTACTACAAAATCTCTATAATGCTTGGAGCAGAAAATGTGGTTAGTAAATCACTAGCAAATTGCCCTTCAGTAATGATGGCAGGGACAAAGTGATGGCAAGAATGGAGTGTGGGGGGCGAAGCCAGTGCCGCACCACCACCACCCCACGCCACTGCTGTCTCCGAGGAGCAGGGCTGAGGGGGAGGGGGGGAGGCCAGCAGTGCTGGCCTTGCTCTCCTGCTCTGTGCCCTCCATCCCTGCCATCATTCTCCCCTGACCTGCCCCCAGCTCTGAGTCTGCCCCCCCCCCCCCCCCCGCTGTCATTGCAGCGCTCCATTCCCACTGTCATTCTTGACTGGCAACTCACCCCACATGCAGCACTGGCTAGAGCCACACTCCCCAAGCCCTTTACAGACAGATAGATGGACTAAGCCCTTTATATATATAGAATAATAAAATTAATTCAAAGAAAATTGTCCTTTCAGGTAACACCTGTATAGAAAATTTCTGGAGTAACATGTTTTGCCTGTTTGTGCCTTGACTTTTTGTTTTCTGGAGTTTCCTGCTCTTTAAATTGTGTTGTTCTCCACAAAAAGGAAATTGCTCTTGCTGTTTAAGCATGAGAGATCTAGCTTTGCCATTGAGTTTCTGGGTATCCTTGAGCAAATCATTTGACTTTTGGGTGCCTCAGTTTTCTCATCTGTAAAATTAAGCTGATGACTCTTCCATGTCTTACAGAGGTATTGTGGGGCTAAGCTAACATTTGCAAGCATTTTGAGGCCTTTCAGTTGAAGATGCTGTTGCTATGCATAGTTATAGTATTTTTTCCTCCGGTACTCTATTAGTGGAGCTTGTGGCATGAATAAACATTGAAATGTGCTAAAGGGCAGGCAGTTCAATTCAGCATAATAAATAATGAATCTAATGAAAGCTATAAGCTTTTCTGTCTCACAGAAACCTGCAGGCTATTCCTTTCTAGCTTGGTTTTTCTTGCTCTGCTCCAACTGCTCAGCTGGCCTGAAAGTGTCATGAAAGAAACTTACACTGTGGCACTGTATTGCAGCTCCTTAATCTTTCCCTTCTTTTTGGAGCTTGAAAGCAAGGGCCTCCACAGAGGATCTAATATCAAAAGAGGGTAATATCACTACATAGAGGAGAAAAATAAGTACCAAATTTCCTGAATAGTAAACAGGTTTCTTTTTCTTTTTTTAAGGAAGCTGAACTCTTCCCTGGCTCGGCCTTTGGCCTGCAGAGTTCTACGCCTGCCTGCTGCAGCTCGGGCTATAGCAGCAGTCCCCCCAAAAGAGTTTGTTTTATAAAGTATCATAAATGTTAACAGTGGCGGGACTGGCGGGACAAACTGAGCAAGTTCTTCAACATCTGTGGCTAGGAGGGAGTGTCTCAAACGCCGCTTCTCCTCCACGGAGGCTGACACCGCTCCCAGGCTCCATCCATCGGCTTCGCAGCCGCGCATGACGTGAGTTCATAGAGACAGAGGCGGCGGCGGGGCTTGGCAACGGCCAGGCTTGCACTTGCCCGAGACTGGCACCAGGGGGCAGGCTGGCGATGGCTGTGTCTGGCTGCGGCAGCGGCGAGCCTGTTCCCCGTGCCCCCCGCAGCCAAGCGCGGCGCGGGCGGGAAGCAGGAGGCAGAAGCGAAGCGAGACGGAGGAGAGGCCCTCGAGCTCGGCCTCCGCGCCCGCCTCACGCTGCTCTCGGGGGCGACGCGGGAGGACAAGGCAGCCCAGCCTCCCCCAGGCCCGCGCCGCGGCGGATGCAGCGTGCCTGGCTCCCGCCCGCAGGGCCGGGCCAGCCAGCGCATCCTTCCGGTCCGGCGCATGCCCTGCGTCCTGGCGCAGCATGGGCGGCTGCGGGGCCCCGGGCTCCTGGGAGCGGGTCCCGGGTCTGTGCCGTCTGGAGCGCCCGGGCTTGCAAGCGGGAGCCGAGAGGCAGGGGGAGGCTGCAGCGCGCGCCGGAGGTGGTGCCGGGCCGGCTCTCCGTCCGAGCCAGGAGGGCTGCAGCCCGAGACTTGGGCGCCGAGCCCCGGAGCCCGCCCTGCTCCCCGGCCCGGAGCGGGCGCTCCAGTCTGGCCGCTTCCTCGCTCCCAGCGGGTGGCGCGGGCTGCAGCCCTCCTGACGCGGACGCGGAGCCGGGTCCGGCAGCTCCTCTTTCCGCTCGGCCAGTGTGGCTGCAGCAGTGTGGCGCGGCGCGGCGCGAGCAGAGCCCTCCCGGCACTAGGGGCGCTCCTCCGCCGCGTCCCTTGTGACCCGGCTCCCTGCCCCGGGCCCGGCTCTGCGGCGCAGGGGTCCGCTTGCGGCACCGCGCATCCAGCGCTCGCCCGCCGCCGGCTGGCCGGCCCGACCCGCAGGACCTCCGCCTCAGGCCCGCTCTGCCAAGCCAAGGGAGCCAAAAACGAAAGAAGGAAGCAAGTAGCAGGGGAGGCCCCGGGCCGCGCGAGCGGAGATCTCGGTGCCCGCCAGTGCCCGGGTGAGCCCCGAGGTGGCACCAGCCCAGGCCTCTCTCCTCGGCGGGGATGCAGATCCACACCTCCCCGGGGAGCCAGACCCCCCGCACCCGGCTCGTTTTCCTTGCAAGTGGTTCTGCCTAGCAGACAAGAGTGGAGGTTCCCCAGCTTCGGGGCCAAACCTGGCCTAGCCCAGCCCTCAGGGGCAGTCTACAGCTCACCTAGGTAATCCACTCCGCTGTCTCACTTCTCTAAACCGTGTAGAAGTTTCCCCTGACAGCCCACCTAAGCTACTTTGCTGCAACTCCAAGCCACGGGTCTGTGTTCTGTTCTGGGCAGCAAGAGAGAAAACATTTCCCCTCTTTTTTTATGGCAACCCTTCCGGTTTATGAAGGCTGCTATCATGTCCCTTCTTTTTCTGCAAGCTGGACGTGTCTGTTTTTTCCAAGCCCCTTATCATTGTTGATGCTTGCCTCTGGACCCTCTCTAACTTCTCCATGTCCTTTTAAAAAATGTGGAGCCCAAAACTACTCTGTACTCTAAATGAGGCCTAACTAGTGCCAAGTAAAAAGGCACTATCAGTTCTCATGTCTTGCACCTTGTGAGCCTGGAAGCTGCCCGAGAACCCACAGGGCCGCCCAGGGGGGAAACCTGGCCCCTTGCTGCAGGCAGCTGGGGGGGGGGGGGGGTGTTGCTGTGTTGGGACCCAGCTGGCTGCAAGAGCAGAGAGGCATAAAGGGATGCAGTAGACAGTTTCATAGTTGTTGGGTCTGGAAGGGACCTTACAGATCATCAGGTCCAGCCCCCCTGCCCTTGGGCAGGAAAGACTGCTGGGGTCAGATGAACCCAGCAAGTTGGGCCTCAAGACTGCTGTCAAAGAAGCTTATCTGCCTACAGCCCATGCACAGTCTCTCTTACATGCTACAGGTGAAAACATACCTGCCTGGACAGGTCCTGCTCCAGAGCCTTTTGCCTGCAGGTGATGCCCAGGAGAGTGGGAAGGAGAAAACCTCCTGTTCAGAGCACCTTGCAGCAGGTGGCTTCCAAGGGGAAATCAGACTTCTCCCTGGGCTTCAGCCACATCAGAGATCCACGCTTGATCTGTCTGCTGAGCAATGCCCTCCCCTCACCCCATGCCCCCATCACACACATCTAGTGCTGACAAAAGGGCAGGCTCTGTGGTGGGGCAAGAAGATGCTCCTTCGTGCATTTCCATGGGACTCATGGGAAGGCAAGCCTGAGATATGACAGGAGGTTTGGATAGGGCTGAGGGGGCCAAATCTTCTGTTATATCCTATGAGACCTGGGCCTCCTGGAGATCACAGCAGGAATTCACCAATATCACATCAGTAGGTTGGCTCCACAGTCCTGCCTTCCTGTTCCTTCCCAAGGCCACTCCAGGAGCCCCAGACTCTTTTGTCATCTTGGGCTGCAGGCAGGAGTGAATAAGAGGATGCAGGGGACCCTACTTGGAGCATCCTGGGGTCTAGACCCTGTCCCAACCAGGGACTCTGGCTACAGGCAAACTGGATGAGGCTGGTCTCTCCACATATCTCACAATGTGGGACTGGTCATTTCTGCAACAGGGAAGCAGGACTGGATAAGAAGGGTGCATGCCACTCTCAGGAGGAAATGAGTTGGACCACCTAGTCCAACTCCCTGCTCAAAGCAGGACCATCCCCATCTAGATCATGCCAGCCAAAGCTTTGTCTAGCCAGGTTTTGAAAACCTCCAAACCCTCCAAAGGATGGAGATGCCACCACCTCTCTAGGTAACCTGTTTCAGTGCAGTCCTAGTGAGAAAGTGTTTTCTAATATCCAACTTAGACCTCCCTTGCTGCAACTTGAGACCATTGCTCCTTGCTCGTTATTCTACCACTAGCAGTAGATCTCCCCTTGGGATACAATTACTGTTTGAATCCAGCTGAATGTTACCTATAATTAGTTTTCTGCATATTCACTTAAAATAAACGAATGCTTTATTTGCAACCCAGGTTGGGGCAAGGCAGGGGAGAGGGTAAGAGATTGTCCAGGGCCTTCACCTGTGGCGCCCTATGACAGCAGGTTCAGGTCTTGCTTCCCATAGTCCCTGAGGTGATCAGCTTCTTCCTCCTAGCGCTGTCAGTGGAAGTGGATTGGGCCAGCCGGGGACAAGACGATCTTATTCCGGAGTCAGAGTGTCTACACACGAGGAGAATGGGGAAGAGCTATTCCAGAGTAAGTGCAGGTGCCCTGGCTTCCGCGATGAGACCACACAGGCAGCAGGGGTCTCGGCTCTCTCGAGCAGGGGTTGCGTTGCGGGGCTCCAAGCACCGAGAGCCGCCGGCGAAGAGACGGCCCGGACCCGGTTTCTTTCTTCGGACAAACGAGTCCAGCAGCGGCCTTTCCCCGGCGCGGAGGCGCTCAGGATTCAGGCCGCGGATGAAAGCCTTGCTCGCGCCCTCGCTCCCAGCTCGCCGCCCCCCGTGGCCCGACGATCTTTCCTGCCTCTTCCCCAGCCCCGCGCCCCGTGCCCGCAGGGCCGATGCCCGCGGAGGGAAGCGGCTCCCGCCGTCCCCGCCGCCAGAGCCACTCGGCTTGGGGCAGTCCCGGCCCGGGGAGAGCGCGTCCCCCTGCCGGGGCGCGAAAAGGAGCCAGGAGTGGAGCGGGACATCTCGGACCTGCCAACAAGGGGGTCGCCCCGCGGCAAAAGCCTGCGTGGTAGCGCACAAGCACTCGCCGCCCGCTCGCATCAAACAGGGACACGGCTCTGCTGTGACGAGGGCACCCTGGGGCGGCCTGGCTGAGCGAGGTTTCCCGCCGTGCTGCGCAGGTCCCGGGCTCGAGGGCACGGGCTGTGGCAGCGCAGGGTCCCGAGGGCCTCAGCCCCGGCGCTGGCTCATCCCCGCTGCCTCTGCCCGGGCCAGGAGCCCAGAGCTGTGCCGGGCCGGGCGCCCCTGGGAGCCGTAGGCGCTCGCCCGGGGCGCCTTGCCGACCCCGTGCCTCGGAGCGCGGCCGCCTGCCAGCACCCCCGGGAGCGGGGGCAGGCCGCAGCGAGGCCCCGGCCACGCGGGCCGGGGCAGGGCGGCGCGAGCCCCAGGCCTGGGCCCGGGCACCAGGCACCGCCGCGCCCCGGGACGGCCTGCCGGCCCATCGGGAACACGAGGCAGCGCCACGAGGCTTGGCCGGAGCGTGGCACCACGGAGCAGCGCCGGGGAGCGGGCACCCGCTGGGCGTTTGCGGCGGGGCGGGGTGTCCCGTGCCCAAGGGCCGCGCCGGCCTGCCCGAGGGGTGCTGGCGGCCTGGCGCGCTCTGCCGCCTAGCCTTGGCCTTGGCCCCGGCCCGACCCGGCCAGCCCGAGCGCCTGCCCGCTTCCCCCGGCCATGCCCGGGCTACCGGACAGGCCGCCGCCACGGGCCTTACGCTTCGCTCGTGGGGAGGCAGCGGCTGCCGGGGCCCTCAGCAGCGGCGGGAAAGCCAGGACAGGGCCCGGGCGCCAGAAGCAAAGGCGGGGCCTGTTTTGTGGCCTGGAGATGGGCTTGACCAGTGGGCAGGGGCAGCAGAGATTCGCAGGGATGCTCGGGGGAGCATCAGGTGCCAGTTCCTGTCCGGCCGGGACAGGCCGCTTGCGGCGGGTCCCTGCTGGGGTTTTGTGCCCGCGCCCAGGCACGTGGCCGCGGGGCTCCCAGCCCCCAGCATCGCGGCCGACCGCCACGTGATCCCGCACCGAGCGCAGCTCCGCGGTGCCCGCCCCGTCGCGGCAAGGCGCTGAGGTCGGACCGTGGTCCCGGCCGGGGGAGCACAGCAGGCCGCAGGCCTGGGGCTTGTCTCTGCTCCCGCAGCCCCAGCGCCCCCGAGCGCTCCTGCCCCTCGCGGCCCCGCCCAGGGTCCCGCCCTGCGCAGCGCTCGCCCTCGGGCCTCGACGTCTCCCGGCCCCGGGGCCCGAGCACCGGGCCGCGGCGGTGCCCTCAGTGCCTCGTGCCCGGCCTGCCCCGCCCGGAAAGCAAAGGCACCTGCGGGCGGTCGCAGCTAAGGAGCGCCCCCGAGGGGTGCCCGGGCCGGCGCCGGCCCCGCACACACGCCTTCCTCCCCCGGCCGGCCCCTTCGCCGGGAGCCGCCGGCCCTGCTCGCCGGGGGACGCCGCGTGTCCGCCCGGCTGCGACCTGGCAGTCGCCACCGCCCTGGGCCACAGCAGGTAGCGTGAGCGAGCGCCCCCGCGCCGGCCGTGTTGCCCTGCCTCCAGCGCTGCTGGGCGCGGCGGCAGGTGTCCAGGTGCGAGCGGGGAGCCCCGGAAGGCGCGTGGGCCCGGGCCTGCAGAGCCGCGAGGAGCCGGTGGGTGCGCGGTGCCTTCCCGCCGCGCCGCCTCTGCCCCAGCGCCCTCGCCCTTTGGCCCTGAGCACAAAGGCGGGCGGGAGCGGGGGCCGAGGAGGGAGCAGGCGGGTGGCGCGGGGTTTTATTGCCCTCGCGCGTAATAGGATTGTTGCTGTCCTGATGGAAAGCAGAGACGTGCGGAGGGCGAGCTAAGAGAATAATTGCAGGGGGAAGGCAGTTAAATTTTATTTCGAGTCCCACAGGCAGAACCTGCCATTTTATTGCAAACATCTGGAAGGCCCGAGAGCCGGGCGCGGGTTCACTGCAGTCCGAACGGAGATTTTGATGCTGTTAACCGCAAGCGCCGGCGTTGCCGCCCGGCGCGGGGCGCATATCCCTGGCGGCGGCAGGCGGAGTGTCTCTCGGCACCTGGGCCCCGCGCAGCCTCCGCCCGCAGCCACTCCTGGCCCGCGTGCGGGAGCCAGTGGCTCCTTTATGAGCCCGCGGCCCGGCCGGCGACCCTGGCTGCCGCCGCTTTATTGCAGGGAGGCTGCCGGGATCTAAAGGGAGCTGCTCCTGCGAGCCGAGGCCGCGGTGGGGGCCGGGGCTTGGCTCGCAAACCGCCTTCATTCTTCCGCGTCCCGGGCTCACGCTCTGGCCCCAGCTTCTGGTCTAAATCCGGAGTTTACCGGCAGCGGCAGCGCTCGGTCCCGCGCGCGAGCCCCCCGCTCGTCCGCAAGAGCGCCGCTGGGCCGGGGCAGCCCCCGGGGCTTCGTCGCCCGCCAAGTCCGGCTGAGACATGGGCGAGATATGCTTCGGCCGCGGCCGCTGGTCTTCGGGGCTCCCACGGGCAGCGCCTAGGGCCGCACGGGAAACGTGCTCGGGATGGCAGCAGCGTTCGTTCCTCAGCGCGCGCGCTCCGCACCGCCGGTACCTGCGCCCGGGCAGTGCTGGGGGCAGCGGCGCCGCTCGACTTCTCCGTCTTCGGCCTTTGTTGCGAGTCTGCGAGAAGCAGCAATCGGGGTGGGCTAGCAGATAGCCGCTTTTGTCAAGCGTCGGGGAGTCGGTGGAGCGGGAGACGGGCACCTTGCGTTCAATCTGTGGGTCCCGACAACACCGGAGTAGCGGGGCTGCGACACGGCGCCCGGACAGCCCCGCCGGGCGCGGCCGGGATGCGCGGGGCGCGGGGCCCCGCTCAGTCCCGGTCGCTTGCGAGCTTGGCCGGTCTCTGCGCGGCCGAGTCTGGGGCGAGCTATAGTTTTGCTGGGGGTTTTGTCAGTTTGAAATCGCTCCCGTCTTAGGGCCCTTCCAGATAGGAGAACGAGAGCGGGTAAACCGCGGAAACTAGACTTCTGTAGTGTGAGAAACGGATTGCAGATTTCACAGAAGTCCCCAACTTGTTTAAAGCGTCCCGCGTTTCGAGTGCAGTTTGCTCCTGCAAAATGTCACAAAATAGCTCGCGTTTGAGTGAATCTTTTCCGCCAGCCTACCTACTTACTCGCCTACGCCTCTGAAACCTGCTTGGGCGTCTCCGCCGCCCAGGGAAGTATTACCCAGACTTTCAGATCACAGGAAATCGTTTGCTTTTTTTCCCCAAGGAATTTCTTTTCCATCAGGTTCAGGGTGAAAGTTCCTGGGAACAGTGTCAAGCAGCCCTGTGGAAATAGGCGTGTTCCTCCCAATCGTATAGATGCCGGTGATTAAAAAACAAAAAATGAGTTTCCTAAAATCCACCCCTAGTCCGGCGTCCTTGGAGCCAGACTTCCCAGAGCGGACTGATCCCCAAGCTAGGCAGGATGCGGGAAACGCCAGCTCGGAGCAAGCGGTGTGCCCATGTGCTCCCTGGAAGCAACCTAATCATGGCGGGATAGATGGGGTGCTGCTGGGGGATTGAGAAACGGGTCCCGCTCATCCTCTCTCCAGCTAGGGGAGCCGCACCCCCCCCCCCCGTAAGTTCTCGCTAGGATGGTTGATTTTGCCACCCCAAAGCACTGTCAGGCAGGCAGCCCGTCACCTAGGCCAGGAAAAGGGACCGGGAAGAAGTCTGTTTGTTTCCCGAGACGCCGGGCATCCGCGTGTGTCCCTCTAGCTCGTGACACTGCTCCCAAACCCTTGCTTGTGCCCGAGCCTCCCTCTATTTAAAACTCCCCTAACCACGACCAGACGCTCTGCGCTCATTGTCTGAGAGCCGCCCAGGGCCGCCATTTCAGGATTTTTTAGGACCGGTTTCGAGAAAACAAAACCCCGCACCGTGTGTGATTCCACTTTCTCTTAGTTTCTCCTCATTTATTCAGTGCTGCAGATCGACTTATTGCTTTGCCTGTAGGTTTGCGTTTTTCTGAATGTTTCCTGTCCGCTGTTCTGTTTCAGTTCTTTCTTCTGCATTCAAATAAAATAAAGTAAAACCGCATAGCGGTTTGTGTTGCGTTTGGCCGACCATGACCTCCTACCTACTGTCCTAGCCACCTCTGCACCATTCGCGATGTTTTTATTCAGATGAACTAGGGAAAGCGTAGAAGGCGTTTTTCCTTAAGAAGTTAGGTTCTTTTTTTTTCCTTTCTTACTACGAACTCGCTGCCCAAACGACCGCTGCACACATATTGTCTAAGTGCGGCCGTACGTGTAGGGCTGCGCGGCACACGGGTGGACACGGGTGCATTGTGCACGGGTGGGCACGGCCACGCTCTACACGAACGCGCACAGCGGCATCAGTGCGGCATTAGCTGGCCATCGAGTTCGTAGGAAGAAGAGAAAGGGCAAGACTTCCTACGGTTAAACGCTTTTATGTACATTTGTACGTGTCTGCAGACTGGATGAATCTCAAATGCTGCTCTGTGAACCCCCGCCCCGCGTACAGTGTTTGAATAAATTTCCAGGCAACTGCATGAGCTAAAGCTGACATTCAACGGGTTTTCTCTCCGAGGCCAAAACGATGCTGCACTCACACAAGCAAATAAAAAATCTTCGAAATACGGGAGACTTCTTAAACATATTTGTAACTCCCGCAAAATGTCACAGCCAGATCTTGCGGTCTGATTGCTCCGAAGGGGGCTGAGCAAAGACTGCCCAGGCGGGGTAACGCTTGCGAGACGCAGCGAGGACCTTTTCGAGTGGGACCCCGCTGCCCCGGCCGGCAGCAGTCAGGGCATTAACATGGCATGCGCTGGGTTTTCTAACTCTCCCCATTCCCCACTTTTCGATCCCAGATTTTAAAGTCCTTTAAAATGCAGCGTTTGGTGCTTAGTGACCGAGAGTCCGCAGCAAAGGCGGGCGTGGAGACTGGCCAAATGTGGGAGCTGCTCCCCTCTGTCTTTATGGGCGCACGTTTCCTAGGGCCTCCGCTCTTCAAAGAGTTAACCCCGTCCGGTGCTCCGAGGCACAACTGGCCGGGCTCCTCTGCCTCGAGCCGCGGCTCCCTCCCCTGCTCATTGGGCCGCGGGTTTTGGGTCTTTCTCCTTCCCGGCCTCCCATTGGCCACCGCCGCTTCCCCCCCCCCCCCTTTGACAGGCGCACGCAGCCTGCCTAACTCGGAGGGGGGGGGGGGGCTGGAATTTCCCAGAAGTTTGGATCCATCAGAGAGACAGGAGGAAAGGGGAGGGAAAAAGATGCACTGCAGCCTGGGCCCCTCTGAGCCCGTGCCCCGCACAGCTCCCGCCGCGGCGCGCCCCATGTAGCTCCTTCCTGGCGCGGGCTGGGGGAGAGGGCTAGCTGCTCTGCCGCTGCTCCCCGGCCGCTGCTTGCTCGCCCGGCGGAGGGCTGCGCTGCGGGTAAGATGAGCGAGCGGAGAAGGTCGGCAGTGGCCCTCAGCTCCCGAGCGCACGCCTTCTCGGTGGAAGCCTTGATTGGGACGAATAAAAAGAGGAAGCTGCGGGACTGGGAGGACAAGGGCCTGGACCTGTCCATGGAAAGCCTCAGCCCCAGCGGCCAGCTGGGTGAAGATGAAGACCCGACGCCGTGCCTGGATCTCCACCCCGGTTAGTGCCGCGCCGGCCTCCTGCTGCACGCGGCCTGCGGAGAGGCCCGGGGGAGGCCGCCGCATGCTCCCCGATCCTTCCCCTCGCCTGCGCGGCTGGGCCAGGGCCTGCGGGCCGAGCGGTGCCTCCGCTCGGGCCGGCCAGCGGGCTGCGAGCCGAGCGGCTGACTGGGCCCCCGGTGTCCCCACCGTCCGGGCGGCGGCGGACCCGTTTCCCAGCCCGGCGGAGCCCGCGCCGGCCGGGGCAAAGGGCTCTTGCCCTCCGTGCGAGCGGGATCGGCCCTGGGCACACGGCTGCGCTCGGGCTACCGCGGGCGCTGGGGTGAGAGGAGCCGCGCGCCGGAGCGGGGCTCCCGCCTCACCCGCCTGAGCTCATCTCCCCTTCCCCGGCGAGCTGCGAGGCACACACGCAGCAGGCCCCCAGTGGCGGGCAGCTCCCCGGGCCGTGGCGCAGTGGTAGCGGCGGGACCCCGCTGCTCTCCCACCTCCGTGTTGCCGGCGCCGCCCTCGCCCTCGCGAAGGGCGCTGCGAGGGAGCCGCAGCTAGCGCCTTCCCCAGCCCCGGGGCCGGCTGAAGGCTGCTCGCGGGGAGTACGGGGTTCCCAGGGCATTTTGCGTGTGTGCCTGGCGGGCAGTTAGCTAATGCTAAGTCCTTAGCACTGAGTTTCTCTTTCCCCGTGCTGAGGCGATGGCCGGGGGAGCCGCCGTGGCCGGGAGCGCGCCGAGGACCCTCGTGAAACTCTCTGGGTTCCGGAGAAAGGCGCCGGGGCGAGGGAGCGGGCAGGGGCTGCCGGAGCGCGAGCCACCCGTGTCCCGGCGGCCTCAAGCCAGGGGCAAACGAAGCGAGTTGGGGAGCCTTCACCTGTGCGCAGCCCGAGGAGCGGGCCCTGCGGCGGACGCGTCCTGCCAGCGGCAGAGGCACCAATAGCCGTAGGCAGGACTGTGACAACAACCACGATTACTTTTCCTCCCGCAAAGCCAAAGCGACCGAGCTAATGAATACGTGCTGCGGGCAAGGAGATGGTCCGCAGCCCGGCGGCAGGAGGGCGACACTTAATGAAGCAAAAGGGAGAAAAAGAAAGACAACGCACGTCTGCCAGTTGCTTCTCGGTTAAAATAATAAACGAATACTTTAAAAGCAGGCCCCGAGCTGCTCGGGCCGCCCAAGGGCGAGCGCTTGGAGTTGGTTACTCGGCCCATTTTTCCAGGAGTAAAAAGGGAGCCGGGGAGGGTCCCGCGCGCCGGCCGAGGAAGCAGGCGGAGCCGCGCCGGTGTCTTTCATGGAGGGAAGGAAATCAGGAACAGTTTACACCCCAAGCTTGCGGAGGCCGATGGCCTTTAAATAAAGCCCGAGAGCGCCGTTAAATCCCGATCCGTGCAGCTGCCTGCAAATTGATCAGCAGCTGCCGAGCGGCCCCGCTCCCACCTTATCAAGGGCCGCGCTGGGACGGCGGCGTCGCGCCGCACGAAGAAGGTGGATCGCCACCCGCTGCCCCGCCGCGGCCGGCTGCAGTGCCGCGGGTCGTCTCCGTGGCTCTTCGCAGCGGATTTCGTTTTCAAAGCGAAACAAGAGCCAGCGCCAGAGCAGCAGTCACGGCGCGAAAGCCCGGCCCGCGCTGTCCCTTCCAGGCCGAGGGCTGCGAGGCCGAGGCGCTTCGCCGGGCCGTCTTCCCCCTCGGCGAGCTGCAGCGGGGCCCGCGGCCCTGTCCGGCCCGAGCCGGAGCCCGCGGCGTTGCCGCCGCGCAGGCCCAGTGCCCAGGGCGGCCGGGAGCGCGCCGCGCCTGGGGCCGCAAAGCCCAGTCCTGCTCCGCGTGCGTGGGGGATCCTGGGCCGGGGCTCTTGTCGCGGACGGTGTTTCACGAGGCTCGCCGAAGAAGGGCAGGGAGCCGGGGCTCTGACCACCGGGCGGGCGGGCGGCTGCGAGGCAGCGATCCGGCCCGAGGCGGCTGGAGGCAGGCAAGGCAGCCCCCGCCCCACAGCACCTCCAGCCGCCCCACGCACGCTTCCCCACGGCCGCGCATGGGGGCCGGGCCGGGCCCTTAGCTCGCGGCTGCAGACCGACCCCCTACAGCTGCACGAGCGCGCACTTCCTTGGTTAGCAAAGGCCCCGGGGCAAAGCTGTCTCCGGCAGTCCCCGGGGTAGCGGCCCGGCCCCGTGCCGGGGGCAGCGAGGCAGCGGGCTGCAGCCGCAGGCCGTGCAGGCAGCGCGTCTCGGGGCAGCTGCGGCGGGAGCGGCTTTGCCACGTGGCCTTAGCGGCCTCGCCTGCGTGTTACTCGCCCGGGGCCCGGCGGGGTGGCGCAGCCTCGGCCCGCGGCCCGAGCTCGCAGTTTACAAGCTCCCCCGGAGCTTGTAAGTGAACCTTTGCGGGGCTGCTTGAGATTGAGTGCTCGCCTCTGGGCTCCGGGCTGCCGCGTGTCCGCTCAGGTGCCGGGGCTGCGCGGAGACAACAGCGTGGCGCAGACTCAAACGAAGTCCTGGACGTGTAGGACTGCCTTCCTCCTCGCACGCAGGCAGCTGTGCGGATCTTGTTAAACAACTTCATCTAACACCTTTCTGTTGTACCAGCCCGCGCTGTTTCGGTATACTACGAAAAAGTCGTTCAAACGTTGTTGTTGTTGTTGTGAGGGTTTCACCTCTCAAACCAGCGCTGGATTTCGTGCAGTACTGTTCCTTTCTTAAAATCTGGTAACTTTCTCATTGCGGGGCCCTGGAGGGAGAAAATGTATTACATGCGTTTTAGACAGATTCCCAAAGCAACTAAAAGGTTCAAGAAAACATGGTCATTCTCGGGTCTTAGCCTGCGCAGATTGGAGACAGCAGTTTTACAGCATTGATAAAGGTGGGATCCCATTCTCCTTTCTGAAGGTATAATGTTTTCATATCCGCCCCGAGGATTCAGGAGACCTCAATCTTAAACCTGCTACTGGTCCAGGGCAGAATACATGAGGTACTGACCCACAGGAGGGGTATTCAGGTTTGCAGAAAAAATCCCTGCGTTGTGGACATGAGGTTGCAAGAATATCAAAAACAAGAGCAGCTCCAAGTGGCAGCTGGCTAAAGCTGCTCAGATCACAAGCTTAGATCTTGGATATAATCTTAGTGGAAACATTTCTGTGGGAAAGAAGCAGGTAAAGGAATTAAAAGTCCAAGGCAAGTGCAGGTCCTGAAACAGTAAATGCAGTCTATCATCAACTTCTTCAGTTTATCAGAGCCACCCCTTTACCATGCATTAGATGTTATGAATGCATATAGAATGCATATATACATATCCAGATTTGGGAGTGTGCACACAGAGTGTATGTATGGAGTATTTGCGAGTGTATGTTCTATACATAACTACATATACTGTACAGTTGTGCATAGACTCTGCATAAACTCAAGCTGCAGACTGTGGTTCCAGATGTGATTGCTCAGGCTTGGCTTTTGTTGGAGGCTGTTGGGTACAGCACAATGTAGTGAACAGGGCATGAAACAAGCAGTTGGGACCTTTCCTTCCAAGCTCCACCAGTTACCAGGCATAGACCTCTGGACAAGTCACATCACTGGTCTTCAGTGTAACTATTTGTGAAACCGGGAAAATAGTCTCTGTGCTTTCCTTTGTTAGTTCCCTGAGTCACACTGAGGGTGAGTGAAGTATGGTAGGGTTAAATGTGTTTGTGCAAAAGTGGCTGATGCTGGGAAGGGCTGAAATTAGTGCAACTGATAATTCAAGAACACTTTGAAAAACAGACATCCAGAATGTACGTGCTTCTCCTGTGCTTTGCCCACAGTGTGGACACCAGCATTGTTGCAGCAGAGGAAAGTGATGGAGCTGTCCAGATGGGAACCAGGAGGGCTGTTTGGGAGCTCCAAGTGGATTTGTGTTGGTCAAGTTCACCCACCTTTGACCTCTGAATTTTGAAGGAGAAGGGTGGGGGGGATTGATGCCTGCAGAAATATGTACCTTATTGAATTGGCGATCTCCTGCAGTTAGGCCTGCTAAACTTTTCCTACAGAGAGGCAAATTACACAGACTGAAATAGGGTTGCAGGCAATGGAACCATACAAGCAAATCTGGAAATTGTTTCTAAGACAGAAGAGTCTTCAAAAAGAGACAGGATTTCCAGCAATGTCTGCCTTGCTTTTATACTCACTTCTAGCATTTTCATTCAAGATCACTCCATCTTCAGTGAGTGGAAAAAGGTGGGAATTCAGGAGACATTCCTCTCTGTGTTTGAGATCTCAAGGAAACTCCAAAGGGTTTCTCTTACAGGCAAGAGTCAAATAATTCCTTATAAACCATCGATCACTTATCCCTCCTCTCGCTTGGGGCTGAGCTTTTATATCAAATGTCTGCTTAGCTAGTCTCTCTGTCAGGCAGAGGTGTCCTGCCCTATCTAATCTGTCTTTACAGAAGACTTTTTTTTTTTTTTTTTTTAAGGAAGGAAAAGCTGAAAAGGGTTTTTCAAGCCTGGTACTTTCAGGAAAGAACATTTCTATTGTTTTAGGGCCTGATCCTAACATTTTTATTTTATGTGAGTAATCTACATTCACAGAAGTCTTGTCTTCCTATTGAAAGCAACAGATTTCTTGCATGAATCAGCTTGCAGACAGGAGCCCTCAAGGACCAAGGTAATTCTTAAATTTATCTCTGCTGCCTGGTCTATGTTTCAAAACTTACACTAGTTTAAATAAATCTGTTTAAAATCAACCTAATGATCCTAGTTCAAACTTGTGAGAGTGATGTATTAAAACTAGTTTAAATAGCTCTCAAACCAGTTTATGTTGCAAGCTGTATTTCTGTATGTGCAATTTAAACTGCTTCAGTGTATATTAGGAGTTTGACCTGTTGTTACTAGATCAATTTTTGTGACATTGGTGGTATTTTTCTAAAATAGACAAACCTCAATGATAACTGTAATTTCTTAGAAGGGCTGGGTATATAAATGCCAAGTGATGAAAAGGTGGAATTTTGAGAGGCAAACTCTCACAATTTTTTAATAATACTGTTTTGTTTTTGCTTTTTTTTTGGTGCTGGGAAGGAGGCTCCATTTAAAACTAGGTAGCAAAAATACAGTGGAAAAAGACTTTGCCAGTCAGACAGTGGGGGGTAATTCCCAGCTTTCGCCTAATCTTTTTGTTGATATGCCTATGATAATGTCTTTTTCTTCTTTCCTCTAAAAAACTTTTCACTTTAGCTAAAAACAGTACAGCTCTGTCAGGAAAGACAGTGATTGAAGCCCTGGTGCAGAGAACTGCTGTTTGCGTGGCACAACATTTTAAAGGTTTTCATTATCTAGTACCTTCTCTCTGCCTATCTGTGCTGCTACTAGTTATGCTTCCATCAAACTGGTTAACAACATTGAGGCGTTTTGAAATAAAAAGGGTAATGCAGACAAAGCCTTCAAGTCTTGATTTCACCATCTGAAAACACAGACAATGAAACTATCCTCTCCTATCACAGAAGCATTTTCCATCCAAAGATTTCCATACACCGTATAAGTGCAACCTTATCATCTTCTCCTTGCAGGGATGGTTGCAAAGCACTTTTATGAAAATGGTTAAAGAAGAGTAGAGTGCTGTTGTAAAATTAAATTGAAATCTCACTGGAGAAAAGATTTTAATACTGTCACATGATCAGAAAAGCAAGGTCCAGTTAAATTTCACAGCAGTGTTCATACCAAGCAGAATCTTTTAACTGAATAGGTGGCAAATCTAGAAAATAATGAGCTACTAGGAAATCAAAAAACCAACAAAAGCATTTGTTAGGTGGTCAACTTCATGTAGTGTGTGCTAAGAAGAGCTGATGATTTGATGATATTGTGAAGATTGTGAAAGGATTTTATGCAGAAAGCTTTTGGGACAGTGTAAAATTTAAGATTTGATATTTGTAGATGTAAAATTACAGCTGCCAGAGGGAGTCCAGACCCAGAAAATGCCTCAGGCCAACCATTACCAGTTCAAAAGAATGCTGGGTGGGAGGGGTCTGCCTGGGTAGAGCTGGGAAAAGAGCGCATTTCTCAGTTCCGTGGCCAAACTGAAAACTGAAGGGGAAAAAAATGAGTTTGGCTTGAACGAAAACAGATTATTTTTTTTTTCCAATTAAACAAAAAACATTGTTTCAGTTAATTTGAAATGTTCTGTTGGATCCAAAACTAAATGTTTCACTTTTGGGGAGGGGGGATGGTGGAATTATTTAACCATTTAAAAAATATTTTTTCTTCTTAAAACTTTTTTACATTGAAATCAATTTTAAAATGAAAAAAATAAAATGGCATTGCAAAAACATGGTAAAAATGTTCACTTTCAGAACATCTGAATGAAACATTTGGGAATTTCTGAAATTAAATTTCCATTTGGGAAATATCACAATGAAGTATTTTGACACTTGCAAAATCTTTCCCCCTACCATTTCTCCAGCAAAGCTGTTTGCCAGATTCAGCCTGCCTTTACAAACAGTTTTGGTCCTTATAGAACTCTGTTTTTCAGAAAATATACTATTTGTCAACCCCTCCCACCCCCACCACTCCCTGGCAAAACAAAAACAAAGCCCACAAAAATCAAGTTACTACATTTTAAGTGGGAACAGAATATATAATGTGCCTATAGAAATATGTCTAATCCACTCTTTCTCCTGAGTTGTCAAATCCAGTCCCTTTCTATTGCAAGCAGCCGCATGGTACAATCCTTTTAGAAACTAATCAACCTCCCACATTGTTCTATAGCCTCATCCCTCTGATGGTTAGAAACTTTTTCTAATTTTCAGGCTATATTTATTCATGGCCAGTTTGCAACCATTTGTTCTTCTGCTAGTGTTTTCCTTTAGCTGATACAATTCTTTTTGCTCCATGTCATTTACCCATCCTGAAGTATTTATAGATAGCAGTCATATCTCAGCCTTCATTTTGCTTGGCTCAGCAAGCCTTTTCCAGGCTCTCCCTTGCCCCTGGCATCCCTGTCAGATTTTTCTCCTCCTGTTCTGTTTGAATCCATCTTGGAATTAATTCTTCCTAGGGTTTAATTTCATGTTGATCTCCAGTTTGTCTCTATTCCCACACTACTCTGCAGAATCCCTACCTTCCAAGATAAGCATCTAGAAAACATCTGTACATTTTCCAAACAGACATCTTCAGTGATTTCCACACCAGGAAGCTTGGGAAAAAATAGTGTTACCTCCCTTTACAATTTCTAAAGTGTCACTTACTGACTGGCAAGGAAACAACAGGAATTATACCTTTTGCTTGCATCTGTCTGTGGATGTGTTCTTGGGTTGAAGCCTCCCTGCTCAGTATATGAGTTCAGTAGTACCTCATCCAGCCTCTGGGGCGCTACATTCAAACTGGTACCGTGAATCCTGTATTTTAATTTAAATCCAGCAATGAATCAATTTAAGAAGTAAAACTAATATTGTTTGGACTGTTCTTAGACAGGGATGTCTAGAATAACATTACACTTAACTCTTATGAAAATGTTTTTCTCTCATAGATGCACATTGTCCTTCAGAGCCAGTTTGACAAGGTTGGATGTTTCTCAGTCCCACTCAGAGACCCTTTGATAAGATTAGAGATATTAATTGTTACATATCAAGGTGTTTCAGTTTGTTATCACCATGGCTTTTACAACCCATGTATTGTATAACTTGGCGTCCAAATATTTCTAATGATGTCTTTTTGTCTCCGCATCTTTGAGCTTCACATATAGGTTGGATATGCATTATATATTGTTTCTGTTTTAGCTTGCCCTCGTTACTTGTATAACTTAATTAGAGTTAGAGTTAGGGTTAGAGAAGTGTAGGAAATAAAATGACCAGGACCTGCTCATGCTCTCATAGATCTTAACAGCAGCAGGCTTTCTGGCTCCTGTGAGAGCTGGTTCTAGCCCAGGGATTCTACTGGATGTCACTGCCTTAACTATAGTAAATCTCTGTGGGATAATTGAGAATGAAACCACTATAAATAGGTAACATTTCCTCTAGCAAATGTATACATTTAATTTGAAATTGTTCCTTTATACTCTTCTTAAGTAACATTTAAAAACCTGAAATTAAATAATCAAATTGTATTCTCTATCAAGTTGCAGAATAGGATAAACCTAAAGTTGCAAGGAAACCTTGTTTTACTTGTTAGTTTCTATATTAGGGCCTGATCCTGCAAGGTGCTGCCCATTTCTTACATTTCTGAGTTGGTGCTGACCTTTTAACTTTCAGCTTCTGTGGCCTGATTGTCAGTGATGCCAACCACCCAAAACTCCACCTAAGTTCATATCTACTCACTTAGACAGTCATCTTGAGACCTCAGCTATTCTAGTCAGACAGCCAGTGTTAGGAAGTAGTTTCCCCATTCATACTTCATACAGGACAACAGGGCTTTCAGAGCTGGTGTTTTTGAAGTATGAAGGTGGATTGCACCTGGAAAGCTATGAATCTGTGTGTTTAAGGGGTGTGGAAAATCTTGGGAACACATAATACAGCACATGACCCAGAATGCCTAATGGTTTTTATTTTACACTAAAATTTTAAAACATAAAATATTAATTTTGTTAGGATTTTTGGGTTTCCTGTACCAGACTCCTTGGAGCAAGTAAAAATGTCTACTATCACCACCAAGCAGCTCCAGCAGTCTCCCTCTGCCCCACGGCACCTCAGATGCATTCATTTCACAGCAGCCGTCTGCTACCTGCACAAGACTGTACCATTATAGTTCTGTCAGGCCTGCGCTTGTCACATTTTGACTGGGTGGCAGAGGTTACATTACCCTCTCAGAGACTCCACAGATTGATCCTTGAACAATAATTTTGTTTACTCCCAGACTCAGAAAAATGCTCAGAATGAGTTGCTGGGGAGAGGTTGTGATAATGTGTAGTAACAGAAATGTTGTAGAAAATGGTGTTGATGACTTTAGGAAAATACAATTATAGGATATATTTGTAAGAACATCCTCTATTCTGGGTGTATCTATATATGCACCGGACTGCACAGTTGTTACTATGCAGTCATTTAGTACTTGCTTAAGCTGCATAGTAAACCAGCTTTACTGTGCAGCCCAGTTTTGCACAGTCCTTACTGGACACTACATGACTGCACAGTAACTGGCCTTACTGCGCAGTCCTGATGGTGCACGGCTCTTATTAGCAGCTGCTGTGCAGCAGTTTCCATGTCATGCTTCATGCCTGCCAATGCTACATCACCATAGCAATGAGCTACCGCAACGTAGTTTGTCACTGTGGCCACCTAGCATATTGTGTAGACCTGCCCACTATTTCCTAAAGTGAAGAACCAGTTGTGCTGTGGTTACTCTGCTGAGGTGGTTTAGGCCTATTGACTGATTAGCAGGAAAAAGTGTGGGGGTGTTATTCATGGTAATTTAAAGGGTAAGTCACTTCAGAACATGAACACAGGCTAAATAAAATACATAGAGGACACAACAGCAAATGACCTGATATAAGCATGACCTTTCACGAAACTAATCCACCTCAAAGAGGATTTGGGTGCTGGTAGTCCCATCTCTGCTTTCATCAGAATTAAGTCTTCCTCTGAGGAGGTATTCAGCAATAGCAGCTAGGCTGGGGCTCCATTGGCTTGCTGTTGATTGCTGGAGTTGTTGTTTGCTGCTATGACTCAACAGGCTCATGTTTTTTTCTCAATTTTTTCTTTCACCATGACAAATAACCAACTTTAATCATAAGACAATAGATTCTTTTGTCATTAACATTTGGGGATGTTTATTATGCTTGGATTGTAAGCTGTTTTGTCAAGGGAACTTTTTTGTATTCTCTGTTTATGCACTGCCTAGTAGTAGTTGGGTCTTCGATTAGGGCATGTAGGCAGTATGACAACAACAGCACCAGAGGTGGAGTTGATTAGCCATTTTTCTGAGAACCTAAGTACCATACTAATTCAGACCAGTGGTCCTTCCAGCCCAGTATCCTGTCTTTACCAGTGACAGACAGAGAGCATGAAACTGGATATATTATTCATTACCCTCTCCAGTATCCATCATTATTGGTTTGGAGGTGCCAAAGGAAACATCTCCAAACATTTTGTTCACAGCTATTAATAGACAGGTATATCATAACTTTTATTAAACATCGGCTAATTTGACCATGTGTATATATGTAGTTCTGGTTCTCCTAGTCCTTCTTGTCTTCAAGGGCAGGCTTTATTCTGAAATGAAATGTGGATGATGACAATGGAGAAAAGAAATATAACCTGAGATCTGTAGGCACCAGGGTACAAATTGGTACAAAAAGGAGCATAAAACAGGCTGTTTACTCTTTTTCCTGTTTATATTTGATGGATTCCTTTCAACACATGTTAAATTGTAATCTCTGTGAATGGGTTTTAGAAATGACATCAACCCTTCGTTTTTTTCAGTTCAATAATCCTAGCTTCCTTCCTGACCTCTTCTGAAAAGAGACTAAATGGTCTTGAATCAGAAACATGGCAAGTCTGTTTCTCTCTAGTCGCAAGTTGGTGGCACTTAATGATCAGTAAGAAGACACTGTTATAATTATTAGTCTAATAGAGGACACAGGGACAGAAAAGCTTAATGCTGTGGAAACTGCTTAAAGAGAGTGGGAAAATAGTGAAATTACAGTTACAGTGAAATAGAATGCAAGTCCCACATTGTTTCAGTTTATTTTAGATTAAGCCTACCTTTTTATTCTGAAAACGGCTTCATACTTTATCTGACATACCAGAAGAAATCGTTAAAGTAAAGTTTGCCACACATAAATTAATAGGAAAAAAGGGCTTTTTGTCTGCTCGTATGCAGAGCACTGTTGATGCAAGAAAGCTTAGGTCACAGAGGCATGTCAAACCTTTCTGTCTATGTTACACTTTGAAACTGATCAGTACAACATTTGAAGTCAGATTAAAAAACAAGGGAGTCCACTTTCAGGATCATCAGATCCAAATGTTTCCTGATTTAATAAGGGACACACAGGCAAAAGAAGACAGAGATTTAGTCTCTTAAGGAAATTTTTTGCACAGATCAGAGCTACCACAGCTTTATTTCTCCAACTAAATGCCAAGATGTGGTAAAAGAGAAATGACAGTTACAGTTTTATGAGGAAGCAAGAAAATCTTTCACCTTAAAAATTATGGTTTCTTTTGCATCTGTACAGCATATTCCTTTAGACAAATTCAGGGATAGATTCTGGACACTGCTCAGCACTCTGGCCATTCTAGAGTACCTAAATATATTCTTAACACTGCAGTTAATAGGAGTATTCCCATGCTTAAATTAAGCATGCATTTAAATAAATTACTGTGGTAGGCCAAAGTGCTCAGCAGCTTGCAAGACTGAACCATTAGCCTCCAACAGCTTTCTTCCATCCCTTGTTCTGAGTGAACAGTGACAACTGGGATTTGCTTTACATGGAAGCCACACCCTTTGTTCTTGTCAGCTCAGCAGTGATAACTCTACAATATCAGCCAGTTAAGGCTCTTTTCTCATGTAATGATCTTTAGGACCTTTTTATAATATTTGTGTACAATTTACTTTGAGTAAGTGATGCAATCTAGGCTATGACATCACCCATCCCTACTCATTTTCAATTCCTGTAGGCTGTTATGTGGATAGATACTGCATATTAACTGTGGTAGGACTGGTAGATGGAGATACAAGTGTCCTGGCAGCAAGAGGTTTCCAGGAGGTTTAAAGGTGGATAACTAAAATCACTGTGGAATTCAGACACCTGCTTGGGGGCATGGGTCGGAGAGAATTACTTTAGATTTTTAAAGGTAGGAACATTGATCTGTTCCTCCATTTGACTGCATCTACACTAGGTATCTGATGCTCATGAGGTTTTTAAAAGGTGCCTGTTTAAAAGTCATGAGATGTGAGGAAAATCGTCCAAATCTTTGCTTAGAGCCCCTCTGCAGCTCCTCATTTTCCATTTATCTTATAGATTTGTTTCTCTGACAGCCAGACCTTCCCCCAAGGCAATGGGGGGGGGGGTCCCTCTAAAAAGGGCAATTCAAAAAATCCCTAGTGTTAAACAGAAGTGCAAAAAACTTTTTAATGAAAGACAGATTGCGAGCGCTTGCCTGAGATTATCACTCTACTAAACTGAAGCAGAGCAGAAAAAATTCCTGCAGTATTTGCATCCACTGAGTGAAGCTGAGAGAAAAGATTGATGGAAAGTTGTTGAATAACATGGGAGCAAATAGCCGGGAGGGAAAGAAATCCGGACCTTCAGCCATTGAGTCTTTTAGCAAAACAAAATAATAGTCTACTACAATGGTTCTCAATCACTTTAGATTTGAGGCACCCCTTAATATACTCAGGGCATCCCTCATAAAATGCCAGCTCTTAGTTTTCATGTTTTTGACTACAGAAAAATAATAGAACAGTACTTTCCTTGCAAAGAACTCAGAAAGACTACAATAAGTCAGAATGTTTTTAATGCTGCAGATTCATATTTGAAATCTCTGGGTTTATTTTGTGAATCACATTTGCACACCAAACAGTGATTCTTTTGATACCTTTGAATGGCACTCCGTGGTACTCCTGAAGGATTTCAAGGCACCACAAGGTGCTGTGACACCCTAGTTGAATAAAAGACACCTGGTCAAGTAAAAGCCTATCCAAACACTCTAGTTTAATGTTGAGTTGCATCACGACCTCAGTTTCTAAAGGAACACTGTCAATTTGAACTTGTTTAAACTAATTTTCAAATCTTCTAGTTTCTAACAGAATCTTCTTTAAATAACATGGCTTGCATTTAAAACCACATTAAATATTTTTTGTAAGAGCTTTTTTTGCTCCCCTGTTCCTGTTTATATTTTTGTTAGCCAGCTTCCCTGATTTCATAATAAGGCCCAATTCTGCAAACACTCCAACATGTCCCTGGCTTTCCTGCCATGACTAGTTCCACTGAAATTGCTCCTGGCATGCAGAAGTTTTTGGAAGATCAGGACCAAACTGTGCAAGGGAAACTGAAACTTTTTCTGTCTGAAGTGCTGTCAGAGGCACAAAGGAATCACATGGGGAACATAGATTCAAATAATTTTCTGTGACCCCTCAGTTGCAGAAATCTTAGAGGCTACTTACAGCTCTAGCAAAAACAGAAATTTCAGAGATGTGTGATTTTTCATGTTGAGAGCAACACTTTACACAAAACTCCCTGTGGCAGGGGACAGGAAGTATGATTTGATATGTATTTGAGTTGGGGGGCAAGAAGGAGAATTGGATTATTTTTCAATTTTAACATTTTCTTACCTTTTTAAGGCCAAACTGTTTATCTTTTTTGGGGCAGCTTTGAAGTTTATTTCACCTGCTTCACAATTTCTCTTTGCATATTCAGTATTTCTGATTATGGAGCCCAGGAGAGTCTCAGAGATGCCAATGTTAGAGCGTGGTAGAGGTGATATCTTTTATTAGACCAACTACATTTTGCAAAAAAAATTAAAAAATACAAAAATAAATATTTAATTGCAAGCTTTTTTGCAATCCCGCCCCTCCCTCCTCCAAATCTAATTGTTCTAATAAAAGATATCACCTCTACCACAAGTCTTGATACTTTTTTGCCTCTAAACCAATATGGCTACAACCTTGATACCTGGCAGTGCTACTGTGCGTCTTTTGTGGTGATACAGGCTAACAGGGAGATAAACCCATCCTCATTCAGGTAGATAGTCCCATTTTGGGCAACAAGACTATTGGCTGGATAATACGTTTGGTAAAATGTACAATTCCTATGTGCTCAAGTCCTTTTGGAAGTTGAAACCTAGGTTCCTAAATCACGTAGATGCTTTAGAAAATGTTACACCTGGTCTAGAACAAGATTTAAAGTGTGACATTAGTACATGCTAACATTTAAATAGTCTGGTCTGGACAAGACAGAGACTGTCTTTAGCATGTGCTGAACTAGCAAGGTCAACACTGGGAACCCCCACTGTAAGACCTACTACTGACAAGGCTGGTGAGCATAACAGGGAGAGGCCCAAAATAACAAAGTCAGAATAATTTGGGGATTGAAAAGTATTTGGTGTAAAGGTTGTTTTATTTCCGAGTATCTATCTGAGCCAAAAAGAAGGGAAGGGGGTCTGCTCTCCCCTATTTTTTTGGATTTTGATTGCTGGAAATGTATGAAGGAGACAAGCAATCATTGTTTCCAGGTCCCAGTCCTCTTTTCCTACACAATAGTTCAGCTATTTGATTCTGAGTGCCATTTGCACAGCACAGGGAAAAATGTCAGTACTTTGATCTTTAACACATGTGGGAAAAGCAGCTAGAGAGCAATGCATTGAAAGATTGTACTAGCATTTTACACTCTGAAGGCCTGTTTTTGCATTTTTCCCCACTCTCCGAATTCTTATTGACCCTTAAAAAACATTTTGATAATAGAAAAAAGTATGGTACAGATAGTGAAACTGTCCTTACTTTTTTATATCCAAAGGCATGTTTCAAACCCTTTTTATTTTTAGAAGAGAGGTACAGTATGAACTCAGTGTAGCTGGGGAGAGCGTTCTATTCCACTATTATCAACGCTATTCTAATATTGCTTTTATAGTTTTTGAAATGTGAGCCAAGTTCAGGAAAATGAAACCAATTGCACCTCTGTCTGTAGCCCAGCCATGTGTCTTTCTATTCTGATGTATCCATCTTCTGCGCTTTTGGCTCCCAGCTGTTCTTTCATACCATCACCCTCACAGGGATGCTCCATCCCATAGTGGAAAGAATTGGTATTGATTTTCATAAAGTGAAATTTACCCTCCTTTCCTACAATATTTGATGAGCAATAACAGCATTCAGAGGACCATCATTAGCCCCGTGTTAGTGCCCACTGATATGAATAGAGAGTTATTCACAACCCAAAGCTATTGTTCCAGACTCTGCAAACTAAGGTCTGAAGTACACTCTTTGCAACCAGAACAGTAAGAGTATGACATTTTTTAACAAAAGCTAAGACTTTGAGAAATAGTTGCAAAGTCTCCTACCCCCATCTCATCTTTATTACCCTTTATCTAAGGATTTATGCTCTACACGTTGGAAAGCACCGTTTTAAGGGATATGGCAACTTCTTAATCATGAGAGCAAGGGAATTTGAATCAGGAGACCTGTCATCTGTTCCAGGCTCTGCTATTCGTTTTGTGACTTTAAGCAGTTACTAATGCCAGATTTTCAGGGTCTAGTAGTTCTGTGTGCTGCTGCACTTGTGAGATGGACAGTTTTTTGTGGCTTTGTTTTCCAATCTATAAAATGGGAGATGATAATACTGTATCATTGACAACATAAAATACATTAAGCTTCTCACATGAAAAGCACCTCCTAAAGGGCAGCTATAACTCTTAATAACAGATGTATAAAGTCAAAATATTTTAAAATAAAAAAGAAAGCATTAAATACCCCTGTATTTCATGGTCATCACTTTATTTATGTCCCTGTGATTTGTGAGGGCAATGACATTTAAATCATCAGGCATGTGAATGATATAATAATATCCTTTTCAATTGTTTTTTATAAGTTGTTTTTGGAACATTTTTATGAGGACATTCTCTGCCTGGCCCCTTCCCTCTCCCCCAATCATTTTCTAATCCAGAAAAAAATATTTAAATCCACTTGGTGTATGTTAATATTTTTCCTATAACAATTATTAGAGGATTAACTTGTTGCAGCATTTTTAATTGATTTAACATAAATAGCTAGATCCTTCAAGTGAAGTTGTCCCTGCTATGGAAACCTTTCTTTATACCCTGGTTACCACATAAGATTTATTTAAATCCTATAGTAATGGTTTTTAATGCCTATTGGCTCATGTGGAACATTGGGAAAACATTTTACACAGAATACACACACACAGATGCGCATATGCACACTTCAGCCTTTCAGCCTTGTCTGAACAATTCTGAATCATCATACACAACAGCAGCCACATCCTTCCATGAATAAAGGAGAAGATGGTATTACTCATTGACTTGAACCAGATTTCTTTTGTGCCATGGGAGTTTGGGAGATGCAAAGAATGCAGGATCTGGCTCTGTATTGTACTTTTATAGATAAAATGTTTGTCCTCTTTCTCCTGTCCTCTGGCAGACAAGCACTTAGATGTAAAGAGAATGCAACAATACAAATCAATACCATAGAGCCAACAGAAGAAATGTATGGGGGCTCAATTAAAATCTAAACAGAAACTAAACTACTAGTCATAGTATTATGTACCCACAGTAAATTATTAATGGTACAGTTGTGCTGACTTTGAGCCCAGCCCTGCACTGACTATAAGAATAGCCCATAAAGTTGATACAAGCAAGATTGGGTCCTTGTGTTGGATAGTATCTCACCACATATGGAAGGTGGAATGAATTCACAGCAAGGCGGCTGCCAGCACTGCCTTCTGGCACATTTTAGTATGTTTTATTTATACAGCTTCATAGTCAGTAGGTGCATCTATACCAGACACTAACTGTGCAGCAGCTGAATAATACTGCTAAATAATAGAGCTGGGTGAAACAGCAGTGTTTTGTTTCGACGTTTTGATGGAACAGTGTTCCATTTTGAATTTTGTTTTGATTTGAAACAGATGTTCCATTCCGTTCCATCGAAACAGGGTTGAAACAGTGATGTTTCAACGTTTTGCCCATAGGATATAATGGGGAAAGTCAAAACAGCTTATAAATTTGTCATTTCTGGCCTGATTTGGATGAGACTTGCAGAAACTGTAGCCCCTTCTGGGGGCATGAAGCCTGCCAAGTTTCAAGGAGGTAGGTGCAGAGGGTTCAGGGAAACTGCACCCCAAAGTCTTGAAAGCAAAACTCATGTCACGTGTATGTGTTAAGCCACAGTGGGGTCAAAACTGCAGGGATGGTAGCCCCTGTTGAGGCCACAAAGTCTGCCAAGTTTCAAGGAGATAGGTACAGACCACAGTATGAACATGAGCCGGCAGTGCGATGCTGTAGCCAGCAGGGCCAACAATACCCTGGTATGCACCAACTGATGCATCTCCAGCAAAACCAGCCCCCTGAGCCAAGCAGGAAAGACAACTGGGTGTCAGGTGACCCCAGCAAGGTGACTGTCTAGTCCCCTCTTGAAGATTTCCAGGGTAGGTGATCGCACCACCTTTGGAGGGAGCTTATTCCACAGTCTGGACACCCTAGTTGTGAAGTAGTTTTTCCTAATGTTGAGTCTGAAATGAGCCTGAAACAATCTTCTAGGAGTTTGTGACCATTACTCCTAGTTTTTCCCAAGGGTGCCCTGGTGAAGAGTTGTTCACTGAGACCTGGATGTACGCTTCTGATGTAGCGGTAAGCTTCTACCAAGTCCCCTCTCAGCCTTCTCTTTTTCAGGCTGAAGAGTCCCAGGTCCCTCAGCCTTTCCTCATATGGCTTGCCGTGCAAGTCTCTGATCATATGGGTAGCCCTTCTCTGGATTTTCTCAAGCTTTACCACATCCTTGTTAAAGTGTGGAGCCCAGAACTGGATGCAGTACTCTAGCTGCGGTCTCACCAATGCCGAGTAGAGCTGAGTAGAGCAGGAGAATCATTTCTTTGCAATGGTTTTGTTGGTTTTGCTGGAGATGCCTCAATTGATGCATGCTAGGGTATTGTTGGCCCTGCTGGCTACAGCATCGCACTGCTGGCTCATATTCATACTGTGGTCAGTTGTTACCCCCAGGTCTGTGGTGGCAAGTGATGGGAAATCTTCAGTCCTGCTGCCTGATGAGAGGCAGCAGTTGCACAGACACCCATGTCATGAGTTTTGCCTGTCAGCAGCTAGGGGTGCAGGGCCCCAGAACTGCCCCCCCCCCCGCACCCATCTCCTTAACAGCTGGCAGGCTTTGTGGCCTCCACAGGGGGTACCATCCCTGCAGTTTTGACCCCACTGTGGCTTAACACATACATGTGACATGAGTTTTGCTTTCAAGACTTTGGGGTGCAGTTTCCCTGAACCCTCTGCACCTACCTCCTTGAAACTTGGCAGGCTTCATGCCCTCGGAAGGGGCTACCATTCCTGCATGGGACAGGATCAGGGCAGCATTATGTTTATGTCAATCATGTTTATGATCCTAAAACTTTTTTACTTGTTACTCCCACTGAGCTAAGTGGGTCAGACTCTAAAAGTCCTTGTTAGCAATGGCATGCTATCATTTCACACTGCTGAGAAAGAAACCAAGAAATGAGAAAGATGAACATAAAAGCAAATGAAAGAAAAGCCTAAATTTTCAGTGAGTGTAGAGCAGCTCCTTTGGCCTCAGTGAAGCTGTACTGCTTCATAGCAGCAGAGGATCTGACCCAAAGGGAACACTAAGAAATAAGGAATAAGCTTGAAACACATTTACATAGAAATAATCTGTGTAATTTGAACTAAACTTCATCTGTGTTTGTTCATTTTCCATAAGAACAGGAATTTTACAGCATAGGCCATAAGGATGAAATCACTATATGCCACATCTCATGTCACATCTTTTCTCTTTGGTTGCTGCAGGGCAGCAAACTAAAACAGCTCTAAAGACCTTGTCATTTAATTAATTTGTAGATAATGACAGCACTCATGTTTGCAGTCTAGGTCATGCAGGTATTTGGATATGCAGTTTGAAAAGGGGCTGTTATTGTGGTGTTACTGGGTGCTTCTACATGTGTGATTAATGCACATGAATAAACTCTGAAGTTTACTACTCTGGAGTTTTTTGCTCCTGGGTGTGCCATTTGAATGTGTACTTGGGAGCAAAAAACTCCAGAGCATATTGCTTTGGAGTTTTTTCATGCCCAGCATGTGGATCCCTGTTGGAGTAGCCTGGGCTGGCAGGGGACCTGGAGAGTCAGCCTGCCAGCCCAGGGCTGCTCTGATGAGGCTCCGCATGCTGCAGAGGGGGTGGCTAAGGCATGAGGGTGCTTTAGGAAGCACCCTTGTGCTCCAGTCAGCTGCTTCACTGCATATGGAGCCAGCCCAGGGGTGCTCTGACAGGGCTCCATGTGCTGCAGAGGGACTGACTGAGACATGATTGTGCTTCAGCACAGGTCTAGCAGGAAGCCTCTATGCCAAGGCACCCTCATGCCTCAGCCACCCCCTCCACAGCATATGGAGCCCCGTTGCAGCCCTGGGTTGGCTGCTACCTCTGCTCCATGTGCTGCAGGACCGCTGGCTTGGGCATGAGAGTGCTTCAGTGCGAGGGCTGTAGTACCCTTATGTCTCAGTCAGCCCCTCTGCAGCACGTGGAGCCCTGTCGGAGCACCTCTGGGCTGGCTGCTCCCATGGGGGCCCATATGTGGTGGAGCAACTGGCTGGAGCACGGGGGTGGTTTAGCACTAGGGCTGCCTGCCAGCTAATCCTGCACTGAAGTACTCTGTGCCCCTGCCAGCCAGGACAGCATCTATGCGTGCACTGCTGCACATGAAAAAAACTCTGCAAATTTTTACAAGACTACCCTGCTGCAGTGTTTATTAGTCTCATGTGCCCTAATAGGAGTGCAGGTGTAGATGCTGAGTCCTTTCCTGTGCAATTAGCCAACTGTGTAGTAAACATCTCATAGATGTGCCCACTGTGCATCAGGTCTACCTACAGTTGAGGAAAATCAGGTCTGAGGATACCAAAGGAAAAGAATGTGCACATTTTTTTTCCCACCACAAAAACTGAAGGAAATGCTATTCCCTAAAGAACTGGAGATTTAGGGTCTTCTAAACTTGTGCCACTTGTGGGTAAGGATGGTGAAAAGAGATCCTTAGCACTCCTGTCATTGTCCCATTGTTAGCTATTTCTAGTCTTAAACCACACATGTGCTTCAGGGGGAGACATGATAACAGCATGTGAAGGCATGTGCATGAACTTTAAAGTAGCTATGTAGTTAGCCCCTGGGTTTCAGCAGGGGCTAACTAGCCAACTTGGTATCCATCTTCTTTAGCAGGCACATACAGCCACTACTGAAACTCATGCCTTTGCATCTTCACCAGAGGTGTATCTATAAGTTTTGGTACCCTGGCAACAACTTTTGAAGGGAGGAGGGGTGGAGGTGAGGGCAAGCACTTCTTTATTGCATCTGAGGCAGCCCTAGGCCCCTGTTTCACTGGCCATAGTAGCCCAGCTAGAGAAACCCTGCCCTGCCTGGCTGTAGGAGTTGGGTGCCAGGACACAGCTGGTACTTGACATCTGTACCTCACTGCCTAGCCCTGGAAGCTGAACTGGAGCAGTCCTGCACTGCCCAGTTATAGGAGGGTCTTACCTGCCCCAGGGAGCCCTGTTGCTTCTCCTGTGTTGCATCACACAACTGCTGCAGCTGATTGGTGCAGGGCTTCTCCCACTTGTGCTGTGTGTAGACGAAGCAAGGTGGCAAGGAGCTTCTTCTTCTATGGCCAGAGGGGGCAGGGCTACTCCAGAAGTGGCTAGACCCTGGGATAGGGGGGGCATCATTCCAGTGCCTCAAGTCGTGCCTCCTTCACCTTCCCCAAGTTATGCTACTGATCTTCATTGTTATTGGGGCCTGAGCTGCCTATACCCTGGATACTTGGGGTAGCCCTTGCTCAGTTACACCTCCAATGGCAATGTGGACAGATATACTCCACAGCAGCATATTGTGTATCTGTGTGTGTGGATGCATACATACGTGCAAGTAAGGCAACACGATAAACTGACATAATTTGTGTCTGAGTCAGCCGCTCCTGGGTGCAGCATCTGCACGTGCATCCAGGACTGCAGCAGTTTGAGCCAGGGTGGAGCAGCCCCAAGCCCCAGGTGGCAGCATTGGGTGAGATAGAGGCTGGCTGGGGCACAAGGGTGCTGAAATGCAGGGCTAGGCAGCAGGCAGCCCCCACACTTTAGCACCCTCGTGCCCCAGCCAGCCCCTGTCAGTGTCTACACACGTGCTTTAGCAGAGCAAATCACTCCACTGTAGGATAGTACTGTCCCCATAACTAATTCACTGTGCCTCAATACCAGTGTACATGTAGACTGTTGATGCTTTACTGCTAATTAGTCAGCTGCAATAAAGTGTATGTGTAGATGCACCCTGTGTATGTTTTTTTCCTCTGCAAGACATTTTGCCTTTTAATGGCAGAATTCAGTAATGGGGGGGAGGAGGGAGGGGAGGAGGGCAGGGGGAGGGTCTAAGGTTTGAATCCATTGGTTGGTGCTTGTTATGTTTCTCCTTTGTGGTTTTGGTAATTATGCTTTTTTGGCTCAGTTTTATAGTAAAATAAATGACATGCATCCTTGCTAGATTGTTTGGTGGTTATTCCATGTGATTGTGAATAGCAGTAATGTCCAGGCACCCAGCAACAGCTCTTGGGGAAATACTGGCTGGACACCAAAATACAGGAGGGACCTTGGGAAAGCAGGACACATGAGTTAGAGACAGTGGGATTCCTCTCCCCTACCCCATGTTACAGTTTTGCAGTCTGGTTTCTGCACATAGAAACAGCTAGACACAGCTGGTTTTGGGGGATATCAAGAGACTGCAGGATGCTTTAAATTTCACAGATGGATCAACATTTTCACTATGGATAAAAAATTATGAGGGGGGAAATATGGGGTAAAGGAGACAGGGAGAAGGAAGAAGTAGAAAGGACAGAGCAGAAGGAGAATCATATGCCATGCTGATGAGGGTTCCCCACTGGGAGATTACTTATGAGGTCTGGTTTCTTTTCTAATTGTGAATTATGTGTAGGTACTGATCCTGCCCTTGGATGAATCTGGAGTGACAGCATTGAATTCAGTGGAATCACTCCAAACAGACACCAGGGAATGGCAGATCAGAATATTGCTTACTGACTTCAGTGGAGTTATTCTGGATTTATGCATAGTTTTGGTCCTGGTTTACTAAATCCTTGATCAGTAGTGTAACTGAGGGGGAGCAACTGGGGCAGCAATTGCCTTTATCATAGAATCATAGAAAATTAGGGTTGGAAGGGACCTCAGGCAGTCAACTAGTCTGACACTTGGCTCAAAGCAGGACCATCCCTAACTAGATCATCCCAGCCAACGTTTTGGAGCTTCCATCACCTCTCTGGGTAACCTGGCAACAAGGGCACACTGCTGGCTTATATTCAGCTTATTGTCCACTGTAACCCCCAGGTCTTTTTCTGCAGAGCTGCTGCCCAGCCAGTCAACCCCCAGCCTGTACTGGTACATGGGATTGTTCTGTCCTAAATACAGGGCAGAAAAATACCTTTCTCCCGCTTCCATGGGAGGGTTCTTTCTGAGCTTTTGCAAGAGGGTACAATGCAGGCGAGAGCAGCAGGGACTCAAGAAGGCAGAGAAGGCATAGCACCTAATGGAAAAGCAAATATTTCCCACATCCCTTGATTCTAAGCTGCCAAACCACTGCAGTAGTAGATAGCTGTCTTCCACACTCCAGATGGTCAAGCAAGCTCTCAGTTACTCTGGTGCAAATCCATGGGGTATCTCCTACATTCTTAAATGTTAGTAGAAGTTTAGATTGATGAGAATTTAAGGCCAGCAGGGAGGATTGGATCATCAACTCTCTCTTCCTGTATAACAGAGGCCATTACGTTTCACCCAGTCACCCCTGCACTGTGCCCAACAGCTGTGTTAAGCTAAGGTACAGCTTGTGTTTAGTTATAACATCTCTTATAAAGACAGTCTTTATGTGAACACCTTAAAAGATGAAGAATCCATCATTGCCCTTGGTAGCTGGTTCCAGTGGTTAATCATCCTCACTCTGGAGTGGATCCAGGTATGTGTGTGTCAAGAAACATTTGGATCTTTGGTTATGCAGTGCAGTGAGCTCTCTGAGCAAACTGGGATATCAGCAGCAGCACCTTCCAGAGTTCCACAAATGCCATGAGGTCTATGAGCTCACTGGTTGGTCAGCACAGGGTCTGTCCAGAGTCCCTGCTTTTAGGTAGCTTCAGAGCCCAGGGGTGAGCAATGGCCTTCCCTTCCTTACCCCCTCTCCATTCCCCCTCTGCTTCCCTGCTGAATCCAGTGACAGGGGAAAAGAGAAGATTAGCAGCAATGGTGGTACTCAGTCCCTGAGCTCCAAGACGTTTGAAAGCAGTGGCTGAGTGCCACTGCTACTCATCCTCACTCCTCTTTTCCCCTTCTGCTGAATTCATTGGGGGGGAGGGGGGAGACACACACTTTTCACTGCGCATGTTCCACACAACTGAAGGAGTTGCAGTTGTACCCTGGTCACCATGATCAAGGTTCTGTCCGTGATCTCACTGATAGGCATGCACCTTATTTTTCATTTAAATTTGTCTAGCTTCAGCTGCAAGCCATTGCTTCTTGATAAGCTTATCTTTGCTAAATTTAGGACCTCTCTTTTACGTGAGATTTATTCCCTTGTACACTGTAATCAAGTCACCTCTTCTTCTTCTTTTGTATAAGCTAAACAGATTGATGGGCTTTTATGTCTAGAGATGTAAGAAATTTTCTTCAGAATAATTTTTCTTTTTGTATCCTGTTCAGTTTTAAAATATTCTTTTAAAAATGTATAGACAGTAGGGCTGTGCGAAATGGCACCGTTCCGTTTCGCCTTGAGTTTCGAGGTTTTGATGGAACACCGTTTGATATTGAATTTAATTTCAGTTTGAAACAGCTGTCCTGTTTTGCCTCATCAAAACAGTGAGGCTGTTCTGACTCTGTTTTGATGTTTCGCTAGATCAGCCGGGGCCAGGCAGTCAGCCCAGCTGGGCTGAGTTCCTATCCCCAGTGCTAGATCGGGCTGGGAAGTCAGCCCAGCCGGGCTGAGTTCCCATCCTCGGCGCCAGATCCAGCCAGGATGGGACTTCAGCCCAGCTGGGTTGAATTCCCATCCCCGGCACTAGATCCGGCTAGGACAGGAAGTCAGCCTAACTGGGCTGACTTCCTATCTCTGGCCAGATGTAGCGCCAGGGATGGGAACTTAGCCCATATGGGCTGTGTTTGTTTCCCCAGTGTGATGGTGGTGCTGGGAATGGGAACTCAGCCCAGCTGGGCTGAGTTTGTTTCCCTAGTGTTATCACTGCACTGGGGAAACGAACTCAGCCCAGCTGGGATGAGTTTCCCCAGTGTGATGGTGGTGCTAGGGATGGGAACTCAGCTCAGATGGGCTGAATTCATTTCCCCAGTGCGATCATCGTGCTGGGGATGGGAACTCAGCCCAGCTGGACTACCTTCCCTTCCCCACCACTATGGTCGAAACGTTTCGACTTTAGAAATGTTTCAACTAGCCTCATTTTGTTTCAAGGCTATTTCGAAGCCCTGTGTTTCATTTTGATTTTGTTGTTTTGATCTCGAAATGAGTTGAAATGAAATGTCCGGTGAAATTTCGCACAGCCCTAATAGACAGAGCTGGATGCACTGTTTCAATGCCAGGGCCATCAATGCTATATATAGGTGCAAAATTATCTCCCCGCTTCTCCTCATTAACCCCCTATTTATAAAATCCCAGTACTACATTAGCCCATTTTGCAATTACTACAGCCTGGATGCTAATGTTAAGTTGCTTGTTTACTTTTGGTTCCTAGATCACTTTCAGAGTCACTGCTAACTTTCCTATACTTATGACGGAAGGGGAGAATCTAGCTTGCCCCTTTTGAAGATTAGTACACTATTAGCACTTTTTGGGCCTTGTTACACCTTACGCTGTGAGCCTCACAAATGTTGATTGTCATTATGCTATCATGAGTTTGGAGCAACCACACTTCAGGCCAGCAAGAGCTTGGAGGACTGAAAGGTAAGAATCCCCTCCATCACATTCCAGGCTTCCCCCTGAATCCCTTGGGGCTCCCCTATTTCCTCCTGCCTCCCTCCCCTGCACCCCATCTCCTGCCCCCCAGGGTACTGGGGAGGGAAGGGAGGGTAGTGGGCCCAACATTGGTGACTGGTGCCTCCTGAGTTGGGGGGGGCACTTGCCCCCCCAGTGGCCAGTCAGTAACTGGGTGGGGGTTCCAATTGTGCTGACTCAGAAGTGTCGCACCACAGGGGAACCCCCTCCCCCCCGGTTGGTGCAATCGGCTGTGGGGGGACCATGGGAATCACTTCTCTTGGCGCCCCCACTCCCTGGCTGGCACTCTCAGGGGGGTGCCAGTGCTCTTGCCTGCCCTACCTGCCCGTCACCTAAGTGGGGATTGCTGGCTGTCAGGGGGTGCATCAGCACTCTTAGAGGGTGCACATTCATGCGTACCCCCTTGCATCCCCATGCATTGCCCCAGCACCAATCCAGGCCAGTGGCTGGTGGGGGAAGGTGGGTTGTTTACACTAAGGTGTAGCCTAGCATGGCTGCACCTTAGTGTAGTGCAAGCTGGGCAGCAAGGATCAGAGATATTCTTGTCCTGGAATGGCATAGCTTTGAGCCACATAACGAGTTTTTAAAACCAGTTTTGGGTGTTAATGTGCAGACAGTTCAGGGGTTAAGAGCTCCAGAAGCTGTCCAACATTTTACCATGTAACAAGTCTCTCACTGGAATTGTAGAGAGGCAGCAGCAGGGCACCAGACTACCAAGCGTAGACCCTGAGATGGTGCAGAAGCACTTGGAGGAACTGGATGCATTTAAGTCAGCAGGCCTGGATGAGCTTCATCCAAGGGTACTGAAGGCACTGGCTGACGTCATTGCACAGCCACTGGTGGGAATATTTGAACGCTCCTGGCACACGGGCCAGGTCCCGGAGGACTGGAAAAGGGCCAATGTGGTCCCCATTTTCAAAAAGGGGAGGAAGGAGGACCCAGGCAACTATAGGCCAGTCAGTCTCACCTCCATCCTTGGCAAAGTCTTTGAAAAAATTATCAAGGCTCACATTTGCGAGAGCCCGGCAGGAAAAATTATGCTGAGGGGAAACCAGCATGGGTTTGTAGCAGGTAGTTCATGCCTGACTAATCTAGTCTCTTTTTATGACCAGGTTACAAAACACCTGGATGCAGGAGTAGGGGGTGACGTTGTTTACTTAGACTTCAGGAAGGCCTTCGATATGGTATCCCACACCATACTGGTGAACAAGTTAAGAGGCTGTGACTTGGATGACTAGACAGTCTGGTGGGTGGTGAATTGGCTAGAGGGTCGTACCCAGAGAGTCATAGTGGATGGGTTGGTATCGACCAGGAAGGGTGTGGGCAATGGGGTCCCGCAGGGTTTGGTCCTTGGACCGATACTCTTCAATGTCTTCATCAGCGACTTGGATGAGGGAGTGAAGTGTACTTTATCCAAGTTTGTGGATGACACAAAACTGTGGGGAGAAGTGGACACGCCGGAGGGCAGGGAACAACTACAAGCAGACCTGGACAGGTTGGACAGATGGGCAGAAAACAACAGAATGCAATTCAACAAGGAGAAATGCAAAGTGCTGCACCTAGGGAGGAAAAATGTCCAGCATACCTACTGTCTAGTAAATCACCTGCTTGGTGGCACGGAATTGGAAAGGGATCTTGGAGTCCTAGTGGACTCCAAGATGAACATGAGTCGGCAGTGTAACGAAGTCATCAGAAAAGCTAATGGCACTTTATCATGCATCAGCAGATGCATGATGAACAGAACCAAGGAGGTGATACTTCCCCTCTATTGGGCGCTGGTCAGACTGCAGTTGGAATACTGAGTGCAATTTTGGGTGCCACACTTCAAGAGGGATGTGGATAACCTGGAGAGGGTCCAGAGAAGGGCCACCCGTATGGTTAAGGGCTTGCAGGCCAAGCCCTATGAGGAGAGACTGGGGCACCTGGACCTCTTCAGCCTCCGCAAGAGAAGGTTCAGAGGCGACCTTGTGGCTGCCTATAAGTTCATCACGGGGGCACAGAAGGGAATTGGTGAGGTTTTACTCACCAAGGCGCCCCTGGGGGTTACAAGAAATAATGGCCACAAGCTAGCAGAGAGCAGATTTAGACTGGACATTAGGAAGAACTTCTTCACAGTCAGAGTGGCCCAAGTCTGGAATGGGCTCCCAAGGGAGGTGGTGCTCTCCTCTACCCTGGGGGTCTTCAAGAGAAGGTTAGATAGGCATCTAGCTGGGGTCATCTAAACCCAGCACTCTTTCCTGCCTATGCAGGGGGTCGGACTCGATGATCTATTGAGGTCCCTTCTGACCCTGACATCTATGAATCTATGAATCTATAAGGCCCTTTCAGTCTTCTGGAATTCCCTTGGGGTTCCACAAGATCTATTAAGAATGAACGTAGCTAGCTCTGCCAGCTCTTTTAGGACTCTTGGGTATAAGTCAATCAGGATTGGTGATTTAAAAATATATAGAGATTTATTGCTACTTACCCAACATTTCCATTACCAGTGGCCTGGAAATTCTTCCTTACCATAATGTTATGCAGTATCATGTCTTAGCACCTCATACAACCTAAAGGATTTGACGTTACTCTGCCTTGTCAAACTCAAAACTGAATTTGGTCAATTGTGTAAAATGTTGTATTTCTACAGAGTTGCGCTGTATTCATGACTTTTTACCTCACCATTCTCAAAGTTTCTTGCACCCGCAAAGAATGCTGATTGTTCCTTTCTAGTAGAAAAGTCAGTGCTTGTAAATTCACAGATGTAATTTAATCTTGACTAGTGTAGCCCCTTTCTCTGTGGCTTTGATTAACTTACCCTTGTCCAATTCTAGGGGTGCTTGTACACATGAGGGGGGGTTTAGTCCTTAGGGTTGCATTCTGTGCCCCCTAAACTGAAATAGTGGGTCTCTAATTGAAACCCACCATTCCTATTTAGGGTTTTCCATCATTGTCACAGTGAAGGGCCCAATCCTTTATTTATTTATTTATTTATTTATTCTTGGTAGAGCCTGCCCGCAGCTGGGGAGTGAGCTGCTGGCAGGCTGAGAGGTCCCTGAGCTGAGGGGGATCCCAGTCTTTCCCTCTACAGTGCAGCACCCCCAGGGATGCCTGGACAGGTTGCTAGTGGGCTGGGTGCTGCCCCATCTTGAAAGCAGCACCTGGCCTGATGGAGCTCTTCTCTGACCCCAGGTGGAGCAGCACCTGGCCCACTAGCAGCCTGCCTGGGTGGCCCTGGGGGTGCCGCCACTATGGAGAGAAAGACCGGAGCCCTCTGCAGCTCAGGGGCTGCTCAGTCCACTGGCAGCTTGTCTCCATGGGCGGGCTCCATCGGAAAAAAAAAAAAAAGGCTTGGGCCGCTTGCCACTTCTGCCTTCAGTAGGTGCTTGCTGAAGGCAGAAGTGGCAATAGGCCTGATCCTTTTTGTCTGCAGAGCCTGTCTGCCTCTCCTGCAACTGGGGTTGAGCTGACTAATAGCTGCAACGCATCATTATAAACGAAACTACATCAGGATATAGTTTAATTTGAGATGATGCCAACTCATTTAAAATACCCCAAACTCCTGCATGTGTACAGCATGATGCCATTAAGCTACACAAAGTGACATTTTCATCATGTGTACATGGTAAAGGTGTCACGTGTACAAGCACCCTAGTTGCTCAAAACTCTGCACCTAAAATCACCTTGCTCATTGCTTCCAGGAAGTTCTGCCCTTCCTCAGGTCATTCTTTGTTCTCTTCATCAAATACAGACTGAATTGGTGAGGTTGACTAAATGACTTCTAATTTTGAATTTTATTGCACAGGAAAATAACCAGTCATTTTCTGCCCATATCACACTTGCTCAACAAAGGCAATATGATAACAGTGGCCTAAGGCCAGAAATGGGCTCTGAAGCTATTAGCCACAAAAAAGTGTTTATTTTCAATAGCCTTGTTTTATGAAAGTGACTGTCCTAATGAAAGTCATTGGCTAAAAGGAAACTCTGGTGGATGCTTGTAGTCAGCTGCAACTCTCTGAGTTCTTGGCTTCACCACTGTTCACACATGGTTTCACTCTGTGTATGCACCTGTGCAGGGCTGTTGGTATTTACTGTGTAACATACCATGCAGATGACTGTGTCTCCTGACGGTTGTTCTGCTTGAGAAAACATTGGTCATTTGCTGTCCCCTTCCCCTCACCAATTAAATGCAGCTGGCAGCTGAGGGGCAGCATTCACCCCCATCAGAATAGAGGAGGGAATCATATTGTTCCATGGCTACAAGGTTAGAAGAAAGGGGTGTGACTTTCTCCCTATTGTCACATAAAATTAAAGGGAAGAATATTTAGTTTTAGTCCTCCCCTTTTCTAAAAGTATATATTGCAAATAGGCAACATAAATGCTGAGAGATATGCACAGGCTCCCAGAAGAGGATAACGTGAAAAATTATGTGAGATGGAGCCTCCAGGCACCCTGCAATGCTACTTTTACTAGACAAAGCCAATGATGGGAAGTAACTCATGTTGGGCAAGCTAGTCACTGGAGGGAAGGAATGGTTGAGGAAGTGTCTTTGATCAGAGATCTTGGCAGCTGAGGTGAAGAATGAGCATATGCAGATGGAGGAAGTGCGCAGGCCTATGCTAATTGCATGTCAGTTATTCACAGGGAGCTCTCAGTATTGTGGAAGTCCTGTGTCATTGGCAATATAAAGAACAGATTGGGATTTGAGCATTCCCCATGGAGTGGATTGAATTATGGGCACACTTCTGTATATTGTGTTATGCTATATGGATGCCTGAATAAGGACCACCATGTCAGGCATTATAGGTGTAGCTGAGAGCCTCACCTATGCATAGAGTTGCTAATGACTTTCTGTTATAAACCTCTGTTTTCATTTATTTGCCAGGCTGAGAACTTTTAGTTGTTTGGGCTGAAAATTTCAATTCTTGTTCTCTACCTAGGGCTAATTTTCTGAACTTTTTCATATTTTAACAAAAATTACTTGGCTGTTTCCAAGAACAAATTAAGATAAAATGGATAGTTTTGCATATGTTAAGAAAAAACAAAGAGCCAGTCCATTTCTACTCAGTCTCTGTTCAAGTAGGAACTTGAAGTCTGACAGAGAAATGCTTTTGCTCCCATGAAATCCCAACTCCAATTTGGCTCACTTGTAAAGCCTCTGAAAATGACTCTTTATATGGGCTCTGTAAAACCTACAATAGACTTCCTGCTAAACACCATCTGTGTATTCTATCTGTACCTGGTATGTTCCAGCCTTGCAGCATTATTCACAGACAGTGCGAAAGCTCAGGACAGCATGGAATATGCAGCCACCATAGCAGCAATTTCTGGATTCCCTTTGGCTTAGGAGTCAATTAAAGTAAGGAAGAGCAGGGAAGGGGGGAACAACTTCTCTTTCTCTCATGGTCTGTTCACACTGGCCACTGTTTTCACAGAGCAAGAGATTGCAGGTTTGCTGATCTACATGAATTTTCATTCACTTAAGTAAATGTGTAAATATGAGCCCAGATTCATGCTGAATAAAGAGAAAACCATGAAGAGACAAAGAGATGAGCATAGGGGAAGAGTGGGGGAGGGGTGCAAAGAGACAAACATTTAATTCTTTTCTACATCTCTGTACCCAGCATCAGCATTCCCTGAACTATTCAGCTGTTTGTGGATGGGACTCTCTTTGTTATGTGTTTTTGCCATGCCTACCATAATGGGACTCATGACCAAGTCTCTCAAGGTTACTGTAACATAAATAATAAATGATAATTTACTTCCATCTTTCCCACTCTGTCAGCACACTTACTACTTCTTTATCCTAGGCCCAAGTTCTTTCCAAAAACACTTCATCCAAAACAAACTTCATTGTAAACACACATTCCCTTTCCCAACTAAACCACAATTTAAAAAAATGCACAATGAATGAATGCCCAAAATTACATTAAAAAAAAATCTCCTTCCCCAAAATATCGTTTTTGAAACACTACTTCTTGCAAAAAAAATGTCATTCTTAAAATACAAATGCTTCTCTACTCCAATTTCTTTTTAAAAACCTCTCAAGAAATCGACTATTTTCATTAAAAAAATACAGGAACACCCCAAAAACCCATCTATTTCAGGGGTAGGCAACCTTTTCTGGCTGCAAGCCAGAATGACCCACTGTGGACTAGAGATGGATGAGTGCTAAGACCCTGTTGCCACTGCAACTTGTTTCCCCAGCCACACAAGAAAAAAGCCTACACTTTTCCCTATGGCGGCATGGGGCAAACACCCTCAGAATATGTTCCTTGCTGCCGAATGCCACCAAAGTCCCATGTCCATGGGACTGATCCAATGATTCAGTGGGCCAGCTCTGGTTCCTGGATTGTACGTTGCCAACCCCTAACCTATTTAATTAAAAAACCCCCACAGAAGGCCTTTGTTTTCACTGAAGATCTTCCATTCTCATCTCATCTAGACTCATTTGGGAGATCTTGATCTGCACCTTTCTCTTTTTGCTCTGCCACAGACTTTCTGTGTGACACTGCACAGGATTATTATAATACAAATGTATGGCATGGGGGGTGGGGGAAGGAGGTAGGGGAGAGGGTGTGAATTAAGGTTACATGAGTAATCATTAATCTGCTATCTCCTAATAACTGAGTACCTAGTTTTGACATTTTAAATGTCTTCTAATGTTTTTGTATGTTATAGCTATAAATAGTCACTGAGTATTCTATAGGGATTGCATTAACATAACAATACCAAAGTGTTAAGGGTATAAAGAAAATAAAACTAAAAGGAACAGAAAAGGAAACCAGAAGAAGAGTCAGGTGTCTATAAAAATGCCTGGAGCTTGTGGCAAAGTACAGGAAAAAGTAGAAATGCATATGGAATCGTGTGTGTCAGAGAAGCACGGCTAGTTAGTCTCAGACCTGGAATGTCAGTGCTGAATAAGAAAATGTTGATGCAAAGTAAACACCCAAACCAGCAGTGGCTGCAGGCATGAATCCATGTATTAGTAGCCCAGCATGGAAGGGTTCAAGCTGATTGTGGCCATTAGGTAAACCTGCAATATGAATGCTAAATAATAGCAGTCCTAGTAACAAGTAGGTAAAAACAATAGGGAATAGACACAGTGGATGTCTGCTAGAGACAGCAAGACAACACTGAATAAGTGAGTGCTTAAAATGTAGCACAGGTGTATCAAATTGTTGATGGGCTGCATTCCAGTGTTGCCTCTAAGCTGCGCACGTGCGCGGTCATGCACAATAAAAATTCATGCCGCGCAATAACTTTTTAATGCCGCACACACAATGGCATACCAACTGGGTGGGTGGTAGGGGGCCATGGCCCCCAGGCACCGGCCTAGGGGGACGCCCAGTGCCATAGCAAGGGGTGCCGATGCTCCCTCTACTGCCACCGCTGGCTTTGTTTCCGGCCACTTGCCACCTGCCCCAACCTGGCCACAAGCTGCTGCAGGAGGGGGGAGGGCCAGGCACACTGAGATACCCGTGCACTCCCAGCCAGGATTGCTCACGGATCACTAAACCTTAGAGGGAGGGAACATTGCTGCATTCCCTGCTTTTCCAGTACCCATTGGCTGCACTCTGGCTCTCACACTAACAGCCTCAGGAGACCTGTGGGCAGAAGCCCTGCCACTGTGCCCATAGACTTGACTCTTGCTGAAGTGGCAGGGCTTCATCTGGCAGCAGCCTGGCACCTCCAGTAACACCATGGGTGGAAGCCCTGTCACCACAGTTAGAGATTCTGTTCTGCTTGTGGTGTCATGGCTTCCTGTTGTAGCAGCCCAAGTCCCAGTAGCACTGTGGGAAGAAGCCCTGCCACTGTGGCCAGCTCTTGCCATGGTGGCAGAGCTTCCTGTAACAGCAGCCAAAAGAAGCATCTTGGTTGGAAGCCCTGCCACTGTGGCAAGAGCTCATGGACTAAATAACCCAGCTCCATGAGCTGAATCCAGCCTGTGGACTATACGTTTGACACCCACTAAGTAAAGCTTTCTACTTCTAAGAATAGTTCCAATGGAATAAATTTCCTGCCGGGGCAGGGGGTCGGATACGATGATCCATTGTGGTCCCTTCTGACTGTACAATCTATGAATCTATAAATTGCAAGAAAATGCATATAATCACTACAGCAGGACATTAAAAAAAGGTTCCTTTATATATTCATGAATGAAGGGGCTGTATTGAATTTGTTGTTATTCTTGGGGTCATTTCAGTTGGCCAGTTGCATGGTACTGGTATTCATATAATTATTCACGACCCCCTCCCCCCCCCCCCAAATTTAATGAATTTTAATGTAACTGAATCCTTTTTTTTTTAAGAGTCATATCACAAAAAGCAGTGTTCAGCGATGACCAATTTCTTGTATAGAATTATAGAAAAGTAGGTCTGGAACAGATCTCAGTTCATCTAGTTCAAACCCATGTTCAAAGTGAGATCAAACGTTTCTGTTGTTCATGCAAGGATCAGAAAGCACATTGTATGACCTTTGCAGTGTAGACCTAACAGCCAAAGCTTAAACCAAAGAGTGTATGAATACCCAAGAGATTAAAAATAAATTGTCCATAGTGCTCTGGGATGAAATTGGGCCACACAGGTTCCACCCTGAGTAGGGGAGTGGAGAACTGCATTGCCTCATGAGTAGGGACCTACTGAATATGTGGCAAAGTGGGCTGCACTGTGGCTTCTCTAATCTTGCAGGTTCCCCTGCATGCATCCCCTGCTGCTGATTGGTGGAGGGGCCCTGCCGCTTGCTGGTTGTTTCCAATTAGCTGGAAGGCAAAAACTACAGTTTTAAATATGGTGCCATGTTTGCTTTCCAGCCAGTCAGCATCAAGCAGCAGGGCGGCCAGGGTCCCTCGGCCAATCAGCAGCAGGAGGCAAAAAATGGCACCATATTTCAAACTGCATTTTTTTTCCTCCCCGCTGATCAGGAGCGAGTGGCAAGTGGCAGGGCCTCTCTGCCAATCAGTTCTCCTAGCCATGCATTTCAATCTCCCCATGGCTAGGAGGCAGCTGCCTGGCAGCTGGGATAGCTTTCCCAGCCCTTTGTGGCCGATTTAATGCTCCAATTTCTAATACAGTATAACCTCATGAATCTGACATGCTTGGGACCTAGCACCTGCCAGAAATTTGAAAATTCAGGATTTTTGAATGGGTAAGACTGGGGCTAGGGAAGGGGCAGGGGGAGGGGCATGGCACAGTCCAGTGGCTGAAGGCAGATGGCATTGACTGCTCCTGGGGCTGCATCAAGGAGCAAAGCAGAGGGAACTGTTAAGTGGGTATGGGGCATGGGGCAGGGCGGGGGCATGGCTCTTGCTGCTACGTGCACCCCAGGAGGGCTGGGGGCTGGGGGGCTGCATCGGGATCTTCCCCAAGAGCATATACCTCTGGATCTGCATGCTGGATGAGAGCAGACTGCTGCCTGCCCTGAGCGCTGGGAAGAGCTCAGTGCTGCTGCTGGCCCCAGCCTACAGAGGCAGCCTGTTCTCATCTGGCATGGAGATCCGGGGGCACGTGTCCCCCTGACATGAGCCCAGGGCAGACCCCCAACCTGCAGTCCTCCCAGGGTGTGCATAGCAGCAAGAGCTGTGCCCCCCCATCCACTGACAGTTCCTTCTGCTTTGCTCCCTGCTGCAGCCCTGGGAGTGGCCAACACCACCTGCCTGCAGTGCCAGATTTTTGAGAATTCTGGAATTTTGAATGCCAGATTGATGAGGTTATACTGTACCTGTATCTAATGTACTAATTAGACTAACCTACTGTGCAGTAATTGCTGTGCATGTGTAGATGGTGATGCTTTACTGTGCATCTGGTGTAGATGCACCCAGTGGGTGTGTCTACATGTACAATTAATTAGAAGTAGGCTGCTCTGCCCCCCCTGCAGCAACCAGGGGGAGTTCCATGCTTACCCTGGGTGCTAGCCCAGGGTCTGGAAGGGAGCGCAGGGCCAGGAGACAGCGTCCTGATGTGCACAGGGTCAGAGAGCTCCTGCTGTGCCTGGGAACAAGCTCTGTGCTCACAGGGCTTCCCCACAGCTGGCTAAGACAAGTCCCAGTTCGGGGAAGATCCCAGCTCCCTTGGAGCTGTTTCCCAGCCCTGTACTCTGATCAGGCAACTGGGGCATGGGGTTGGGAAGAGTCCCTCCCCCCAGAGCTCTTTCCGAGCCCCGTGTCCTGATTGACTGATCAGGGCATGGGGCTGAGAAAGAGCTGTGGGGCTGGGACCTGGCCAGTCCTGGGCTGTGCAGGGAAGCCTGCACATTCAGCCCAGAGCTAGCTGGGAACTGCTCGAACAGGGACAGTTCCCAGCCAACTCTGGGCTGCATGTGCAGACTTCCCAGCACAGCCCAGGGTTGTCCGGGAACTGCCCCCATCTGGGGCAGGCCCCAGCCAGTTCCAGGCTGGGCGGAGAACTCTCCCAATGCAAGGAGCTCCCAGCCCTGGCTCCATGATTGAAGCAGGGGCTTGGAGATGGCTTGCTGCAGGCAGCAGGCAGCTCTTGGGGCAGGGAACAATATCCAAGTCCCCACTGCAATTGCAGAGTGATCTCCACTTTGTGAGTGGCCAGTGATTTGGGCAAAGTTTTTGCCCTGCCTACTCTAGTACTTCCTGTACCAGGGAGTCTATGTCTAATCATGACTGGAGAAACCACTTATTGCCCTCATGAAGAGAAGAGTGGGGAAAACAAGAAAAAAAAATAAATCTTGGTGACCTTAAAAACAAGGCGCAGTCTCTTGCAATCAAATTTGGGTGACAAATAGCATGATCCATGAAAAAAAATGACACAAAGAATAGTATGTTCTCAATAAAGTAATGAAAAACACAAAATGCTGTAAAGATGGTAGAAAGAGTTTGCTCCCTTGCATGGGTTTCATAGGGAAACCTCTTTCAGAGCACATTCAGCCCATGTTAACTATTAAAGGTAAGCTACAAAAGGAGTTAAACATGTTTCTTTATGCTGATCTGCACTCACCAGGTGGCTGGAGACACGATTTTTCTAGTTTTGTTCCCCCTACTCCTTGTTACATTGCTTTTACACAGGGGTGGGCAAAATATGGCCCACAGGCTGAATTTGGCCTGCCAGCCCATTCTATCCAGCCTGGGGGCCTTTAAAAATTTTAGAAAATTAATTTTATCTGCTCATGGCCGCCTGTCAAAGACAACAGCTGGCCAGCAGCAGCAGAACCCAGTGGGAGCCTGTGGCTGAGCAACAAGGCTAGCCTGGCTCCACCTAGCCCCCCATCCCTTTCCTGCCCTAAGCTCTCAACCAGAAGTGTCTACGGCTTCTGGCTTCGTGCCCCTGGAGCTGCTTCTTCTCCCTCTATGTGAGTGGAAAGTAAGGTAAGATTGGATGGAGGGAGTGGCTGGAAGTGGCAGTTGTGGGGAGTGGTGGGAGCCGCAGGGAGCAGTGCAGTGGCAGGGAGGAGCATGGGGATCAGTGTGGGAAGTGGTAGCTGCAGGGAACAGCAGGGCCCATGTGGTGTGCAGAAGGTGGCAGAGCTGCAGTGGGCGGCAGAGCCCTGGTGGGCCCTGATGAGCAGTGGGACCATGGCAGGCCCCAGCAGGTGGCACAGCAGGCCCCAACAGATGGCAGAGCCACAGCCAGGCCCCAGCAGGTGGCAGGGCTGTGGTGGGCCTCAGGAGGTGGCGGAGCCACGCCAGGCGGCACAGCCGTGGTGGGCCCCATCAGGCGGCGGGGCCACAGTGGGACCCAGTGGACAGTGGAGGCACAGTGGGTGGGGTCGCCATGGCAGATGGCAGGCCCCAGTGGGCAGTGGGCCCTAGTGGGTGGTGGAGTCGTGGCTGGTAGCGGGTCCTGGCAGGTGGTGGAACCATGGTGGGTGGCAGAGCCACAGTGGGCCCTGGCAGGCAGTGGGGTCATGGCAGGCAGCGGGCTCCGGCAGGTCCTGGCAGGCAGCAGGGCTGAGTCAGGTGGTGGGGCTGCAGCAGACCCTGGCAGGCAACAGAGCCACAGTGGGCAGCAGAGTCATTGTGGGCCCCGGTAGGTGGTGGGGTTGCGGTGGGTGGTGGAGCAGCAGTAAGCGGTGGGCCCCGGTGGGTGGCAAAGCTGCGGCTGGGCCCCAGTGAGCAGTGGGGCTGCAGCAGGACCCAGTGGGCAGCACATCCATGGTGGGACCTGGCAGGCGGCAGAGCCACAGTGGGTGGTGGGACCCAGTAGGTGGCAGGGCTGCAGTGGTCCCCAGCAGGCAGCACAGTGGGCCCCGATGGGCAGCAGAGCCAAGGGTGGGCTGCAATGGGCAGTGGGGAGGCGGTGGGCCCCAGTGGGTGGCAGAGCCGTGGCCTTAGAATCACGGTGGGTGGCGGGCCCCAGCGGGTAGCAGAGCTGCAGCTGGGCTGAGGCAGGACCCAATGGGCAACAGAGTCCCAGCGGGTGGCGGTGTTATGGCGGGTCCCGGTGGGCAGCATATTGCCATGGGGGTCCTGGCAGGTGGTGAAGCCATGGTGAATGGCGGGGTTGCGGCAGGCAGTGGAGTCGCAGTGGGGCCACAGCAGGCGGTGGGCACTGGTGGGCATTGGGGGCTGCAGGGAGCACTGCAGGAAGCGGAGGGCTGTAGGAAGCAGTGGGCAAACCTGCAGGAGCAAATGCAGGGAGAGGTGGTGGCAGGTGGGAACATGGAGCCCGTGAAAGTGCCCTGGGACTGGCAGGGATCCAGGATGGGGTTGCAACAGCACAGAGCCTGGGCATGGGGTCTGCCTGGCTGCATCATGTGAGGCTCATATGCAGTCTGTTAGTACTGCACACTATGGAGCTGGCAGCCTGATCCCAGCTTTCTTAGCGCACACCCAGCCACCGTACCCACACCCCACCACACATGCATGCGTGCACACACACACACACACACACTCTCTCTCTCTCTCTCACTCTCTCTCTCTCCCCCCCCCCCACACCCTACCACTTACACCTCTTTACTGCCCACACAAAACACACAATAGGACTGTATTTTGAGCTATTATACAGCCACCTCTAGATACACTTTTTGTAAAAACAGAAATCAGTACAAAAGTATTTTAAATTAAAATTAAAATAAGTTATAGTAGATGCTTTGTGTATATTTGCATTTGTATGTATATATTTTTCCCAGTTTCCAGATCGCAGCACTCTTTCTCCCGAAAGGCATACTTCTGGGGCAAGGGGAGGGACTTCTGATGGCCAAGGTCAGGGGTTAGAGGGTGGGACTTCTGGTCCCAATATGGCAACCAGGGGTGGGGCAACTGTCAAGGGGCAGGGCTACCCACCTGGCCCTCAACAACTCCCCAAAACTTGGTAAGTGGCCCTCTGCCCAAAATAATTGCCCACCCCTGCTTGACATTTCCTGGCATACTGAAAATGTCTCCAAATATGATATTACAAATGCCTCAGCTTGCACTACACCCCACATAGTCCATGCTGTTTGTCATGTCCCAGAGCAAGGTGTTGCACAATTACCTCCAGTGGTCCTGGAACTAAAGAAAAGAACACCAGCTTTTTTGGCTAACTATTTGTATTTTTTTGCCCGGTCCCTGAGGAGGCCTAGTTTTTGGGAATCTGTCAGTGCAGAAATCTGAAGTTCACTCAGTCTACATTTGCTTTTTGTAATTCAGGGTGATCCAGATTAGATTTTGACAAGTGCATGATTCTGTGGTTGGGCATGATAAATGCAGATGGTGAATGGGCCATCATATATAACTCAAGGAAAGAGAATGGAATGACTACTGATGATAACACAGTCAAATATTAGATTAGACTCTTTCTACCTACAGCAAGATGTTAGATAAGGCCCTCACATAAAATAGGAAAAAGACAACAAGGGAAATCTAAATTCAGGCAAAGAAGTTGTTCCCTGAGGAACAAGAATTTGATGACTTACAGCTTCACTATAAGGTATGTCTCCCTTATGGAGTTTCAGGACAGAGTACTTTTGTCAGCATCAGCAGAGCAACTGTTACTGCCTTTTGTAATCAGCAAAAGCAGAATGGACACAGTGCATTTCTGTGCATTTTATAGTAAGAAATAAAATGCACAGAAGCTAGAATCTAGTCTCCAAAACCTGTTTCAAGTAACCAAGCCTAGCAGTGAATATGTGAATGGGATGAGGACAGACAGAAAGAACCGTCTCTCTAGGCCATGGAACAGCAAACAGACCTCCTCCCAAAGAGTAATTCTGCCTTTTGATAATGCACCTCAGCACAGTAGTGATATGCCTCAGTATTCATTTTCTTAGTGTTAACTACATCATCTTTCTCTACCTTCTTATTAGCAGTGGACTAGCCCTGCTCTGTTACCAGTTTTCATCTAGATGCTGACCACTGTATGTAGGCTGAACTATCAAGTACCCTGCTTCCATTAGCAAGCATGGAAACAGTCCCCAGTCTTCTTCATGGAAGTAAGGTGCAGTTTCCTTGGAAACAAATTTCTCAACTATAAACCCACAATTTTCAAAACCACATATCTTTAATCAGAAAAAAAATGTATGAGCATAATTTATTTGCATTGTGTATTGTAGGTTTTCAACTTCTGCATGAAAAAAATATTCATTTTAGTTGCATAACATCCTGAATATGCAGGGACTCAACTGGATATTTCATTAGAAAGCTGTAGTTCTAATATAGGTAGACAAAGTTCTTTGGGTAAATTTGGTATCTTGATAACATGGTAGTTTTAATATGAATTCAGATGTTACTATGAAAACTGCACATACAAATTTCTTCACAGTAACAAACAGCACAGTTCTGAAAATTAAGACCATGGGTCTGTCTGATATACTTCCTGAGTCCCCATCCCATTCTCTGTAAAAGAGAAGAAGTTGGAGCCATTGTTACAGTATGTCAAGCTGTTCTAAACTCTGCCTCTCTGCTGGTTTGGAATCCATAAGAGTAGCTTCTAATGAAGCTGTTCCAGCTGTAGGAATCTGCTCAGAGGAGGAGGATGGCAGCTGGCCATTTTTGTTTTCTAATGTGCATGGCTTGAAGAAAGAAGAATCCCTCAAGGGATTAGATTTAGATGGTTTTGGCAGCTGTAAATTACTCACAGCATGCTGCAAAGTCTGTGCTATGGGATATTTTCAGTTCTGCTGAACTCTCATGTTAAACCCCCCCCCACTAACTCAAACAAAAATAAGACACCAGGAAAGATGACCACTGTAGACATCTTCCAGTTTGCTTGTGCCTGCTGGCCTTGTAGCAGAAGTTTTAACGAGCTGAATTAATTGCTTTGGGAACATGGCATAGAAGTGATGGTGAAGAACCAAATGGGGGAGGATGCATATTAAGCTGTACACAATTCATATGGCTTTCTATGAAGCTTATGCAATATTAAAAAGATGTCACTTTTACAGACAGCATTCTATCCTACCGTTTATAGGTAGCATTATACAGTTACTTGAAGATAATGCTTATTGTCAGCTGCAATACAGTTCTTCAGCAGCTGAGCATATTTCCAAGATAATTTGTTTTATCTTCTTAGAGTTGAACTGTGGTGCATTGACACCCTTCCAAATGATGGTGGCAAGTTACACCTATCCAAATGAACAAGTTTTTAACATTGCCAAAACATTATTTAATTTGAAAAAAGGCTTTCTGAAAATGTCACTTTATTAACCAGGAGACCTGCATCTTTTTCAGATTATTTTTTCTTTATTTTTCTGTCTCAAATATGTTTTTTCTGCTTCTACTTCTTAGCTCTGTTAGTCTGGCAGAACAACAGTTAAGAGAAAATAAACATGTACATTTCACTAAAGCACTTGTTACCAAAGTCCCAGTTGCAAAATCTTTATTAATAGAGATGAATGTCCCAGCTTGACTCTCAAATCCCAAAATGAACTTACAGGGCTGGCAGTGGGCACAGTCTTTTTGCTTCTACATGTAATTGGTTTGGCTTGGAAATAACTGAACAACAATATGTGGGATCCCCTTGAGACCATTCTTAATTTGGATTTTTCAGAGCAGAATTGCACTTACATTTTCATACTTATATGGAAGATAATGTAATAGAGTATACACCAAATAGTGGGTCGTGGTGGAGAGTCAGCAAGAGCTGTTCAATTTTCCTCTATAGACCAGAGTCAGTCCAACCAATCCTTGCTGTTCAGTTTGGTACCCGCTGTGCCACTGTACTCCATGGGTCAGTATGCATAATACATAGAACATATAATGTTACAAATATTGAATCACAGTGAACTGAAGGAATAAGGTTGAGATGAAATCCTTTGCCATGTTAAAATGAAGAGTTGTTACATTATTAAAATGAAACAAGGAAATTGAAGAGTTGAAAGATGACATTTTCACATAGAAAATTTTATCTATATTGACATGCCCTATGCAGTGTTTTGATTTTGACCAAACAGTATTTTTTTATTAAAACTGTTCCACTGAAATTGTTTTGGGGTGATATCTAACTTTGACACTTTCCTTTCATTGCTGCTTTATCTGGGGCAGAACAGCAGAGTGACATGCTGGTATATTGTATTAATGCATAAGTGATTGGTGGTACCAAATTATCTTGTTACCCTCTTTTTCTCAACAAATTGTTTATAAGGAATAAAAATGGAGCTATCATGTTTTATGTAGCTACATTTTTCACCAGGTAGGACTAGGAATGGTCCTGTGATTTTAAGTTTTAGGTGATTGGAAATAGGTTCATGTGACATGGTTGCTTGCAATAACAGGGAATTGGGCTTGGTGATGGTGTCCATTCCAGTCCTATGTCTCTGTGATTTTCCTCAGAGTTTCAAGTAACTATAGAGAGAGGCAAGAGCCTATTCCCAGCCATTCTCTGCCCCCCCTTCCCCGACCCTGAACAGTTGATGGAGAAGTTTGGGCAGAGCTGGGGAAGGTGGGCTGCTAAGGCCTTATGTGTGCTGAGCAGGCAGTAGGAGGCTATTCAAAGTGAGTTGGGTTTGGAGTGTTTGGATGAGGTTGGAGAATAGGTAGGACATATTACATTTTGCTGCTATGTGTTCTGTTCCTGTTGACTTCAGCCCTATCCTGCTGACTTCAGACTCTAACCATAACCCATTGCTCAGTCCATTAGAACCTGTCCTACTCCATTGACCCCTCTTTGTTTCCCCTGATGGTTGGTTGGACAGCCTGGCTGCTGCCAAGAGCTCTCTTTGAAGTAATGAGGGACCAGCAAGTGGTCAGACTGGAGGCAAAACAGCTGCCTTTGTATCAAGCCCCAAAAGCACACCAAGGGGGAGGGCTTTGGACATTTTTTTTCTGAGAAAAATGCAGAAATAAAGTAAATGTAGTGCGGTGAAAAATACATTCGAGATTTTTAAGCTTCTTTATTTTTATTTAGCTAATGCATTATTGATAATGTGTGAGGAGGTATAATGCCTGGAAATTTGTTTATTTTTTCCCAAGTTGGATTATTTATACCCTGATTGTGTCTGTTTTGAGGGGCTGACTGTCAAAAATGCTAGGAGAAGCAAAAGGCAAACTCTTCAGCAAAAATGTTGATAGAAAATAGCAAGTGCAACTTATTTGGTCTTGTTCCATTAAAAATATCTTAAGGTGGCTTGTGTGTAAGGCAGTTGACTGGACAGGAGATAGGATGGATCCTCCCGCCACATTAAATGATCATGATAGCCTTCCCAGTTGTGGCTGGACCTGGTGTTGGGTGGCCATTTCCAGTACACCTGTCTGTCCTCAGCACTTTGCCTCAAGGCCCATTAACACCATCCAGACTCTTCTCACAGGCGCTGAAACTGGCACTGGTCAGCTATTTGCCATCAGCTTCAGCTCTTTGTGGACACTTGTAACTCTGCTCCTTTATTAATTCTTATCTCCCTTCTATTCGTCTCCTCAGCACAGTGAAGGAGTTTGCTGAGCACAGTTCTTGCTGCTTTGCTGACTAAGGGAATAGAAGCAGGAGGGGATGGAGGAAAGAAAGGGTCATCATGTTGTCTTGGGTTTGGGTGTCAGTGCACCTGGAGCAGCCATGAATGGGTGGATGTGTGCAGAGGTATATGTAGGGGGAAGCTTCCTGGCAGGAATTGGGCAGCAGGTGGAAATTTTATTTCAGCTGGCCAGCTAAGATCAGAGACTGATAGAAACTTCCATCCTCTGTGTGGTAGTGATGGTATTTTATTCCTGCCCCTCTCACCTGAAATAAATGAACAGGGTCTATTCCTGTCATGCATTTACACTCCATCTAGTGGTTCAGGAAAATTCCCCATCTATCCTGTGTCATCTCTTCCTTTCTCCTCTCATTCAGTTTTCTCTTCCTCTATCCCAGGGGTGGGCAATTATTTCGGGTGGAAGGCTGCTTACTGAGTTTTGGCAAGCCATTGAGGGCTGCATGACAGGCAGCCAGGAGCAGATAAATATTAATTTTCTAAGTTTTTAGGGGCCCCGCAGGTCGGATAGAATGGCCTGGTGGGCTGCATCTGGCCCGCGGGCTGCATTTTGCCCACACCTGCTCTATCCCCTTTGCTCTTATTGTCCTTTGCACATGGTTTGTGCCTTGTCTCTCCCTAACCCCTTTCCTTCTCCCTTGCCTCCAGTACCCAGGTCCCAGATCTTTAATGTCACGTGTGACTCTGTAACAAGGGGCCATTCTGGGGCCAGTTAGATATTGGCCCACCCATCTGGTTCTGGGCAACCTCCCGCTTCTCTCTCCTGCCACACCTGAATGGGAAAATGATTAAGATGCTACTCAGGTGGGAGGCTGACATTTAAGACCCTGATGACTAGGGGTGATATCTGCAGCTCCAAACCTTCCCCTACACTGGGTCCCATGCCTCACAGATGGCAGCCCAGGCAGCTAAGCTCACCTGTACCCTTTTCCCTCTCTGCCTGTGGTCCCATCTCTGGGACCTTTGGCTCCCCCTTAGGCCCTGGCCCCGCCCTCAGGCCAGTTGGAATCCTGAGCCTCTTGCTCTGGGCATCCCTCGTGGTCGACCCCTGGCCCTTTTGACCCCCTTCAGGTCCTGGCCCCAGCATGGACCAGCTTGAGGGTCCATCCAGTCAGGTCTGAGCAGCTTGCCTTCTCTCCCTCACAACCCCACTGGATCAAGTGAGTTTCAGGCCTCTCAAAGATCTCCCAGATCTGGGCTTTCCCCAGCCAGGACTGTGCAGGGGCTAGGGGTTATTAGGCACCCCCTACCCATCTTTCACCAGGGAGGTTTGTGGTCCTGGTACTTCCTGGGACTGCTGTGCCACCGGTAGTCCCACCAGGCCTCCCTACCCAGGCAGGGTACAGTTTTAGGTCATGCCTAGGACCTGGGGCCTCCTCCTTCCCTATAGCCCCATCCCATATACTTCCAAGTTGTTCCTGGCCCAAAGAACTCATCTGGGAGATGCTCTTCCCCTGCTGGCTGGTCTCTAACTGCTCCCATCTCAGCACAGAGAGTTGAGCATTAAATGGCCACCCTCATCAGGCACCTGCCATTTCACTGGACTAGCCCTTAAAGTGGCAGGCACCGACAGTGCCCTGCCACAGACTCCCATGTTCCTTTTCCCTTAGACCAGTGCTTCTCAACCAAGGTGCTGTGGGATGCCACACAATACTAGCACTACGAGGTGTGCAAACAAGATAAGCCCAGAGATTTCAAAGAGATATTCATAGCGTTAAAAACATTCTGCCTTTTTATGGTCTGAGGTTTTTTTGTAACTGAAGAAATGCTCTATTATTTTTCTGTAGTCAAAAAACAAGAAAATTAATAAGGGCTGACATTTTTGGAGTGCCTTGAGTCTAACCATAGATGCCTCAAGCCTAAAAAGATTAAGAACCATTGTCCTAGGTTGTTTCCTTGTCACTGGGCATATCTACAGGAGACATTTACTGTGGAGTAAACTAATTAGTGACTGTCATGCATCTACATGTGCACCCCTATTAAGCTGGAGTGTACTAATCAATTCCACAGCAGGATAGTACTTGTATTTTTTTTTAATGTAGCAGTGGCACATGTGTAGATGCTGGAGGGGCTGGCTGTGGCACAAGGGTGCTTCAGTGTGGGGGCTACAGTCCTGAGTGCATGTTCAACTGGTGTGACCAGCGGCAATAAACTCTGAGGTAATAAACTCTGGAGTTTATTGCTTCTCATTAATTGCACATGTAGATGTACCCACTGTCTCTCTTTCTTTCCTGGGGTTGGATTAGAAGGGTGCATTACCCCTTTTGCAGCCTTATGATATTCTGTGTGTTTGAGTGAATTATGCTGTCATTGTTGGAAAGGAGAAAGAGTTTATATAACCTTCTACTCACTGTTCCTCTCACTGAACTTCAGGTAGACTTCATGTGCTAGGGCTGAAGCTGCGTGTGTATTTACATATGTGTTTTGGTAGGGAGAAAGGCCTCTCTTCTACTCTCATTTTTATGGATGACTATGCAGAGAGAACACCAGTAGAAGCCAGACAAGAGCTTCAGGCAGACCTAGTGACTGCAGCAGAATTTTGTACATCAGGTTGGAACTGCAGAAAGCACTTTAGAGGATTTTGCCCCTGAATAAAAGTATTCAGGGTGGGGAGGGGCATGGACTCTGGAGGTCAGCAGGATGTTAAAATTTTTCCTGGGTACTGCATTTGTAATTTGAAGATTACTGAGACACTCAAAGGGTCTAGAAGCAGATCTCAGGAGACAAGGCAGACCATGATTAGCTGTTCCATTTAAAGAGCCTTCAATAGCAGAAGGCAGATTATATTATAAATAACAGAAGTTTATAAGTAGTAAAGGCCAGACTTTTGGCCAACCAGCTTAAAATACTTTAAGGCCTGCTTTTGCAGACTGTAGGGCCAGAACAAGACCAGTTTAGGTGTGGGATCATCTCACTGTTTTGTTTTTTTTCAAATCTTGAAATTAGCTCCATGTGATGATTTGAATGTTCTCCACCCTTGTTCCAGTTCCAACTAAATCTTTCTTATACTTCCAGCAGAGCTTCATGGGCTGAGCAAAGGCTTACCCCACAATGATTCCTCCTGGGTCTTGGTGGGTGATTTGGGCCTGCCAGTATGGCAAGAAGGCTGTCCAGCAAGTCTACAGACCCCTGGGGAAGGAGGAAGATGGGGAAACAGCAGCATTCACATGCCTTGGGGCCTTGCCAGCAGGGAGAGAGTAGGGAGGCAATAGAGAACAGAAGTCCCAGAGTACAGTTGGGTAAGGGAACACAGATACCAACCTGGTCTCTCCTGCCCAAGGTGGACACTCAGGCCATCTTTTAACTTAGACATTTCACATATGGGTAAGCTCCAGGCCCCTCCGCCCCCAAAATACCTCATCTTTCACTGATGTATGTGAAGGCAAAGGCTATTGTAGACACATTAGAATTCTGTTACTTTCCTAAGCCCTGAGACTTCCAGTTATATTGCGACCCAACTGAAGTCAGTCAAGAAGCCATGAACGTGTAAAACTTGGGAACATGGGAATTTATGTTGCTTAGAAAGGCGGTTTTAACTAAGGCAGAAAAGCCACTAGATGAAGGATATCCAGAGGTAGCACTCTTCCAGTATAACAATATCTGTATAATTACATCAGTGCAACTGATACATATTTATATAATTACATACAATAGTTATATAATATTAATAGTTAAACAATATCTGTATAACTACATCGGTACAGCTCTCTTACCTGGTCAGAGCCTCAGACTAAAAGTTGCACTGGTTTAACTAAATCAGTTTAACATCACATCTTTAGTTGAACTGGTTCAGATTTTTATGTGAGCTAAATCTAAACCAACTAGTTGAACTCTGGTAGTACCTGTAAATCAATTCAGTTACACCTACTGGCAAAACAAGTAGACAAATAGGGCGTTTATGTACATGCTTTGGGAATAAGAGTGTGGAGGAAGCTCTAATTAAAGCACCTGAAGCGTCTTTTCTATCAGTGTCTCCACACTGAAAAATGACAGTGGAAGCACTTTAACTAAAAATCATTGAACGAGCTTTAAAGTGCCATTTTTTCAGCGTGGCGACGCTGATACATGATATGCTGGAGTCAGCTTGAGCCGGGTAATTACCATGCTCCAGCAGACTAGATTAATCAAGTCTGCTCCGATGTGCTGTGATTATAGTGCATCAGAGCAACCTCACTGCAGTCCATATTGCCCAACTGCAGTGGCAGGTCCAGGATATCCTGAAAAGGTGTTTTCCATATATTTGGTCTGTTATGCATTGTATCCAGTTGTCATTATTTTCAGTACTCGTTCCTGTTGATTGCTATCCATTCTTGATCTATGGCAAACTGTGGATCTTTTGACTGATTTATATGGTTACTGTAAAGAATTCAGATCAGGACCCAGCTGGTCCCAATTAATGATCAGTGGAACCCAACCCCTGAGACTGCTGGGAAACAAGCTCCACCAGCAGCAAACCCAGATCTGTGCCCTTGGCATCCAGTCCTAATTGGGTAGCCAGGACAATCATTCCTCTGAGACCTCAGGCAACAGGCTCTACCTGTTCCAGCCTTTAAAAGCTGGTTCAGGCCAGTGGTGCCCTGTCTGTGCAAAGATTCTGGAACTTACTCCTGACTTCCCTATGCTTCTTTGATTTGCTTATTGAAACTCAGGCTGTGGCTCCTGATGATCCTGGTCCCTAGACTTTGCCTGAATATCAGGTGACCTTCCTTGATGGCCCATGTCTTCATCTCTAACAATTATGGACTGTGCTTATTGCCTAAAATTTTGTAGGTTTCTGGGGCTTTTTTAAAGGTGCTCTGCCCACTTTGAAATTAAGAGCTGTGTGGTATGTTAGTACCTAAGTATATAGATGTGAGGAAACTGCATGCTGTAAGTCATCAGGAATGGATAGAGAATTTGAAGATTGTGGAAGAAATAAAGTGTGAAATAAGTGATACTTCTGAAGACTTATCCAGACCCTTGGTCATATGAAGGGTGCTCTGCTGTACCCCAGTAACTCAAAGCAGCAATTAAATTAAGTTTGTAGGTGGAGGTCTATACTAGTGCCTCTGAAGCTTCTATTTCTGTAAGACAGTAGCCACAATCCCTTTAGAAAGTATGTATATGGCGCCATACCTGGCAGACTTTACATGTGCTTGTTTGTAGGGGCATGCTCGGGGATGGAGAAGTAGTGGGGTAACCACAAAGGGAATCCTGGAAGGAGCTGGAGCCTGTTGACTTCAGTGGGAAATTGTGGAGCATTAAATATTTGTTAATTTATGTTTGAATAATTGCCTGTAACAACAACTGCCAGAATGGAACATTAAAGGGAAAAATAATCAAGCTCTGAAGTCAAGGCATATGGGGCAGGTTTTGCAAGCTCAGTTACAGCTCTGCCCCCTGGTGTTTGTACTTCATAATCAACTCTTCTTGTATGTTCACAGCTTTACATGGAGTACTGCCTTGCACTTTCAGTTTCTATGTTTATTATCTTGTCAAAAGTGGCATAAACTAAATCAAATGAAGCACTGTTCTTATAGATGATAGTGGCCATCTCTAGAGCTGTATGGCTGTAGCTATGGTGGTATAATTATACTGGTGCAATTATGCTGGTAAAGTCCTCCATGTAGACAAGCATTGAGATATTATGATCTGCAAAACAGGCAGTTCCAAGGCACGCAGCCAGGTCCTGGCTAAATGTTTCCTAAGCTTCACAGCAGAGGAGAGTTCAGAGTGGGATCTGAAGAAGGGTAATGAGTATTCTAGATGGTTACAAGGAGCTCCTCACATGTAGGGACAGAATTAGAGGAATCTTGAAGATACTTATTCCAGAAGTTAACAAGTGGTTGCTGAGAGATGGCATCACTGTACCATCAAGGGTAGAAGTCTTGACCTTTTCAGAGCTTAAGCAGGCATGGCCTTTCACTCTCCAGAAAGCAAATCACAAACTCAAAGATGTAGCATTAGCATTTATCAGATGGCAGGTGCCTCTGGAGGCTGCTAACTCACCTCACTCATCATAAATTTGTGGGCAGGAAGAGCTAAAGAATTAGAAAGCAGACCAAAAACTCATAATCTATCTTTAAAAATAACCAAAAAACAGGATTTCTTGACCTGTCTCAGGATTTTAATGTACCTATACCCTGTTTTTTTAACTTTCTGGGATTGGAACTATGGTGGTTGATTAATCTGTGAGATGTTGTTTCCACATCCAGTACTACTGATAGTTCTTGGGACTCTAACTCGGGAGTGACTTGCTGAAGGGTGAATCTTATGGCTTTGGTTTCAGCTGTACTGTTGGGAATTGTATCAGAATTTAGTGGGCCATTTCTCAGATGCTATAAGTCAGCATAACTTCACTGACACTAGCCACCATCAGCTCAATATCTGGCAATGAGTTATGTCTTTTAGGACCAAGTTATGTCTAAAGGAAGCAAGTGTATTTTAGGACTGGAGATTTTTTTTATTATTATTATAAATTTTCTGTATTCCAAAGCAAATTAGCCAAACACAAATTCCAAATCCAAGAGTCAGTCCAGAAACATAAGTGGCCCTACTACTGGCAAACATCTTCCACCCCCATTTGAGGCTTCCGATGTTTCCAAAACCTTTGGCGGGCATCCTACTTGCAGGCCCTAGCCTGGAGGCTTGGGGTTCAGATGCCCCCAAGTTTTGCTTGCCCTCAGTCTTAAGGCCCCAGGGGCAACCCAGGGAAGAGTCTCCCATTTCCATAAAGTGGGCTTAAAGCCAAGATCTTCACACTCCAGCAGCTAAGTGGGAGGTTTACTATACTTTACGTAGGCAGGCATGAGTGACTGGTGCCTCGTGAATCTGAAGGGCCCCCCGCAGAAGCCGCTGATGGTGGTGGCCCTGTCGGGGGGGCACCGGCCCCTTCAGGGGGGGCACGTGCACCCCCATGCCCCCCCTACCAGTCACCTATGTTGGCAGGTACTATCCCTGTGCCAGAAAAGCAGTCTTTCCCCATGTGGCTAGGAAGACTGCCTCCATGGTCACAGTGTTTCCCTTGCCAAGTAATCACAGACTACGCTTGATCTGAGCCGGAAGGCCAAGGTGCATGTCAGTGCATTGTTTCCCATTCAGACAGCGCTTGCTCATGATATCTTTGGGTCATGTGCCAGGAAAGAGAGCTCTTGCTAGGTGAAGGGTGGGGTCATTCTTCCACAGGGCAGGTCCAGGAATGATTGTGCCTCAAGGGCTCATCCCTTCCCACACTTGCAAACACATGTAGGGAGCGTGGAAACTCCACCATCCCTTCAGAGGACAATACAGCCAGTGTCTGATGGGATGCCCATGCAGTTTTACAGAATAGAGACCATAGACATGCCTCCTCTCCCCACCCTTAATTTGCAGCTATTTGTGGCCTAACTCTACTGAATACAGGAACAGCATCCAGGGACCCTTGTGTGTTGGGGGGAACCCAGGAAGGCTTTTTCTCCCTTCCCCCAAGCACTCATGCAAGAACCAATCATCATCTCCCCTCTGCAGATGAACATGAGCTTGGACTGGAATATCTCCAAACACAGTCTTGCTTAAGTCATAGCCTCTGTGAGTTCTGGTTTGTTGAATTTTCATGGCTTGGGAAGCTTTCCTCCACCCCAACAAAACAGCAAACAAAATAATCTCTTAGCTGAATGGCAGGAACAGCTGCCTAAGAGCACTGCCCAGTGCACATTCTCCTTTGCTCTGTGTTCGGCTGACAGCACATATTGCTGTGTAATTTGCTTTGGTGTATGGTACATGGTGATATGGGGATACAGCAATTATGTCATGCTGTAGAGGGGGCCCAAGGCACCATGTTACCATGTGTGGCAGTGATGTGACACATGGGAGAGCAGAGTATTGTGCCTTCTTTTGCAGAGGAGAGAAGAACATGTTTCCCTTAGTGGATGGGAATGTTTTTTGAACATATTCCTTCGTGGGCCAGGAGAGCATTGTGGATCATATTTCATTGAGGGTGAGAGGAGAATGTGTCCTGCTACCCAGTGTGGGTGGGGAGGGCCTTGCCACCTGTCACCCTAGCAGGGGAGGGGAACCCTGCATGGGGTTTGGTTCCTTGGAGGACTCAGACTTAACAATGCTGTTTCTTGGTGTGGGAGGAGGAAGATGAGTGATGCACCCCATGTGTTACCTTTTGCATTCAGGCTGCACTGGGTGGGGTACTGAACTGGTAGCTCTTCTGCCCTGTTGTTTATACCTACGCTCCAACTGGCTGCCTTCATGAGGTTTTCTTTCTGAGCTAATTGATTGACTGCTTGCTCAGGGCAATTCCCACTTTTTCAGAACCTAGTCTGGACACTTCTTAATGTGGTTTAATACCACAACCATTTGTAGTTTACTTTAGGTTGATTTTTAGGGTCCACTGACTTTCATCATGGTGTTAAGTGGAACATGGAGAAGGAAGGAACTAGATGGAACTACTCGAAGAATCAATTCCAGTCCCTTCATTTGCATGTAACCATGTTATAGATGTTCTTGGGACCTTGTTGGACTAAACATTCTTTCTAGCTTGCCACAAGCCACCAACCACCTCTTAATGCCCTATAACAGATTTGGGATTATTAATACAAAAAGCCCCAAAACAGGGCTGCAGAGAACTTCAGTGTGGCAGAGGAAGGAGCAAGAGAGACAAGGATACCACCTATGTCCCCAGGGGGCTGTTTGATATAATATGTCCAAGAAGTAGACCATGCTCCACAGTACAGATGAAGACAAAAAACCCCAACTATCTTTGCTAATCTCTCCTGGATTAAAATCCATTTCTGACATCCAGCAATCAGTAAATATAGATGTATATTCTGGGTGCAGATATGATTGAGGGTTTGAACACCTGTGTGGTGCTCAAACATCTGGACGAGTCCTTGGAGGAGGGGCAGAAGGTAAGCTCTGACTATCTGTGTTTGGATGTGCTTGTTGGTGAATATCAAGATGCGAGCGAAGACTTCTTTCACTGGATCACAAAGGATTAGGTTCTTTATCAATGCATGTATATGCAAAGTGCATGAGAGGTCACATTTCAAACTTTGGAGTCATTAGATTTAGCTTGTGACTGCCAGATATTTGAATAGATGCATATGTCTGCGTGTAGGTGCATTTCTTGTTTAAGTAAGAGCATATTTATATAGGCTTCTGTGAGGCATTGTTATGTTTTGCAGAGAAGCTCATTCAAGGTCAATAGAATGATGCAAAATATCATTAAAAGTGTGTGTGTGGCTCCCTATGGAAGTGTGGGACTGCAGCTGGCACAGGGTGCCAGAACATTGGTTTGAGACCCTGAGCTGAAAGCAATTTGTTAAACAAAAGATAAAAAGCTAAGCCACATAAAGCCATCCAGGCAGTACTTCAGTGTCCCATTAAAGAGGAAAGAAAGAACACATGAACTGGGACTGATTCTCCAGTTTTATGATGATACCCCAGTAAAGCCTGTGAGAGCTGCTGGTTGCTTTCAGCAATCCTTTATTTTGCTTAACTATGCATTTTGAGCATTCTTAAAAAAACTCTTGGCCTTCATGGCCTCCATCCTTGTTGCTTATATTCTATAGATATCTGTACAAGGTAATCTTACACTCTTGGGTATCTGTGCATCACTGTACATATTTATTTTAAAATCCTTCACCAAAAATCAGTTTTTTCAGATGCTCCAATGTGGTATTCCTCTATTCTGAACTCTTTCCTGTTTTTCTATATCTGTAGGTATCAAAGTGCTCAAACTGAGCATGATATTTCAGGTCCAGTCTCTTCAGGGCTTCATGGGGAAAGGCTGCCTATCATAGGGCTGGCTCAGGCACAGTTGTCCCCAGTGGGGTGCAGGGCCCAGGGCAAATCAGCCTGTGAGGGGCCCCCTTACCATGCAGAGCCCATGGGACCCCTTCAAAGGCAGGGCATGGACTGGGGCAGCGTTTCCCAACCTTTCCTGTCCGACGGCACACTTATATAGGTAACTGAACATCGTTGCACACCAGATGTGAGGGGAGGGGTGGTGGCTGGAATTTCTGGCTGGAACACATTTAAAGAAAGTCTCACCATGCAGGACAGGGGGCAGGAAAAACCTCAAATGCTGCAGCCACCACCAAACATGGGAGGGGCTGCGGCATCTCTGCCCAGCTCTGCAGCCCCCACCAAAACACAGGACCCAGGGTGGTCACCCTGATTCATCCCCCCCCCCCCCCCAGGATGGCTCTGGGCTCAGGAGATGAGAACCTGCTTTGACCACAGGGCTACATGCTGTCCCATTTCTGTGAAAGAAACAAGACTGAAGACATGCTCACTACATCCTGATTTCCCTCCTCCTGCTGTTTCCATTGTCCTGTGCTGCACTGGACCTGAAAATGGAGGAAAGTTCTTCATTAATATACACTCAGAGGATCTCAGGAAGAGGACCATTCCTCATACTACAGAGGAAGGCAAATAGCTAGTTAAGGCATCTCACATTCCTGTCTCACCTGAGGTAAATATGCAGGTCCTCCCTCTGATGTATTTGTGCTGTACTGTACATACAAGCCAAAGTCACACTGAGTTATGTCAACAGTCATTCTGTATTAAAGGTTCTATCCACTGTCACGTCCAACTTTTTCTAGTATGATGGATTTGCATTTACCCCTTCCCATTAAAATATCTTCTCCTTCTTTCATTTTTCAAAGTTAATCAAACTCTTATTTTCTGTTTACTTTTCTAACCTGTCTTTGGTAAGTCCTTTTTGTTATTTCCCTTTTGTCACAGCACCCCTCTTTTAATCTTGTATTAACTACAAATGCAATCAAGTTGCTCTTTACGTCTTTCTTTCAGCTTGTTGGTGAAGAGCTTTAAATCCTTTTCCAATACCAATCCTTGGTACCACTTCCCTTGGCTTTTGTTCTTTCAGTCAGTTTTAAACTCCATGTGTGTGAAGTGACTGGTGGGCTTTCCTGCTTTGATACCTTTTGTAGCTTTAACATTTTCTGAGACTTTAATTATCTTTTGTACAAACCTCTACAGGTTCCCTGAACATTTGAAGACTGAGATACTGGTTAATTTTAGGTGACGGTGAAGTATGTTTTGGTAGTACTCAGCTAGGGAGGATATAATTTATACCTGGGTCTGTGCTCCGAACATATTATCTTATGGTTTAATTTAACACTGTGATAAGAACCCTATTCTATTAGTTCTGTGGCCAAATTTCATGTAATGTACATTCTAATTCAAACAAGAGTTTCTTTTGGTGATACATTTAATAAGGTTTGGGACATTTTTAATTGTATTAATGCTATTTAACTTTTGGGGATACCTGGCAAGAGTGAAAAGTATCCTGGAATAACTCATACTTCCTTTCAAGTTTAATCATGTTTTATATGATAGCAGTGGACATGATGTGATGGTCCACATTCCCTTCTGATCCTGTGTCCTAAAGTCTCTTTTTGGGAGCCTTTTTAAAAATTTGCTGGGGGGAATGGATAAATCCAGTAAATAAATATAGCCTTATATTCTTGTAAAGTTTCTTTGCAACCTGTTTAGTCTATGTGGCTGTTCCGTCTTCCACCATCATTCAAGGCTTTGTCCTTCCCTTTATAGTCTTGTCCAAAAAAGTTTGAGTGTTCCTCAGTAGGTTTGGAACATGGTATCAAGTAGTTAAAAGGAATGTCCTTTCCATGTGTTTTTTTCCCCCCATAGAGCTGTTTCACTCAGTTCTAGATACCTCATTAACAGTAGGGGCCAAACTTTTTGTCAGGTATGCTTCAGATTAAGCCCAGTGCTCCCCGAGTGCCACGCCAGTCCTCCTCTGTCCAATCTGCTGCTGTTTTCTGCTGTTTGCCCTATCTGCCACTGTACTGCCTGCTACCTCTGCCTGTTATATAGTCAGATGCAGGCAGTACAGATGGTCTGGTCTGAAGGAAAGGCAAGACATTCATACAAATGGATAGAAGCATAAATTCATTTATTACCCAGAAAAAAAATACCTGAGAGTCGTTATAAACAGCTCAGTAAAAACATCTGCTCAGTGTGCAGTGGTGATCAAAAAAACAAACAAATGTTAGAAATTGGATGGAAAATATTATTGAAAATAGTGTAATTCCATTAGATAAATCAATGGCAAACCCCCAGATTAAATGTTAAGTATAGTTTTAGACTTACCATCTAAAACAAAAGGCATTAGAAGGACAAAAGAATTTCCTTTATGAGAAAAGACTGGGTAGATTGGGAGTGCAGCTGAATGAAATGCAGAATTTTCATCTTTTGGAACAAAATTGTCATTTTGTTGTTATTTTAATGTCAAACAGGAATGAAAAGTTGAAATGAAGAATTTTTTTAGAAATTCTAAAAAATAGATGTAAAAATGTCAAAATAAATCATTTGATACTTTTAAAATCAAATAAAACTTGCTGCCTTTTTGAAGTACAATGTTTCATTTTGGTTTGTTTAACTGAACAGTATAGCTTGTTACTCGTAATCAAACGGCATTCTCCCATTTTCCTGCTCATTGGAAGATAGAGTTTGGGAGCATGCTGCCCCCATTGTCCTATGTGAGTAGGCTCTCTGACCACACTTACTCTTTTTTAATGTAGTAAGTCAACCAGGATGTACCAGGCAGCTTTATCAAAGAAGTCTGCATTGCATTCAGGGAAATATAGCTCTCCAGGAAGTCTGGTTTATAAGAAAGAATGGGCAGCCCAAACTACAATTCCTATAAGGCAACAGGCTGACATTTCAACACCGTATTTTCTTGCATACCACATGCGCTTTGTGTAAGACATGTGCTTTGTTTTCTGGGGTTTATTTTGAGATGGCAGAATGGAAGAATAAAAGAATTTTCCAGATTTATGGCTGCTTAAGTAAAAGCTGCAGTTTTAACCTTTTCATTGTTGAATTTTGGTCAGCTCTTGGTGGCTAAGCCAAAAGTTGAAACTGTAGCCACTGCTGAAGGCTGGACTCCATGGGCAGAACTAGAATTTTGAAAGAGCAAAAAAGTCTTGAGGACTGTGGACAAGGAGAAGAGAGACCAGGAGCAGTTAACAGAGAGCACAATTGCTGAAGGCAGGATAGCTTGGTCAGCGGAAAATTAAAACTGTTAAAAGGAGAGAGGTTGTTAACATTTGTGGAGTGAAAAGCCATTAGCAGGATTCAGGCAGATTTATCATAAGCCATGAAGCTAATTGAAACCATAATCACTGCCTGGATAAAAATGCCACTGCTGATGCTGGGCAGTTGGTTTTAAACTTTGGGTGGAAGAGAAATCAAAGTGGACAGTAACCATAGCACTGCTCTTCCCTCAGCCCTGAATCTGTCCCTGCTGGTATCTGTCCCTCCCTCCATGCAGCTGCTGGAGGGTGTCATGGTGTGGGGTCCCCAGGGATGGCTGTGATGCCCCTAGGGCTCTGTGACTGTGCCAGTTTTGCCCTTTTCCTCACCTGCCATGTCTTGCTGGTAATTATAATAAATAGGGAGGCTGCCCTCAAGTTTATGTTTGGGCATGGTCTCGATGGACCCCACTGAACCCTGTGGGTTCTTGGACCCCTTTTTGGGTCCTGCTCAAAATGGATGCCTCACGGGACACCCTCAGCCTTATGGACTAGATGCATGGGTCCAAAACCACCCCTTTACCATGCCCCTAGCCTCACAGATGGTATGTAAATATTGTCCTTCTGAGGCCTTGACACAGCTTAGCCTTTCCTTCATCACTGGGCTCTCCGCAGACCCCACTGCACCCACAATGGTGCTGGGCCTGCTGGCGATGTGGTCTTCACACTGTAGTGTGGTCCCAATGAGGCCTCCTTGTCCCCAATAGCCTTGGCCTGGTCCACTGGTTTATAAACAAGAACCAAAATATAAACCCCTGGGCTATAACATAATACAGGCAGTTCAGGGTGTGCTCTGTCTCTTTAAGAGTCAAACTTCCCCCCAAGCCTTAAGTGCCTTGTAGGCCAGGGTAGCTAGTGAGTTCCTGGAGCCCCATTAGTCCTATATGCAGCATATCAGGCAGCCACCGCGTCTCTGGGCAATTGTTCTCTGGAGGCTCCTTCCCCTGGCTGTTGCCAGAGAACTCAGCCCTGGGGTGCCAAGGTCCCTGCCTTCTTCCGGTCAGCTGACCAGGTGCAGGTGCAGGCAGTAACCTGCACCTGTGGGGGTTCTTCCTGGCTCCTGGGGCCCTCTCCTTAGGCAGTTTCTGCTCTTAAAGGAGCAGGCACCTTAATGCCCTGTGACAGAGGGAAGAGAAGGAAAAAGCCAGCAGCCATCTTACAGCACCTTCATGCTTCTAGTTCGGGTAGAACAAAAAGAAAAAGAAAAAAACCTCTGCTTAAAACACCCCCCCCCCTCCAATTTTGGAAGGCTAATTTTTCTGATGAAAGGTGAGTGTAATATGAGGGCAAATACAATATCTTTTGCACTATTTTAAAACTAAACATTTCTAGTCATTTCAGTAGAACCAATGTGAAATGAAGTATTTAATTTCAGCTGTTCTAATAGAACAGTAGTTTTCAATCTTTTCAGTTTCAAGGCACTCCTCCATAACTTTTATTGGCACCCTGCTTGAGAACCACCGTTGTACGGCCTCAGCTTACCTCAGGGATTTTCAGCGTGGGGATACCACCACCATCACAGTGAGGTGTAAGTGCCCTACGTGCTTTGTGTGCAGCCTGACCTGGAAGTGGCTATGGCAGGAGCAGGTGCTGCTGCCTGCATTAGGTTTATCTAGTAAACCTAATGTAGACAGCAGAGCCAGCTCCTGTTACAGTCCTTCCTGGTCCCCTCTTGCTTGGTTCTCCTGAAAACAGAGGCATGTGAGATGGTTCCACCTGGTGGTTTCATAGCAACCTGGAGATTTCTGTGTATTTCCTGTGTTTCTCCAGGCTGCTGCACTGCTATCAGGTATAACTGTCCCCTGTGCCTCTGTTTCCAGGAGGATGTGCAAGATGGTACTAGGAAGGGCTGCAGCAGGATTGAGTGCTTCTGCCTTGAGTAAGTATGTCAGATAAACCTAATATAGGCAGGAGCACCCACTCCTTCCACAGCTGCTTCCCAGTCAGGCTCTGCATAGGGCAGTTTCACCTGGTTGTGGAAGCAGTAGCAGTGTTGGTGCCACAACACTCTTGAAAGGGTCTCACAGCACCCAGAATGCTGCAGCAACCCAGCTGAGAATCACTGCAATAGAAAATTGATTTTTTTTTTACCAAATCAATATTTTGCACCCAATATTTCACTTCAGAAAAAATACAGTCTTTCATTGTATAATGTTTCCAGTGGAAAATTCCTAACTAGATATTGTTAGGAATGTTCACTCTGGAAAGGAAGCTTTTAAATAAGGACCTGATAGAGGTATATCAAATAAAGAAGGAAATACATGCACACAGAGAATTAGATGCTTACTTTATCATTTTTTCAGAATACAATGAAAAGGGGACACTTGATTAACCTGAAAACACATTGAAAATGGGGAAAAATTCCCTTGTATACCACTATGTGGTGGGGAGTTCCACAGTTTGATTTCCTTGAGGCTAGGAGCTTTGTGGGGTTCTCACAGGGATTAGACATCTTTTGCTACTGGGTACCAGCTGGGTCTTCTGAAACTTCTGAACAACTGAGGATCTGGTGATACATACACTGTGTCCCTTTCATTTGAGTTTCTCACATTAATATCTATTACATGCTAGTGTTTAATTTTTTTGAGTATAAGTAACTAAGGGTAAGGAACTGATTTAAATTTCCACTAGAATGATAATACCTTATACATAGTAGGTTCAGTTTGCTTGAAGCTAAAAAAAAGAATTTCAAATTAAGCTTAGGGAAAGTATATATAATTTCCAACATTAATCCTATGGGCAGATAATGGCTGTTAGCTGACTTATGTATTTCTTTTTCATCCCATATTATTTTTCTGGCTAGTAGAGAGAGGTCCAAGCCACAGAACCCAGAAACAGACAGTCCCAGAACTTGAATGTTCTACTTAAGATGAGCCAGGTATGAGATTTGGATCTAGTTTCAAACTCTTGGCCAGTTTGTAGTTATTGGGATCCAACGTTTTGGTTTAGGCCAATCTCATAGTATAAATAAAACCATACTAAATAAGAATAAATACTCCATGTCTATAAACTACAGCATATAATGAATGTAATGTCTGGTCTCTTAGTTCATTAATTTTTAGTTTTTCTGTCTTTCAAATGTATTTCCACTCACCAGTTTTATACCAACTCTTGAAGGTCAGTCAAACACGGCCTTTTCAGTCTGTATGCTTCAGTCTCTTAACCATATTAAAGTTGTTGTCCATTTAAACTCCGACCTCTTTTATTGCTGGGACACTTTTTCCCTGGTATTACTTTTCATACGTCTTGCTTCTTTTCTTTCTGTTTCTCCAGTTGTTAGAATTATTGCTCTTCTTTTGCTGGCAGCCTTTAGTGATTCTTTAAATATGCCTGGTTCCTTGCTCCACGTCCAGGTTTTTTGAAATCTCATGTATTTGTGCAATTTCCTGTGAAGCCACTTTGTTACACTGACACCTCAGAGTAAGAAGTGATAGTGCTGAATAACAGCATCCCAGAATCTGCCTTAGTGGCTAGTGGGAGTCTCTTGGTTTCTTCTACACTGAACATTTAGTTGTGCTTTTCTCCTTAGTGGTCTGGTCTGGTGAAATACTGAAGACCTTCAGTTCCATTTTTTTTGATGGTAGCTGAAGATACTCAGAATCTCAAAGATAGAGACCTTTTTTCCCCCTAATTCAGCAGTATTAGTTTTCCTGAAATCTGATACTGGAGGCCTTTGTGGAGGGACTGGTTATGCTGCTAAAGAAGTTATAAAAGAAAGCAAGCTACCTAAATGGCGAGATTATGACAACTCATGTATAGTAGCACTTTGTGTAATGCTGCGTTTTCCAGGGTCTTGATACCTGCAGCACGCTTCACCCTTAGGAAAAGGGGAGCAGGGAGAAGTGGTGGTGGCACAAAGGCAGTTTGCAGATTCTGGGCCCAGCACAGATGCTGGTGTGCCACAGACAAGGAAAGTGGGGCTGAGACTGGAGGCAGCAGCATGAGCACAGCAGGGAAAGCCCTCCTCGTGGGGAGGTACTAGTGTCAGGCTGAATCAGGACAGCTTCTTCTACAGGGTGCCCAGAGCCACTCTGCAGTGTGCCCGGGGACTGTGGGGGAGGGGGAGGTTGTGAACAAGCTCTACACTGCCCTGGAAAGCCATGGGGTACAGGCATTGCAGGAGTGGAGAGGGGGTGCAAAGACCCTTGTTGGGAGGGCTCCCTGGAGCTCAGCGGGATGGGGGCAAGGGCCTGTGACCAGCTGGACCTGGGAGGGGAGGGGGGACCTGCATCTACGTGCCCAGTGGGGCCCCCAGTGTGTGCAGAGCAGGGCGCAGCAGAGAGCAGTATGGAGTGCCCACATGCACGGCATGGCCATGTCCCTCGGGTGCAGGCAGGTGGCAGTTTGTAGATGTCAGTTCCCACCAGTGCCTTTCCCAGCCCCTTGCTTCCCAGCTGCAGCACCCAGGAACACGGCCATGCCACACACTACTGTGTATTGCTCTATACACACATTGTGCACCCCGCCCCGCCTCCCCCCCCCCATCTTAAAACACAACAACAAAAAAGCATAATTTTTCATGGCATGCTTCCACCACCCTCGCACACCCTTTGGGAATCACTGGCTTAATGTCAAATTGATGGGATGGCCTGGTGTATAACCTCAGTTAGGTGCTGATTGACTGGTTTATGGGTTCAGTTTTCCTGAGAGTGGGACTGGGTAAAAATAAAGGCTGCAAATACATCCCATCCTGAAAAGCCACTTAGAGCACTGCTGGTCACTTGCTAGACACTTTTCTGACATCAGATCCCAGTGGCTAGGTTTTCAAAAGTGGTCTTCATCTTCTCTTGTTCTTAATGTTTATGAAATAGTTGTATGTATAATCAGGCCACACCATACACTTTGGGGCATCCATTTAGTCTTCTGTTTGCATTACTGGTTCACTGGGTGCATTTCATTGTTCTCACTGATTGGATCCTTATATGAGCATCCTTTAAAATTTAATGTGGGAGGAGAAGGAAGCAGGCCTTGTCCTTTAGACAGTGGAACAAGACTCAGGTGTCTCAGTTCTGTCACAGATTTCATGTGTGATCTTGGGAAACCACTTAATTTCCTTGGGCCTCTGTTGCCTACACGTAAAAGGGAGTTTTAATGCTACTTTCCTCACTTTTTGTGTATTGCCTGTTCATTATAATGGGTCTGATTCTCATTTACACTAAGACTGTTTTGTCTTTCTTTGGCTATATTAAAGGGTCTTAAATGGAATTTGATTATTTCAGGTTATTTTACACTGGCAGACTATGTAATGAGGCCCTAATATGAATAAAAGTTGGACTAGGTTTGGTATGGTTTAGTACAGCAGGCTCCAATACTACATGGGTCCTATACATGTTAATGTAAGGCAAATAATAAACAGCAGCCATTTCATAATGCACCTAAGGCTGGAGACAGGTTCAGGTAATACATCAGAGGATGGATGGATAGATGGATGAAAAATAGTTCTTTGGTCAGATCGCATGGAACACCCAGGCAGATTGCTGTGGAGTTATCTTTTATTTGCGTTTTATGCCTATAAGATGGCATTTGACTATTGCAAAAGTCAAATGGACCCAGAAACAGACTGTGGCCTCAGCCTGTTTCTGCTTGGAAAGGAGCTTAGGCACTCTATCCTTCACAAAGCCTCCTAGACTCTATGACATTTTGTATCTATGCCTCCAATAATATAGTACTTCCTGTGTGTGCTTATTCCATGTTGCTGACTGTGTGGAAATCCTGTATGGTAGTGATTTTAGTTAGCTTGAAAGACAGAGCTCCGAAAGAACTACAGGGTCTGGCTGTGTTTAGCAGTCTTCATGAGGAATTCACTTTAAATCCATTTCATGCGACTACTCCTGTCACACGGACACAATACAACTTGGTGACCTCCCCCAACTTTGCCATGCCCAGATTTGTACAGGATTTTGCAGGCTCTATTTAGGCTGCAGATTTTGACTGGTAGCAGATGGAGCTTAGGGAGAGTGAAGCACCACCTGTTGTACAAAATGTTCACAAAACGTACAAACAAAAATAATAATTTAAAAAACCTAACAGCTTAAACAGCTGCTGCATTCCACTCCAGAGAAACCTGCATGCTGGTGGAGTGTGAAAGGGTCCATATTATATATTTGCACATACACAGAAAGACACAGAGAAAGAGAGAGAGAGAGTTGGTAAGGACTGTAAAGTGCTTTTGGATTCTTCTGGATAAGTAGTTATATACATGTACATGTTTTCTATTTGCTGTCACTGTTGTATAGTTTAATTCCTTGGGTACCTTAGAGAAATGCATCGAGTACAAGGATTGGGTTATATGACTATAAGGATTGTACTGTATAAACAAAGGTGAAATTGGACTTTTGTTTCCGGTGATGAATGATGCGTGCTAAAAATAACAGGGTGTTGTGAATGATCACTGATTATATAGAATGGGCCATAAATCCAGCACAAGTGGGGATGCCATAGAAAGCAGTTTGGGGAGGTTGGTCTGTTGTGTATTACATAATATATTATGACACATTGGCCATTGGGCTATAGTAAGAGGGTAAAGGAGACTTCCAGTCTTTTTCTTAAAGCCAGAGGAGGATGACATTTTGGGAAGGCTGATGAAAGTGATCTAACCTGTTGCAGTAAAGGGAAACCAAATCAGCTCTTGCTCTGTTCTACTTCCAGTAGAATTAATAGAATTGTGTGGTAAAGCTGGGGCAGAATTTAATCCAGGAGAAATTACTGAACCCACATATAGAGAAAGATGGATGCAACATTGGGTTTTGTTTATGGAATCTAGTAAAGGATTTTTAAAATTGGTAAGCTGCAGGGGGCATATTATTAAGAAGCGGCTGGTTCACTTCAGGGTCAAATTCAGCTTATTTTCAGTCATCTACATTGAATTTTTATGCAGGTAGCCATTCTATTCCTGGATGCATAATATGCACCTGTAGTTGCCTACATATGCACATACCTGGGAACATGCATCCTAGGAACAAAATGGGGGTGGAGAACCCTTCTGTATAGTAGTCCCAGTAGTTGAGTGGTTAGGACACTCACCTGGGAGGCAAGATATCCTGCTCCTGCCATCCTCTGCTCCCCCAAGTAGTAACATTCTAACTGCTATGCCACAGGTCAGATGTTATCCACTTTCCTCTCTGATGCTTCTTTTAAAGCTGAGGCCCTGGTCCTTGTATTTAATGTATTCATTGGAAGAAAAGGATGCATGGCAGTGTAGAAGGGAAGCTACTGCCTCACTGGGAGAAAGGTGGGCATGAACTCTAGCCTGGAACCTGCATTGAAGGTTAGCAACCATCTCATTGAGCAATAGACCCTCTGAACAGCTAGCTTCCTTTTGGCCCTACGTATCTCCCTCTTGCAGCTGCCTAGGAGGCCAGCTTCAAAAGAATTTTGAGAGAAGGGCCTGGCATATACCTGACTTGTGCTGTGATGGATAGCATCCTCTGCTGGGGAGTTGGAGACACAGGGTACTTACACATGTGACAGTTGCCATGATATACATATGATGAAAATGTCATTTGTGAGGCTTAATGGCATATTACACTTGCACCAGTTTTGGGGGTTTTAGATGAGTTTGCATCATTGCAAACTAAACTACATCCAGATGTAGTTTAGTTTGTAGTGGTGCAAATTGCAGTGATGCAGCTGTCAGCTAGCCCCCTGGCCGCAGGAGAGGCGGGCCGACTCCACAGAAAAAAAGAATGGGGCCCCTCGCTGCTTTTGTCTCCAGCAGGTGCCTGCTTAAGGCAGAAGTGTTGAGGGGCCTGATACTTTTTTTTTTTCCTTTCAGGAAAGCCTGCCTGCCTCTCCCATAGCCAGGGGGCGAGTTGCCAGTGGGTTGTGTGGCCTTGAGCTGTGGGGGGCCCCAGTCTCTCTCTCTGAGGCAGTGGTACCCCCCAGGGCCACCCGAGTAGGTTGCTAGTAGGCTGGGTGCTGCCCCAGCTCAGAGGCAGCACCCGGCCAGATTCAACTCTTTCCTGAACCTGCCCACTGGAAGCCCACCGGGCGCTGCTCTCCTGGTGGGTTGAGGGAACAGTTGGATTGGGCCGGGTGCTGCTTCTGAGCTGAGGCAGAACCTGGCCCACTAGCAACTCACCTGGGTGGCCCTGGGGGGCACTGCTGCCATGGAGGGGAGGACTGGGGCCCCCCACAGCTCAGGGTCTGCTCGGCCCACCGGCAGCTCACCCCTCACTGTAACATGACGGAAACGTTGAAATCATGAGTTTCAATTAAAAACACACCATTTCAATTTAGGGGACATAGAATAAAATTCTGAAGACTAAACCCTGTCACCTGTACAAGTGCCCACATGTTCCAGCCTTTTCTGTTTGAAGTTGGGGGATGGGGGAAGGAAAAGGGGAAGGGGCTAGAACAGGGATGGGCAATTATTTCAATTGGAGGGCCACTTAAGTTGTTTTGGGGACCTGTCAAGGGCCACTCCTCTCCTCTACTTTCCTCCACCTTCCCCTCCTTCCATAACCTGTCAGAGTTGTACTTCACCACTGCTGGTGAGTGATGGAATCAGATGTGAATGGTGCTGGTAGATTCAGGAGCCCAGACATAGAATCTGCCTATGGCATCCACAGCTGATACTGCCACCCTCCTAGTGCAGTAGAAGCTCCCTTCCGGAGCCCTGATCTGGAACCTGCCAGCAGAGTCAACTGTGGACCCAGGCAGGAGCTGCTGCTGCACCAGGTGGGTGGTGGCATCAGTTATAGGAGCAGCCAGCAGTTTCCATAGCACTGACGTGGAATCTGCCACCTGTGTCACACCTGACATTGTCACCTACCTGGCATGGCAGCAGCTTCTGCCTGGGTCCACAGCTGATGCTGCTGGCAGGTTCCAGGTTGGGACTCTGGGTGGGAGCTTCTACTGCACTGGGAGGGTGGAGTCATCAGCTGTGGATGCCACTAGCAGGTTCTGGATTGGGACTCCTGAACTTACTGGCAGTGTCTACAGCTGATGCCGCTGCCCACCTGCTGTGGCAGATGCCCTGCCTAGGTCCACAACTGATGCCTGATGCTGCTGGGCAGAAGCAGTCCTACCTGCCCACCTGGCAATATGTGGTGGCCAGAGCTGCTGGCTGCCCTTGGGCCAGATCCAGTTAGTTGTGCTGTCCACTTTATGGGTTGGATCAAATTGTTGGTGGACAGGATCTGGCTTGCGGTCCATATTTTGCCCACTGTGGTCTAACACAGGCTAGGCATACCTTTCAGATTGACTATGTATTTGGACTTTAGAAATGGGTATCTACATGTGTCCAAACACATACACAGCTGTGACAGGCTAGCTGGCAGTGACCTAGCCCAGGGGTTTTGAAAGGGCAAAAGATGACTGGAGGACTTGGGATTCCCTTTCCTCACCAATCAGGCCCCAGAGATTCACCCCTCATGTCCCCTGATTGGCCCCTTGGGTCACCTGGAGGGGGATAAAAGGGGCAGCATGGCTGACTCAGGGAGAGACCAGCGAGGGGCCACAAGGAAGGAGCTTCAAAGAGCTGAGCCAGGGGGGTGGGAGCAGTTGCCCCAGAAAAGCCTGAAGGAGCAGGACCTGCAGGCAGCAGTTGGACCCTCTGCAGCATGGAGTGTGGCTGGCAGGAGAGGCTTCCTGCTGGGCTCCAGGATCCCCTACGAGAGGCTGCAGCTAGCAGGAGAGGCTTCCCGCTCCAGCAAGGATCTGAGCAGTGACCTGAGAGGTTCCTAGCTTGGCTTCCAGCTCCTCCAATCAGAGACCAGGCAGCTTGACATGAGGCCGGGGCTCCAGGAAGGTCAAGACCCCTAGCAGCTTAAAGCAGTACTGGTGCCTGTGTGGCAATGTTTTTGCCTGCCACATGGGAGATCTGAGTTCAAGTCCCAGCTTTGGTGACTTCTGGTGAGTAAGCTAACAAGGAGAAGTTCCTCTTGCAGTGGAAAGGGGCCACTGTATTTTCTCCCCTTCCAGGTACCTAGGCCCTATATTTCTTTGTCCTTTGACATTTTGTATTTTGTGCATTTTTATATTTCCCCAACCAGCATTGTTTGCTCTGCTGTTTTGTGTTTTATATTTTGTTAACCCTGTCTTTTGTAAGTGTCTAACCTTTGTTGAATCCTGCCCCCTTGGGGCATTGTGGTATCCCCTATACCTCCTGATTTATGCCTGTTATGTTCCCAGTATTGTTCCCTCATTAAAAGGTATTTGGTTAAGTCCCCAGTGGTGGTCTGGCTCTGCTCTACATAGGGAGGAGAGTCCCTACACCTCCCACAGCACTTGTGCACCTGCTTTGATCCGTTCAATTGCAGAGGGGATACTTTTTGGAGTACCGCCTGGGTTACACAGCCAGTGCATAGCTTAGTCTGCATGTATGTGCATCACATGCTGTGTGACCACATGGCTGGGAAATGAAGTGGTTACCTGCACATAAGCACCACAAATGCCATGTAGATGAGTAAAACCGGCCGCATAGATGGTTGAAAAAACAGAATTTCACACTAGGAGCATTAAGCCCCATAACTTATTGGAATGTAACATCGGTAAGCCTCTAGGTCCTACTTGGGCAGACTATAGTAGGTTGTTAACGTGGTGGTGAAGGGCTTAGTACAAATGCATGCAATAGCATAACATTTCTTTGGTTCAGGTCTTGGACTGTTCGCCTGTGTGCATACAAAAATTCCAGAGTTTCTCTCTAAGCTGGTGGAAGTCAGCCAAGGATGCTCAGAAACTACACCATTTCCTATGCAGTCGTCCTCATTTTGTTTGGCAGATTGAGATCCATATTTATTAGGGCTGTGCAAAACTTTGGCCCCTGATTTGATTTGGCAGAGATTTGTCCCAATTCGGTGGCTGAGTCTCCAAACGTGAATCAAATCAGAGGACCCTTTAATCTGTCCGAATTGAATTGGAACCCTCCGAATCGATTAAAAAAGATTTGGCTATTTTGACATAGACATAGCTTTAAATGTTTTTTCCACATGCCTTGAGGTAGCAGGAAGCTTATGAGTGCTGAGATGCTGGGGCTCATGGAGTGTCTCACAGAAGTATGAGGAGTCCCCAGCACACTCAGCAGCAGACCCGGAAGTGGACCAGAAGCACTTCCGGTCCACTTCTGGGTCTGCCAGGGAGCATACTGGGGGCCCCCCCTTGCACCTGCCTGGCTTGGTGACTGGTGCCTCCTGAGTCTGGTGGGGGGGGCACCTGGGGTACCCCTGTGGCCAAATGCCAAGTCCTGGGAGGAGGGCATAGCCCCCCCCACCCCGTGCGCTCCCTGGCGGGCCCAGAAAACCCCAACGAACATGTACATTGTCATGAAATTAAAGCAGAATATGCTGCCTAACGTGTAAACAGCAACGCCATTAAAGTGGTGCAAAAGGGGAATTAAGCCACTTTAAAGGACAATTTTGTTGCATGTACAAGCACCGTTAAAGATTAAATTCAAGGGCATAAGCTTTTGTAGGCAACAGCCTGCTTTGTCAGATCCAATGAATGAACTGATGAAGTAGGCTATAGCCTATGAAAGCACTCACTGTGGGGGGGGAGGGCAGGGGGAGAAGAGAGCTAGCTGAGGCACCCTGCATCCCAGCCAGCTGGGGAGCAGCACATGGAAACAGGGGAGCAGGTAGCCCAGGGCTGACTGCTCTCCTGTCTCCACACTGTGGAGCTGCTGCACTGAAGCACACTTCCCAGGGCTGCCTGTTCCCCTGTCTCAAGGCACACTGTGCCCCAGCCAGCTGCAGAGCGGAGCCCCCATATAAAGGTATGTGGAGATGGGGGAGCAGCCAGCCCAGGGCTGCATGGAACAGCTGGCTGGGGTGCAGTGTGCCTCAGCAAGGGGGTTTTGCTGTGCGCAAAGAGTTGCTGTGCGCAAGTCTTGCTGTGCGCAAGAGTTGGGGGAGCAGGCAGTCATGGTCTGGCTGTTCTTCCATCTTCACGTGCCTCAGTGTGGAGGCTCCACAACAGAGTCCCTACACTGAAGTATGTGGAGACAGGGGAACAGCAAGCCCACAGCTGCCTGCTTCTCCATCTCGAGGCACACTGTGCCCCAGTGCAGGAGCTCCACAGTGCACATAGGTGGGGGAGCAAGAAGCCCTGGGCTACCTGCTTCCATCTCTGTGTTTATCCTGGTGCATGCTATTTTTGTGTGCTTTTTTCCCACGTTTCTTTTTGCTACTGGAAAATCCTGGTAACAAATGTTGCCCATGCTGCAAATTAGCAGTGCCATGCAGAGTTTAACATGTACTGCGTGCATTTTATGGTTCCACAAAAAGGTTTGTGAAACCACAAACCACATGTGCTTGCACATCTGGATGTGCCCTTTATATGCAAAAGCATATCTTTCTTTCTCTCACTTCCAAGCAGGTCAAAGGTAATGGATATTTTTTCCTTGAAATGAAGGGTGCATATTGACCATCTCCACCTGCAGGGCCTCTAGACACCAGAGACAGCCAAGCTGCAAGCAATGCCCTGCAGTTCAGAGCAGTATGGGTAGCTGGCAGGGCCTCTCTGTTCCACTAAGAGCTGTTAACTCCAAGTCCTGACAGAAACCACCACTATTGTTTACTAAAACAACTAGTCGGTCAAAGTGCTCTTGCCTTAATGAAGCAGCAGGCTGTTTCTGACTTCTGGTGGCAGATGCACCAATCTGCCAGGCCCATCGCAGATCTTCAGAACATCATGGTAGGTCATCTCAGTAGTCATGTCTTTAAATTGTGAGTGCATGACTGAGGACTTGATCCTCCCATTCCTCCCTGTGTAATGGGGCTAAGATACACACCTCTTTGAAGCGGATTCAAAAGTACTGATTCTTCTTTTTCAGGGGAAACCTCAATACAGGCTTCCTTTTTTATTCCTTTCCAGTTCCAGTCCTTTGTTTGAGAGTTCATCTGTATGCTTTCAATTCATGTCTCTGATTCCTTGGGTAATGGACAAGGTCTGGCAGGGCTTGGGCTGTCTGATATTGGTAGCTTTTGGCCAACACAGTTCAGGTACCAGGACTTTCTACTCATGTTGGTGTTGAGTCAGAAGACCTTGCCTTAGGTTCTCTAACTGTAAACTCAGGGCAAAGGGATGGTGCTTCATTCTGATCAGCATCCTGTTGGATCAGGAGGTTTGCTGTCTCCCATAACCCTGTGTCTGAGATGTCACAGAAAGATTGCTGAGACTTATTCATTCATTCTACTATCCCATTTTGCTCTTACAGGTGGGCACAAAAGTTACTGTTGGGGTGACCTTGAGCAAATCAGAAGTGACTACATGGCTCTGGGTGCAAGGTGTAGGGAACAGAGGCCCAGTTGGCATTCTCATTGATTGTTCCAGATGAAGGGTAGAGGCCTGGTTAGGAGCAGATGCATCCTGGAAAGCAACATGTAGCTGTATAGAGGGTGTTGCCAGCAGGGTGTTGGCTTCTTCAACTATGAGTTAGTGTTTAAAGATGGACTGCCAGGAAGAGATGAGGTCCACCTGACAAAGACAGGGAAGAGTATCTTCGTGTACAGAATTGCTCACCTAGCGAGGAGGACTTTAAATTAGGTTCACCAAGGGATGAAGAAAAAAAGCCTAGAGGCAGATGAAGAGCCAGGGGACCTGAATAAAAACTTGGTAAAGGGAAGCAGTAGTGAAAGCCTTAGCAGTATTCTCAGATACCCAAGATGTTTATATACTAATGTGAGAAGCATGGGGTGTAAACAGGAGGAGCTGGAGGTCCTAGTACAGCCATGGAATTATGGTGTAACTGGGATTATGGAGGTAGGGTAGTTCCCATAACTGGAACACTGTCATGGATAGGTGTAACTCCTGGAAGGATGGTGGGGTGGAGAGAAGGAAAAGAGGAAGTAATGCCTGTATAAAAGAGATCTTCTATAGGCATCTTCTATAGGCCAGCAAGCCAAGAGGAAGAGGTAGATGATGCCTTCTTTAAACAACTGATGGAAGTTTCCAAATTGCAGGCCCTGCTTCTCATGGGGGACTTTGAAGTACCAGGACATCTGCTGGGAGGAAAACACAGCAGTGCACAAGCAGTACAGCAGGTTCTTGTAGTGTATTGGGGATAATCTATTGATACAGGCCAACTTGGGGGAAATTTCTTCCTCCCTGTTTGTAAGCAGCATGTTGAGAATGTGAAGGTGGAGGGTAACTTGAGTGACAGTGACCATAAAATGATATGAGTTCAAAATCCTAAGGGTAGGAAAAAGAAGAGCAGCAGAATAAAGACATGTCAGAAAACCAGACTTTAGATAACTCATGGGCAGGATCTCTTGGGAGGCAAGTCTAAGGGGAAAAGGGGTCCAGGAGAGCTGGCAGTACTTTAAGGAGGCCATATTAAGGACACAGAAGCAAGCTATCCTGATGTAGTGGAAGAATGGAAAGTGCAACAGGAACACAGCTGGGCTAGACAGCAGTCTCTTTAATGAGTTGAAACTAAAAAAAAAATCCTAGAAAAAGTGGAAACTTGGTCATATTACTAGGGAAGAGTATAAGAATATCTCCTGGGAGTTCAAGAAGAAAATTAGGAAGAATAAGGAACAACTTGAGATACAACTGGTAAGGGGCATAAAAGACAATAACAAGGCATTCTAGAAGTATATGAAGAATAAGAGGAAGACCAAAGAAATCAAGGGTCCCTTACAGAATGCAGAAGGCAATGTTGTTACAGATGATGCAGAGAAGCCTCTAGTATTTAATGCTTTTTTTTTTTTTTACTTCAGTCTAAAAATAAGGGGAACTACCAGATGACAAGTGTGCTTGGCAGCAAAAATAAGGAAGCAGACAAACAGCCTAGAGTAGTGGCAGAATAAGTTAGAATAGTTTAGAAATTACTTAGAGAAGCTAGATGCTTTCAAATTGGTAGGCCTGGATTGGATGAACTTTAGGCTACGGAAGGAATTGGCTGAGGTAATTTCAGAGGCATTGGCTATTCTCTTTGAGAACTTGTGGAGAACAGATGAAGTCCTGAATGATTGAAAAAGGGCAAACAGAGTGCCAATCTTTAACAAATGGAAGAAGGAGGACCCAGGACATTACATACCAGTCAGCCTGACCTCAATATCTGTAAAGAACTTGGAGCAAGTCCTTAAGGATCCTGTTGTGAAGCACTGAGAGGGAAAGGTGATCTGGAGCAGGAAACATGGATTCACCAAGAGCAAGTCATGCCTGCTCGACCTCATTTCCTTCTATGATAAAGTGGCAGGCTCTGTGGATATGATATACTTTGACTTCATCAAGATTTTTGATGTTGTCTCTCTCAACATCCTCATTAACAAGCTAACAAAATATAGAACTGACAAAAGTATAGTAAGCTGGATACATAACTGGTTGGATTATTGTGCTCAACAAATAGTCACCCATGGCTCAATATCACCTGGGGAGGGGGTATCAAGTGGGGTTCCCCAGGGGTCTGTCCTGGGTCTGGTGTTGTTGAACATTTTCATTAATGATTTGGACAATGAGTGGGAGTGCATGCTTAGCAAGTTTGCAGTAATACCAAGTTGAGTAGAGTTGCACACACACCAGAGGGTAGAGCTAGGATCCAGAATGATCAGGATTGATTGTGTGCACATATACAGACTGGGGGAATGACTGGCTAGGCTGAGTACTGCAGAGAAAGACCTGGGGATTAGAATAGACAGTAAGCTAAATATGAGACAATAGTGTACTCTCTCGTTATAAAAAAAGGTGAACAGCATACTAAGCTTTATTAACAGGAGTGTCACTTGCAAATCAAGGGAAGTGATTCTTTGACTCCATTCAGCACTGGTGAGGCCTCACTTGGAGTATTGTGTCCAATTTTATGCCTCACATTTCAAGAAGGATATGGACAGATTGGAAAGTGTCCAGCAGAGGGCAACAGAAATGATTAGAGGCCTGGAAAACTTTACTTATGAGGAAAGGTTGAAAGAGCTAGGGTTCTTTAGTCTGAAGAAGAGAAGACTGAGGGGGACTTGATAATAGTCTTCAAATATCTGAAGGGTAATTATAGATGGGGTGGAGTAAAATTATTTTCTGGCTGCAAAGAACAGGACTGAAAGTGGTGGTTTTAAGCTGTAGCAGAGGAAATTTAGGTTGTAGATTAGGAGAAACTTTCTATCAGGGTGGTCAAGCACTGGAACAGGCAACCTAGATAAGTTGTGGCATCCCCATCCCTGGAAATTTTCAAGAGAAGGTTCAACAGATGCTTGGTTAGGAAGGTTTAGTCAGGGATGATCCTGCCTTGAGCAGGAGGCTGGACTAGATGACCTCATAAGGTTCCTTCTATTTTACTTTTCTATGATCCCCTTCATGTCATGGCCAGGATGCCAGAATATATGAATTGCCATTTTCTGGGTCAGACCATCAGTCCATCTTGCCCAGTATCCTGTATCACCCAGTGGCAGAGAATGGATACTGAAAGGGAGAGCAAACTGGGTATGACCAGGGTTTTTTTCCCCACTGTTCCTCTCTTGCTTACAGCCTCCATCATTAAGGAAGTTCTGATTTCAAGGCTGTATCCCTAACTCTCATGCTCAATAGCTTTTGCAGGTAGGGATAAGGATGTTTTGCCAAAGTCAAACACATCTTCAAACACAAGAGGCAGGACTCTCTCATAGGCACTTAATCAGCAAAATGACTCAGATTGTCTAATTGGTGTCACTTGAAGACACCTGGTGACTTCCTGGTGACTTTCCTATCCTAAATATTCTGAACTACCAATTGGAGCTCAGTTTATCTAGGAGTTCGGTGTGGATATATCTGGTGGCCATTTTGGCCAGTCTTCCACTGATTAACTCATTGTATTTTCTTATATGGTTTCCCTTAGATTCCTCAAGGGCGTAGCTAAGGTTTTTTGCTACATGAGGGACCCATAGTGGGACCTAAATTTAACCATTGCTTTCTGATAGGCCTTTTAAGCCTAGGATAATAAGCTCCTTGGTCCACTTGTCCATGAACATGCATTTATGGCAATTACTGCAGTGAGGAGAATGGGCGAGATCCAAGCTGTTGTGGAAGACTCCATACACTACCAAGATAGAGAAAGATTTGACTGACCTATAATTCATGCCTAAAGTGGTCTCCAAATTCCACTTGAATCAGCAGATAACTTTACTGGTCTTCTTTCTAAAATTCCTTCTTTCAGAGCAGGATTCTTTCAGCAGGTGCTTGATACTAAGAGCATTCTATTTTACTAACATTTTGGGACCAAGCCCTTTCTCATACATCTCTGTGGCTCTCTGTAGAAAAATCTAAGGGTGGAGCAACTGTCTAAATGGATATTGGTTTGTGTGAAATTTTGTTGGGAGACTGTTGAGATGGAGTTGCTGCCATGGTTTATGCCCCCTCTTGCAAAAAAGCAGCCATATGGGACTTACTCTCCCCATGCTTTATTTTGGAGGCTGCAAGAACAAATGTGATATCTTTCAATCATAGCTTGTGAAAGGGACTCCAAAGCCTACCTCCAGCTGTACATAGACACTGCTTTGGAGTCACCCACTAGTTAGGAACATGTGTGGACAGTAACTCAAAGAAGAAAAGCAAGTTACTCACCAGTCACTGGAGTTCTTAGAGGTGCATTGTCCACATACATGCATATCCTGACCTCTTTCCCTCTTACAGGGTTAGGGACTACAAGACACTTAGCTATTGAAAAGAAGCTGAGGAACAGAAAGAGTGCATCACCTATCCCTTCACTGTGGTGGTGAGGAGATGGGGCAAGGCTGAAACATAGTGTAATGGGTATTACTGTGGGAAAAGTCTCTAGTCAGAAGCTCAGGGGCTAAGCATATACACACATCACAGAGTCTGATTTCGAGGAACAGAATGCTCTCAGCTCATTTTGCATTTAAGCAGAATGGAATAAGATCAGGATTCCACTAGAGGCAGGCTCCATATTGGAAAACTTTGTTCGACAGACTATTTTTCAGAATCTCATCAAAGGTGTGAGCCTCCTGGTTTACACTTTAAGGCTTCTGGAACCACAATGCAGATGCAAGCAAACACATGTGATGATAAGCTTTGCATAGAGCTCCTAATCACCATTTCTTTTTCTTAAAGGAAAAAGTCCAAGAACTTACAGGTCATAAGCAAAACAACCAAAGCTCCTAAATGCAGTGGCCTTTATGCTAGATCACCCTCCCTTGCAGATCAAAAGATGTCTGTGCTCAGGTGGGGAGGGTCTCCCTTATCTTTTTGCACCCATCAACTTCATCTTGGGCAGCTGAAAATGACTTAAGAGATCAAACAGCTCTTGCCTTTTTCTATCCTTCCAGCCCTTCTGTCAGGTGGTTCTCTGTTCAGCCTTCATTCCTCATATAATCATAGGCCTCTGCCAGGCAATTGTGTTGCTAAGGTAATCTTCCTCTTGACATTCCAGTTGTCCTCGGTGGTAGCTGACATAGCACAAACTCACCTGTGCTCCTAGGATAGATCTGAACCATGGGGCTTCTTGTGGGCTGGATCAAGGCCTGGTGGTAGCAGCAGGGCAATTAATGGTGGTGGGTTGAGTGGTGGCAGTTGCAGCAGAGTGAGAGGTAGCATAGGAGTTAACGTAGCTGTCTCTTGACCCCTGCTGATGACATGTCCCCAACAGGGCTCCCTAGTTTGGAGCTTAACAGCGAGCTCTACCTGCTCTCACCCTTCCCCAAAATTCCAGGCCCCTTTAGGAGCCCAATGTGATACATCTTTGACATGTCTGATCTAGGTTGTTTGTATTTGATGAAAGGACCACCTTCATTGAATGACCCTCTTGTATTATAGCTCAGTAACTCTCCCTTTGGAGTTATCGCCCAGCACAGAGGTGAAAAGACAACAGAGAAACAAAAGACTGAATATTCAAAATAGAGTTAGCAGAGAGTTTGTTGCCTCACACAACATTCCTAAATGGTACATGCCAGCTCCTCAAATTGCTGCAGGCATAACTTTAATAAGCTTTAATGCACATGAAAATTTTTTTTGAGTTAAAGATTGCCAGGTTCGATCGGGACTGTTACAGAAGAAAAAGGGTAGCCAGTGGCATCTTGAATTTACAACTGTCAAGTGCTATGACTCAGCAGTTTGTGGCCAGTGATCACTTGGTTATGAGGTTTCCAAGGAATATTTACATGCAGCAGCAGCAGCTTATGGTAGAGATTCAGTAAGTCATTACTGAACATATGCCGTTTGTTTTGGCCCTCGTCTTTCTTAAAGATTCCCTGCCCCTGTTTGTAATGAGCTCCTTCATGTTTTCGCTAAATTTTAACACAAGATATTACATTCCACTTCTTAATTGTGTTCTTCTTCATCTCCTGTATTAAATTGCATGTAATATTCCTACATCCCCTTAAATAATTTTCTCCATTGCCCATAGAAGTAGCTGTAATTGAGGGGATAGCAAAGTGATCTCTGCATATATCATTTAGTTCTCTTTTCTTAAAATTTGCAAAACTTCCTGGAATCCAGTGACCTGAAAGCCCCTGAGCATGTCTACATGTGCATTAATGCCCTTTTCCTAATGCACATTAAATTAAGTACCTATGGGCACTTCTACATGTACTCCAGGGGTGGAGTGGTGCTTTAACTAGAGCAGCTCCAAGAGCCTCTCTAATTAAAATGTAGCAGTGTTCCATGTATTAGCACCCCTGTGCTTCAAAATGATGGCGGGGGCACTTGAACTAAAGCTCATTCAACAAGCTTTAATTCAAGCACCCTCACTGCCATTTTGAAGTGTGGAGACACTAATACATGAAACAGCCAGAATGGCTGACCTGCCTGACCGGGTTTTAAACTAAGTTCACCAGGGGATGGGCACATAATCACTGGTGCAAGCCCACCAAGCATCAGCCACTAAACCATTAGGTCAGGCTGTACAAGGAAACAAACTCCTACCCCACCCCAGGGACCAGGCTTTTCCAGGAATCTAGGGAAACTTAGGACCTTCAATGGCAAGCTCACTTGCCTTTACAGAAATGCCAGGAGCCTGGGCAACAAACAGGAGGAGTTTGCCCTACTCCTAAACAGTAATGACTACGATCTTATAGGGATAATAGAAACCTGCAGGGACTCCACTTATGACTGGACCACAGGTATAGATGGCTATACCCTGTACAGGAGAGATCATATTACAAGAAAGGGTGGAGGTGTAGCTTTCTATGTGAAAGAGCAATACACTTCCCTACAAGCTGAGATTGGCAACCAAGGAGGGCAAGCTGAGACCCTCTGGGTAAGAATAAGGGAGGAATGTGGTGAAGGGGATGTAACGGTAGGAATCTACTACAGACCTCCTAATCAAGAGCAAGAACTTGACCACGAGTTTGCCAGGGAACTGTCTGAGGCTGCATGCTCTCTGTGTATGACTGTCATGGGTAACCAACTACCCTGACATCTCTTGGGAAGAGTACTCAGCCAAATCCAGTCAGTCACAGTGCTTCCTCACAAACACTGATGAGCTTTATTTGTCTCAAGAAGTCAAGGGACTGACAAGGGGCAAGGTCCTGCTGGATCTGGTACTGGCCAAAGGGGATGATCTAGTCTATAGGCGATGCATAGGGGGAACATGGGGGGGGGGCATGTGCCCCCCCGATATTGGCCCTCACCAGCCAGGGAGTCGGGAGTGCCAGCCAGTGCCCCGCCATGAGAAGTGCTGGTGGCACTTCTGGTTTACCACCAGCACTTCTGGGGGACCCCTCTCTCCTCCGTCAGCAATCGGCTGTTGGTGCCACCCCAGAGCCAGGAGGCACCAGTCGCTCATGATCTAGTCAGTGACCTGAGAATCAAAGGGAAGCTGGGAGACAGTGACCATGAGTTAATCACTTTCTCTATTCATTGCAAAGCTGGCAAGTCAGTCAGCAATACGGGAGTCCTCAACTTTAGGAAGGCCAACTTTCACAAGCTTAGGAGCCTAGTTGTTCAGGCCTTGAGAAATCACAATCTGGCAGGGAGGAAAGTCCATGATGAAGGGTCACTCCTCAAGGATGCAATCCTTGAAGCAGAAGGGAAATCCATTTCAACCCACAGAAAAAGTAGCAAAGGGGCTGGATGACCCCCTTGGCTCACTAGGGAACAAGGACCTCCTGCACTTAAAAAAAGAAACATAAAGGATAGCAGATGGGAAGCATCACTAAGTAGGAGTACTCAGCACTAGCCTACTCTTGCAGGGAGCAGACTAGGAAAGCCAAGGCTGAAACCAAGTTTAAACTGGCCACTCAAATCAAGGACAATAAAAAGTCCTTCTTTAAATATGTGGGAAGTTGGAAAAAGAACAAGGGTAACACTGGACCCTTACTAAACCAAGTTCGGCAGCTGATAACTGACATCTTAATGACTACGTCGTGTCAGTTTTCCATCCCAGTGGGATCACTGCCTAACAAGAGGCAGGATCAACCTGCACCCATCATTACCATTGATCTTGTGAGGGGACACCTTGAGAAGCTAGACATCCACAAATTAGCTGGCCCAAATGGAATGCACCCAAGAGTGCTAAAGGAACTAGCTGACATTATAGTATGTCCTATGGCAAAGATATTCAAGAACTTGTGGCGCTCAGGCGTGGTGCCTGATGATTGGAAGAGGGCCAATGTGGTGCCTATCTTCAAGAAAGGGAGAAGGGAAGATCCAGGGAACTACAGGCCAATTAGCTTGAAGAACTGACACCACACTTACGGGCTCAGCAGTGCTATGCTAGCTAGCATCATGTCTGAAAGAGACTTGGAGGTCATGATTGATCACAAGATGAACATGAGCCACCAATGCAATGCTGCAGCAGGCAAAGCAAACAAAACTCTGGCCTGTAACTTCTGATACATCTCAAACAAGACCCAGGAGGTCATCCTCCCACTTTACTCAGCCTTGGTGAGACCAGGGCTGGACCCCATGATCTTGCGAGGTCCTTTCCAGCTCTAATGTCTATGAAATCTATGAAATCTATGAGTACATGATACATGGAGGCTGGCTGGAGTGCAGCAATTACCATGCTCCAGCAGACTCAATTAATTGAGTCTGTTCTGACATGTTGTAATTACAAGGTGTCGGAGCAGCCCTGCAGCACATCTATAGGCACCTTCCAATGTGAGATACTAAATTAATACATGTTAGGATGCACTAATGTGCAGTAGCACAAGCACACACTTTTTAGGTGATGCTTAATGTGCAGTTGTCTATTATACTGTGCAGTAGCATAATAGCATGTTTTTTTACATGCTCCTTTAATGCGTATAAAATAAGCCACTGAGCATTAAGTGCATATGTAGATGTGCCCTATGTGTATCTTTAATTATCAGTAATACTTAGCAATACCTAGTTAACATCATTATTAGTTTGTTATAAGATCCATTAAAAAAAATAAGGCAGCCCATTTAAAATGACAGTTTTTTTCATGGGTTTTTTTTTAACCCACTGGAAAGTAACAGTGATGTTCAACAGAATTCTGATTTACCCCTGCCATGTAACACTATCCAGATCACAAAAGCTGTTTCTTATGAAAACAAAAGATATTTCAGCACAGGACATGGCCACCTGGCCTAACATGCTAGCATTTATTTTGGTTGATCTCAGTCTCATCTCTGATTTTTTAGCCAGAACCCTGTACTCTTTCTTCTCCATAAACAGATCTAGGTGTCTTTTGAAATACTTTAATTGCTTTCCCAGTAACTCATTCCATATGTTTATCTTCCCTCCTTCAGTAGCCTAGAGCATTTTCCTTCTTAAATGCTGCATGGTCATTTTTCCAGGAAATGTCATAGTTCTAAAATTTGTATTACAGGAACAAATCACATGGGTTTTTTTTTCAAAGAGGGGCTGATTAAAAACCTAAACCAAATGAGAAAAAGCCTTTAATATTTTTGATGACAAGAATATTAAAAGGAAAAAAAGACACTGTTGAAAAATAACCAGTCCTACAGTAGAAGTTTAGGATTTATTTACTTACTTTAATTATACAGTTTATATGCTTCCCTTCCCAACAAAGACTCAAGGCAATTTTCAGGAAGAGAAGCAGAAAAATTTAAAATGGCAACTAGAATAAATAAAACAAAAAAAATGGAAGAAAGTAAAGTGGGACCTACTGAACAACATTTCAGCCTAGCTTTGCTTGCTAAATGCCTGCCCAAATAGAAAAGTCTTCATGCTATGCAATTAAATTGTGCATACTTTCCAGTGAGCCCATCTAATCTTGGAATGAAAGTAAAGGCTATTTTTGTCTTTATTTTTTTAAATTTACATTTTTGCTCCATTCCTGAAATCCCTGTGATATTTGCTACTATTTATATTTTATGTTGTATTGTGGCTCTCTCTTTTCAAAATCTGTTTCTAAAACTTTACTAAAACACCAGATGCATTTTGAAAGTGTGAAACCAGAAAACAGGTTGTAAATTACAGCAAACCATAAAATATATAATAAAAGGCCATCATAAAATGTCTTTGCACCACTCTCTAAAGTTTTGCGATATTGGCATTTTTTGCTTTTCTTGGGTAGTAGGGTTGGAGTATCTTACCCTATGTGTTTGTTTTTCAGATTCAGAGCAGAGTACTGGTTCAGATACAGAAGTGCTGGCAGAGAGAACATCCTGCTCATTTGGCTCCCATTCTGACCTCACTTCTGGTGGCTCAGGTCCCCAGCCACCTCCTCCTTCCTCCATGGAGGAGATCCAAGTAGAGCTGCAATGTGCTGACCTTTGGAAGAGGTTCCATGACATTGGGACTGAGATGATCATCACTAAAGCAGGCAGGTAAGACATCCCTAGCTTGTTGCCCAGTTGGGGAGAACAAGGAAATTTTTTATGTGGTTATAGATGTTTTTAAAAACTAACTACCTTCCTCCCTTCCAACAAAAAGTTGTCTTAGTTATGGGCCTCCTTGTGCTGCAATAACTAGTTAGTGATAGCCTTCCCTTTAATTGAGTACTCAGGAAGTGGTGGCTGTGCTGTTGGCAGTACTTTCTTTAAGGTGAGATATAAAATTGAAATCTTGGTCATTTGAGCCCTATTCATGAGGGTAGTTCTGCTTGTCCTGGCTGCATTCTAACTCAGCTTCGTGCTAACCTAAAATCATCCTGCAGTTATAACTGGATAAAACAGTGGCTGTTTTGTTCTGAATGACAAATAGCTGAATTTCAGGTTTGGTTTGGAAAGAAATATGAATTCCTTAGGATTTTTTTTAAAGAAAGTTCATCCTTTTGCACTATCACCCACAGTGGAAGACTCTCTGATGTGTGTGCAATGGAAATGCTTAAAATTTGGTTAGTGAAGCAAAATCTGAGATTAATCTTACTTTTTCCTAGAATCCAGAAGTTTGGAATAGGCCTCATGAGTCCAACTGTGTATTAATTTGAAGGGTTTAAATGGGGGAGGCAACCTTGTGACAGAGGATGCAGAAAAGGCTGAAGTGCTCAATGTCCTTTTTACTTCAGTCTTCTCAGGCAAGTTCAGCTCCTAGACTACTGTACCTGGCAGCACAGTTTGGGAAGGAGGTGAGCAGCCCTCAGTGGTGAAACAACAGGTTAGGGACTACTTAGAAAATCTGGACATGTACAAGTCCATGGGGCTGGATGGGATACACCCAAGGGTGCTGAGGGAGCTGAATAATTGAATTAATGAACTGTAAAAGTAGATAGAAAAATGGATGGAGCATTGGGCTCAGGGAATACTAATCAATGACTTGATGTCTAGTTGGCAGCTGGTATCAAGTGGAGTGCCGCAGAGGTCAGTACTGGGACCAGTTGTGTTCAATGTCTTCATCAATGACCTGGAAGATGGCATTGAGTGCACCCTTAGCAAGTTTGCAGATGACACCAAGCTGGGGGAGAGTAGCAGATACACTGGAGGGTAGGACTAGGATTCAGAGTGATTTAGACAAATTGGAGGATTGGGCCAAGAGAAATCTCATGGGGCACATCTAGCCGAGCGTGCATGTGCCTCCTGCAGCATCTCAAAGCAGTTTGAGACAATGCTAGAGGCACACTGGGAACAAAAAAAAAAATGTTTCTCATGCTACATATTTGCAGCATGAGCTGAAAATTTGATACCTGGAAATCCAGGTTTAAAATAAAAATCCCACAGAAAAAGAGCAGGGCAAGATATGGTCTAGGACCATGCCCTGAGGCAACCCAGAAGCTGGTGCTCCAGAGAGACACTCTGGTTTCTAGCCAGAGCATCTCTATGGTGATTCTGCTGCCCCAGCATGCAGGGAGCACACCGTTAGTGTGCTGAGGCAAACAGAAGCGGTGCAAAGCTATGGCATGACCAGGACCCAGGCACTGTTCCAGGTAAGTTAGGGATATGGAAGTGGGAGGGTTTACGGGTATGGGGGTACAGTGGGTGTGGAGGTGTGCGAGGAGTAGCGTAGGGATGTAAGGGGGGTGTGGGGTGTGTGGGGGGATGTGGACAGTGATGGGGGATGTGGGCTTGAACAGGAGCCTCCCCACCCACCCCCTGCAGAGCTGGCAGCAGCAGCCAGCTGGGCCGTGGCCTGGCTGCAGGCACAGTGGCAGCACAGCAGTGCCTGACATGGGCTCTGTACATGCTGAGCGGACCCTGCACAGGTGGTGGCCCCAGGCTCTAGCTACCCCTGGCTGAAGATCCAGGGGGAGCTGAGCAGAGTTAGTTTGCCCCACGTGGCACAACTTGTCCCACATCAAAGTGCATATTCAGGCATATGTGCTGCTCTTATTTGAGCTGCTGCAAGTGCACATGTCTGCATGTGTGGATGCACCCATGGGGTTCAACAAGGACAAGTGCAAAGTCCTGCACTTAGAATGGAACAATCCCATGCACCAGTACAGGCTGTGGGCTGACTGGGTGGGCAGCAGGTCTGCAGAGAAGGACCTGGGGATTACAGTGGACAATAAACTGGATGAACCAGTAGTGTGCTCTTGTTGCCAAGAAGGCTAATGACATACTGAGCTGCATTGGTAGGCGTGTTGCCAGTAAGTTAAGGGAAGTAATAATTCCCCTCTCTTCAGCCCTAATGAGGCCAGACCTGGAGTACTGTATTTAGTTTTGGGCTCTCCACTACAGAAAGGATGTCGAGAAATTGGAGAGAGTGCAAAGGAAGGCAACAGAAATGATGGGGCTGGGTAACATGACTTATGAGGGAAGACTGATGGAACTGGGCTTATTTAGTCTAGGAAAGAGGAGACTGCTATTAAGTCATCTCTCAGCCTTCAACTACCTGAAGCAGGGTTTGAAAGAGGATGGAGCTAGACTGTTCTCAGTCATGGCAGATGACAGAACATGAAGCAACAGTCTCAAGTTGCAGCAAGGGAAGTTTAGGTTAGATATTAGGAAGAATTTTCTCAGTAGGAGGGTAGTAAAACACTGGAACAGGTTACCCAGAGGTGGTGAAATCTCCATCCTTGGAGGTTTTTAAAACCGAGCTAGACAAAGCTTTGGCTGGGATGATCTAGTTGGGGATGGTCCTGCTTTGAGCAGGGGGTTGGATTAGATGAACTCCTGAGGTCCCTTCCAACCCTAACTTTCTATGATTCTATGAAATTAGTGGCCTTTTAATACCAGTTAATTTAGCAAAAAAACAAATCAGCACCACGGACAGAGAAATCATGAAAAACAAGTTAATCAGTTTTAGAGTAGACAATTAAAAAAAATGCACATTGATTATTTCTGAAGGATTGAAAAAGAACTTATTATTTTTCATTATTTATAATAATTTTCCTTCTCTGAGCTTCCAGTGTCTGTCTAGCACAGGTAGACCTTTGATTTTTTAGATGATTTTTGTGAGTTGCTTGCCTTTGTTTTGTAGCTGTAAGGAAATCAGATACCTTGGGAAAAAATCGGGTCAAACAGTTTTACTTGGGAGATGGTCAGAGCTGTACTAAGCCTTGTGACCATTGCAGGTTCTCTCATCACTAGGCGTGCCAATCTTATTACTTGATTTAGAGCTGCTCTCATTATAGGACTGACAGATTCCTTGCTGTTATCGTTGTTTCAGATTTAAGTATATGTTTTTCTATCCTAAAAGGAAGAGCTAGTGCAACTCAAATTGATTAATACATAATCTTACACTTTTCACCTCTTGATGTCAAAACACTTTACCAAAGAAGGTAAATACCATTGGGTGCCTATACAGAAGCAGAGGGTGCTCCAACACATTGGAATTCCAGCGCATCAGAGTGTGGCAACTGCTGTGCTCCAGCAGCCTCCTGCATCTTGTGCACCAGTGTCCCCATGGTAAAAAATAGTGATGTGGGCTCTTTATCTAAAGCTTGTTGAATGAGCTTTAGTTCAAGTGCCCCCACCACCATTTTTTACAGTGTGAGGATGCTGATAAACAAGATGCAGTGGTGCTTTAATTAGAGTGGCTTTTAGAGCCACTTTAATTAAAAAGTGCCAGTCTCCCCACCCCTGGAGCACATGTAAAAGTGCCCGTTATCCCCAATTGGATTTCAGGCTGGAATTCAAGTTTTCTGACTTCAATTTCATTGCTCCGTTGATGGGATCAAGGCACTATAAATAAGAAGTGGATCTATCCATGTATCTGAAGATTATTTGCAATTTTAAAAAAAGATGGTTAGTTGCTTGGATGTTTATAGTTCTGATATTATGCTTGTTTGCCAAGTAATTTGAGTGGACAAACTAACCAACAACAGAAATAAATACATATAAATTCATTAAAATCAAAGTACAGTTTTCTGTTGTGTCATATTGTGGATTTCTCAACACTAGTTGTGCTTTTATATGAATGGTCTGATGCTTCCGGAGGTCTAAAAAGTGAAAGTGAAATGAGCATGTTAGAAAATTCTAGGGAAGCATAGCCTACAACTATAGTACTTCTGTGTTACTGGATTTGGAACAGACCTTACAAAAGGCAATCATGTGAAGGCAAAATGAGTGAAATTCAGTGCTCTCACTCTCCAGCGATTCTCAAAACCAGATAATTTTGCTTATTGGTATGGGTGATTAAATATAAAAATATATAGGGCAATAAGTTAAATAAATAAATACATTTTCTGCTCCAGGAAGAGCTAAAGTTTCTGAATGTTTCACCAAACATGGCTCCAGTCTGCCCTTTTATTGATTCAGAGACTAGGTCAGTGTCCCATCCTTCTCATAAGCTTGATAATTTTTTAAGTATGTTTTTTGAAAGAGTATTAGTTTCACAATGGGTGGTATTATGGTACAGTTTCTTCTGCATATGTTGTTTTCAGAAGATATTTAACCAGTATAGAGTGGAAAAAGGCATTTATGGGTTGAAAGCTACTTTGGGATTCATCAAATGCCCCATTGCTTCTAGTTAGAAAGTTTGGAAGATGAATTGAAGCTCCTTGGTTTCCACCATCTTAAATCAAACATCCCAGTACTGAGCACGTGAAGTATGTGTAGCTGATGATGTTGGGGACAAGGGAGTTCACACATCCTCTCTCTCTCAGGCATATTTTGGCACATACTTTAAATGAGTCATTATTATCAGCTTCATAGGTTTCTATTGACATTCTCAGAGATGAGTGGAAATTGGGACAGGCATTCCACAAGATGGAATTTTGACATTTCAATATTTTCTTCAGCTTAAATCAGGATGAGAAGTTGAAATATCAAAATCTTATGTGGAATGAAAAGCTATAACTAGTTTTGACTTGGAAATGCAAAACATTTCATTTTGACATTTTTGATTGAACCAAACCACTCTGATTTTTTTCACATCAAAACATTTCACTTCATTTTATTGGATAGACTCATTCTGTCCTGTGGGGATGAGCTGCAACCTTTGATACAAAGTCATACAAGTCCCATAATGGCCAAATGGGAAACCACATTGCATCATAGGCATTTGTGATAGACATTTGCAGTAGGGCTGTGTGAAGCTTTGGGTGGTGATTTGATTCAGAGGAGATTCGGCCCAACTTGGTGGCCGAATCTCCATATCTGAATTGAATCAGGGGATGAATTAAAAGGTCCGAATCAATTCGAAGCTCTCCGAATCTTCAGAAAAGATGAAAAAAGGGAGCTGCAGCCAGACTTGGAGCTGATAAGTAGGGGCGGGGGGGGGGGGGGGGGAGGCTCTGTCAGGCCCCATCCCCTGCCTGCTCCCCCAACCCCCGCCATGGTTGTTCCACCCACCCCAGCTTCCGTGCTTAAAAAAAAAAAAAAAGCCCCCACTCACCAGTGCTGCCAGGTGGGGGATTATCCCCACTGCCTTCCACTGCTCCATGGCATGTGGGGGACTCTGCTATGAGGCCTCTGACCCCCCCCTGCTGTCCCAGCCCCCCCATGGCTGCCCCACCTGCCCCAGCTCTGGCCCTTTAAAAAAGAGAACCCCCCCCCCAACTCACTGCTCCTGCTGCAGCCTTGGGGCTTCAGGGGGCTCCAGTAGAACCCCCCACATGGTGTGGGGCAGTGGGGGCAGCGGAGATTACCCCCCTGCTGGCAGGAATGGTGAGTCCAGGGAGTTTTCCTCATTTTTTTTTTCCTTAAAGGGAAGGAGCTACAGCAGGCAGGGCAGTCATGGTGGGGGCAGGGGGGGGGCTGGGACAGCAGTGTCAGGGGCTCATGGAGAGCCCCCCATGCAGTATGGGGCAGTGCAGGGCAGAGGGGATTGCCCCCCCACACACATCTGGCAGCACCCAGTGTGCTGGGACTTTTTTTTTTTCCTAGTGCCAGGAGCTGGGCAGCCATTGCCGGGCTGGGAGAGTGGGTGGGGAATGGGCATGGCTGATTCAGAGATTCGGTAGCAGCCAAAACTCCAAATCAGATTTGGCCGAATCAAATCAGGACAGCGATTTGAATCACCGAATTGAATCAATGTCCTCCGAATTGGCCGAATCCAAAGCGAATACTAGCTGCTTTGCACAGGCCTAATTTACAGCTCCTTGCTTCCATAGAAAATAATTTACTTGTCTGCTTCTTTCCTTGATTTATAACACTTGGATCCTCTCATTCTGCAGGCCATGTCCTACTTAGTTGTTTGTAACTGGGAGAGTGTTTCCTTCTTTCCTTTCTCCCTCCATGTACACCCTCAGTGATTTATGCACTTTATGTTTGTGATCCCTTGGATGAGTATTTTTTATCTCCTGCTGTCTCTGCTCCTGTAGCATGACCAACATTACACAGTCTTTTCATTAGTTTTTATGGTGTCCTTTAATACATGATTATGGGGGGGGGTAAAGTACAGGGTATTAAAAGTTTTGCCTACTACCTTGAGTATATTAAAGTTTCACCTTTACAGGGAGCATAAATGCCCTAATAGCAAAGAGATAAGTGTAGTAAGGGGTCCTCTCCTTTATACAGACAGGCCATGAAGGCAATGAAAAGTGGCTGAAGGTCAGCCTGAGTTTAGCAAAGGACTGCTACAAAAATTGTTCTGTTCACTTATATAATGTTCAATAATTCAAATAGAAAATGTCATTCTTTCTGTTCAGGGAAATGCGTCTCCAAATACACAATCAGTATTAGCACTCTGGCCTGGTTACATGGTCTAAATCAGGGGTGGGTAAAATATGGGATTCAATCTGGGCCACAGTGGGTGTGGGGGGGCAGCTTGGGCTGTGGCATGTGCAACCAATCCTACCACCCCCCCCAGGCCTTCAGTGGGGTGGTGTAGTGGCTGGACTCTGTTTCCCAGCAGCCCCACAGTGGTGGCTTCTTTCATCTGCCACTGCTAGTGTCCCTGCTGCCACCAGACATGGCCCTTCTGCCTAGGGACTCTGGCCCGTCTTCCCCACACTCACCACCAGGGGCACCAGACAGAGGGCAGGTGTGCAGGTGAAGTCTCCATAGAGACTGGCCTGGGACCCCTGGGGGCAGCGTGCAGTCAATTGGGCAGATGAGATGGGGCCATGGGTAGACAGGGAGTGGGGTCCAGGAGCATTCTGTCTCACTTCACCTTGGAACTAGATCTTTTCCATGTACTTGTTATGGGGTGGTTTGTCCCCTTAAGAGGGGGAAGGTAGCCCTATTCAGTAGCTGCAGTTGTGATTAAGTTGTTGATAAAGGACTTACTGTGCTCTTAAAAGCCACAGCAGAGAACACAGACAGGCTATGAAGGAAGTCTGGAGAGTAGGAGGCAGCAAGCTGTGGGGCTAGAGCCAAAAGAGTTTTCCTTCCCAGTGTCTAGTACAGGACAGCAGGATTCTTTTTTAGTGTTTTGTTTGTTTAAAAGACTGTTTTATCTGGGTAGACTGGCTGGGGAGCTCCTCAGGGAGCAAAGCCTGCCTATAGAAGTCAACAGGACAGGCAACCTGTTTCAAGTCCCTTTTCTACAAAGCTCACACTGAGAACTGATATGATGCTTGTAATGGGACTCCCTTGATTTTGTGTGAATGGCTTTAGTTTAATTGAATTGCAAATAAATAAAAATAATATTCTTTGAAAAGTCAAGCTTATACCTTGTCACTATTAAAATCTAATCAAATTAAGCTATCATAGTTAAAACACTTATTTACCTCTTCCACCAGCTCGCTCTCTAGTGTTAAGAATATGTCTTTAAAACATTAATATCAGTATTCAAGTCCCCTTTAGTTCCCTGACACAGACATTTACCATTTGGGTTATGGCAGTAAATATTATATACACAAGAGCCAAGGATTTTTTGTGATATCTTATATTTGGAACAACTGTGTATTTGGGATTGCTGTCAGACAATTTTCAGGTATTGAGTGCCTAAGACACAAGCTGAGTTACAAATTAAAGGAAAAGATTCTATGCAAATAGAAACAGTATGCTTAGAGGGATAACAGAAACAGATCAGACAGACATAATGCTTAAACAATTTTAAACTGTATTTTAAAGTGTAAACACCCAAACATACAGCATGCTGAAGGCTAATGGCATACTAAGCTGCATTGGTAGGAGTGTTGCTAGCAGATCAAGGGAAGTGATTATTACCCTCTATTCAGCACTGGGAAAGCCACATCTGAAATATTGTGTCTAGTTTTGGGCCCCCCACTGCAGAAAGGATGTGGACAAATTGGAGAGAGTCCAGTGGAAGACAACAAAATGGCGAGGGGGGAGGAGGACATGCCTTATGAGGGGAAGCTGAGGGAACTGGGCTTATTTAGTTAAGAGAAGAGATGACCAAGAGGGGATTTAATAGCAGCCTTTAACTACCTGAAGGATGGTTCTGAAGAGGATGGAGCTAGACTTTTCTCAGTGGTGGCAGGTGACAGAACAAGGAGAAATGGGCTCAAGTTGCAGGAAGGGAAGTTTAGGTTAGATATTAGGAAAAAAAAATTCTTACTAGGAAGGTAGAAAAACACTGGAACAGATTACTCATAGAGGCTGCCTGGGTTGGGATGATCTTGTTGGGGATGATCTGCTTTGAGTGGGGGTTGGACTAGATGACCCCCTGAGGTCCCTTCCAACCCTAATTTTCTATGATTATGTGTAAGCCAATCTGCAATGGTTTAAATTTCCTAGACTATTTCAAAAGTTTACCTGGATACTCAGGTTTTGTTTTGAAATAGTCCTCCTTGAAGTGGGTTAGTGATGTGTTGAAACCAAGCTTCCCGTGACTAGCATCTCGTTGGTCCTCCAGGCATCCCACATTACACTACTTATCACCCCCTACTCCCCTGGTATACAGTATCACCTCCTGGTGGTGGTTTGACAGCATGGCAATGCCAAAAGCATGACTGTTCTACTTAAAACACTTGGCAGTAGATGTACAGACACCCCGTAACATGGGGGCCTTTTCAGGGCTGATTCACCTTTGGCCCACCCACCTGTTTCTGGGCCTATGACCCACCTTCTCTCCTGCCATGCCTTGTTATTAATTAATTAATTAACAATCTTAATTAGACAGGAGGCTGCCCATTTCTTGCCCCAATGCCAAGGGGCTCTATCTGCAGCTCTGTACTTCTCCTACACTGAAACCCATGTCTCATAGATGGCATCCATGGTTCTTACAGTCACCAGCCCCACACTGGACCCCAGAATTCTCTGATCAGGACCCCTCCAGGATCCCTCCATTCAGGTGGCCTACCCCACCTTCATTCAGGCTATCTAGCTCCCTGAAACTATTTTCCCCTCTCAGGTGTGGTCCCCCTGGGACCTTTGGCCATACAGGCCCTGGCCTCACCTTCAAGGCCAGTCGGAAACCCCAGGCCCTCTTATCTCTGGGCATCCCTTGCAGTGGGCCACTGGCCCTTTTGACCATTCTGGTCCTAGCCCCAGCACTGACCAGTCAAGGGTACTCTCTTGATCAGGTCTAAGTCTCTAGCCCCACTCTCTCCCCTGGGGTCTGCCCTCCACACCCTAGTAGCAGGTAACCCACCCAGTTGTGGGGGCTGGGGTTAAGGCATCCCAAACCACCTTTAACCAGGGTGGTAACTGGCCTGGCATTTCCTGGGGGCTCCTGCACCACTGAGAGCCCCACCAGGCCACCCACTCCCAGCAGGGTGCAGTTTTAGGTCAGGACCAGGACCAGGACCAGGACCCTCCAAGCCATCTCCTACAGCTCCTCCCTTACCTCTAGGATGATACCAGCAGCCTTGCAGCCAGGCAGTGTTGCTACCTGGCCTACCAGTAGGAAACTGAACTGTTTCTATAGGTAGCCAGGGATCTAAAATGGCTGCCGCAATCAAGCACCTGCTGGGTGTTTGGCTCTGATCTTAAAGTGGCAGGCACAAGCAGTGCTCTGCCACACAACCTTACCCTGGATAGTAGTGAACTGAATCCTAATCTGTGACATCCTTGGAATGGTTCAAGTGTTATGTCTGCCCACATCCTGATCGAAATATTTCCAGTTCCCCAACTCCTGGCCCTCAAGAAACCCCCAAACCTGGCCCAGCTCATAATCAGAAGCAAACTCCCCTCTGATCAACAGACTCCAAATGAGATACAATGCTACCTTAACAATAAATGCAAAACCTGTCTACACATCTCTAGCACTACAGCGATCAACACCTTTCACAACAAAACCACAGAACAGCCACTCTTTCTCTAAACTTACAATCCTTGTGCTCAAAGGAAATGCATTAGCTTCCAGAAGATGGGCCTGGGAAAAGATTCATGCATAACTCTACTGGGCAGTAACAACAGTCTCGAGAGCAATGGTCTCAAGTTTCATCAAGGGAAGTTTAGGTTAGATATTAGGAAAAATTTTCTCACTAGGCAGGTAGTAAAACACTGGAACAGGTTACCAAGCTCCCAAAACAGTTTCTATCCTCCCAGGTCACCAGCTTAGAGGTGGGCAAAAGAAGATTTAAGGACACCATGAAGGCCAATTTAGAGAAATGTGTTATTAACGTCAATCCCTGGGAGACCTGAACACTAAATCATCTCCAATGGTGCTGTGATATATGACAAGGCATCAGTCACTTTGAGCAAATCCACCTCTATAGATGAGAGTGACAAAGGGAATGAGCTGTGACCTGACATTAGCAGGATCCACTTCTTCCTTCTGGAGCTCTTAAGTCATATCCAGACTCCCAATGGCTTCCGTATTTACTGGAAGACTGTCTTCTTCATATTGAAGGACTTCTGACAACAACTTGAGGAAGGAAGGCAAGGTTCTTTGAGTAGATGTGATATCTTTTATTAAACCAACTGAGTAGTTGGGAAAAAGTTCTTAGCAAGCTTTCAGGTGCAATCACCTTTCCTCAGGCATAGGAAGTCTCTGCTTTTCTGAGACTCAGCTTCTCAAGCTCTCCCAGCAGTTGGTTTAATAAAAGATATCACAAAAAAAGCCTTTCCTCTTGTTTATTTCCTGGACATTCACAGCAACAACAGGAGCTCACCATTTAGAGAGGGGAATTGACATGCATACATAATGCTGTTGGGGTACACAACTATTTCTTTTTTCTTATCCCTTAGCTCTCTCCAGCTCTGGAATGCATAAGGCACATAGGAAAGCATATAGATGTGGCAGATTCTTTCTGAGGCAGCACAGAAGAAATTGGGTTCTGCCATATCACAAATTTGCTTTCTATTTCCAGCTTGGATAGAAAGGACCTTATGCTACCTGCCATTTGGCATTGTCTGTAAAATGGATTGGCTGATATTTGACCTTAAAGTAGAGTCTGGGGCTTTGCTCAGTGAGAAAGGTGGTAGAGTACACAAAACAGAAGCAGTGAGCAAAACGGATGAACTCAAGGGGTGCGTCCACACATGCGAGCATGTGTGCTTGCAGCAGCTCAAATAGAAGCGGTGCAAATTTGAGCCAGGGCTTTTTGCCTCAGTGCATGTGCACAGACATGCACTTTGGTGTGGGGTTAATTGTGCCATTTGGGGCAAAATAACCCTGCCTAGCTCTTCCCAGATCTGCAGTCAGGGGGAGCTAGAGCCTGGAGCGACACCTGTGCTGTCCCCAGCAGTATAAAAAGCTGCCTTGTCCTGGCCCCATCAGTATAAAAAGCTGCCCTGTCAAGTAGCTCAGGGCTACTTGCTCTCAGGAGCTTCTGGGGCCTAGCCAATTGGTACCTGGGGACAGTACCTCTTGTGCCAGCTGGACTGCTGAAGCGGCTCTAAGAGTCCCTGCATCCTTTACCCATTGCAGTAGTCTGGCAGTGGGGGCTGCTGCCTGGCTGTGGCCTGCTGCACACCTGTCAGACCTGGATGGGGATTGCACAGCCAGTACAGGTATCTGCCCCTCTAGGCCAGCTGCCTTGGCCTTTGTGCAGCACTCCTGTCCCCCTTCCCAGTCATCTGGGCAGCTATCACCCAGAAGATGTGCTTGCTTTGAACTTGCAAAACATGCCCTCCTGGCCCCAATTGGCCAGGAGGTCAGTCACCTCCATCTGGGTGCAAGGTGCCAGCTCTGAGAAGGTTCCTCTGCCTGGGTCCTGCCACTTGCCTCCCTAGTAGCAATTCTGCTGTTCCCTATTTGAAAACTGAAAAATCCCTGACAAAAAAATCCCAAAGTCACTCTGTAAAATACTCTGAAATCCGTGTTTCTCTATGCTTAAAACAAAAAACCACTATATATAGAGAGAGAAAGAAAGTGAGAGAAAGAGAGACAGTGATCAGTTGGGAAATGTTTTATTGATATATGTACAGTGTTAAAGCAATTTGGAAGCCTACCGGTGGCACTATCATAATAAAATGAATTCTAAATACCTATATGTTTTGCTGTTTGCTTTTGGTTTTCTTACCAGACCAGTTAGAGCTCCCTGTAACCTGTTCACTAACCACGATGTGGGGACAGCTGTCCCTGCAGCCACAGCTCCAGCCAGCAGGTGTCATCTTGCCTGGCAACTGGGCATGTGGGGTGTATGCTGGTGGGATGTGGGGTTTTCAGGAGGGGGTGGGAAGGGGGGCTGGGGGGGCGTAGGTGGCTGTGGAGGGATATGGGGGGCTGTGGGGGGACTGTGTTGGGGGGGGACTGCTCAGGAGGGGTGGGTCCCCTGCCCTCTGCAGGGCGCAACTCCCTTGCAAAGCTCATGGACTGCCCCTCAGAAAGCTACAGCCCCCCCAACAGGGGCCACATGGCCCCTGCAGGGGCTACCATCCCTCCCCTGCAGGGCCTACATGCCCCACCCCTGCTTGCTCCCCCAGCCCTCTGGATTGTTGTCCCACCTGGCTCCATCCCCTGGCAGCTTCTGCAGCCCCCCTGATGGCTGCCCCACACAGCCCCACCTCCTGCTTGTGCCACCAAACTTCCCCAATGGCTGCCCCACTGAGCTCCACCCCCTGCCCGCTCCCCCAATCTCACCAATGGCTGCCCCACCTGGCCCCATGCCCTGCTTGCACCCCTAGCCCCTCTAATGGCTGCACCCCCTGGCCCCAGCCTCCCAGCACTTAAAAAAAATAAATAAAAAAAAAAGACCTTGCACTCACTGGCAGTAGTAGCTGTCATCAGGGTCACTGGGGTCTCATGGCAGAGCCCTCCAGCAGCAGAGGGCATCAGGGCCTGGCCCCAGCTGCCTGGCACCTGCACTGCCACTGCCCCATTGTGCGGGTGCGGCCCAGGTCAGCAGGGTGCTGCATGGCTCTGCACACTGCTGGGTAGCTGTGGCTTCTGCGGCTGTCACCCAGGCCCTGCACTGCTCAGGGGGGCTCTGCCACAAGGCCCCAGTGACCCTGATGGCAGCTGCTACTGCCAGTGAGTGTGGGGCTTTTATTTTTTTAATTGCCGGGATGCTGGGGCCAAGAGGGGCAGCGATCCGGGGGGTCTGAGGGAGCAGACGGGGGATGGTGGGTTGGGTGGGCCAGCAATCTGGGGGTGCTAGAGGAGTGGGCAGGGCTGGTGGGTGGGGCCGGTGGAGGTCCCCCCATGTTCCCCTCCCCCTCCCTCTGCCCCCACCCCACTCCCTACTTACCGGCAGGAGCCCAGGTCCTGCTCCCTGCGGCTGGCATGCTGTCTGCTCTGCACGGGCAGGCAGCATACTTCAGCACTGCACCAAAGGCCAGCCATAGAGATGCTCTGGCTGACTACCAGAGTGTTTCTGTGGAGGACCGAGCCTTCAGTTGGCTTGGGGGGCGGCCTGGGACTGTGCCCTGCCCCACCTTTTTCTTCCGTGTTTTTTTTGGTTTAAGTTTGCCCTGCACTGCAAATGCCTCTTGCAGCATCTGAAGGGGCTTTGAGATGCTGCAAGATGCACTTGTGTGCTCGTGTGGATGTGCTCAGGGTCTTCTATCCCTGTGCACTTCCCTACAAGTTAAAGGGTGTTTTGATGGAGATATTATGCCATCACCATTCCACCTCAAGTGTAGCACTCTTGAGAGTTGAGTTTGCATATGCAAGTAAGGGACTCTCTGTGCAAGATGGCTTTTATTGCTAGTGTCAGGAAAGACACCCATTATGTTCATGGTTAGAAACCTGCAAAGATAAGTCATACTGTGTTGCTCTGCTGTCTCAGAAGCACTAGTTGGGATCCCCAGGGAGAGTGACTTTTAAGCTCCAGTGTTGTGGGGGAGGGTTAGGGTTAGGGTTCTGACCTTCTGCTTTTTCGACAGATAGGCCTATACTCCTGTTACACAAAATTGCCAATTGCTCAAATCGTGAGCAAGACCTTATGAGGGAGGATAAGGCAAGATGCCATGTTTGTTGATTAAGTGCTTAATACACACACACCCATACACCACATTCATACACCAATTTCTGTTCTGCACTCATATATGTTACCAGTCTTATCAGTACTCAAATCAACTTAATGGCCAGCCAAGTTGATCACAAGTAGGAGCCAGGCTCCTGCTGGTCCATCTCGTCAGACGAACCGATGCTCCAGGATGACATGCAGAACAAGACCCAAAATCGATATGTCTCCCCCCATCTTTTATAGCCTTGTCAATTCACCCAGTCCTCTGGGCTTTTGCTGTGTTATCAGTATGTTCTTCTTTGAAGGTCAATTGCCATTGTTTGTTCTCTCACTGTTCTGGGGTGGATTCTTCTTGTTTTGGACTTTTACCTGTCTGCGTTCTTCAGTCAGTCACCAGCTGATGTTTTGCTTTTCCATAGACACACTGTCACTGATTCTCTCACACATATAACATACAAAGGTTGAGCACTTATGTCAAGCTACAGAGCAATACAAAATGGAGTTTCTTAAGGCAATGCAAAACTCAAGAAAACACATAAGATTAAAAGCAATAGACAAACAGTCTATTTGTATAATACTCTGAGGAGTTATTCCTCATCTAGTGGACCACATGCATCTCCTAAAAACTCCCCCTGTCCCAGGATTGTAACCCATTGTGCTAGTGTGAGCAAGAACTGGGTAGAATAGTTGAACTATACAATAACATGCAGTATCTTATACATTTTAACCCTTTGTCTGCACTCTGCTCACTAAACAGTCTACACTGGGACTATTTCTAACATCTGAGAACCTTCAAGCAATTATTACTGTGATTTAAAATAAATGTGCCAGAGAGCTAGTTTCTTCCTTCCCCTATAATGGAACCTCCCTTCCTCCCTCCAAAAAATAAAACCTGCCAAAAACCAAAATATCCTAGCTTCAGGGTCAGATATAAGTACTGATATATCGTGACTCATTGAGGTTATAAATTTGAGATTCATACCTTTGAAAAGGGGAAGTTCCCAACTTTGGGGTATGTTTCTGATCCCCATTACCAGAGTATGTGCACCTGTCACAAAGGAAATCTGAGACTCTCTCCCTGTATTAACCGTAGCTGAAACAAATAAAAATTTCTGGTTGTTACAAACTAGCACTCCCTTCTATCCTGAAATGGCTTAAGGCATTGCTTCTTGAAATTAATCATGTATGCAAAAGTATTTACAGTTGTTTTTAGAATTAAAAAAATATGATAATTTTTCCACCTTCAGAATGCTATCTATGTATACGAACTCATTGTAGGTAGAATGAGGTGAACAGCTGTAACAGCTGTACTTTGTTAATACTCTTTAAAAAGACTCAGGCAATATAACAGCTTAATGTTCCTATTCCAGCACATTTCATACATAAGGATATCCATGCATGCAGACTTTTTGTATATAGAATAAATATATGACAGTATGGTAGGATATGAAGAGGCAATACCAGCCTAAATTTGGAAGGGCCACTGTACTGTTAAATGGTGACTCTAAGAAATCTGAGCTACTTGTACACCCACAGAAGAAAAAACAATAGTGTTTAACAAAACTTTAAACATATACCCAAATATTTCAGCTACAACATTTTTCAGGAAGCTGGGGGATCAGTAGAGTTTTTTTCTGATTATCTCAGAGATTAATTACTAAGCCTGCCAAAAGGGTTGTAGTAATTTTTTACAGGGTACTTCATACATATCACCCCCATGGGCTTTTCTGCAACCTTACACTGTGTTCTTCAGGGCTTTAATTTTGGAAAGAGCCCTTGAAGTATACAACACTCAGTTTCCTGTGGTGCAAAGATTTAGACCTAGGGAGCCTCAGATTAATTTTGGATGCCTCATCAACTCTATGAAACATAATTTCTCTCTTAAACTGCTTCCAAGCCTCTTTTCCTCAATTAAGGTATCTTGTACTCAATTGAGTTGGCAAGTTTAACAAGCCATTGTGGAAGAAACAAGGCTCTGAAGTTGCTTAAAGCCAATTTGCTATTTCAGTTTTAAGTTTTAACTGTTTAGCTAAGAAATATAACCTCTTTAAAGGCACAAATCCACCTCCCCACTAAGGGGTTTCTGCAGAGATTTTTTTCTAATAGCTTTATGCGGCTCATAATTCTATCTAGCTGTGCCATGGTGGCTGAGAGGTTTCCTTTTTCTCCTTAAGTGAATGCAACTTTCAAAGTGAAATTCAGTGGGTGTGTCTACACTTGTACATTTACTGTGGAGTAAGAGAAAATTACTGCACAGTATGGGCATGCACCTACACGTGCACACCTGCACTGTGCAGTAACTAAGGTGACTTATGCCAGCTTGGGTGTAAATTTGACCTGCATCATGCAGGTATCAAATTTATGCCTGATTAGTTACTGTGTAGTAACGCACATGTAGACTCCTTACTGCACAGTAACACTGTGTGTGTGGACTGACTTGGAACTAACTTTAGTCCTAAGTCAGTCTGCATACAGCATTACTGCGCTTTAACAGCTGCACATGTAGACATTAACCTAAAAACCACTTACTGTGCAGTAAGTGCATGTGTAGACACACCCAGTGACCAGTACATTTTCCTTCTTGATATAATAAAGAGGAAGAGCTGTTTGAGTTAAAAAGGAAGACTGCTTCTTGCCAGTGGACTAATACTCTTTTCTGAAAAAAAACAACCCAACAAAACTCGAGTTGTTGCAGAATGCACTGAGTTGTAAAATAATTATGGCAAATCAGTTTCCTTTTTTGGGGGGGCATTCTAGCTGAGTTAGTCATGGATTATGGTTCACAATCCAGAAATGGCTCATTCTAACAATTTCCGATGCATCAGTTCAGGCACACCACGTCAAGACCACATTACACACATTTAAATGAGGTAACAGAAAAGTTACTACCAAATAACAAAGAACTAGATTAAAAAACAAAAACAAAAACAATAACCCCTTCATGGACTTTAGAGATTCAGATTTATTTTTGGAATACTGAAACATAGCTCATCATATGTGGTTAGCATCAAAAATTTAATATTCATGAACTGAAGGACAAAAACCTGAATGCCACAAGTTTGTTGAGCCAAACGTGATTGACTGAAGTATTCGAACTCTAGCACAGGCAACTAGAACAGAAGAGAAACTAGGACTAGAACAGTAGACTGTTAAACCTTTCCTAGTTTGAAAAAAAACATTAGATTCCAAACAGAAAATGTCTGGCAACCAGCAAAGCTAACCTCTGTACTGTCCACGTAAGAATCAGTCCAAGTGAGACACATATTAGAACTTTCATGATGCAATATCTTCATGGTGGCTCCTGATGTCAGAGCAGGTACAAAAGCATCTCCTGACCCTTCCTACTTATTCCTCCATTCTCCTTTGTCATCTCTATGGACTCTTTTGTTTTTCCAGGAGAATGTTTCCAGCCATGAGAGTGAAAATTACAGGCCTGGACCCTCATCAGCAATATTACATAGCCATGGACATTGTGCCTGTGGATAACAAAAGATACAGGTAAGGTTTTACAGGAAGAGGAACAGCATGTCAGCTAGACTCTGAATACTGTGATATAGGAGCCTAGCAAAAGCATTTTCTACCAGATACCAGTGTAAAGGTGTACATTTCACATAGGGAGAGACTGGGCCACATTTCCAACTTGTACAAGTCAACATAGCAACATAGATTTACACAGTTCAAGATCTGGCCCAGCGGGAAACATGAGATTAATATACTTCCATGAACTTTTGGAGATCAGGATTCAAGTTCTGCCCTTGAATTTCAAGCATCAGTCATTCAAATCTTTTGATGTCCATTTTTCAATCTACATTTTACAGTTAACAGTGACTAGGAATCACTATTTTAAGGGAGGGGCACGCAAACAAGACACTGCAAGGTAAGTTAGGGTGTGTTGACTACTCCGCAGTAACTACCATTGTGCACACAGGAAGCATGTACAGTTCATCCTTCATAGAAATAGGGTTGGCTGTTTTACAATTACCACAGAATAAGAGTGTTTACATAGGCATGTACTGCAGAGTAGCTGATGTGATGTAAATTCACACCCTAGTTTACCTTGTGGTAAATTGTTCATGCACCCATAGGTCAAGAAAAAAAGTAATTGAAAAAGCAAGGAGTGTTTTGGTTGTGCTTGCAGTTCTTCAGCAAAAAATGTATGGACACCTACATAGGAGGGTTGGGGTGGTCACAGGTCAGGCTTGAGCTGCATGTACTCGTCTGTTTTTGACACCCAGACCTAGAGTAGCACATGATGCAGGACCTGATCCACGAGCAGGAGCCTCAAGAATTTTGCAGGAAACTTTTGGCACAAATCCCCTGTGAAACTGAAAAGCAAGCTGAAGTGATTTCCCTGCGCTGAAAGGGCAACTCTTGATTTTACTTGCTTTAATAGATTTCATAGACGTTAGGGCTGGAAGGGACCTTGAAGATCATCAAGTCCAGCCCCCTGCCCCAGGGGCAGGAAGTCAGCTAGGGTCAGAGGATCCCAGCAAGATAAACATCCAAACGTTTCTTGAATTAGTCCAGAGTAGGTGTCTGCACCACTTCTGGAGGGAGTCTATTCCAGAACTTGGGGGCTCGGACAGTAAAGAAATTTTTCTTATGTCCAGCCTAAAATGGTCTTGGAAGAGTTTATGACCACTGGTCCTAGTTTTTTCTTGGTGCGCTCTGGTGAATAGACATTCTCCCAGATCCTGATGTACACCCCGTATGTACTCATAGGCAGCCACCAGGTCCCCCCCCGAGTCTGTGCTTTTCTAGACTGAAGAGTCCCATGGCTCTCAGCCTCTCTTCATAAGGCCTATTGTCTTGCCTTCTGATCATGCACATGACTCCTCTGGACTCTCTCAAGCTTCTCAACATCCTTCTTGAATTGTGGAGCCCAGAATTGGGTGCAGTTCTCCAGCTGTGGCCTCACCAAGGCTGAGTACAGAAGGAGGATTTCATCCTGAGATTTACTTGAGAAGCATCTATGGATGCAAGCCAGAGTTTGGTTTCTTTACCAGCTGTGACATTGCATTGGTGGCTCGTGTTCATCTTGTGGTCAGTCATGACCCCCAAGTCTCTTTCAGCCATGAAGCTAGCAAGCGTAGCACTGCCGAGCCTATAAGTATGCTGTGGGTTTTTTTTCCCCCCGAGGTGTAATACCTTACATTTATCAGTCTTAAACATCATCAGGTTTGTAACCGTCCACTTACTAAGTTTATCCAAGCCATCCTGGATCACTAGCCTGTTCTCAGGTGTGGACACTATGCCCCAAAGTTTAGTGTCATCAGTGAACTTGGCCAGTGTGCTTCTGACACCAATGTCCACATTGTTGATAAAGATGTTAAAGAGAAATGATCCAAGGACAGAGCCTTGGGGGATGCCACTGGTCACAGTGCACCATAATGATTCGTTACCATTGACCACTACTCTCTGGGTCTGACCTTAGAGCTAGTTTCCCAGCCATCGGACTGTGGTGTAGCCGAGGTCACAGTTGGCCAATTTTTCCATGAGGACGTCATGGAACACCAGATCAAAGGCTTTTTTAAAGTCCAGATATATGACGCCAATCTCTTCTCCCTTGTCCAGGTGATATGTTACCTGGTCATAGAAGGAGATGAGTTTGGTCAGGCAAGACCTACCCGTGACAAACCCATGCTGGCTATCCCTCAAGATGCTGCCCTCAGCCAGCTTATCTAGAAGGGTCTCCTTGATAATTTTCTCCAGAATCTTACTGGGGATTGAGGTCAAGCTGATTGGCCTGAAATTCCTGGGGTCTACTTTCTGCCCTTTCTTGAAGATGGGTACCACATTGACCTTCTTCCATTTAGGTACTTCACCTGAGCGCCACGAGTTTTTGAATATTTTTGCCAATGGTTGGGTTATGACACCTGCTAGTTCTTTGAATACCCTAGGGTGTAATCTGTCAGGACCAGCTGACTTGAAGGTGTCCATCCTCTCAAGGTGATCCTTTACTAGATCAACGCCGATGCTGGGTATAAATACGCCCTCACCCTGGCCATCCCACATCTTGCTAGGCAGAGCAGTCCCATTGGACTTATGAAAGACCGACACAAAGTACCCATTAAGCAGGTTGCCCTTTTCCTGGCTGTCAGTTATCAGCTGTCCCGTATGGTTTAGCAGGGGTCCAATGTTACTCCTGCTTTTTTCCGACTCCCTACATATCTGAAAAAGGACTTTTTGTTATCCTTGATATGTGAAGCCAGATGGAGCTCGGTTACAGCCTTGGCTTTCCTGATCCACTCCCTGCAGGTATGGGCCAGTGCTGAGAACTCCTCCTTGGTGGTAATTCTAGCCTTCCATCCTTTATAAGTCTCTCTTTTGAGGTGTAGGAGGTCCTTAAGTTCCCTGCTGAGCCAAGGGGGCTGCTGTGCCCTTTTGCTATCCTTCCTCTGAGATGGGATGGCCATCCCTTGTGCTATCAGTATTGCTCCCTTCAAGAGCAACCACTCCTCTTGGACTCCTTTTCCTGTCAAGTTGTGGTCCCTTAGGGCCTTGACAACGAGCCTCCTGAGCTTGTCAAAGTCAGCTTTCCTGAAGTCGAGGACTTCTGTATTGCTGACTGACTTGCTAGCTTTGCGATGGGTAGTAAAGGTGATCAGCTTATGGTCACTATCACCCAGCTTCCCATCGATTCTTAGGTCACTGACTAGGTCATCCCCTTTGGCCAGTACCAGGTCCAGCAGTGCTTTACCTCTTGTCAGCCCATAGACTTCTTGAGTCAGGTAGAGCTCGTCCATGCACATGAGGCAGCTTTGCGACCGATCGGATTTGGTTGAGTGCTCTTCCCATGAGATGTCTGGGTAGTTAAAGTCTCCCATGGCAACCATGCACCAAGAGCATGCAGCCTCAGCCAGTTCCCTGGTGAATTCCTGGTCCTGCTCTGGTTTCTGGTTAGGAGGTCTGTAGTAGACTCCTACCATGATGTCCCCTGCGCCACGCTCCCCACATATTTTAACCCAGAGGGACTCCAGTCGTCCTTCCTGGGTGCCAGTATCAATTTGCAGGGATGTGTAGCTGTCCTTGACATAGAGAGCTACACCCCCACCCCTTTTGTCTACACAATCTCTCCTGTACAGGGTATAACCATCTATACCTGTGGCCCAGACATAGGTGGAGTTCCACCAGGTCTCTGTTATCCCTATGAGGTTGTAATCATTCTTGTTTAGCAGGAGACCAGTTCCTCCTGTTTATTCCTCAAGCTCCTGGCATTGATGTACAGGCAGGCATGTGTCCCATTGGGGGCTCTTGCCTTCTCCACAGATCGATCTGGGGCTAGGGTAGCAGTGGGTTCCCTTAAGTGCCTTAGCCTGCTGGATTTAGAAAGGTTGCCCAGTGGGCTTGCAGTGGTGGTAATTCCCCCAAGCTCCGGCAGGCTTAGTTTAAAGCCTGGTCGAGCAGGTCAGCCAGATTGCCCCTGCCAGAGTTGGTTTATGCCCATGACACGTGAAAATACTGCTGAAGAAAAAATATTTTTCTGGTGGAACGGACTGGACAGCATCAGGTATCATGGATTTTCAGTAAATTTCCTGGGGAGAGGAGATCTGTTTCTCTTGAAATTATACACTTTGGACTTTGTAGCTCAGGAACAAAATGCAGAATTCTCCAAGGAAATGCATCACAGTACAGGGTGTAACTAGATCTTTATGCAGTTGTGTTGCTTCTTTCATTAGTTATGATTCTTACAGTGTGGGTTTAAGTACAAAATGAGTTGACTTCCTGGTACGTTTTTCCTTCCTTGGGTAGTGTATGCACAACAAACTATTGTGGGTAAAAATTTTTGTAGGCGCTCCTTTGGGGAAAAAAGGGGCAGCAAATTATGAATTGTAGGTAAGGATTGATGGGCAAAACACTATCTAAGTAGTGATCCAGGCCCAGCAGCATTACTTGGGGTGGGCAAGCAGGGCACCAGCACTGGGTGCCAATTTAGTAGGGGGCACCAGAATTGCATCCCTCACCTCCATGGAATCTGTGTACAGGCAGCAGAAGCAGCCTCACAGCATTGCTCTAGACAAGGCAAGCAGACCATACCGTGGCTTTAGCAGCAGTAGCTGGGGACCGCTTTTAAGTCTCAAGGATAGATACGACTCCTGCAACCCATTCCCTCCCTGCTCTTGGAAACCCTTCCTCTGGCACTCAGGGGCACCTCCCTGCTCCCTTCCTCATTAATTCCAGCACTGCTAGTTATGCCTCCCTTTGTCTAGTCATAGAATAGCAGACACTGGAACCTCAGGTCTGAGGTACACCACCACAGCAGTGAGGGAATTTCCTAGTACTAGAATAGGGACAATTTTGCATTTCAAAACTAAGATGCCTTGGGAGATCCATAGTAGGTAAGCTTTGCAACTCTTGCCTGAAGTGTCATTGGCTCAAGGTAGATTATAGAATATCACTCTATACAAAATAGTTACAAAATTAAGAAGTCCAGAAGTGGATATGCCAAGAATAAAGAACTTTTAAACTTTCTGCAACATTTGCATTTGAAAGACTAAGGCTATATCTATCTATGATACAATTACACATACTCCTGAGTACCCTCAAACAGGCTGGACTGTTCCAGGCAGGCTGCTTTCTGAACTGGAAGCAGAGTAGCTGTGTCCACATGGTGTTGTAGATAGGGTCATTAGCTTGGCCAGGCTAATTGGCACACCAATTTAGAAGACAACCTATCTGAAATATTGTAGAGGTCTTGTGGAGAGGCTGTTCTTGAGCATAATAAGGTCCAGGCAAAGATGAAATGGTATTACGTGTCCAGTAATTTTTCCATCCAGCTTCTCAGCTCCATTGACAATTCCTGTGGTGGCCGCTGAATTCTACCATTTCCAGACAAGCATGCATGTGCACTGAACAGCCTATAGGATAGTTCACACCTGTAAGCTTTCTAGAAATAATGGAGAGCTCACTAGTATTTTCATAAAGTCATATTCCAGCCACGAGTAGGCTCAGGAGTTGGGACAGCATGCTTGGCAGAATTTTACAGGGAGAGAAACTGGAGAAGTGGTTTTAATAAGAAATTAAACCTGAACAAGTAGGTGAAGGATTTCCTGGTTTGCCCTTCCAAGATGAAATGTTGCAGTAATGCAAATTCTCCCCTAGCTGCTCCTGTGGGCTTGAGGGAAGAGGCTTGTGGGGGCGAGCCGTGCTCAGTAAATACCACTTCTGCAGTGGGCTTCAGGTTGACTTAGCCATATGGATTCTCCTCTCTCTTCCAGGTATGTGTACCATAGCTCCAAATGGATGGTGGCTGGCAATGCTGACTCCCCAGTACCCCCACGGGTATACATCCATCCTGACTCACTGGCTTCAGGAGATACCTGGATGAGGCAAGTGGTCAGTTTTGATAAACTCAAACTGACCAACAACGAGCTTGATGATCAAGGCCACGTAAGTCAGAACCAGTGCTGACAATTGCCGTCCTAGTCCCACAGCAACCACCCCCACTTCCTTCCTTCCCCCCACACCTCAGCTCCCACAAAATGACATTGCTTCTCAGACATTCTGCTGTGGGTAAATGGATATAGCCATTCCACATGGAGCTGTAGAGTTCTCTTGCCTGGCTCCACTACTTTCACCCTCAGATACTGCTAATCCATAAAGCTGTAAACACTTCTCTCTCTGCCTGTTCTCCATTTGGGATGGGAGTTCAGTTTGGTGATGCAGCTTATAACAGGAAGAAGACTTTCATATACAGTTGTGAGATGTGGATAAAAACAGCACAATTTTGTAACAAAAGGCATTAGTCTTGAGGGTCCTTTATCCCCTCTTCAACCAACCTTGTGTGATAATTAGGACAGTGTGAGTAATGAGTAATAATAAATAACTACTAGTAACTATAATTATAATAGTTATAGGAATACTACATCCCAAAGACAAATAATTTCTTTGTTTCTTCTTTCTTTCCTTCAAGATAATACTACATTCAATGCACAAGTACCAGCCCCGAGTTCATGTGATCCGTAAGGATTTTAGTAGTGATCTGTCTCCTACAAAGCCAGTGCCTGCAGGTGATGGAGTGAAAACTTTTAGCTTCCCTGAGACTGTCTTCACCACAGTGACAGCATACCAAAATCAACAGGTAAAGCTATGCCCCAGGCAACCATTGGCCCCTTCATTTGCAGTATTTGATTCTGTACTTATAAAAATATCAGCAAGTTATTCAGACAAGGTTATTTGGGGAGATGTGATATCTTTTAATTAGACCAACTAGATAGTTGGAAAAATTGTTTTTGCAGGCTTTTGGGCACTGCCTGAAGAAGGGTGTTTATGCCTGAAAGCTTGCAAAGAACAATTTCTCCAACTATTTAGTTGGTCCAATAAAAGATATCACATCTACCCAAAGAATTTTGTCTGCCTAAGTCCTTAGACCAACATGGCTACAACCAACAACCCTAAAGCATGTTATTTATGCCTCTATGAGGCATTTCATTCTCCAACGAAGATTGCTCAAGAAATAAATACAGACAGGCTATGCAAAAAGGGTTTTTGTGTTTCTTTTTTTTGTCTCTGTTTTCCAGTAGGATGATAATGACCTTCTGGTGCTCTGCTGGAAAATCCTTGTGGAGACAAGGGGCCAGATTCTATTCCAAATATTCAACATGTAAGTGGAATTAGGTGCCCAAGTGTGATCTTCATATTCCACCCTGCTCTAGTCCCTGAAAAGCTGTTAATACAAAAGGTGAACAGATCCTCCTTCACCTCACTGCTTTTTTGAGACTCAGTCTTAAAAGAAAGATGACAGTGTGCTACAAAAGTAGATGTATTGATTGATTTTTAGGGACTTGAACACGATGGGATAGAATTGCACTTAGGCACCTGAGTTCACTTAGATGCCTAATAGGTGACTGTGGCAGGGCATAGGTTTTGCCTGCCACTTCAAGTGTTTGAGCATGATGCAGAACAGCTTGCAAGTGGGAGCAGACCCAATCAGATGTTCACATGGTGGTCAGGAGGCCGCCTGATTGGTGGAGATGCTGGGGCATCTGGGTATAAGACCAGGCCCTGAGACATGAATGATGCGTGCCCACCCCCGGAGGCTGGGGTGGGGGAATGGTGAGCTCTCACAGGTGGTGGTGGTGGCAAGCAGGGAGCTCCCACAGGTGGCCACAGTGGTGTTGGCAGTGCGGGGAAGTGGCGAGCACCGACCAGCGGTCAGTGACCACCCGCATATGCCTCCGGCAGTGTCAGCGGCAGCCACCAGCGATCAGGGTCCACCCGCAGGCTCTGATGGCAGTGTCAGTGATGAGGGAGGGTGGTGAGTGGTGACTGCCTGCAGGCAACGCTGGCAGTGTCCATGGTGCTTTTCACATGGGGTGCACTGCCAATCTTAAGGGGTGCACGTGCACCTGCATGCACCCCTTATGTGTTGGGGAATGCTGCTGGAGTAACATTGCCTGGCTGGAGGATCCTGCTCCCAGAACATCTGGAGGTTAAGCTTAGGAACTTTGGGGATAGAGGAGGTGCTTGGTCCTAGGGAATGACCTAAAACTACACTGATCTGGGGAGGATGGTTTGGTGGGGCTGCCTGTGGCAGGGCAGTTTCCAAGAAATGCCACACCTGTGACTCCCTAGTGAAAGGTATCAGGCGCTGGAAAGTCTCAGCCCTGCTGCCTTGTGGGTGACCCTGTGGAGGAGAAAGGCTTGGGGATCACACATTGACAGAAAAGCACATAGCCTAGGCTCTTTGAGTGGGGCCTGAGGTAGGGCCTGAAATGAGGGCCAAGGCCCACAGAGTGAGGCCTGAGGTCCAAGGGGTGTAAGACGGCAGTTCAGTGAAGGGCAGGGTAGAAAACCGAGTGAGGGGGCAGGGTAGAGGCCATGATGAGAGGGGCATGTGGCCAAGGTAAATCTGAAGACACCTGAAGCCAAGTTTGGGCCAGAAGCTGTGTGTGGCCCAGGAATGGTGTTGCCCTGTGGGGTCAGGCCAGCTCTCAGGATCTCAATATTGCACTGTTAGACAGGTGGGTGTGAACCAATTGCACATATACAAACACACACACTACCAGCTCAGGCACATACACATCCAAACCAGCCTAGGCACCTGCATACCTATCACCAATTCAAGCACATACACTATACACCCCAAAAGTTAGACACAGATCAATAATTCGTATATCTTGCACACAATGACACATACACTTTTATTTATATATATATATATATATATATATATATATATATATATATATATATATATACACACACATACACACACTCTCTCACCAGTTCACACACTTACAACCCACCTACACATACACACAGGTAACTTCTTAACTTGGATGGTACAGTGTGTATGCATGTGCTTGGGATACTTGGGGGAAGGTTCAGGTGAGAGAGAGAGAGTTAAAGTGCAGGGAGTGAAAGTTGCCAGAACTGGGATTAGAGCCAGTGGACTACAGAGAAGCTGGCTGAGGAACTGAGGCTTGGGTTTACTTAAGGTAGACTGGGGCTGGAAACTGAGGCAGGCAGATGAAATATTGGTGGGGGCAGATAAGTGGTGGCAAGGAGGAGACAGCTAGGAAAGAAACTGAGGCAGAAACTTGGCTGCTCAGGGGAAAAGGAAAAGGCAATGGGGATAAGACAGTGGCAAAGAAACGGGGGTTTGGAGGCAGAGAGGAGCTCAGGACAGATGTTGGAGGTGGTGGTGAACCAGAAGCAGGAGAGGAAGAAATGAGACAGAAGTTAGAGGGGTGAGGAGCAGAGATTGGAGCAGGGCCAAACCATACTGAAGCAAAACCCAACTTAGAGGTCCAAATAACAGTTTTATTATACAGACAACACACTACACAGCCCCATGAAGTTATTGGTTTTCTCTCACACACACAATTGCAGCAGGAGAAAGACTCAGTGGAAGGGCTGGAGTCCAGGTAGGGAAGAGAAGCAGAGTCCAAGTCCTTGGTTGAAGGGGGCGGGGGGTGGGATTGCTACCTATCCAGGATGGAAAGGGGACTGGAATGGCAACAGAAACTAGCTTGAAAAAAGGAAAAACCTGATACAGTGTCCTCCCTAGAAAGGAAAATCTGATTTGCAATTTGTTTCTGAAGGATAGAGGGTTTAAAATCAAGGCAAGAAAAAGTCAAAAATATCATTTTGCTTGGACATTTCTACATGTAGACATCAGTATCATAAACTCAATGACAAATTAAATCTTCAAGAAAAATAAAAAAATTTGCAGTAAGTGACAACTCCATCCCATTATAATACAAAACATTCTTATATTAAGGATTCTAACACTTTCAAGCAGTAGCACTAAATTCCTATTGAACTTTCTGGGCCACTGAAAGCATACTTTCTCTTTTGTGGGGAGTTTATAATCCCGTCATGTTACCTAATCATCTGAAAATTATATATGTTGGGAAATCAAAGGAAGAGAAAAGAAAGCCTGAAAACAAGTACAGAATAAGTGCCAAGACATGCAGAGCCCCAGTCTTGGGGCACACTGCTCCACAGCCAGCTTCTCTATGGCTGACTGGGGCACAGTTTGCCTTGAGATGAGGGCTCCACGTGCCTCAGTGAGGGGGCTCTGCAGTGGAGCCCTTGCAGTGAGGCACACAGACAAAAGGAGCAGCCAGCCCAAAGCTGCTCCCTTGTCTTGAGGCACACCACCCCAGCCAGCCACTCCCTGGTGCATCATGCCTCAGTGTGGGGACTCTGTAGTACAGAGACATGGAAGCAGACAACCCTGGGCTTTCTGCCTGGTCCTGTCTCCACATGCTGCTCCCTGGTTGGCTGGGGCACAGGGGTCTTAGTGCAGGGGCTCTGTAGAGCAGAGACAGGGGAGCCTCCATCTCTGCATTTGTCCTGGCACACAGCTGTTTGGTGTGCTTTGCACCACTTCTTTTGGCAGGGTTTTGTTTTTTTACCGGGAAATCCGAGTAGCAAATTTTGCCCCAACACTGCAATTTAGCAGCGAGGGGCATGGTGTACCATGCAATATATGTGGTTTGTAGTGCTGCAAAGGTTTGCAGTTCCACAAAGTACACATACCTGCACATCTAGATCTGGTCTTCATGGCTGCAAAACCTATAAATCTGTAACCCGGGCGGTACTCCAAGAGGTACCCCCTCTCCAATTGAAGGGATCAAAGCAGGTGCACAAGCGCTGTGGGAGGTGTAGGGACTCTCCTCTCCCTTAGAGCAGAGCCAGACCACCACTGGGGACTTAACCATATACCTTTTAATGAGGGAACAATACTGGGAACATAACAGGCATAAATCAGGGGCTATAGTGGGCACCACAATGCCCCAAGGGGGCAGGATTCAACAAAGGTTAGACACTTACAATCACTGACAAAAGACAGGGTTAACAAAATATAAAATACAAACAGCAGAGCAAACAATACTGGTTGGGGGAATATAAAAAGGCACAAAATACAAAATGTCAAAGGACAAGGAAATATAGGGCCTAGGTACCTGAAGGGGAAGAAAGGGGAAAAGCACAACGGCCCCTTTCCACTGCAAGATTTTTTTCTTGCTAGCTCACTCACCCCAAGTCATCCAGCTGGGACTTGAATTCAGATCTCTCACATGGTAAGCAGAAACACTACCACACAGCCACCACTAGTAGCACTGCTCTAAGCTGCTACGGGTCTTGACCTTCCTGGAGCCCTGGCCTCATGTTGAGCTGCCTGGCCTCTGATTGGAGGAGCTGGAAGCCAAGCTGGGAACCTCTCAAGTCGCTGCTCAGATCCTTGCTGGAGCAGGAAGCCTTTCCTGCTGACCACAGCCTCTCATAGGGGATCCTGGAGCCCAGTAGGAAGCCTCTCCTGCCAGCCACACGCCGTGCTGCTGAGGGTCCAACTGCTGCCTGCAGGTCCCACTCCTTCAGGCTCTTCTGGGGTAACTGCTCCTGCCCCACTGGTTCAGCTCTTTGAAGCTCCTTCCTCGTGGTCCCTCACTACTCTCTTCCCTGAGTCAGCAGCGCTGCCCCTGTTATCTCCCTCCAGGTGACCCAAGGGGCCAATCAGGGGACATGGAGGGTGAGTCTCTGGGGCCTGATTGGTGAGGAAAGGGAATCCCAGTCCTCGAATCATCTTTCACCCCTTCAAAACCCCTGGGCCAAATCATTACCAGATTGGTGAGGAAAGGAAATCCCAAGTCCTCCAATAATCATATTTTGCCCTTTCAAAACCCCTAGGCTAAGTCACCACCAGCCAACCTGTCACAAATCTATAATGGTTTGTGTCACATCTTGCCTACTAAGGCCCTCTGAGGGCAGTTTCTCTGACCCTTAAGTCCTCCACCTACTGCACATGGCCCTGTGCATTTGCAGCACTCTGAAGTTGGGATACAAAGCTTGGCCATTTGCCAGGGACTCTGGGTGGGTTTGTGGTAGGAATTGAGTAATTTAGAAACCCACTCTATGTCACCTCCTTGAGCTTTCTTCAGCCAAGACCTGAACTTGAACCAGAGCTTTCATGAAGAGCCTGACATGTTTAGGAACATTTCCTTCATTTTCTAGCTGAGGTGAGACGTGCAAGAACATGTGATTTTTGGGAGAGAAAGCAAAGGTGCCAGAAATCACAGCCTGTTCTTGGGAGGTCTGTAGTCTGGCGCTGCAGAACGCAAGGCACAGGTCCTATCCTTTGATATATTAATCCAAAGTAGTATAGAGGAGGAATTACACAAGGCTGCTTACGGACCATGGAGCCATAACTCATCTGGTATGAGGTGCAGCTCCCACAGCTGGCATTTGCTATTGCTGTTTACATTCACTCCCACACTCAAGTTCTCTTCACCCGTAGAAAACTGCCAAACACAAACAGGGTCTTTGCAATGAAAATGAGACAAGGAAACTTCTTAGACCAGCTCTGGGTAGACAGGAATAAGAAGCCACTGGGCGGCAGAGCTGAAAAAATAATCTCCTTATGCCTGGGACTGCCATGGGTTTTAGATTGTGGTCTACTGCCACCTGCACAGGCCTGATGCGACTATCCAAGACTGCAAGATGCAGCTGGAAGCAGATTTGACGGTGATGAGACACTGACAGCCCTTGTCCCCCTGCTTTATCTGTATCAGGTTAGGGTGCTTTTGGTGTTTTTGACAGGGTTAATACTGTAAATTTAGGAATAGGTTAAACAAGAACTTATATAGGATAGTTTTGATAGGGATAATCCTGTTTTGGGAAGGGAGTTAAATTAGATGACCTCTGGAAGTTCCTTTCAGACCTATGACTCCATGTCTGTAAGGCAATAGCTTTCAATCTGTAGTCCCTGGACCCCTGAGGGTCCGCACAGACTATTTCTAAGAGTTCTGTGAAAGATGACTATGATCAGTCAAAAAGGATATGAATATGCTTAGTTACAATTCAAAGGGGGCCACACCTCCATTCAGAATTTCCAAAAGGTCTGTACCTCCATTTGAAATTTTTTAGGGGCCCACAAATTAAAGGTTGAAAACCACTGCTCTTTTATGACTTTTGCAGTTAGTGCGTGAACAGGCTCCAAGATGGGGTGGGGAAAAATATAAAAAGATGAACACCTGCTGCTGAGACAAGGGATAGGCAAGGGTGGTAGGAGGGGGAGATGCTGGGCTGGGGACAGATGGAGAGAATAAGAGCAACTATAGCCATGCCCACATTAGGGGGTTTTGGCATTCCAAAAAGTCATTAAAGGGTGTGATTATTTTCCCCATGATTGTACTGGCAATCATTTAGATGTATACCCTGCCTGAGAATGGGGGAAGAGGACAGGTGAGGGGAGGCAAAGAGAAATGTGCCACCCTCACTGAACACACGATGGCTCTAAGTCAGTGATTCTCAAACTGTGGGTGGCAACCCCAAATGGGGTTGCAACATTAGCAAATAGGGTCATGGGGGTGAGGAGATGTGGGTTGGGAGTGAGGGGCCATACTGAGGAAATAGGGTCATGCTGAGGAAGTGGGGCTATAAGTGGGGTCATGAGGAGGAATAGTTTGGGAAGCACTGCTCTAAGCACAGAATACCACGAAGTGGAGTTCAGGAGGGTTAGGAAGGAGGGTTGAAAAACCCTTCTTATTACAAAACAATCTTAAACCTTACCTGATTCTTCATGAATGATCTTTCAGTAGCATTGGGGACCCCATTTTATTGGGAAAAATGTCTGTGGAAACAATAATCCTCAAAGGGAATTTGCAAAACACCTTTCACAGACAAGTCTATGAACTTCACTTCATCAATCTACTTAATGCAAAAAATCATGGTCTAAATATAGACATTGGATTATGACACACTATAACCTGCCTAACATCTGACTCCTCAGGTAACCTCTCCACTTTTTACCAGCTATGTTCATTCCCTTTTCCCCTCCCTCCCCACTCCTGTCCCTTGTCCTTTGACTACAGCTACATTATTTTCCCCACCTGTTCCACACCTACTGACTAACTCAATTTACATTTGAACTGGCTGGCTTTCTTGCATACATACTGGCCTGTAGCTGCTTTACTACTCCATCCAGGAAAAGCAGAGACCAACTGCAGATGCTTCCTCTGCCTGACAAAGGGTATTTTTACCTGAAAGCTTTCAAAGAAGAATTTTTCCAACTATTTGAGTTGGTTTAATAAAAGATATCAGATTTACCCAAAGAACCTTGTCTGTGTAAACTATATTAACCTGCTAGCAAAGCTGCCAAAGGGTTCCCTCTACTGCAGTTCCACATTCAAAAATTCAAATTTCTGTAGGCACTAGTTCCAGGACAGCTGCAAACCCAAGTAGCAGAAGTTAAGTTCACAACTCCCACTTTTCTAGAAGCTGAATTCCAGCTTGGAGGTCACTATTCAGCAGATGTGCTGGATCCCAATAGATATAAAGCACCTGTGATTGTCATCTAGATTAGCGGTCTTCTTTTTGGCTGTGATGTCAGAGAACTGAAGCTCTAATATATTTCACTTCTAGAAATGGACCCTCTGGGGTTGTCTGAAGCAGATGGAGGGAAGTTGACCTTGCTAGGATTCCAGCTGATCAGTTCTAGAAATGGGTAGGATAGGGCTTCTACAGTGGCCTCTTTCACCAGCATCAAACTTAGGTTAAAAAAATATAGTAGGAAGGGAGATCCTTAACAGGTGCTGACTCAGACCATCTTTTTCTGTGTTAAAAGGAAATAAATAGGTCCTTAAGACCAGAAGACTTCAGTGGGCAGCCAAGTTTTGTGTAGATTTATGGCTGTTTTGCCTAGATAATGGGGGACTAGGTACTGCTCTCTGAAACCTGTGCTTGCTGTTGGATTTTTCCTTAATATGGTTTGGGGAGTGAATTAGTAGGAAATAATGAGGTGTTGGGTAAAGAGAAGCAGGAGAGGTACTGCAAATAAAATCCAAAAATAAATTGTCTGGTTCTTAACTTTCCTTTGCAGATTACCAGATTAAAAATTGACCGAAACCCTTTTGCTAAAGGATTCAGAGATTCTGGGAGAAACAGGTAAGAAGAGTTTATTTATCTTATGGATTTGGTGTTTAAAACAATGGAGGCTTTGGTCCCCAATAAGGGCTACAAGGTGTCACTCAAATGGAAGTCGACCTAATCACCTTCATACTTTAATATCTCTAAAATGGTATTCTTCTTCTTAAATAATTGGATTTTTGTAGCAGATAGAATAGTAAGGCTGGAAGAGATGTCACAAGGCCATCTAGGTCAGCCTGTGCTCAAGTTAGGATCATCCTTGACTAAGGCATCCCAGACAAGTATCTGTTGAACTGGCTTCTGAAAATTTCCAGGCATCCTGTTCAAATGCTTGACCATCCTTCTAACCACTAACCTAAATTTCCTTTGTTGAAGCTTTAGGGCATTGCTCCTAGCCATGTCCCCTACAGCTACAGAGAAAAGCCCATCTCCAGCCAGCCTCTCTATAATCACCCTTCAGGTATTTTGAACACTGTTATCTAATCCCCTCTCAGTCTTCTCTTCTCCACACTAATTAACTGTAGCTCTTCCAGCCTTTCCTTGGAAGTCATGCTCCATGGGCCTCTAATAATTCTTGTCACTCTCTGCTGGACTCTCTCCAATCTGTCCATATCATTCTTGAAGTGTGGGGCCCAAAACTGGATACATTACTTTAGGTAAGACCTCACCAGTGCTGAGTAGAGCAAAAGAATCTCTTCCCTTGATTTGCAGGTGACACTCCTGCTAATATGGCCCAGGCCTCTTTTGCAACAAGAACATACTGTTGGCTCATATTCAGTTAAGGTCCACAGTAATCCAGATCCTTCTCTGGAGTACTGCAGCCTACCCAGGCATTCCCTACTCTGTATTTGTGCATGAAATTATTTTGTCCTAAGTGCAGGACTTTGCATGATGTCCTTCTGAGTTTCATCTGGTTGATTGTGGACCATTTTTCTGGTCTATCCAGGTCATTCTGGATCCTAGATCTACTCTCCAGAGTGCCTTTGCTTATGTTTCACTCATTGCTCCACCATATTCCTTTCTATTACACTTTTCTATGTCTTGTTAAGTCCCAGGAAAGCATTTTGCTCAGCTAATACAGAGTTTCAGTAGATGGAAATAGCTATAGACTAGTTATCCGAGAAAACAGGAACAGCTGTTTTTCTTTGCTGGGAAAGGTCTCTTATGTATTGGTAGTGTCAACTGAAAATGTTGTTCAGGTTAGCCAGACTAAACCGATCTAGTTCTTCCAGTGTTTTCTCAGAAATCAGTTCTGTTCTATTGCTCTTCAGTGAATTCCCTCCAGTTCATAAATGTTCTTCTGGTATTATGGTGCAGAACTCTATGAAATCTTGGTCAGGCTTTGTGACATTATGCCCCAAACTGCAGCTATTCATTTTGCTACTGTATTAGATTTCAAACTCCCATCTAATTTTCTGTTAACTGTTTCTTTTATGTGTCTTTCTGTTCCACTGCTTCCAAGAATATTTTTTTTTGTCCATTTTGTATATAAAGCCAAAAAAATATATTTTCCTTGAAGTATATTTTCCCAAGTAAGTCTTAGTTTGTATTATCTGCCACTATGAAATCTCTCTAGATTCTTTTGCATTATCTTTTTCTAAGGTTTGCAACACATTTCTACTTAGTATCATCTACAAAGTGCTTGTTCTGTTTTTCATTCTAAGTCTTTAATTATTATTATTATTATTAATTACTTTTATTGTAGTATAATATACATGGGTTATACAAGTAAAGATACTGTGAAAATATACTGCATTTTTTTCAAAAATAGATGACAAATTTTAGACCTAGATTGACTGACAATTTGGGAAATGTAAATTAAAGCTGAGGTCACATAAAGACATAGCAAATAATGCATAGCATAGTAAAGGAAAATTTGACTTTGCTCTTTTTTTTTTTTTTATAATTGGAGCATGCCAGAAACCAAAATTTCTGTTCTAGAGAAGAATCCAACATGTTTGGGGGGGGCGGGGGGGAGTTCGAAATAGTAACCAAAAAGGCATGTTTTGTTTTAATAATACTGACTTGTTTCATCTTGATAATTCAGATTACTTTTGTTTCGAATGTTTATGCAAAAGGAAAAAAATATGTATTAAATGTTGATATTACCATTATATTTGAGGAAAAGAAAAGTGAAACAAGTCTGTTCATAGGTCTATCTCCAGCAGAAGCACATTGCCACTATGGGTGGCATTCTGTTCCCTTCCGGTTATCTAAGTGTCCGGATTTGGTTATATAAATAGTATTTTCAGTATTTACAAGCACAGAGGAATTATATTCCTGGATGTATAGCCCTGACCGTGTGAACAATTATGTAGAAGAGAACAATTCCATTTGAGTATGCACTGAGCCACTGCCTCTGGCTTGTGCTCTTTTTCCTGGCCCACACATTTCCTATAGAACTCTCATGGCTGCCCAGGAGGCTAGCTTCAAAAGAAAGCACTGGAAAGATTATTGGGTACTACCTGATGTGTAATGAAAGTGGTGTGCTGGGAAGTCGGAGAAACAATCCTCCTTTGACTGAACACAGATCTCCAGGTTCTTTGCCTTCCTAGTGGAATGTTCTAGACAGTTAGCTATAAAACTTGGTGCTTTTCTTCACCCTGTTCCTAAGTCTCAACTCAGTAGACCTGGGTTTTGGCCAACCCCACTTTGAGGTGCCTACAGCTACTACCCATCCACAAGGAGTGTGTGTGTGCATATACATAATCATACATGTATGCAGAACTACCAGGTCTAGGAACAGAATTCTTCTGGGTACATATGTGCCAACACTTCCATGTAGATGATCAAAAAAGGCCAGTTAGAAAACCAGGAAGGAACAGAATGCCACCTTATTTATCCACAGAAAATAGGCCTGGAAGGGCCCTCTGGGCCATTAAGTCCAGTCCCCTGCATTCATAGACAATTGTTAACTGAGGAATTCCCAAAGGCAGCACTAAACCCTCACTTACAGATACCAGGAGCAGCATCTGAAACAGAAGAACACCCCATAACATGCCATATCTAAAAGCCAGGGAGATGAGGGTACTGGCAAAGTTTGACTGATTTAATATATGCTCTGAAGAGAACCATGCCTCACACTACAGAAGAAGGAAAGCCCTCAACTATCTGTGCCAGTCTGACCTAGGGGGAAAATTCCTTCTGGACCCTAGACTTTGCAATTAGTCCAAAACTGCATTGAAATGAGAGATTTTGACTTTATTTTCTCTCTCTCTCTCTATCTTGGAATTGCCATAGTCCTGCAAAACACTAGGCTTTGAACCTCATTTTCAATTGGTAAACTGTTCCATCAGTTTCTTGACTGGCTTTACTCATAATACAAAGCAAGGGGATGTTGAAAGAAATAGAAAAGTTACCATTAAACTCACAGCAATGAGTTTATCTCTGAAGCAGAAAACTTGGTAAGATTGAGAAAGGCTTGGATGTTTGCAGGTATTTAGTAAACTTTGGAGAATAACCAAAATTATTTTAAGGGATGCAGATAACTTTGCTTCTAGTTAAGGCTGCTCAAGGACCTAAGAAGAGTTAGGCTGCTATTGATTCCCTGGTGTTTCTATATGCACTAAACATGTTCCAGCTAAGTACTGCAGAGACTGAACAGAGATATACAGATTTTCCTTGCTTTATATGGGTTCTGTATGTTCAAAATGACTCTTATGCGATGACCCTTTTTATACCAAAAATTCCTTATATGCAAGGTAAAGTCACTCTTATGCGATCAGTATGGTAGAAGCCCACAGTCAGCTGCTTTGTGCAGTGAACTGTGGGAGTAATGTTCACTAAAATAGTCTCCTGTGTGCATCTGTGCTCCTTGCTCATTGTCTGTGACACATGTTTCTGTAGTTGTCATCCCCATTATGGTAATATTCACCACCACCCTGTGTTTATGTGTACTTTTTGTACTCACCAACAGCAGACACTATCTTGTAAAAGTGGTAGAAATGGGTCTGGTGGTCAGTACAATTGAGGTCTTGGAATGTATCCATATTTGTTACATTGTAAAGTGGATTCTCTTTATGTGAATTTGAGTTATGCACCGTTTTCCAGGAATGCATGTACAGCATAAAGCAAGGAAAACCTGTAATGGCTGCTTCCAGCTGTGGCAAGGTACTGTGGTGCTACTTGCCACAACTGGGAGAAGGGAGGTTCTCTCAGGTGATTGCAGGGCTTCCTCTGCCAGCGCCCAGGCAATGAAGAGGAGAAAACAGCCTAAACTGAATGCAAGGAGGTAGTTGGACTGAATGGGCCGGAGGACTGGACAATGAAGGGAGTTGACTGTGAAAAGAAACTTGATAGGGTAACTGGGATTAGATACTGGCAGTATATGTGTGTAGAGACTGGGACTGGGGACTAGGTGTAGGGGAAATCAGGGTGGAGAGGAACTGGAAGCCAGCAAGGAGGCAGGAGAATGAAATGGAACAGGGAACTAGTAAGGACAATTTGAGACTGACTTTGCAAGAAACCTGAAGAAGTCTAGTGATTTGCAAGACAGTTCTAATGAGGAGTCAAAAATTGGGACCAAGGGGACAAGTATCGTGGGACAATGAGACTCAGTTGGACTTGGGAGCCAGGCAGAACCTGGGGGAGACAGGTAAGAGTATGACAGGATGAAGAGCCCAGGCAGGGGATACAGGGGCTGCACCTGGCTAACCAACAGGATTTACACAGTAAGCCTGGTGTGGGAGAGGGCTAGGGGTGTAAATAGGCACAGAAGAAAAGATAAACTGGGCCAGAGAGAGCAGGAGGGATTAAGAATAGCAAGGAGCAGGCCTGATTGGAAGCATTGGCACAGGGTCCATAAACACCAGAGTACACTCTTTCCAGAGCCCAGGCTAGAACCCAAGATTCCTGAGTCTCTATATTCTTACCTTGCAACAAACAGCCATGAAATCCACTAAGAAAAGGTGTATGTATTCTATTCCCCTGGTGTGACTGATCCACTATGAGGCTGATTCCCTACCACACTGCCAGTTACTCTGTTAGCTCAAGTGGACGAGATTTGTGTTGTGCATTTGCATCTTGGCATCTTTACTGTAGCGTTGGGGAACACGAACCATAATGTGATGCTACAGCGCAGTAGTAATGAGCTACTGTACAGTAGTGTCAGAAAAAAGTGTGGGGATGCTTGTTAGTATTTGGTTATGCATGTACTAACTGACTGCACAGTAACAACTATACAGTTCACAACTCATACAGATACAGCCTGTAGGAACCAATGTGATGGAATTAATTTTTTTTTTATGAACTGTAAAATTAAGCAACAAAGAACTCCATTAAAAGAAAAAGCTGCAACATGAAGCACTCAGAAATTAAGATTTGCTAGAATTGAGGTTGTCTGTCTGCCCCCTTGTTTGCATGTCTCATGGTATGGTCTTAAATTATGAAGTCACGTATATGTGAATTTCCCAGGATGACTACCTTGTTCAGTATGTAGGATGGAGATTATTCTGTTAATGAGCAGCTGTTCAGTAGTTTCAGCAGACTGGTGAACCCTGTTCCAGTAGCTCTTCAAGAGAGGGTGTCCATGGGGACTATTTGGTTCTAGTGAGGCCACAGCTGGAGTACCCTTTTCAATTTTGGGGCCCTCCACTACAGAAAGGATACGGATAAATGGGAAAGAGTACAGTGGAGGGCAATGAGGTTAGGTGGTTGGAGCACATGATTTAGGAGAGGCTGAGGGAACTGGGCTTAGTGGGGACTCTTGCATGTGCTCCAATGCATTCTGATTCGATTAATGATTAGGGCAGCCTACGGGCTAAAAGGGGAGCATATAAAAAGTGGAAACAGGGAGAGATTACCAAAGAGGAGTATACCTCCTCTGCTCGTGCTTGTAGGGAGGCAGTTAGACAGGCCAAAGCTACCATGGAGCTGAGGATGGCATCCCAAATTAAGGATAACAAAAAATTGTTTTTCAGATATATAGGGAGTAAAAGGAAGGCCCAGGGTGGAATAGGACCCCTACTAAATGAGCAGAAGCAATTGGTGATGGACAGGGGGGACAAGGCTGAGCTCCTCAATGAGTTCTTTGCCTCAGTGTTCCTAAGTGAAGGGCAAGACAAATCTCTCACTGGGATTGTAGAGAGGCAGCAGCAAGGCACCAGACTGCCATGCGTAGACCCTGAGATGGTGCAGAGTCACTTGGAGGAACTGGATGCCTTTAAGTTGGCAGGCCCGGATGAGCTCCATCTGAGGGTGCTGAAGGCACTGGCTGACATCATTGCACAGCCACTGGCGGGAATATTTGAACGCTCCTGGCGCACGGGCCAGGTCCCGGAGGACTGGAAAAGGGCCAATGTGGTCCCCATTTTCAAGAAGGGGAGGAAGGAGGACCCGGGCAACTATAGGCCAGTCAGTCTCACCTCCATCCTTGGCAAAGTCTTTGAAAAAATTATCAAGGCTCACATTTGCGAGAGCCCGGCAGGAAAAATTATGCTGAGGGGGGAAACCAGCACAGGTTCATAGCAGGTAGATCATGCCTGACTAATCTAGTCTCTTTTTATGACAAGGTTACAAAACGCCTGGACGCGGGAGTAGGGGTGGATGTCGTATACTTAGACTTCAGGAAGGCCTTCAATACAGTATCCCACACCATACTGGTGAACAAGTTAAGAGGCTGTGACTTGGATGACTACACAGTCCGGTGGGTGGTGAATTAGCTAGAGGGTCGCACCCAGACAGTCATAGTGGATGGATCGGTTTTGACCTGGAAGGGTGTGGGCAGTGGGGTCCCGCAGGGCTCGGTCCTTGGACCAATACTCTTCAATGTCTTCATCAGCGACTTGGATGAGGGAGTGAAGTGTACTCTTTCCAAGTTTGTGGATGACACAAAGCTATGGGGAGAAGTGGACACACCGGAGGGCAGGGAACAGCTGCAAGCAGACCTGGACAGGTTGGACAAGTGGGCAGAAAACAACAGGATGCAGTTCAACAAGGAGAAATGCAAAGTGCTGCACCTAGGGAGGAAAAATGTCCAGCACACCTACTGCCTAGGAAATGACCTGCTTGGTGGCACGGAAGCGGAAAGGGATCTTGGAGTCCTAGTGGACTCCAAGATGAACATGGGTCATCAGTGTGACGAAGCCATCAGAAAAGCTAATGGCACTTTATTGTGCATCAGCAGATGCATGACGAACAGGTCCAAGGAGGTGATACTTCCCCTCTATCGGGCGCTGGTCAGACCGCAGTTGGAATACTGCGTGAAATTTTGGGCGCCACACTTTAAGCGGGATGTGGATAACCTGGAGAGGGTCCAGAGAAGGGCCACTCATATTGTCAAGGGCTTGCAGGCCAAGCCCTATGAGGAGAGACTAGAGTACCTGGACCTCTTCAGCCTCCGCAAGAGAAGGTTGAGGGGCGACCTTGTGGCTGCCTATAAGTTCATCATAGGGGCACAGAAGGGAATTGGTGAGGCTTTACTCACCAAGGCGCCCCCGGGGGTTACAAGAAATAATGGCCACAAGCTAGCAGACAGCAGATTTAGACTGGACGTTAGGAAGAACTTCTTCACAGTTCGAGTGGCCAAGGTCTGGAATGGGCTCCCAAGGGAGGTGGTGCTCTCCCCTACCCTGGGGGTCTTCAAGAGGAGGTTAGATAGGCATCTAGCTGGGGTCATCTAAACCCAGCACTCTTTCCTGCCTATGCAGGGGGTCGGACTCGATCTATTGAGGTCCCTTCTGATCCTAACATCTATGAATCTATAAGTCTGCTGGAGCATTCTAATATTATAAAAGCATAAGTCTGGCTGTCTGTAATGCTTTATTCGCACTCTGGCTGTTTTCATCAGCCAATCAGAGTGCTCCAAGCATGGGGGAGTGCTGCCATGATTCCGAAGCCGCACTGAGGACTGGACAGAGGGTGGGGGAGCCAAGGCCAGCACTGCTGGCCTTGGCTCCCCCACTCCGCTCCCTGCAAGAGGCAGAACAGCAGCAGCATGGGGAGTTAGGTAGCAGCACTCCATCCCATCCCATCCTCCTCCTCCCTTCCCGTCATTCTTGATGGTCAATTGGCTAGTTCTAATATTATAAAAGCCTTAGTCTGTCTGTCTATAATGCCTTATTTGCACTCTGGCTGTCAAGATAGCCAATCAGAGTGCTCTACATAGACGGACACAGAAGGTAGAGCACTGCCATGACAGTGGGGCCTCTGGCAGGCCAGTAGGGGGTGCTCCTGCATTGAGCCACCTACCTCACTGCACCCGACCACCTTCCAGGCTCCGAGTGACTCCCTGGGGGCACCTCATGTCTGGCTGACCCCCTTCCTGGAGCATACCCACAAGCCTGGGGGTAATGCTGCCACCACTCAGAATCTGGACTAATCTGGGAACCATGCCTTCTGGGAAACACAGGCCTAGTAGTCCTTGAGGATACTTGAACCACTGCAAGAACTCGGGTTGCTTCCCTCAGTCTGAAGCACAAATAGTGATGTCCCTTAGTCAGCTGAACCAAGGGGACCCCAAGCCATAATCTAGACCTTCTCCCAGTAAGTCTCCCATGCTAGGTGCAAAGGATAACTTTATTGGTTACAAGGAGTACATTTGGAATAGGGTACAGGGTAGAGCAATATCAGAGAAATACCTTAGAGCAAACAGTGGCATGGTAGCTTTTGATCATGCATCTGAGTTACTGCAAGCTATATATCTAGTTAGATCTCAGGTAGTTTACTCACAAGTGTCACCCAGAGGCAGGTGGAGATTCCCTCTGGAGGCAAGCAGTTCATCAATCATGAGTTTCAAGACAGAGTTTCAGATTCTCTCTGAGAGTTCTCACCATGGCTACTGTCCCTCGTCTTGGGCAGTCCTTCACTTACGTAGACATTATGGCCTCATTTACCTGATCCATTGAAGACCAGCAACCGTTGGCTGACAGCCAACCAATTTGAAATGAATCATTAGTTGCTGGGTAAACTGGCAGTGTCTTTAGCCCCCTCCCAGTCACGTTGGCATTGCTTAGAACAATTGGGAGTTTAAGCCCCCTACGCAGGTATGTGATGCCAGTCTTGTAGGCAGAGGGAGCAGGTTTCCCCCCCTCACTCAGGAATGTATCCAGCTTGTGTTACAAGTCAGGGTTGCCTGAAGAGGTGGGGCAGAGGAGTCTGCCCTTTGCAGTGACAACTGTCAAATTGAGCTGAGGAGAGACAGAGATGGTATTCTGCCACAGGGACTCTCCTGCTCCTTTCAGGCAAAGGAGAATGGCAGAGACTGAAGTGCTGCCAAAATGGAGGGGATGGAGTGGGTGGGTGAGGCCAGTGGTGCTGGCCCTGCCCCACCCCCCTTGAATGCTTCTTGGAGCTGGGGGCTGGTGCCTGCCCCCTCCTAAGAACAGAGGGAAGGGAGGGTAGCAGAAAGGGGAGGGGAGGTTACTGGTGTCTGTGCCCTGCCACAACTGCAACTGCCACCACCGCTGTGACTAAAACTGTGGTCACCGGCTCCAGCCTGAAGTGGTTTGGGGAGGGTGGGGGGGAGGTGGGGAGTGGCCCCAGCCCTGGCCTGAAGGGGAGGGGGGAGGTGGGGAGCGAAGCAGTTGGGGGAGGTGGGGAGTGGCCTTGACCCCGGCCTGAGGTGGGAGGGGGGCTGGACACAGACCCCTGTCGCCCCCCCCCCCCCCCCCAAATCATTCTTGATGGGCAATTTGCTAGTTCTAATCAGAAAGCTCCAGTGTGCTGCAGCCTCTTGTGTATTCAGCATCCCTGCATTTCAAAATGGTGGTAGGGGTGCTTGAGTTAAAGCATCCCCACCATGGATGCTTTAACTAACCCCAAACCTAGGATGCTGAATACACAAGACACTGCAGGAGTTTAAATTAGAATGGCTCTTGGGAACTGCTCTAATCAAAATGCCCCCCCCCATAGCACGTGTACAGATTTAGTGTGGAGAAAAGGAGACTTGAGGGGGAATTTAATAGCACCCTTCAACTACTTGAAAGGTGATTCCAAAAAGCATGGTGCTATACTGTTCTCAGTGGTGGCAGATGACAGAACAAGGAGCAATGGGCTCAAATTGCAGCAAGGGAAGTTTGGGTTAGATATTAGGAAAACCTTTCTCAGTAGGAGGGTAGTAAAACACTAGGACAGGTTACCCAGAGAGGTGGTGGAATCTCCATCCTTGGAGGTTTTTAAGACCTAGCTAGAGAGAGCCTTGGCTGGGATGATATATATTTGGAGATGGCCCTACTTTGCATAGGAAGTTGGACTAGATGACTTCCTGAGGTCCTTTCCAACCCTACTTTTCTGATTCTATGATTCTAGATGGGCTGCTCTCATTTCAGCATGGCTGTGAGCCTAAGTGAACTTACCCCATCCCTGCTGAAATCAGAGCTTTCCATTCCTGAGCCTACCAGCTAGCTCTGATACTTCAAACATGTGTGTGTCTTTCCCTATTTCCTCTTCTTTCCTTAATGAGGGATGCCTGTCTTGTGTCCCAGTTCTTGGCTGGATTCCTGCCTCCACTGACATAGCTAGGACTTGATGCAGTTGCAAACCTAAGGTAGGTGAGGCAGACAGCTGACTGGGAAATGATGTAAAGAGGAATTAAAATCTTGAAGGTATTACACAACAAAGAGAGCAGGTTGCAGCTTAAGCGGGGGGGAAGGGCTGGCAAAGGTACTTGTGAAGACACAAGGCTATGTTACTAGCCCTGCTCTGGTCAAACTTTCACTGAAATCCTCAACCAGTGTGGGAAACTTTTCATGATTCTGGGATTTTTAAAAAACAAAACAAAAGCAGAGATGCACATAGGCATCCCCTCGTGCATGTGCATACAGGTACACAAACATGAGGAAAGAAGTGTGTTAAGATCCAAACTGTATGAAGAAGAAATATCAGAGTAGGCACATGTTTACTTCAGAATAATAAGATTTTACACTGGGATAAAAGTGAAATGGATACATGATATACAGACTTACACCAGCATAAATCACTACATTCCAGAGTAAATCTTCCCCTAAAATAATGAGGAGTAACTATGTACCACTGTAAATTACACTGTTGAATCCACTCCCCTAGCTGGCATAATTTCTGGGTAGGAGTTTGCTCAAGACAAACTTGCTCTTCCACTATCTGGTGTCCAGGTGCTGTAATAGTGCCTACCAAGGCACTGGTGTGGGAGTGCTAGTCATGTGCTTACTCATTACTGGGTTCATCTACACAAGAAGCTTAATACACAGTAGACTAATACTACTGCACATTAGCATGTCACAGCAAAAGCTATGCTAATGCACAGTAGAGTTTGTCTACTACACATTAAGCATCATGAAAAGACTGAGCCTTTGCTACTGTGCACTAGTGCTGGCCACTGCACATTTAGTTGGTACCTCATATTAGAGGTACTAAACTTGATATGCATTAGCAATGGCACATTAATGCATGTGTAGATGCACTCACTATGGAGTAACTTTACCATAGAATAAAACCCAGGGTAAATATTCCATAGCAATTGTCATGTGTCCACACCCTGAGCATGGTGAGGAACTGATCCCTTAATAGGGGGATGTGTCTTTTCGTAGCCAGCTCTTCTTCCTCCCCTACTGCAGCTCCAAATTCACCTGCAGTTCTGTAGTTGTGGGATAATTAAAAAAGCACTTTTTTGTTTGGTCTTCTGTACCTTCCACCATTTCCCACAACAACCTTTTAGTTACACCATTCAGGAAAAACCCCACTCAAAATACAGATCTCTAAAAGTCTCAAGGCAGTGTCAGCGTCACTGGGGCACTGAACTATGCCTGCCAGTTTGTTAGTCACAGAGACCAGCTAAAGCAGGGGAAAGAATAGCATAGGGATAAAAGAAGGGGAAGTTTTTTTCCCTCCCTATAACTTTGCCTTTCTGCTTGACAGTGGGGTCACTTCTATGAGGTTAACATTGACTCTTTCACTTATTTATTTCTTATTCTGTTATGGTTGGTTTGGAATTGACTAAAGCATTCACAAGGATTTGCTGGTGGTATTAAGACTGCAAGATCAGATCTCTATGCTTATAGCCCAACCACTCCATTTTTTGAGTGGAACTGGGTTCAGCAGTACAAGGTGTGGCTGATGCCTTGGGGATGTTGTATGGGCATGGAGCCATCCAAATCCTTCTGAGGAAAACATCTCCCTGTAGAATCCCCATCCCCAACCTGAAACTATTATAGCAAAGTTTGATGGTTAGTAAGGTGGCCTCTGGAAACATGACAGGCAAATCAGAAAACATGGACCACAAGTTGATCCAAGATGAAATGAGAACAGAGTGGAATGTGGGATCAAGATATCCACAGGTCTGTGATTTTTTTTTTTTTCTTCCTGCTTGTTTTCTCACTTCCTTGCATACCTCTCTCAGATAACCTTCACAGGAAGGAGCTAATGCCTATCTTCTTACACAGCTACTTATGAACATGAAGCTTATGTTGCCATGAAATGTGCCAGGCGGAAAAGGAGCGGAAAGTGTTTTAGGGTACACAGGGCCCAACAGCTGAACCCATTCCAGGTGGTGAGGGGTATTTTTAAGTGTGCTAGCATTCCAAGGTAGCATTGGTATATGATTTTGTTGCCTGACTGAAAGGATGGTCCTTTCATTCAGACCAATCAGGGGGTTGGTCTGGGACTTGGGAGACCTTCATTTAAGTCCCTTCTTTGCCACAGAGATTCTGCTCCATGAGATCTTGGAGAGGTCATTTAGTTTCTCTGTGCATCAGTTCTCAACCTGTAAGAAATAAGTTAGGAATACCAGCCTACTCCAGAGGAGTGTAGTGGATACAAAGATATTAAAGACTGCAAGCTTTTGCTTAATATTATAATGGAGGCTGCACAACTATCTGAGAGTGAGAATGAGCCTCTGATATGATCTGTCTGCTTTAAAGTGTGAGGAGAGAGGGAACCAGAACTTTTCAAAACAGCCTCTAAATTACCTATGTAGCTCAGATAGCTGAATGTCAAGCTAGCTAAAGTACAGCTATTATGGTTGCAGGTTACATTTTGAAGACCTGATGGAGGCCTCTTTGACAAGGAGGGTTTTCATTGCCTTAGGATTATGGAATTTATCCACCCAACAGGAAGCAGATGGGCAATCAACTAGTTATCTTAGGTGCCTGGACACGAATGCATGGAGCCTCAGAAACAAGCAGGAAGAATTGAAAGTCCTTGCACAGTCAAGGAATTATGATGTGATTGGAATAATGGACCTGGTGGGATACGTCATATGACTGGAGCACTGCCACGAATGGGTGCAAACTGTTCAGAAAAGAAAGGCAGGGGAGTTGCACTTTTTATATAAAAGAGCCATATGATTGCTCAGAGCTCCAGTGTTAAACTCCATAGGAGATAGGCCTGTTGAAAGTCTCCAGGTTAGGGTCAGAGGGGAGAGCAACAAGAATGATGTTATGGTAGGGGTCTGTGATAGACCACCAGACCAGGAGAAAGTGTTGGAGGATGCTTTCTTCAAACAGCTAGCAGAAGTTTCCTGATCACAAGCCCTGGTTCTCATGGGGGACTTCAATCACTCTGACACTTGCTGGGAGGGCAATGCAGCAGTGCTTGGGCAACCCAGGAAGTTTTTGGAAAGTGTGTTGGAAACAAGTTCCTGATGCAAGTGTTGGAGCAGTCGGCTAGGGTCTGTGCTCTTCTTGACCTGCTGCTCACAAACAGGGAAGAATTGTTGGGGGATGTACTAGTAGATGGCAATTTGGGCAGCAGTGATCATGAGATGGTAGAGTTCAGGATCCTGAGGAAAGGAAGGATGGAGAGCAGCAGAGTAAGGACCCTGGACTTCAGAAAATCAGACTGTGATTCACTCAGGGAGCTCATGGCTAGGATCCCCTGGGAAGCCAGTCTGAGGAGAGAGGAGTCCAGGAGAGCTGGCTGTGCTTTAAAGAAGCCTTACTGAGAGCACAGGAATAAACCATCCCAATGCTCAGGAAGATTAGCAAGTATGGCAGAAGACCAGCTTGGCTTAGCAGTGAATTCTTCAGTAAATTAAATCACAAAAAGGAAGCTTATAAGAAGTGGAAACTTGGACAAACAACTAGGGAGGAGTATAGGACTATTGCCCAAGCATGCAGGGATGAAGTCAAGAAGGCCAAAGTGTCATCAGAGTTGCAGCTAGCAAGGGACGTGAAAGGTAACAAGGAGCGTTTCTACAAGCATGTCAGTAACCAGATGAAGATCATGGAAAGTGTGGGTCCCTTACTGCATGGGGGAGGGAACCTTGTGACAGAGGATGAAGGAAATGCTGGCATTGAGATTGCCTGTGAAGACTGAGGTGAAAATGAAGTGCTCAAAGTCAGCTCCCAGACTACTCTACTCAACTGGGCAGCAGCATTTGGGGAGGAAGTGAGCAGCTAGCAGGTGAAAGAACAGGTTAGAGACTACTTAGAAAAGCTGGACATATACAAGTCTATGGGGCCAAATGGAATGCAACCAAGGGTGCTGAGGGAGTTGGCTGATGTGACTGCAAAGCCACTGGCCATCATGTTTGAAAACTCATGGCGATTAGGAGAGGCCCCAGATGACTGCAAAAGCTCAAACATACTGCCCATATTTAAGAAAGGGAAAAAAGGAGAATCCAGGGAACCACAGACCAGTCAGCCACACCTCAGTCCCTGGAAAAATCATGGAGTGGATCCTCAAGGAATCCATTTCTAAGCATTTGGAGGAGGAGGAGAAGGTGATTAAGAATGGTCAGCATGGATTCACCGGGGCAACTCATGCCTGACCAACCTGATGGCCTTCTGTGATTTAAGATGATTTGCTCTGTGAATGTGAGGAGACCAGTGGGTGTGGTGTACCTTGATTTTAGCAAGAAGTATGTGCTGGATGAATGGACTCTAACGTGGATAGAAAACTGGCTGGAACATCGGGCTCAGAGAGTAATACTCAGTGGGTCAATGTCTAGTTGGTAGCCAGTATCAAGTGGATGCCCCAGGGGTTGGCCCTGGGGCTGGTTTTGTTCAATGTCTTCATCAATGACTTGGAAGATGGCATTGAGTGCACCCTCAGCCAGTCTGCAGATGACACCAAGCTGGGGGAAGTAGGGGATATGCAGGAGGGTAGGGCTATGATTAGGAGTGACCTAGACAAATTGGAGGATTGAGCCAAAAGAAATCTCAACGACAAGTGCAAAGTATTGTACTTAGGATGAAACAATCCCATGCACCAGTACAGGCTAGGGGCCGACTGGCTGGGCAGCAGCTCTGCAGAAAAGGACCTGGGGGTTACAGTGGAAAATAAGCTGAACATGAGCCAACATTGTGCCCTAGTTGCCAAGAGGACTACCAATACAGCCCAGTATACTGTTAGATGTGTTGCCAGTAGGTCAAGGGAAGTGATTTATTTATCTCTTTTCAGCACTGAGCAGGGATCCTGGGTTTACCTGATTTTAAAATATCACAAATTCTCTTTTTGGAGTTAAAAAACAAAAAAACAAAAACAAAACCCGGTGATTTTAAAATTTTAAAGGCCCCCAACAGCCCCCCCCCTCCCCCTGCCAGCCCTGCTTGTGCCCTACACTTCCCTCACAACAGCCCCTTGGCCTGCTCATGCCCCTCACTTCCTGCCTCAACAGTCCCCCAGCCCAACTGGTGGCCCTCCAGCCCTGCTGGAGAGTGCCCCCCAGCTGCCAGGGCTATGGGGCCGGGGACCCAGGTCTGCAACCCCCTACCCCACCTAGAGGGAGCACAGAGCTAGATCCCCCACTGCTGCTGCCTGCTGTGGGCTTGGGCAAGTGTGGGGCCCTGCACTTCCAGGGGGCGGGGGGACCCGTGCCCCCCAGATCTGTGTGGGGGGTGGGGACAGGCCGGGTGCGTGCTGTGTGTGGCTTTCCTGAAGGGCTGATAGTATGCCACTTTGGGTCCATGCACTGCCAGCCGGGCGGGCACTTCTGCAGGAAGCTGGCTGGGGGCTGAGGAGCAGGGAGGTGTTGGGGAAAGCCTCACATGGAGTGCCCACCCAGCCAGCAGCGTATGGACCCAGAGTGGCATGGTATGCCCTCCTAAAAGCCCTACTTACCTCACAGGCTTCAAGGTTTTTTCTCTGATAAAATGGGGAAATCCATGGCTTTCTTTGTTTTTCCATGGTAAATGGAAAACCCAGATCCTTGCTGATGAGGCCATGTCTGGAGTACTGTTTGGTTTTGGGCCCCCCACTACAGAAAGGATGTGAACAAGTTGGAGAGAATCCAGTGGAGGGCAATAAAAATGATTTAGGGGCTGGGGCACATGACTTACGAGGGAACTGGGCTTATTTAACCTAAAGGAGAAAAGACAGAGGGGATTTAAAAGCAGCCTTCAAGCACCTAAAAGGAAGGGGAGGGGGGATTGAAAGAGCATAAAGCTAGACTGTTCTCAGTGGCGGCCATAGGTGGTGGAAGGCTGGGGCCAATGGGGCTCAGCCCCCCCAAATCTGCGACGGTGGGTAGGGCCCCAAGGCAGCCTGGCTGCGAGCTCCAGGGAGCTGCAGCAGGGGTAGGGAGGGATGCACGTGTAGCCAGGATCACAGCCAGGTGGTGGGATGGTCGGGGCCCAGGCGGCTCATCCAGGGAAGGGGAGGCTCCTGCTGCTGCATGCCCTGGTGGGTGTCTGGGGGGGCGCATGCCCCTCCATCTGAGCACGGGGTGGGGGCGGCTGCTGCTGTGCACTCTGTTTCTGCCCCTGCCCCGTGTGCTCTGCAGGAGCCCCTCGTACCCCTGGAGAAGCTGCCCAGGCTCTGGTTGTCCCACTGCCTGGCCCAGCTGGGGCCATACCTGGCCTGGCCCCTACCCCACTCCTCCCTCACCACTGGGGCCTTGATTTGCCCCCACACCCATGGCCCTTTCCCCTTCCTCCGCAGACTTACCTGGGGGGGGGGCACACGCATGTGTGCACTCAGCCGTCCCAAACAATTCTTTCTCCCTCTGCCTATGGTGGTGGCAGATGATAGAACAAGGAGGAGCAAGGGAAGCTTAGGTTGGATATTAGGAAGAATTTTCTCACTAGGAAGGTAGTAAAGTACTGGAACAGGTTGCCCAGAGAAGTTGTGGAGTCTCCACCCTTGGTTTTTAAGACCCAGCTTGACAAAGCTTTGGCTGGGATGATCTAGTTAGGGATGGTTCTGCTTTCAGCAGGGGGGGGTCAGACTATATGACCTCCTAAGGTCCTTTCCAACCCTAATTTTCTATAATTCTATGAAACAATTTCCATATTGGAAAGGGACAGCAGTCCAGAGGCAAAGACTGTTAAAATCTAAGTTCTGCTGAGATGAACAAGAACAGGTCCTCCTGAAAGAGTCTTTAGAGCTCTTGCCTAGGGATGGAGAGGTGGGGAAGATATGAAGAGCCAATGGGTTGGCCGGCAAAGTGAACAATGAAATGATGTGAGTTCTGCATGCAGCAGACATGGCAGGGTCAGCCATCTGGAACAGATTACTGACACGCACAGATAGCTGGGACATCTTTTTTCATTTTTCAGACAATGGAACTGTTTCATTTATTGCCCATTATTAAAAATCTATAGTACTAAAAATAAAAATAAAAAAGGAAAAAGAGAAAAATTTGGATACCTTTTAAAGGGGCCGACCATATTAAAAACCATGTTGGCAATGAATTCTCCTCTGATCCTTTTTTTTCCTTTCCTTCATAAAGATGGTATGGGGCAGGAAATTTTGTGCCTGGATAGGCATTTAGTAGCCCAGAATCTGGGGTGGGGTCCTACAAAGAGGAAAGTGGAGGTCCAATGCTTTATCATCTGGACTTTCAAGTAAATAGAGTGGAACCCATTTAGATCCCAAATTAAGCAGTTAGATTTTCCAAGCAGTTCAGCTTGGTAAGTGATCCCTATGCAGCAAAGCACCTTAGCACCGGGAATGCACACTTTAATTCCACTGAGCTCGCTAGACTTTAGGCATGTAATTGGGTTAATCAGATCCAAAGGTGAATGAGCACTTTGTAAATAAGTCCCTTCAACAGCTGCTACCTCTGGGAATTTGGACCTTGAGTGTGTCTACTATTTTTCTGTATAGCATAACCCCATTCCCCCTCAATCTGGAGATGAGGCAGTGAAACCAGCCTGAAATCTGCACCCAACTCTGTCTGGCATATTTGAGAGAAAAGGTGTTATGGACATCTCTTACCCTGATGCCTGTTCTCTGATAGGACCACTAGAACCATCCTCCAGGCAGGCATACATCTCAAACACCCTGGTTTCCAATGCTTACTTCCCTTATAAAAATATACCATATTTTTTTTGCATACCACACCCCACCAAATGGGATATACACATTGATTTTTGAAAGACGGAATGTAGAAGAAAAAGGTTTTTCCAGTTATGGCCCAGAGCTGGCTTGTCAGAGAGAAGCTGTGCTGCAAGACAGCTGCCAGCTTCTGTTTAGACCAGTGGTTTTCAACCTGTGGTCCGTGGACCCCTGGGGATCCACAGATTATGTCTAAGGGGTCCATGAAAAATTATTATGATCAATCAAAAGTATTTAAATACCCACACTTACAATTCAAAGGGGTCCACAACTTCATTTACATTTTTTTAGGAGTCCACAGATGAAGAAAGATTGAAAACCACTACTCGAGACAGCAAGAAGGAGAGATGGAGTCCAGTGTTAACTCTTTCACAGCTGCTCTCAAATTGGCAACAGCTTTTGGCTGTTCAGCTGAAAACTGTGACCATTTGGAGAGTCACTGTGAAAAGGTTAACACTGGACTCTGCTTCTCCTGCTTGCTGTCCCAGAGGAAATTTGGCAGCCATCTTGCAATGCAGCATATCAACTCACTCGTTTAACTTTCTGAAGTCTCCCCAGAAGCTCAGATGCTTTAAATATATTAGAGTTGGCAAACCAAACTATATTTTAAGTGGAGGTTTAGAGGAGAGGTTGTTGTTTCATGGTGTTTATTAGCTGCTAATCTGTTAGAAGCAAGAAAAGAAGACATCTCAACATAGCGTTTTCACACTTGCACTGAACACACTGCAACAAAGCTATCTGGTTAATACGAAGGCCTTTGGCAGTTCATGGAGCTCAGAGACAACAAGGCAACATTATATGTGAACCAACATGTAAAGCCTATACCTGTCTGCTGGAGTTGTCTGAGGTCTTCTGGGATCCCCTGGACCTTTCACACTCCTTCTTTGGGAGAGATTCACAGAGCTGTATATCACTGCTGTGTGTTAGCACCACCTGCTTCCATGCACACAAAGAGGGAAGCAGTGGAGTGGCAGGCTCATGCAATCCTCAACAGCCCAAATTCTGGAAGGGTTTTCTGCTGTAGAAAAACCACAGGGAATAAAATGCCCCAGATGAGGTCAGTGAAACTTTATTTCTTGCAGTGAATTCTGTGCGAGTGTGAGATTGCTACATTGAAATGTCTTCTGTTCCTAACAGCTCAGCAGCTAATAAACACCATGCTAAAATCTCTTCTCTAAACCTCCTCTTAAAATACAGAGTTCGATTTGCCAACTCTAATATATTTAAAGCATCTGAGCTTCCGGGGAGACTTTGGAAAGCTAACTGAGTGAGTAGAAACATTTGTATGTGTGCGGGCCAGGCCCCGCTCCCGCCGCCGTGCGCGGGTCAGGAGGGGCGACCCGCGGCCCATCTTTCGCGCACTCGGGCTGTGGCCGGCAGCCCGGGCACACGGGGTTGGAGAGAGCTGGCGGCGAGCTAGAGTTAGTCACAAACGCGTAGTGGTTGATTGAAAAGATTGTTTACTTACACCCAAAGATGGTATTGGTGTAGGCTGGACAGGTTTCCAGGCACAGCTCCCGCTTAGATCCTCGCTAGAGGACCACGACAAATTCGATTGCTCCCACGGAGTTGTTTAGGCTCCGCGGGTCCGGTTCGGTTGGGTTCGAAAGGTTCCCCGGAGTTGAGACTCCGCGGGTTCGAAGTTACAGGAAAGGGATACGTCTGGGATTGCGATCGGCGACGGGGAGAGGCTAGAAGCGAAAGCTCTGCAGGTTCGGTTATTAAGCTTGAGAGAGGCGCGTTGGGTCTGCAAGGGTCCGCAGCGCTTGGAGATCTTCACACAGCACGAAGTCTCCTCCTCCTGGAGAGTTCTATCTCTCTTTCCAGTTTTCTCTCCCTCTCCCTCTCCGACTTGGGCGGAAACTACCCAAGCCTTTTGTACGGCTAGTAAGCCAATAGCTAGCCGCCACATGTGCCTACATTTGGAATTGGCCAATAATGTGGCGCGAATCCAAATACAAATGGCGGGAACTCCTTTGCAGCGTGTATCACTAGTATGCAAAAGAAATGCACCCTGCAAAGAAGCTGTAATTTGGCGGGAAATCCCCCATTGCACCAGAGTTCTCTCTCGCAGCAGAGAACTCTACCGTGCAAAGAAAGCTACAATCGGCGGGAAAATAATTTAGCGGTGCCGAAGCGCACACACAAACAAAAACCACAACTTTGGGTTGTGACAGCATGAAAAATTTTTTCAAAAGCAAAAGCCAGCTACAATATTAACACAACATCTGATGACAGGCTTTGAGGATGAATGAAAGAGGATACATTTTCACTTTTAAATAAATCATAGGATCATAGGAAAGTAGGACTGTAAAGGATGTCAGAAGGTTGTCTAGTCCAGCCCCTTCCTTAGGATCATCCATGACAAGGGGCCTACTGAAATCACGATTTTTCACAGAAATATGATTTTGAGTGTACTCTGTGAAAAAGCACAGTCTCCACGCTTTTGGTAGGCTCACTGCAAACTAAAGTAAACTAAACTTAGTGGCAAGCAGAGAAGCCCTGCAGTCTTGGAGCACAGGGGGATGGTGGGAGAGGTGTGTGTTTGGGGCGGGGGGTAAAGGGGTAAAGGAGAGAGGGGGCAGGGGCTTAAAGGGGGCAGGGCATGGGTGCCTACCGAAGGAGCCACAGAGGCTGCTTCCACACCTCCTGAGAGCAACCCTGTGCTTCCCTGACCTGCCCCCCCTTTCTCCCTGACTCTCTACCCTTGCCCCTCCCCCTCCCCCTATGCTATATGACTGCAGGGCTTCTTTGCTTTCTGGTAAGGGTTTGCTTTTTTTTTTTTTTTTTTAGTGAGCCTGCCAATGAACCCACTGCTTGGGGATGGTCTGAAACTGCAGCTTAATTACCCTGATTAAGCCTGAGGAAGCCATTAATCCACACTTAATAACCAATAGATTCTCAGCTTCCCTAGGCTTAATCAGGATAATTAAGCCACTGTTTTGGGCCATGTGGCAATCTGTAGAGAGGAATGGGACTGCCAAGGCCCCTCAGCCAATTGGAGGGATCGGCAGGCCCTGCTGTGCTAATCCCATGAAAATGGCAGCCAGCCCCAGGATCTGCCCAGAAAATTGGTTGGCTCCTCTTTGAGTTTGGTAGACCCTCTATAAATGACTAAACCATCCCAGCCAAGTATCTGTAGGCCACTATAGGCCAATCAGCCTAACCTCTATCCCAGAAAAAATCCTGGAAAAGCTTGTTAAAGAATTTTGTGCAATACGCTCAGGGAAGGTAAGATTCTGAATGATAGCCAGTATGGCTTTGTCATGGTAGGTCTTGTCTTACCAATCTCATCTCCTTCTACAACCAAGTCTCTTGCCACCTGGACATGGGAAATTAGGTAGACGTTATATACCTAGACTTCCAAAAGGCTTTTGATCTAGTATCCCATGGTATCTTTGTGGACTCAGCTGCTTGATGGTTCAGTGGGTGGGAAACTGGCAACAGGGTAGGACCCAGAGAGTTCTCATGAATGAATCTGTGTCATCCTGGTGTGAAGTGGCCAGTTGTGTCCCTCAGGGGTCAGTGATTTGGATGGGGGAGTGAAAAGCTCACTGGCCAAGTTTGTGGACTACACCAAGTTATGGGGCAGTGTGGTCACGTCAGAAGATAGGTTGCAGATACAGGCAGACCTGGTTAGGCTCGAGAGTTGGGCAGATCGGAACCAGATGAAGTTTAACACTTCCAAGTGTAAGGTGCTCCATCTGGGGGCAAACAACCCTCAACATACATACAGGCTTGGTGGTGACAGCTTGACTTGCACCACGGCCAACAGGGACCTAGGGGTAACGATTGACCACTGCATGAATATGAGCCATCAGTGTGAGGCAGTGGTCAGCAGGGCAAGTATCATGCTGGCATGCATCAACTGATGCATCTCATGTAAAACTAAGGAAGTGATACTCCCATTGTACTTGGCACTGGTGAGACCACAGTTGGAGTACTGTGTCCAGTTCTGGGCGCTGCACTTCAATAAGGATGTGGAAAAGCTTGAGAGAGTCCAGAGAAGAGCCACCTGTATGATCAGGGACTTGTAAGGCAAGCCATACACAGAAAGACTAAGGGACCTGGGCCTCTTTAGCCTAAGGAAGAAAAGGTTGAGAGGGGACTTGATAGCGGCTTACTGCTATATCAGAGGAGTGCATCAGGAGCTTGGTGAACAACTGTTCACTAGTGCACTACTGGGAAAGACCAGGACCAATGGATACATACTCCTGGAAGGCTGCTTCAGGCTGAATACCAGGAAAAAGTCCTTCACAGTCAGGGTGTTCAGACTGTGGAATAAACTCCCTCCAGAGGTGGTGCAGTCACCTACCCTGGAGGTTTTCAAGAGGAGACTGGTCAGTCACCTTGCTGGGGTCACCTAACCTCAGTTGGCTTCCTGCCTAGAGTGGTGGGGCGGGGGGAGGGCGAGACCCAATTATCTGCGAGGGGCTGGAAGGGACCTAACAATCTATGAAACTGTCTAACCTGCTCATGAAAATTTTCAAGGATGGAGATTCCACTACTTCTCTAGGTAGCCTATTCCAATGCTAAACCATTCTCCTATTCAGAAAGTTCCTCCTAATCTCCAACCTAAATTTCTTTTGCTACAGCTTGAGACTATTGCTACTAGCCCTGCAGCAACACAGAGAAATCCATTTCCAGTTTATCTATTTTCAAGTTTATCCCAGTCATTTTGAGATCCTAGTCCTATCCCTAGAGTGGCTGCAGTTCCACCCAACTTGATGACTGCCTGTAGCAAATGACAATACAGGGGACACAACATGTCATGGGAAACCAGACAAAAATGAAGTAATAATGGGATAAGCTGAACAGATTCCATCCCATAAAGGAGAATTTTTTGTAGGAGGCGGCCCAAGGTAACCATCCCATGAAGAACACCTTGGTCTCCTCCTGCTCGTTTCTTGTAATCTACACTAAGAACTTTGCAATGAGAGACTGGTGAGAGAGCTTCTCTTAGAGGGGACTCCATCTTGATTTAGAAATCAAAAATTGGTATCCAAAGTATGTAGGTACAGGTGCCAGTCTCAGTGAACCCCTCAGTTACATCTGCATGAGGTCTCAGAGCCTGAATGCCACCTTCCCTGTGTGTGTGACAGTCCCATTCTGTGGTCCCATTTTGTGATGCCTGGAAAAGTCAGCTTTGTGATAAAGGAGCTGGCAAAAATCTAGCCACCAAAACAGAATCCCAGAAAGAAGGTAGAGATTTCAGAATCCTGGTTAAAATAAGTAAATAAATAACATAAAAGCAGTTGGACTAATGGTGCAATTCTATTATGCTCCTGGCCTGGAGAAATCCTGTTTTATTTTCAAAAACTTCACCTATGCATTAGGATTCACCTGAGGAATATGTGACCTCACAGTGGCCATGAGTCTTCTGTCATTTGAGGCAAGGGCCATCTCTCTATCAAAGCTGATCTAATCACTCACTTTCAGACCTTTATCTTTTATTTTATTTTTAATTCCACAGAACTGGCCTGGAGGCCATTATGGAAACATATGCATTCTGGAGGCCCCCTGTGCGCACCCTCACCTTTGAAGATTTCACTACCATGCAGAAACAGCAAGGTGAGCCATTGAATAAAGGGTACAAGAACATTGGTAAAGAGGTGGCAGCACACTGCAGTGTGCATCTGGTATCCAGCTGAGTCAGAGACATTGTGGAGCTTGACTGCCAGGAAGAGATATATAACTGAGAAGAGAAACTGACAGTTATAGAAATATGGAAGGTTTGTATTATAGGAGACGTGGTACAGAGACCTAAATACTGTAGTGTCTTTAACATTTATAGGAGCTAAAACAAAGAGGAACACAGATGCTTGGGTAGTAGTAAAATAAATCCATCAGTTTAACAACTATGAGGAGACTACAGAGAAGGCATAGCAGAGATAAGCCTTCCTGTTAGAAAAAGGCATACTTATGTGTTGAGTCACTGAGTCCAATTGTGCCATGGTGGTGGGAGAGGGAAGCAACATGGGAGTACACTAGTCACTACAGCCATTTCCCAGGAACCTGCCCTCTTGTGCACATGCCAGTAGATGTCTGTAATATGTGGCACAGAACTCCATGTCCTTACTCAGAAACCCTTCCTATTAAAATTCAGCTAGCAGAAATTGTCCAATATATCAGGTTTTCACTTTTCATGTTGCTTTGCTACATTTTCTATCTACTATATTTCCTGGTATATTAAATAGGATTTTCTATCTACCTAAATTAAGATAAGCAAAGCAAAAGAAGAATTTATGTGAGGACTAGCTAACTCTCTTCAGTTAGCTGCCTGTAGGTAAGTACACTTTTTTGTTTAGTGAAGAAAGACTCTTTGATTATACTGCTGTAATATCACAGTACGGGGCACGTCTACGCATGCAAATAATTTGGGATCAGTTTACTTTTGAGTAAAGTATGTGTCTACATGTGCAGGGATGTGGAAGCAGATTTGCTGCTTCTAGCAGCAGACTGCCCCTGCTCCCTGCAGCCCTGCAATGGGCCCCTGCAGCAGCCAGGGGCAGCTTTAAGCTTCCTCTGGGTGCTAGTCCAGGGGCCAGGAGTCAGCTGTCTCCTGGCGGGGTTGGGACATTGCTTCCTACCCCTGGGAGTTGCCTGCTGCAAGAGTGGGCTCTGCCACTGGAGCCCAGGTGGGGACAATGTCCCCCTGCCCTGGCAGCAGGGAGCTCCCAGCCCCAACTCTGTGATCTCAAGGCCCAGTCTGGGAGATCCTTATTTCCTAGTGCCAGCTCCATGGTTACGGGGCTAGCACTGGAAAATAAGGATCTCCCAGTCTGGTCCCCATGATCATGGAGTGTGGGCTGGGAGCTCCCTGCTGCTGGAGCAGAGGTACATTGTCCACGCCCAGGCTCCACTGGTGGAGCATGCCCCAGCATCAGGCAACTACCAGGCCTGCAATGGGCCCCTACAGCAGCCAGGGGGAGCTCTAGGCTCCCCCTGGGTGCTAGACCAGGGGCCAAGACACAACTGTCTGTGGAGGGACCTGGGACGTTGCTTCCTGCCCCTGGGAGCAGAGCAGGAAGTCTCCCCTTGCCCTGGCAGCAGGGAGCTCTCAGCCCTTGCTCTACAATTGTAGGGCCCAGCCTGGGAGATCCTTAACTCCCAGTGCTGGCCTAATGACTGCAGAACTGGTACTGGGAGATTCATGGTTGTATAGAAGTTAGGGGCTGGAAGGGACCTCAGAGATCATCAGGTCCCCCTCCCCTCTCAAGGCAGGAAAGACTGCTGAGGTCAAATGACCCCAGCGAGGTAAGGATCTTTCAGCCCCAGTCCTGCAATTGCAAGGCGGGGACTGAGAGCACCTCGCTGCCAAGGTAGGAGGACATTGTCCCCTCCTGTGCTCTGGTGGCACAGCCTGCCCCAGCAGCAGGCAGCTCCTGGGGGCAGGGAGCAATCACTCACCCCTTGCTGCCCTGCTGACCAGGAGCACATTTGCTCTTTGGTCAGGCCTCGACACTTGCGCTAGTGCACAGTAGAGCTGTGTGAAATTTCATGCAGTGTTTCATTTTGAGCCTGTTTCAATACGTTTTGAGCTCGAAACAGTGAAATTGAAATGAAATAAAAGCCTGTGAAACAGCTTCAAAATGAAATAAGGGAACTCAAAATGATTCGAAAGTTTTGAAATGTTTTGAGTTTCGAAGCCAGGCTTACTGGCTTCAGCGCCAGTCCCAGCTTGAAGCAGCAGCCTCCTGTCATCTGGCAGGCAGATTGGAGGCTCGCCCACACCCCTGGGAGGGTTATGGGGGCTGTGCGAGTCTTCTCAGGGGTGCGAGCCCCCAATCAACCGGCCAGATGTGAGAAGTTAGGTGATCCCGCTTGGGACTGGTGCTGGGAAGATCGGTGCTGCTGCCAGCCCCAGGCGGCAGTCAGATTGGGGACTTGCCTGCACTCCCAGGAGGGCTGCAGGGGCTGTGCCAGAGTCCTCCCAGGGGTGCAGGCACCCGATCTGCCTGCCAGATGATAGATCGATCGGTGCTGGGCACAGCCTGCACCCAACGCCAGGAAGATAGATGCTGCCACTGGCCCGAGGCCGCAGCACCCAGCTCCTGTCGCCCAGGAGGCAGATCGGAGGCTCACACCCCCGGGAGGACTCTGGAGCCCTCCCAGGGGTGCTGGCAGGCCCCCGGTCTGCCTGCCGGCAGAGAGGAGCTGGGTGCTGCTGTATGGGGCCAAGGAGATCAGCTCGTGTGGGGACTCGCCACCCTGATGCCAGGGCAGGGAATGGTCCCAGCACTAGCTGATCTGCCCCAGGCCCCACGCCCTCCTTGAGCTGGCTCCGGTATGGTAGATCAGTTCATGTAGGGACCCACCACCCCGATCCCAGGGAGGGGGAGGGTCCCTGCAGCAGCTGATTTGCCCTGGGCCCCGCACCCTTCTCGAGTGTGACGGGGCCAGGACGGATCAGCTCGTGCAGGGACCCAGGGTGGGGGAAGGACCCCGCACCCTTCTGCCCCCCTGCTCACTCCCCGCAGTGCCAGCAGCATCAGGCAGCGTGACTGTGCCCTGGTTGCAGCCACAGCTGGTGGAGATGCGACGCTATGGAACCTGGGAACCCATGTGGGAGCTTCTCCCCTGCCTGCTCTTCGCCACGTGGCTGAGCCCAGCCCCTCCACCAGCAGAGGAAGGGGAAGGGTGAGATCAGTGCTGCCTGCCTGGCTCACAGCTCTGTGAAGGGGAGGGAATCAGCTGCCACCACCGGCACCAAAAGATGAGGGGGTGGGGGACAGAAAGCTGAGCCAGCATCACTAGCTCTCTGAGTCTGTGTTTGCTGCTGATTCCATCTTCTGTCCATAGCTGCTTGCCTGGCAGGGCTTGGAGTAGCGAGCTCTTTCACCCCCCCTCTCCACCTTCCATCCATACATGCTCCCGTGCTCTGCTCGAGCAGCACGAGAGTGAGTGGCAGGCAGACCTCTTTTCTCCCCAACACTGCAGCTCCCTCTCCCTCCCAGTGGTTTGGATGGAAGGGGGAGGGAGGGGTGTAGGAGCTTGCTACTCCCAGCCCTGCCAGGCAAGCAGCTATGGACTGGCAGGGCCAGCAAGCCATTGGGCAATCGAGTTCAGTCCCTTGAGTTTGCAGGCAACTGTTAACCCAAGGAAACGCCAAAACTGACCCTTGCAAAGCCTTAAACGTGTGTGTAACATACCATACCTTAAACACTAGGAACACTTTATCCCATTCTGTAGATAAAAACAGGGAGAAGAGAGCCCTGCCAGTGCCCTGACATGGCAATAACAGGGAAATTGCTACAGGACCAGTCATGGAGCCTGTCAGGTCACCAACTTACGTTTTGAGCATCTGAAGACTGATCTTGTGGCTAGCTCCATGGCCACAAGAGACTATTCCAATACCTAGGGCTTGTCATAGTGCAGAGATACACTGGGAAACTAACCCTCTGCTACAAAATATGCACTACTGAGGTGGGACCAGGACTGGATCTGGCACAGAACTACTATCCTGTCTCCAGGAGATCCCACAAGGTCTTACAAACAAGCCTGATTTCATTCTCAGATGAGAGCACTGGTTTGGCTGATAACGGTAATCCCCTAGATGTAATATACTTAGAATTTTTGCAAGGCATTTGATTTAGTCCTGCAAGCCACTCTGATGAAAAAATCAGCACTGTATGATGTGACTGGAGCATGTGTTAACTGGATTAAAAACTGGCTAACTCGAAGATCTCAAAAGTAGCTGTCATTGGGGAATCCTCATTTAATGGGGGTGTTTTTAATTGGGTTCTGCAAGGATCAATTCTAGCCCCAACATTTTCATTTTGATCTGGAAGCAAATATAAAATCACCACTGATAAAATTTGCTTTTGACATAAAGACAGAGTAGTCAATAACGATGAAGGGGACAGCATCAATTAAGAGCAGTCTGGATCCTTTGGTAACTTGGGCACGTTCAAACAAATGTGTTTTAATACAGTCAAGTGGATGGTCATGCACTCAATGAGGAATGTAGGGCACACAAATGTATGGGGAGAGGGAGCATATCTTGGAAAGCAGTGACTCTGAAAAGGATTTAAAATAAACAACTGCTCATGAACTCTCAGGGTAATGGTATGACAAAAAGGATTAATACATAAACTGTAGGATTAAAGTAAGAGTTAGGAGGAAATTTTACTTCTACACTTGCCCCTGACTGCACAGTTGGTACTGTGCAGTCATTTATTACTTCTTTAGTACTAAAGTACTAAAAGTACTAAAGTACTAAATGACTGCACAGTACCGGTACTGTGCAGTAGGGGTGTGCGAAACAGGCCGTATTTCATTCACATTTGGATTTGGCCTGAATTGGGGAAAGTGATTGAATTCGTTGATTCAGATCACGGTCCCGATTCGATTCGGCTGTATCCGAATATGAAGATTCAATGCTGATTCGGAGAATCAGCGATTCAGCAATAGACAGAGATTTAAATGTTTTTTTCTATGTACCTCAGGGTACCAGGTGCAGCTCATGAACGCTGTGATGGTGGGGCGCATGGAGCATCCAGACCCAGGAGGCACCAGCTGCTGATTGGGGGGGGGGAGGAAGGGGGGGGCCCATGCGCTCTCTGGCAGACCCAGAAGTGGACCGGCAGTGCTTCTGGTCCACTTCTGGGTCCGCTGCTGTGCGCGCTGGGGACCCCCCTGCGCTCCTGTGGGACGCTCCATCTGCCCCATCATCTCAGCATTCATGAGCCGCCTGGTACCTTGAGGTATGTAGAAAAAACATTTTAAAGCTGTGTCTGTCTGAATGCTGAATCTTTCCAAATCTCTCCAAATCAATTTGGAGGGTTCTGATTCGATTCGGATTTGGAAATTCAGCCGCTGAACTGGGCCGAATCTCTGCCGAATCAAATCAGCAAATTTGAAGCTTTGCACAGCCCTACTGTGCAGTCCCCAGTGTCGCATCATGGTTAGTGCCTGCCGACGCTACATTGCTGTAGTGACAAGCTACGTCGGCATAGCTCATTGCTACGGTGACATAGCATCTTATGTAGACATGCCCTATATGGCCTTAGTGAGACCAATACCAGAATCCTGTGTCCAGTTCTTTTAAAGGATGATGAAAAATGAAGTGTGTGAAGAAAAGGACCATAGAACTTATTTGCAAGCTAGAGAGAGAAAATACCTTGGACTTCACAGAGCTTCATCTGTTTAGCTTATCTAAAAGAAGACTGAGAAATGAATTGATTAAAGCATAGAAATGCTGTTACACAGGGAAAATGCCTTGTATTAAGAGTCTCCTTCAATGTAGCAAAACCTTGGAGACTTCCTGTAGTAATGATTTCCAGAATTTAATCACACAATATGTGGAAAGTGTTTTAGTGCATCTGTTTTGGATGTCAGCTTTTAATTCTACTTGGTATTCAATTCCTTCATGTAATGAGACAGGGTAAACAGAATTTCAATGCCATTTATGATTTTAGAGATATCATATCCCATCATCTTCATTTCCTTTGTAAGGTGCGGCCCCAATCATTTAAATCTCTTCACATAAGAACTTTCTATGACCATTAGTCTATTTAAAACCAGGGCTACATATAGTATTCCATATGACACTGTGCCATGGAGTTTACACAAAGGCAGTATAATATTTTCCATATTAATTTCTCTCCCACTCCATATTCAGCCAAATACCTTGTTTTCTTATTTCACCACAGTTTCAAGTGGAGCAGGATCCACAGTGAGGCTGCACAAAGTCAGCATCTAGGGCAGTAGATGTGACTGTATTATGCAAGAAATGAGCAACATGGTCATTTACAAAAAACAGGTTTCAGTTTCCATCTGCAGTCACATGTACACATTAATGCTAGATACGGCAAAAGCTTACATGTTTATAATTTTACTCACATAAATAAGCTTACAGATTTTATTCAGCAGCAAAGTTAATTATACAGGACGTGTCTATGCGTGCAATTAATATGCATGAATAAATAAATTCCAGTACAGTTCACGCAAAACAAAAACAAATCCTTACAGATGTCTTGAAAACATAATGGGTTCAGAAGAAACTGAACTTTTAAGCACGATGTCATCATCACTACAACCTACTTATTACCAGGGAAAAAGAGCTTGGGATTATTGAATGCACATGGTCAATGAGATGCAGGGAAATCCAAGAATCTATTAAACACTTTAATTGGAATATATTTTTGACATTTAGATTGAACCTTATCCAGTTTCTCATTATTAAAAAATATGTGGCTCAGTTTCTTGATTTTAACAAAGAACATAAAAAATGAAATGAGAGTTCCAGTAACTCTGGACTGTTTCTTCTTCCAAGAGTGAAAGAGCTGTTGCTGGCTTCTTTATGATACTCCATTTCCCACAGGAAATTGAGATGAGCCGATCTCTAACGATGCCTGTAAGAGCACTTAGTTTGCCAAACTGGATTAGACTTTTACTCTATCTTGACAATGCTGTGGTAGGAGTCCTTGCCTGACTCTTCATATGAAAGTAAATAAACATTAAAGAAGTAAAAGTTAATGCACTAAACGAACTGTGCATGGTGGGAGGGATTCCCTCCTGAGGAGAACTGGAAAATGGGCAAAATATTAATGCAACATGGCATTCCAACAATTTGGTACTGCCTTAAATTTCACTTTACTAAATTGCTGTTTTCTTAATAAAAATCTGCAGAAATTCAGTACATTTGAATTCCAAACTGAATTCTTAGTTTGTCATTCCAAATCAAACTCCTTTACTCTGAAATGAGCTGCTGCTTAGAGTCCTTTACGTACAGTTTCAAGCTAGACCTTATAACTGGTTTTCTCACCTGTTATGATAGTTACAGATGGGCAAGTTATTCTGTAGCCTGGACACAGGCTTTTAACTACCTTCAAGATTAGGACTAGAAGCTTCAGATAGATCTAGGACTGAACTGGGAAACAAATGAGTGCGTTGAGCATTGTGATGTGTTTTCATAATGTTGGAGAGGCAGGATACAGTGTGTTGAGCACATTTGAGTTTCGGTGTAGGCCTCAGAGTCAGTCCCTGTGTAACAATGCCATCTAGAAGAGACAAAAGTTGGACTGAAGTGTTTGGATCTTCTGCAGAAAGGAAGAGGCACAATCTGGTTATTATATGTACTTGAACATAAGATGACCCTGAATATAAGACAACCCCTGCCTCCCCATAATTAGATTCTGTATATGGAAAATGTATACATTTGTTATAATTTTCCAGGTATAGAATCTAATTATCGGGGGTTTGCCTTGAATTTGTCCCTAATACAGCACAGAAAATAAATCTGGAGGGTCAGCTACCTTCTGCCACCTCTCCTTCCCCCCACAACTTCTTTCTCCTGCAGCCCCTTCCCCCGTCTCTTACTGTCAGACCCTGCTCTCCCTGAGTACATTGGAAATGAGGAGCACATTTGAAAACACTGACCTAGAAATAAACATGCCTGTAGTAACTTGCATATATGGAAATTACTACAGGTACCCATAGAATTAGTTCATCCAGAATTGATGCAGAATTGATTCCATTTTTTAAAACTGCTGCAAATTTTAGCACAGGTCCTTCATAAACACACTTCTAATCAGCACTTCTATACATACTTGCATAGTATAAACTATTTTTCTTTTTTTAAGGAACATTTTTTCGTGTTCCAAGTCAAATCAGCTAAATCAATTCCAAATCCATGAGTCATTCAAGAACCAAATGTGGTCCTACTACTGGCAAACATCCTCCACCCCTCCTGGGGCTTCAGATGCTTCTAAATCCTTTAGTGGGTATCCTACATGCAGGCCCAAGCCGAGAAGCTTGGGGGTCGGATGCCCCCAAGTTTGGCTTGCCCTCGGCTATATGGCCGCAGGAGCAGGCTAGGGAGGAGTCCCCGTTTCTATAAAGTCAGCGTGTAGCTGAGATTCTCCCACTGGAAGCTGGCCAATGGGAAGCTAACTATGAGGGTCTCATAGGGAATCCTGTCCACAAGCAGACAAGGGTGCAACCTGCCACTACACAGTGCTATTTTTATTTCATTATCTCAGTCGGTGTATTTTCTCGGATATATTTTTACAAAAGAAAGAAAAAAGTATGTCTATATATAAGGTTATATATATCTACACTCCTAGTATCACACCACAAAGAAAACTTTCACCCATTACAAGAAATGCATCCACACACCCGTACCAAGGCCTGCTTCTACACCCGAACCTGTTACAATATGCACATCGTGCACAACACACACTAGCAAATCCTGGTTGCACAGACCAGGTAGCACTTCCCTTTCATCCCTACCCCGCTTGCGGGGTCACATACTCAGTTCATCTGCCCTCTATGTTGCTGTCCCTCCAGCTCCCACTGGAGGAGTCGCTGCTGCTATTGCTGTCACTGTCTTCAGTTCCACTTGTCCCTTCCTCTTCCTCGCTGTCACCGCCCCCTTCTCCACACAGGGGGAGTTGGTTCTGTGCCACATGTCTCTGCCAGTTGACTTTGGCCGCATCCTATCCATCCTCCACTACTGATTTCTGGTAGTAGGTCTGGAGGTCACTCAGACCCATTTTCACACAGCCTACTGCCTCTATGTCTATTTGTCTGTACAACAGGAAGCTCCTGACCTTCCACAGGGTGCTCCTGACACAGTATGCAAAGTAATTGAAATGGGGTGATGGGCTCCTCTGGTGTTTGGGGAGGTGCCCATATGGTGCCACTTCTCTAGTTAGCTGGCTGATGTTGGTCACCGCTTCACAGAACTGCTCCACCCTTTTCCATACCTCTTTGCTGCAGGTACAGAGCCAGAGGAGGTACCTGATCATCTCAGTAGCTCTATGACCATTGAGCTAGGGGCAGCTGGGTCTCCTCAACTTGCCCTCTCCATGTCTTTGGGCCCTCATTGGTAAAACTCAGTGAGCTATGAGCCAGTTCAGGTCCTTGTGATTTGGCACAGGTCCTCGTGGTCGACTACACAATTATGCATGACATTATTCCAAAGCTAAAAGGCTCATAATTTACCATATAATTCATTGGGCTGGGCCCAGCAGAGACAACAGCAATTCAAACCATGCTGACCTCACAGCTCAGCACTACTCAGTATGAGTGTCTACTCCAGATACCCCCCCCAAAAAGGATCCATATGCTAATTAGCCTCCCACTAATTACTGGAAGCAGGTGTTCTTGCCACGAGGCATGGAATCCTCAAAAAAATTACATGCAGATAAGGCACAGGGCAACCTGGTCTGGCTCCATCTTATGGATGGCAGGGCCAGGCTAATCATGTGTGACAGGCTGAGAAAGAGCGTGACAGAGGGATTCTGGGTAACCTGTTTGGCACCCCATTTGTTGTTTGCCAGATATTTAAGACTAGTTAAAAACAGGATTCCTTGGCACAGGTCAGCTGTGGGAATGAAAAGGAAGCCAAATGTATTCAATATAGTGGCTCACCATGACTTAAAAGACACTTAGCCCTGAGGGGAGCTGAATGTAATGGGCACTTTCATATAGTTTATTCATATGAGTTGTAATAATCTATCATTTTGGTATGTTCTCATCAGTAGTATAGCTTCTTACCTGCCTTGGTTAAGTTAAAGTGTAATGGTTTGGTTGATCTTGTATAGTATCTGGACTGATGCTAGAAGCCCTGGGGGGAAAGTGATGAGGTGCTGAGATGGAAAAGGGAAAACTCTCGGAGCCTGGTCTGGGAGTGGAGAGTGGCAGCAGTTTTGGAAAAAGCTTTATTGAAGAAAGCAATGAGGGAAGAGTCTGGTCGGTAGAAAGAGAAGAAGGAGAGCTGGTCAGGAGGGAAAAATGAGGAATGAAACAGTGATTGAAGGGAAAAGGAAGATTATTAGGAAGTATAAACCAGATCTACATAGAAAAAGAAGATGGGAGGAAGTGAGAGATGGACTGGTAGGTAATCTATATCTGAGAATAAGAGCCGTAGTAACAGGGGAAGAAGAAAAGAAAAGTCAGACAATAAATAAATATGTATAGATAGAAAAAAATATTGTTTGAAGTTTTGGATGTTAAAGCAGAAAATATGTTGAGAAGACACGTGATAAATATGGTATAGGGACAGGATTGTAGACAGCTTGGGTGGTAATGAGGGTGGATGAGAAGATACCTGGTGGGATAATGCATTTGCTGCCAGCAATCAAAGTAGGGCCACACTGAGGGTTTACAGTGCATAATCTCTGTAGCAATCTGACAGCCTAATCTCTGTAGCAAGTATGGGCAGGAAGGGAACCTGGCTGCATACTGCTGGTATAGAATATGCTACAGATATGGAGGGGAAGGGAAAGGACACAGGGTGACAGAATGCCAAGAAATACTGAAGTGTTATTTGTGGAAAAGAGTGACATTTACAGCGCTGATGCCTGTAGTCCTTCTCAAATAAAACTAGATCTACAGAGGAGCAGCAGAGACAGAAAATGGAAAGTGGTGAAGAAGATGATGTTGAATCAGAATGCACGACAGTGGAGGAGACACCACAAGAAAGACGAGCTGGGGAGGAAAAGAATGAGGTTTCAGTAGGCAGTGGTGAAGCTGGCAATAGAGGAGGGTAAAGAAGGAAAGATAAGTGGAACCAAGTTTGAGACAGAAGAGAGAGAAGGGCAAGAGGAGAGAATGCTATAGGAAGAAGGAGGAGTGAGGATAGAGCAAGAGAAGAAGAAGACAGTCAAATTGGGAAAAAAAGGATTCACATGCTATGAAGCTAAGAAAGAAGAAGATGGACAAAGAGAGGTGGAGGGAGACAGGTTGACTTTATTGGAGCGTATGTGGTCTGGGTCTAATGGAGAAGAGAAAGTGGGGGAGGGAAGCGAAAAGGTGCAGGAGAAGGGAAAAGGGAACCTTTCTCAAATGTTACAGCAAGAAAGCAACTGGCAAAGACTATGGGGATGTGAAAAGGAGGAGGATTAAAGCCAGTGTCGTCAAGCAGCAAAATAGAAGACTTGTAAAGTAGTGGAGATGTGAAATTTAAATGAACAAGTATGACTTTGTGTATTGCACCTATATCAGAAGTGTATTATCAAGGAAGAGATGGGATAAGATTATTCCAGTACTGAGTGGGGTAAAAATGGACATAATACATTTTCAGGAGTGTAGAATCCTATGGGAGAGGGATTATAAACATTTTGATGGGCATGGGGAACATCATGGTGGGCATGGCTGGATGCAAACAAAGCAGCTGGAGTTGTGATTTTGCTCAAGAGTGAGGAGCTGGAAGTGTAGCAAGTACAAGCGATCATGGAAGGGATATTGCAACAGATGGTAGAGTTTGAAAAGTAATTATTAGATATTTTTAATATATATTTTCCAGCTGAAAGAGAAGGAAGGATGCTCTGTTTAAGACATTAGAGGTATATGCAGGTGGAGTTAGACAGCAAATTCTGGTGGGGGATTTCAATTGCATTGCTAAGCAGGGGGATAGGAGAAGTGATAGAAGGGAGGGAGAGCTAGATAGCTTATCAAAGCACTGATTAATATAATAAAAGAAGGAGGTTTAAACGATGTATGGGATGGTGAGAAGGTGATTACGAGGATGGAACTGAGTGGGAGACAGTTGTCAAAGATTGATTTTTGTATTAACATCAAATGGGCTATGGATTAGAAAGAGGGAGATCTTAGATGTGACCATAGGTGGAGGGAGAAAATATTATTGGGGGGGGGTGTTGAGTGTGTGTGCGTGCTTGTATCCACCCCCCCTCTGAAGGTAAACCTTTCATGGGGAGGAGGCATGGAGGGGTGGGCAGATTGAGGCCCTTGCAGTGAAGGAGGGGGTGGGGTAGAGGCAGGGGCAGGGGTTGGAGTGAATGGGGCCCCAGGCTGAGTTGTAGGAGGGTTGGAGCCCCAGCAGCAAATCCAGGGGCAGGGTGAGGGTCTTCTGTTACTGTGTGTGCCCCGAGGTAGGCCCAGAGGACACGTGGCCCCTGATCTGTGCACGGGGTGGAGCCAGGCTGCACTCTTCATCCTGCTGCTGCTGCCCAGGACCAGGTCCATGCCATGTGCCTGCCATGCACGGGGTGCAGAGCCCAGCGCCAGGACATACATCACATCACTCGGCTCTCGAGGTAGTGGCAGTGGGATACAGAATGCAGCCCACCTCTGCCCAGCTCGCAGATTGGGGGGCACATGCCCCCCAGGCCTCCCCTAGGGCACAAGTAGTGGTGGGAGCCCCCCAGCCCCTGGACAAATGCCTAGGCTCTGATCGTCCCACGACCCAGCCTGGGGCCCCATTCACCCCTGCCCCTGACTGCCTCTGTCCCACTTCCTCCCACACTGCAGGGGCCTCGATCTACTCCCCCCCGCCCCCCCCCCCCCGCAAGTCCCCTCCCCTTCAGAGTACACTGAAAATTGCCTGGCTGCCATGCAGGGCAGTAATCCACATGCTGGGACTGTGATCCTGGCTGCCCATCTGAGTGTGCGTGCCCCTCCCTCTCCCCCTCCACTTCCCCTGAAGCAGCCTGGAGCCCGTGACCAGGCTGCCCTGCGGCCCTACCCACTGCCCCTTATTTGGGGGAGCTAAGTTCCGTTAGCCTTGGCCTTCTGCTGCCTATGGATGTGACCTTCAGTGATCACTGGATGCGGAGAATGGAAGTGAGTTTAAAAAAAAGTGAAGGTAGGGGTAAAGGGATGTGGAAGTTAAATGTTCAATTACTACAAGATGAGAAGGCCTGTCAAGAATATGTGCAACTGTATAAAGGATGGAGGACTCTGAAGAGATATTACAAAAGTGTCTGGGGATGTTGGACTATGAAAAAGAAAGTTTTTCAGAAATATTGGTCAAAGAGAAGGGAGGAAGAGCTAGAAGAAGTACAGGCAAGGGAGCAGGAATTTTTAAAGGAGGTGGTAAGAGGAGTACAAGTGAAAGAAGAATTGGAAGACATAAGGTGATGGTCTGAAGAATGGTTCAAAAGGAAAACAGATGAGAAAATCTTTCTGACCAGAGCGTCTTGGGTGGAGAAGGGGGAAGGATGGTGTAAGTATTTTTTGGCAAAATTGAGGAAAAGAAGGAAGAAACTGAAAGCAGTGACAACTGAAGAAAGTCAAGGAGAACAGAGGGTGAAGGTGTTGGATGCGGTGGTGGAGTTTTCTAAAGAACTGTACAAAAGGAGTGGATGGAGGAAAAATGAAGGTGTTCCTTGAGGGGATGAAGGAAGGAATAGAAGATAGCAAGGCACAAAAATGGGAGGAGAAGTTAAGCATGAGGGAGGTGAAGGACTGCTTAGAAGCTTGCAGGGAAGAGATGGAATTCTGGTGGAATTCTATTAATTTTTTTTGGCAATGCCTGGAGACAAATATACCAGAGACATATAGAAAAGTAATGAAGCATGGGGAAATAGGGGAGGATTTTGCAGAAGGTGTGATAGTTTTGATATTCTGAAAGGGAAAGGAAAATGTGTTAGGCAACTGGAGGCCAATAACCCTTTTAAATGTAGACAACAAATTGATGGCAAAAGTTCTGGCCAGAAGAATGTGTGACTGTTTAGCAGATATGATACAAAAAGAACAAAAGTGTTCCACTTCTGAGAGGAAGATATACCAGACCCTATGGTTAATGAGAGATGACATATTGGTGTGTGGGCCGGGAGCGGTCCGCAGCCCTTTTTTTTTTTTTTTGCACGGCAGGCTGTGGCCAGCAGCCCGGACACACTGGGTCAGGGAAGGCAGGCGGCACGCTAGAATTAGGCACGGACGCATAATGGTTGATTTAAAATTGTTTACTTACACCATAGATGGTCGCGGTGTAGGCTGGAAAACTTCCAGGAAAACTTTGCTTAAGCCCTAGTTTAAGGACTCGGACAGAGCTCTGGATTCACTCACACGAAGTTTGCTAGGCTCCGTGGAACTTGTGCGCGCAGGGAAGGGTACGTCGAGGGATCGTTCAGCAACGGGGAGAGGCGAGAGGCTGATCAGACCCCTATAGCCTTCTTGAAATACACGCTGGGTCCGATAGGCTCCGCAGCGCTTAGAGATCTTCATGAGACGTGAAGTCTCCTCCTCCTGATGTTCGTGGAGTCCTCCAACTTGGGCGGAAACCACTCAAGCCTCTTATAAGGCTAGCAAGCCAATCGCTAGCTGCCACGTAGGAATAATTTAGAACTGACCAATAGTGGGGCACAAATCTGAATACAAATGGCGGGAACTCCTTGCAACGTGCATTTCTCTTCTGCAGCGAAGAAATGCACCCTGCAAAGAAAGCTACAAGTGGCGGGAAATAATTCAGAAGTGCCGAAGCGCACACAAACAAAAAATCACACCCTTGGGTTGTGACAATTGGATGTGCAAGAAAGGAAAAGAAACACTGTGTGGCAGAGCACCTCTGGTATCTGCCACTTTAAGAGCCTGAAGAGGCAACTGGCAGGTGTGGCCCAGCTCTGATGAGTAGCCATTTTAAGATTCAGGCCAGCAGAGCTAGAGGCAGCAGTCTGCTGCCTGGCACTGAGGAAACAATATCTCCCGGTGGAGCTGCTGCTCCGGTAAGACTTGGAGGTAAGGGCAAGAGTGCATGGGGATGGTTAAGTGGCTGTTGGTCCTGGCATGACCTAAAACTGCACCCTGCTGGGGATGGGTGGCCTTCTGGGGCTGTTCATAGTGGAACAGCCCCCCAGAAGTGCCAGGCCAGTTACCACAGTGGTGGAAAGCGAGTAAGGGCACCTAAAACCTCAGCCCCTGCCTTCAGCTGGGTCATTTGATGTCAGAGGATGTAGGGGGACAGGCATGGCTGTGGCCACCTGATCCCGTGTGGGGTGCAAGACCCTGGAGAGTGAGAATGGTGGGCCAGGCACACCGGTGAGTGGAACTTGAGCCTGCAGGGTATGTGTTTGACCACAGACTCCAGCGTAGTGGGCAGAGTATGTGCCTCAGTGGAGGCAGAGGTGTAGGGCAGGGTGCAGTGGGGCACCTAACAGCCTGCACCAGAGTGGTAGTTGGGAGGCTTGGAGAGAGGGGTGAGTAGTGAGGCCCTGCGAACAGGGGGCCTGAGATGATGCCCTATGAGGAAAGGGTGCAAAGGGGGTCCCGCTGAGTAGGGGTCTTGAGGGTAGGCCCTGCTAACATGGGGCTGAGTTAGGTCCAGGTAAGCCTTCAGGTGCCTGAGGCCACAGGTGGGTCTGAGGCCGATTGGGTGGGGTGGCCGAGGAAGTGCTGCAAGTAAGCAACGGGGTGTGTCAGGAGCCCCTAATTAAGAGCAGCAGGGTAAGCGACCCAGCCAGGGACCAGAGGCAGAGTCACTCCAGTGTTCTGCAAACTGCCCAGCACCCGCTTGGATGAGGGTTGTGGGAGAGTCCCAAGAGGCTGTGCACTTGCTAGCCAGGGAGTGCAGGGAAGCAAGCCCCAGGACCCTTCGGCTGAGGGCAGGGTGAGTGTGGCCCTGGGAAATGGAGGGGCAGTATGGTAGCAGCCCTGCAAAGGGGCAGTATGAGACAGACTGCATGAAAGGTCACTACCACTGAGTGGGAGAGGCCTCAGTGAGAGGGAGGCGGTATGAGTGTGACCTGTGATAGGGCAGAAAGTGAGAGGCCTAACACTGGGATGAGTTGAGCCTGGCCTCAGGCCAGAGCCGAACACAGTTGTCAGGAACATCTGTGTGGTTTGGGATGCAGTATAGGGGTGGTTGGAGCTGCATATATGGGCCCAGGAGAATGGGTGTCCAAAGGGCAGCCTCCTGCCTAATTAAGACCTTAATTCTTGAACAACAAGGCATGGCAGGAGAGAAAGGCAGGCGGTGTGCCCAGAGGCAGGTGGGAGACTAGCACTGTGGCTGGTCAGGGAGTCCCCACTTTGCCACACATGGTAATAATTAATTTAGACCTAGAAAAAGCTTATGATAATGTTGAACATGATTTTATGTTTCCAGTATTGAAGAGGATGTGGTTTCCATCAAAGATGATTGAATGGGTCAAAGTGCTGTAACAGTAAAGCAGGAAGTTGAGTACATGGTTACTTGAGCAAAGCATTCCGCATACAAATAGGGGTAAGCCAGGGATGCCTGTTATTCCCATATGTTTTTGTGTGCATAATGGAGCCATTAGCACAGAGAATTCATGATAAGCTGGTAAATTGTGTGAAGATACCAGGAGGAGGAGAATTTAAATGTTCATTATACATGGATGATGTGAACATAGTGACACAGGATGGTGTATCAATTGAGAGGGTAATGAAGCATACTGAGGACTATGGTGAAGTGCCAGGGGCACAATTAAATAAGATGAAAAGTACATTGATGGTTGTGGGGAATTGGGAGATTTTACGCTAGTTCAGGCTGAGTATGGTAGAGGGTGTAATCAAGGTCTTGGAAATCCCAATGGATGCCAAAGTAACAAAGGCCTGGGAGAAATTAGAGATAAGAATGAGGCAGATTTGGGGATCATGGAGTGGTAGAATGCTCTCTTTCAAGGGTAAAGTGACTGTAGTGAAATTGGTATTCTTGCCGATCATCCTTTATACAGGAGTGGTGTCTCCACTATCATGGTGAAAGACAAGGAGGGTACAAAGGCAGAAGTGCATTTGGGGGCGGGGGGAGGGGGTGGAAGAGAAAGGAGCTATACAAAGCTAGGGAATAAGGAGGTGGGGGAATGCCAGTTTTGGGAAGCTTTGTGTACACTTACTTTATAAGTCTGTTCTGTAAAGAGATAGCGGAGGGGGTGGGGAAGACTGTATGTTTCTGCCGTTACTTGGCAGGAAGAGTGTTAAGAAGATGGCGCTTGTATGGGGGAGATTGAAAAAAATTTGTGGGCGTGGCAGCCACTAGCCCACTATGCAAAGATGGATAGCTCTGTAAGGGTAAACAAACGTGAGGGGTTGGGATTAGAGTGCTTGAAAGACTGTAAGAAGGTGATTAATATGATAGAAAGAAAGATAACAATAGTGGGGATCTGACAGAAAGACAGATGACAAATGTGTGGAAAATGACAGATAACAGACTGAAAGGAGAATATATGGCTATCATATGGATGATGATATGGAATATTCTTCCTGTGTAGGCATTCAGCATAAATGGGGTTTAGTAAGATTGGTGCCATGCCCGAGAGAGGGATATGGGGCTGAAGAATCTGTACTGCATGTATTTTAGGACTGCCCGTTTGTGCAAGGGGTATGCGAGGGAGTGCCTCATTTTTTGAGGGCAATTGATATGAACTGTGACTTAACATATAAAATGGCACTGTATGGGTTAGTGCC